>NC_091977.1:527939752-528602252 GCF_044704955.1 Pristiophorus japonicus
AGGACCGAGATGAGGAA
Source organism: Pristiophorus japonicus (assembly GCF_044704955.1). Classification (NCBI taxonomy): domain Eukaryota; kingdom Metazoa; phylum Chordata; class Chondrichthyes; family Pristiophoridae; genus Pristiophorus; species Pristiophorus japonicus. The sequence goes on from NC_091977.1 coordinate 527,939,770, forward strand.
AAACTTCTTCACTCAGAAAGTTGTGAGCTTGTGGAATTCTCTACCAGAGAAAGTTGCTGAGTCCAGTTCGTTGGATATATTCAAAAGGGAGTTAGATGTGGCCCTTATGGCTAAAGGGATCAAGGGGTATGGAGAGAAAGCAGGAATGGGATACAGAAGTGCATGATCAGCCATGATCATATTGAATGGTGGTGCAGGCTCAAAAGGCCGAATAGCCTACTCCTGCACCTATTTTCTATGTTTCTAGGTTTCTATGAAAGGCGCTATATAAATGCAAGTTTTTCTTCTCGTTTACCGTGTTCCTTCTCCATCCTGTAGACCTTGGCTGTTGGAACCCACATCAGATTTCACCAGCAGTCAGAGCATTGTGGAGTCTGGCCCCGTGAAACCATAAAGACCATGTGGATAGTTTAGTGGCACAACACTACCATGCTTCAGGTTTTTGGCTCATTTGGTTGAGAAAGGTTATTTGGATGAATTTAAACAATATTCGAACTTCCGTACATTCACGTTTCTTTGCATTGTGAAGCCGGCCCACTGGTTGTGCGGGACCTCGAGACCACTGCATGGACACACAGATTAATGGGCCAATACAAAAGCAAAATACTGCGGATGCTGGAATCTGGAATAAAAACAGAAGATGCTGGAAATCTCAGCGGGTCAGGCAGCATCTGTGGAAAGGAAGCAGAGTTAACGTTTCAGGTCGACGACCCTTCGTCAGAACTGGAGCGTGTTCAGAAAGAACAGATTCGTAACAAGCAAAGGGGGAGGGGAAGAAAGAACAAAAGGGAAGGTCTACGATTGGGTGGAAGACAGGAGAGATTAGAGAGACAAAAGGGCCAAAAGACATAGGCTTAAAGGGCTATAGCTATAAAATTAGAGCCAGGCCGTTCAGGGGTGATATTAGGAAGCACTTCTTCACACAAAGGACAAAGGGTAGTGGGAATCGGGAAAACTCTCCCCCAAAAAGCTGTTGAGGCTGGGGGAGTCGATTGAAAATTTCAATACTGAGATTGATCGATTTTTTATTGGGCAAGGGTCTTAAGGGTTTGGGAACCAGGCCGGATAGATAGAGTTCAGATTCAGATCAGCCCTGATGCAATTGAATGGCAGAACAAGCTCGAGGGGCTGATTGGCCTAGACACGATGGGCTGAATGACTTCCTTCTGTGTCATAAGCCTCTATGATTCTACTCCTGTTCTTATGTGCCCATTGAGTGGCAATCAGAAGCCAGATCCCTGGCTGATGGCTTGCATTTCGAAGCTCGAGAGCGTTGAGGCCACTGTGCGACAGACCAGAGATCAGATGTGGGACCTTCCTGGGAAATATGTCCCAGTACCACATCAGGCAGTCAGTTTGACCCCTAAGAGATCGGACTTTGATATATTACCTTATTCCAAGTGCGTTTGCAAGAGAAGACGCAGCTCCTATCCAAAAATACCTTGATGAATGTTAATTTATGTTGACTTTTTAGACATTGCAGAATTACAATGTGCATTTAATACGACAGCACTTATATACAACTTTGTCAGAGAATTATGTGAAAGTAAAAATCTTACAATGTCCATTCTGAGTGGCCCTGAAGTCCTGGTTGGCTGCTTCCTGCGGCGCTCAACAGAAAAAGGTTGAAAGATGTACACCTACCTGTTCCTGCTGCACCCACCAGCGATCCCGGCCCTGATGTCTTCACTCCCTGTACGTCGCAGCGCGTGCACGTCGGGCCGGACATAAGCTGGAGCTGGAGTCACATGGCTCTGGGCAGCCAATCAAGGTACAGTATTTTCTCATTCACAATAATGCGAATTCTGTAAGTAGGAGTTCCCATTATTATGATTGAGGAACACCCCCAAACACCCAAACACAAATAAAAAATAGAAAAAATACATCACATGTTTAAGATTAATTTAAATTAAAGTTAATAAATGTCTTAGAAAAAATATATACTTTTCTGACTTTTTAAAAAGTTTTTTAATTATGGTTTAAAATAAACTTACCTTCGTGGGCAGGGTTTTTAACGTTAAAATGTGTTTTATAAGTTTTATTTCACTATGCTTTAAAACTCTTACACTGGTAAACGTAGGCTATGCGCCTGTTTTATCAGGCGCAAGAGTTTTCAGGACATTTGCTGGGCAAGATATGTGTAAATACCACAACCTTGCTCATGCATATGTCCTGGCTGTGGAGATATGGAGGATCTGTCAAGCCGGAGCTTGTCAGATCGGAAAAGCCGGTTTTCAGCTCATGCGCATTGTGTGCCGAAAACCGGCTTTTGCTATGCCTTCCCGGGTCCGTACACACTCCATACACACTCCGTACGGACCCGGGGAGGCCAGGATTTCATGCCCCGATAACTTGCTAATTGAGACGTGCAAAGATTTATTTTTATGTGCGACTGAGAGTAAATCTGCTGGGAGCAGCTCCTGGAACACAATGAAAAAGCCAAATCCTTTCTTCCTGTATCACATGAAAGATAGATGAGAGGTAACACTCTGAACACGTTACCCAATAAAGGGCAGCTTAATTGATTGCACAGGAATGGGTGACCTTGGCAGTCAGGAGAAGAGCTGATGGGAAGGGATTTCAAACGCACACTGACGGAATCTAGTCTTCCAGTGAAACCAATCTCCTTAGAGACACCGTAGAGCCAGCTGATTGCAGCAAATCCATTTCATAATCCAAGCTATAAGCTATATGAATTTTTAGCTTTTTGCAATTTCGCCCATTTCTGGGCGCAAATCGCAGCGGAATCAAAAATTTAGCGCCGGGTTAACATTAGCGCCAAAGCTCGCAACTTTCGCTGAATGAAAGTGCACGAGGAGCATTAGCGTTAACTCCGGCATTGCATCACAGACTTTGTGCGGCGGAGCCGAAAGTTCCGACGCGAAAAAAAATTGGACGTTCTGCGCATGCGCAAATGTTTATTTTCCTCCCGCGCTTCTGATCTGCTCTCCTGTCGCAAACGCTAATGTAGGGCATGGCCGCGTGCATGCGCAGTACACCCGGGGCTGAATCAGCCATTTTACATTTGGATTTTGATGATGGAGGACAACGATTCCAGATAGCGTGCCGGGCGATTCAGCCACGAGACTAATGAAGCTCTAGTGGGGCGGTGGAAAGAAGACGGCAGGATTTCCTTGTTAGGGGTGGAGCCAGACCACTGCCATTGCTATTTAAGAGGATTTGGAGTCAGATAACAGAGGAGGCCTCTGCCTCAGACACTGTTGTCAGGACAGGCACACAGTGCAGAGAGAAATGTAATGATCTGACAAGGGTCGTCAGAGTGAGTACAACTTTAATTCATGCACTCTTTCATTACTTCAATTATAATTCTGACAAACTATTTGTTCTCATGTTGTTGGTACCTCTCATCACTCTGTGGGTTGCCTCCTAAAATGCATGACACATCGGTAGGCTTAGTTCCACACCCTATTTGCCATGATTGATCTTTACACATTATTAAGATTGCTTTCTGAGATCTCATAAGATGGCTCCGCACTTCGATGTCCTCCTGATGAACTACTTCGAAGCCCATTAAACAGAGGACTGTATTCCATTCAGACAGTATGGTATAAGTGCTTTGGTGGCTATCTGTGCCACAAGGGCAGATGGACCCTCTTGTAACCATTCCCATTTTCACCTTTGCAGGCAAAGAAGTCGTGTAATAGCCGCGAGCAGGTGCGGACAGGCGGCGGTCCGCCTCAGACCCTGTCACTCACCGACCTCGAGGACAGAGTGGCAGGCCTCATCGGTGTCACAGGTCGGGCAGCTGCCACTGGGGTGCTGACCCCTGCTCAGATACTGAGGGTAAGTCCTGCACACTCCCTGGACTGGGTTGGGGCAGTGTCCTGCACTCTCCATGGGATAGGGCAGTGCCTTTGGACTAGGGTTGGGGCAATGTCCTGCACACTCCCTGGGATAGGGCAGTGTCTCTGGACTAGGGTTGGGGCAATGTCTTGCACACTCCCTGGGAGAGGTTGGGGCAATGTCCTGCAGTGTCTCTGGACTACATATAATGGAGTAGTAGCGGTCCTTCAATTGAGATTGTGTTGAGCGACGTTCCTCATGTCACCCTGCCCCCTATCCTGCTGCTAACCACTTTTCTGTTGCTTTCTATTTCCAGTTGACCACCCACATGTGCAGCATCCCTCAAGGGACCACTCCACGTCAGGCCATGGTCTGAAGGAGGAGGATGAGGAGGATACAGATATGTTCAGCCATGAACTCATTGAATGGCAGCGCAGGCTCGAAGGACCGAATGGCCTACTCCTGCACCTATTTTCTATGTTTCTATGAGCCGACTCCGGCGCAGCATCAATCGACCCCTGTTCCACCACCGGCACTCAGCTCCTCTGAGGGCCAAGTGACACTCTCGGGGTTCAAGGAATCCAAGACTCCTGGGACCAGTGGCGTGCAGCAACGCAGTGCTGGGGTTGAATCCCGCAGGCCATCTCTCTGAAGGGTGAGTCGGCAAAGTCAATCTGCTGACAGACAGGCAGACGTGGATCTGGACATGGTGGGAATGTCCAGGGAGAGCATCCAGGTCAGTCGTCAGCCCCTTGATGTTTTGGGTAGGATTCCCACGAGCATCGACAGTCTGATAGCGACCATTACGGAGGTAATGTCAGTGCGAGCCACGATACCTGCGAGGTATCGTGCCCACACAAGGCTAGTGGCCTCCAGCAGTGACACTGGAGTCCCGGAGAGTGTGACGCGAACTGTAGCAGAATATGGCACACCACAAGCACAAGATCTGCTTCAGCTTGGGCAGGTAATGCAGTCCATGCCTGCCGCCATACTCTCTGTGTTCCCCACTGTCATACCCAAACCATCTGTGACTGACAACGCCAATTGTAGACGTCGGCTCCCCAAGGATTGTTGGACATTATCTGGACATTGCGTTTTAATATTTCACACTGCAGTAAAAAACTGGAAGCCTGTGTGTGGGAGGGGCACAGGTACTTTTCCATGTTGTACTCGAAATCCACACCTGATGGGCGGGGCTGGTCTGGGAAGTTACAATGGCCAGGATAAGGCAACTCATCAGAGGTAATGGGCAAAGAGGGTCCATTGCTAAGCAATGTGAACTCATCAGAGATAGATCAAATGTAAACTGGTCAGTGATCAAGTCATTACCTGGATGAGATAACCCCGAGAGGCGGGAAACCAGAACAATAGAGAGCCATTAAGCCCCAGGCCAGTTGGAAGTGAAACCCCATCAACCAGCCATCAATGGAATACTCAGAAGCCACACAAACAGGAAGCCTCGAAACAAGGACAAACTTTATTCGGTCTGAAAGGGCAAACAGTTTTGGGATATAAAAGGAGCCGTGTGGCCACATATCTCTCTCTTGCTCTCACTTGCTTCACCCCTACAAGAACCGAGCACTCCATATGGGATGGAGAGAAGAAACCAGTACGGAACCAGAAGAGACACATTTTCACCAGGAGAAGCAGCGAGTAAGCCAACGAATTGGTGAGCATCATCCCTGCCCATGCATCTTTAAGATCACAGCTACTGTGTGAGGAGATGTCATGTGTTCTCCCAACCAAGCCTTAGAAGGGTTTTAGTGGGGGGGGTTTTGTTGCGAGGACCATAGGGGTACACTGTGGATCTGAGCAGAGGGTTTAGACGTTTGGTACTTCGCGATAGGGGCGGTTTAAACACGGCGGAGTATTGGATTGTACTGCATCGTCACTGTATTTACTTGTAATTTTGCCTTGATGAGGTTACACTGTAGTTTTGCCTTGTTGAGGTAGCTTTAATAAAGCATTGCCGGTTGAGACTGAAGCATTTGTCCGTGACTCATTCATCTGTTTAGTACAGTAATCACTCCCAGGTCTCGAACTAGTGTAACGAGGGGAGCGGGGCGGGGGTGCGTCGAAAACACATATGGTAAACTCCTTACACGGTGACGAGGCTAGCCAATCAGAAGCCGGACCTTCCATGCCACAAGCTGTTCCAGTGCATCCCCAGATGCCATCTCCATTGTCTCTCCCCCCAACACAGCAGCCCTCTGGCAGCCTTGCTGCATGCCACCTTGGTGCCACTTTGTGTCGGAGCAGCAAACAAAGGAGGGTGGGGAAGGGAAGAGGGTCAACAGACGGTGGGAAAAAATAGTGGGGCAGGATTGTTGCATTATGTTGTTGATCTTGGATGCATCGTATGTTTTTTTATGTATGTTAAAGTCTCCGCTGAATTACGTTGTTAATGTTGTCGAATGATCACACTGCTGGATGCAGCTTATTTTATTTAAGTCTCACAACAAAGGTTAAAGTTTACAATGTTACAATGTTTAATAAAGGTTAACGTTTATAATCTTATAGTTTTTAATAAAGGTTAAAGTTTACAATGTTACAATGTTTAATAAAGGTTACGAAGTTTACAATGTTGCAATGTTTATTACATTATTTTGTTCACCTTAGCCATTCCTGTTTAGTGTCTCATTTGCAGAATAAGAGGGAGAATAGTCAACATAGTAGGATAGAGTGGCCATGCAACGCACAAACCTGCTGTTCACTTTTCAAGCAAAACGTTCAATTATGAACTGCCGACATAAGGCTTTTACAGCTGCGAAATCTCCACAATGCCTCCCCTGTGGTTGTGGTTGTGGTGGTGGTGGTGGTGGCATGGGTTCCTTGCCGGGCTCCTCTTCAGTCAAGGGCACCCTGAACCTTGGGGAAGCGAGCAAACCATTCAAAAACTACAGCCCTCTCATTTTGGGTCTCCCTGGTCATTGGGAAATTTATGAAGTCCATTCTGTGTGTGTACAAGCATTAGTCACCTGTCGAATGCAGAAATGTGTAGCATGCTGCGAGATGCAGCATATGTCCCCTGCTAATGCCTGAAAGGAGCCAGAGGCATAGAAGGAAAGTGCCACAGTCACCCTTACCTCGACGGGCAGTGCAGTCTGTTGCCGTTGGTAGGCTGTAGGTCTGCCTGTAGGAGCTGGCATATCTCAATGACCACCTCTTTTCGGAAGAGCAGCCTTCGAACATACTGTGCCTAAGAGAGCTGCAGGTATAAGCGATGTTCCCTGTAAACTCGTTGGGGGTAAGGCCTCCTCCCCATACGTCTGTGACCTCATCAATTATGTTGCAAATGATCAACAATAAGCCGCCTTCCAGCTTGAAGCCGTATGGCAATAGCAGCCAGGATTGCTGGCTCCCGACCCAGCATGGCCCCCATCTTTTAAAATGTCCTTAAATGTACTTTAGAAAATAAACTAGAAGCTCACAAACTTCACAATCAAAAGTGTGCAGTAACGCAGCCTTCTTCTCCCAATCGGTTTAATCGCTCATAACTGCGGCTTTCTCCTCCATTTTCAACATGGTGCTGTTAACGCCCGCTGTGCCCGGGGTCTATCTGGTTTTTCTGGGTGGGTTCTCGGGCAGTCGCCAAATCAGGCAAAATGTTCAAAAGTTCCGTCCGGGGCGCTAGCGCAGTGATGCACGACGATCTACCTCATCAAATCCGTCAAAACAGTGGTGGGGCGGTAAGTTTTAGCTCCACCGCAAACCCATTGCCGAAAATTCCGCCCGGGAACAAAATCTTATGCGCCTCATTTTGCGCGGAATAAATCATTTTTGCGCCCCGCCGAGGCGCTAAGTGGGGCGCAAATGAGCCGAAAATCTAGCCCTTTGTAACCGAACCCATGCTTTAAAGAACTGCGTTATATAGCTGACACAGTTCCTTTATTGCAAAGGGGATGGAGTATAAAAGCAGGGAAGTCTTGCTTGAGCTATATAAGGTATTGGTGAAGCCACACCTGGAATACTGCGTGCAGTTTTGGTTTCCATATTTATGAAAAGATATACTTACTTTGGAGGCAGTTCAGAGAAGGTTCACTAGGTTGATTCCAGAGATGAGGGGGTTGACTTATGAGGAAAGGTTGAGTAGGTTGGACCTCTACTCATTGAAATTCAGAAGAATGAGAGGTGATCTGATCGAAATGTATAAGATTATGAGGGGGCTTGACAAGGTGGATGCAGAGAGGATGTTCCCACTGATAGGGGAGACTAGAACTAGAGGGCATGATCTTAGAATAGGGGTCCGCCCATTTAAAACTTGCGGCTTTCATGTCTGAGATGAGGAGAAATTTCTTCTCTCAGAGGGTTGTAAATCTGTGGAATTCGCTGCCTCAGAGAGCTGTGGAGGCTGGGATATTGAATAAATTAAGACAGAAATAGACAGTTTCTTAAAGGGAATAAGGGAATAAGGGGTATGGGGAGCGGGCAGGGAAGTGGAGTTGAGCCCAAGATCATATCAGCCATGATCTTATTGAATGGCAGAGCAGGCTCGAGGGGCCATATTGGCCTACTCCTGTTCCTATTTCTTATGTTCTTACGTTTATCCAAAAGCAAAATACTGCGGATGCTGGAATCTGAAAGAAAAACAGAAAATGCTGGAAATATCAGCGGGTCAGATAGCATCTGTGGAGAGAAGCAGAGTCAACGTTCATTTCGAACATTCGCCAGTTCTGATGAAGGGTCATCGACCTGAAACGTTAACGCTGTTTCTCTCCACAGATGCTGCCCGACCCACAGTTCCTTTATGGTGTGTCAGCCATGGCTCAGTTGGTAACGCTTGCCTCTGAGTCAGTGGTTTTTGGGTTTACGTCCCACTTCAGCAACACGAGCACAAAAATCTGGACTGATACTCCAGTGCAGTGCTGAGGGAGTGCCGCATTGTCGGCGGTGCTGCCTTTCAGATGAAACGTTAAATCGAGACCCCCTTCTGCTCTCTCAGGTGGATGTAAAAGATCCCATGTCACTATTTCAAAGAAGAGCAGGGGAGTTATCCCCGGTGTCCTGGTCAATATTTATCCCTCAATCAACATCACTAAAAAAACAGATTATCTGATCATTATCAGATTGCTGTTTGTGGAAGCTTGCTGTGCGTAAATTGGCTGCTACATTTCCTACATTGCATAGAAACATGGAAATTTACAGCACAGGAGGAGGCCATTTCGGCCCATCGTGTCCACGCCAGCCGACAAAGAGCTGCACAGCCCTCGGTCAGCAGCCTTGAAGGTTACATATAAACCTATGAACAATGAACAATGGCGGTAAGGTAAAGAGCACCGAGCCCAACCAGTCCGCCCCACACAACTGCGACACCCCTTGCACTGAAACATTCTACACTCCACCCCAACTGGAGACATGTGATCTCCTGGGAGAGGCAAAAACCAGATAAAAACCCAGGCCAATTTAGGGGAAAAAAATCACGGAAAATTCCTCTCCGACCCATCCAGGCGACCGTAACTAGTCCTGGAGATCACCCTGGCCGTATTCTATTCCCTGCAGTACTTATCATCATATCTGCACCAGCCAACAAGAGGTTATTCAGTCTAATCCCAATCACAACAGTGACTACACTTCAAAAAGTACTTCATTGGCTGTAAAGCAGTCGGGGATATCCGGTGGTCATGAAAGGTGCTATACATACATAGATGACAAGAACATAAATAAGAGCAGGAGTAGGCTATTTGGCCCCTCGAGCCTGCTCCACCATTCAATAAGATCATAGCTGATCTGATCTTGGCCTCAACTCCACTTCCCCGCCCGCTCCCCATAGCCCTTGACTCCCTTATCGCTATATAAGTGCAAGTCTTTCTCTCTTTCTTTCTTTCTTTCTTGCCTTCTTGCTTTCTATCTTGCTTTCCCTTTGCCTTCTCCAGCTGCCACAGTGCGTAAGTCATTGATGCTGCTTTGCACAGCAGTCTTGAGTATTGTCTGAATGGCGAGAAGCTAGCACTATGGAGGAACAGAGAGATTTCGGTATCCCTGCACAGAAATCACTAAAAGCTAGTGGTAGGTAAAAAAATATAATTAAAAAACTAATGGAATGTTGGCCTTTATCTCAAGGGGGGTGGAATACAAAGGGGTGGATGTTATGAAACGATTCTCGAAAGCTCAGGTTAGATCCCATTTATAGCAACTGCGTCCAGTTCTGGGCACCGTACCACAGGAAGAATATGTCGACCTTGGAGGCCGCGCAGCGCAGATTCACCAGAATGATACCAGGGCTAAAAGGATTAAATTATGAGGACCGGTTGCACAGAGGAGGCTTGTATTCCCTTGAGTGCAGAAGATTGAGGGATGATCTAATTGAGGTGTTTAAGATTTTTTAAGGAGTTGATAGGGTAGACAGAGAGAAACGATTTCCTCTGGTGGGGGAGTCCAGAACAAGGGGGCAGAAACTTAAAATTAGATCTAGGCCAGTTCAGGGGTGATGTCAGGAAGCACTTCTTCACACAAAGGGCATTGGGAATCTGGAACTCTCCCCCAATAATCTGTTGAGGCCGGGGGGATCAATAGAAAATTTCAACACTGAGATTGATACATTTTGTTTCGGCAATGTTATTAAGGGTTACAGAACCAAGGCGGGTAGATGGAGTTAAGATGCAGATCAGCCATGGAGTGGCGGAAACAGTCTCGAGGGGCGGAATGGCCTACTCCGGCTCCTATGTTTATTATTTCCAGTCTCTCGGTGACTATTGGTTTTACTCATTGAAATCTTTGAAATCGACCACAACAGAGTTTTCAATATAGTCACGTTTCCTAATTGGATTACTCTTTGATTCAGAATGATATACAAGGATTAAAACCCAATCTTATTAAAAATGGAATAACTGTAGAAATAAAGCGGCAGAGACACTCAGACCAAATTTTTTGCCTGAAAGTAATAGTGATGTTGAAAATGAATAAATTTGAGTATAATTACGCACTACCAGTGGTGTATTTTACATTTGGTTAGAAATATAATTATCCCATTTTTAATACATTTACGCAAAGCTGCAAGTGTCCCAATTAAAGAAATGGCTATCGTTTACTTAATAAGAACATAAGAACATAAGAAATAGGAACAGGAGGAGGCCATATGGCCCCTCGAGCCTGCTTTGCCATTTAATAAGATCATGGCTGATCTGATCATGGACTCAGCTCCACTTTCCTGCCTGCTCCCCATAATCCCTTATCCCTTTATCTTTTAAGAAACTGTCTATCTCTGTCTTAAATTTATTCAATGTCCCAGCTTCCACAGCTCTCTGAGGCAGCGAATTTCACAGATTTACAATTCTCTGAGAGAAGAAATTTCTCCTCATCTCTGTTTTTATTCGAAGACCATGTCTTCCAGTTCTAGTTTCCCCCATCAGTGGAAACATCCTCTCTGCATCCACCTTGTCAAGGCCCCTTATAATCTTATATATTTCGATAATCACCTCTCATTCTTCTAAATTCCAATGAGTAGAGGCCCAACCTACTCAACCTTTCCTCATAAGTCAAACCCCTCATCCCAGAATCAACCTAGTGAACCTTCTCTGAACTGCCTCCAAAGCAAGTACATCCTTTCGTAAATATGGAAACCAAAACTGCACGCAGTATTCCAAATATGGCCTCACCAATACCCTGTACAACTGTAGCAAGACTTTCCTGCTTTTATACTCCATCCCCTTTGCAATAAAGGCCAAGATTCCATTGCCCTTCCTGATCACTTGCTGTACCTACATACTATCCTTTTGTGTTTAATGTGGTTGGATTGAGCACCCAACATGACCAAATGGAATTCAGGACTGAACTAAGGCCTCTAACTTGTGAGCCATTTCACAGTTTGACCCTTTGTGCTGTGTTTTTTATAATTATTCCCTCTCGGGATGTGGGCGTTGCTGACAAGACCAGCATTTATTGCCCATCCCTAATTGGCCTTGAGAAGGTGGTGGTGAGCCGTCTTCTTGAACCGCTGCAGTCCGTGTGGTGAAGGTGCTCCCACAGTGCTGTTAGGGAGGGAGTTCCAGGATTTCGACCCAGCGACTATGAAGGAACGGCTGATATATTTCCAAGTCAGGATGGTATGTGACTGGGAGGGGAACTTTGAGGCAGTGGTGTTCTCATGTATCTGTTGCCCTTGTCCTTCTAGGTGGTAGAGGTCACGGGTTTGGGAGATGCTGCCGAAGGAGCCTTGGCGAGTTGCTGTAATGTACTTTGTAGATGGTTCACACTGCAGCCACGGTGCGTCAGTGTTAGAGGGAGTCAATGTTTAAGTTGCTTAACGGATAATCTAATTGAGGTGCTTAAGATGGTTAAAGGGTTTGATAGGTAGATAGAGAGAAACTATTTCCTCTGGTTGGGAGAGTCCTGCTCCTATTTCTTATGTTCTTCTGTATGTATAGCACCTTTCATGACCATCGGACATCCCCAACTGCTTTCCTGTGATGTCACAGGCCGACTTCCAGTCCTCCCGCTCCTCGCTGACCCCCATGCTTCCCACTCCTCCCCGACCTCCCGCTCCTCGCCGACCCCTGGCCTCCCCGGCCCCCAGGCCTCCCGCACCTCCCCGACCCCCAGGCCTCCCGCACCTCCCCGACCCCCAGGCCTCCCGCACCTCCCCGACCCCCAGGCCTCCCGCTCCTCACCGACCTCCCGTTCCTCCCTGGGCCTCCCGCTCCTCGCCGACCCCCAGGCCTCCCACTTCTCTCCGACCTCCCGCTCCTCGCCGACCCCCAGGCCTCCCACTCCTCTCCGACCTCCCGCTCCTCGCCGACCCCTGGGCCTCCCCGACCCCCAATCCTCCTCGACCCCCGGGCCTCCCGCACCTCCCCGACCCCCAGGCCTCCCACTCCTCGCCGACCCCCGCTCCTCGCTGACTCCCAGGACTCCCATACCTCGCCGACCCCCGGGCCTCCCGCACCTCCCCGACCCCCAGGCCTCCCACTCCTCGCCGACCCCCGCTCCTCGCCGACCCCCGCTCCTCGCTGACCCCCGGGACTCCCATACCTCGCCGACCCCCGGGCCTCCCGCTCCTCACCGACCTCCCGCTCCTCCCTGGGCCTCCCGCTCCTCGCCGACCTCCCGCTCCTCCCGGATCCCCAGGCCTCCCGCTCCTCCCGGATCCCCAGGCCTCCCGCTCCTCCCGGATCCCCGGGCCTCCCGCTCCTCCCGGATCCCCGGGCCTCCCGCTCCTCCCGGATACCTGGGCCTCCCGCTCCTCGCCGACCTCCCACTCCTCCCCGACCCCCGAGCCTCCCACTCCTCACCGATCCCCGGGCCTCCCGCTCCTCCCTGACCTCCGGGCCTCCCGTTCCTCGCCAACCTCCCAGCCTCCCGCTGCCGAGTGCGTTATTCCCCTGCGCACCGCCGATTTCAGATCAGCTCCAAACTGTGTTTCCAACCTCTGCCCGCTCACAGCCTTCATCCGGGCAGGTAAGTGATTGGCTGGTTGATAACTAAGTATCTCTCTTTCTCTCTTATAACAGATAAGTCTAATTGTAGGGATGGCAGGGCAGCTCAGTCCTGTGGAGTGCATGTCCTGCAGCATGTGGGAAGTCCTGGACGCTTCGTGCAGCCTAATCAACCATGTATGCAGGATGTGTCTCCAGCTTCAACAACTCGAGCTCCGCACTTCGGAGCTTGAGCGGCGGCTGGAGTCAATACGGTGCATCCACGAGGCTGAGAGTTACGTGGATAGCATGTTTCAGGAGGTTGACACCGCGCATGCCAGTAGAGGGGCAGTGGGTGAACATCAGACAGAGGAAGAATGCGAGGCAGGTAGTGCAGGAGTCCCCACTGAGTCCATCTCGCTTTCCAATCAATATCTTCTGAGCACCGGTGAGAGCAATCGTGCCTCTGGGGAGTGCAGCCAGAACCAAGTCCAAGGTGGCTCAGCTGCACAGCAGGGAGGGACAAAGAATAAAAGAGCTTTAGTGGTAGGGGATTCAATAGTTATGGGAATAGAGAGGCGTTTCTGCAGCCACAGACATGACTCCAGGATGGTGTGGTGCCTCCTTGGTGCCAGAGTCAAGGATGTCACAGAGCAGATGCAGGGCATTCTGGGGGGAGAGGGTAAACAGCCAGAGGTCGTGGTCCATATTGGGACCAATGACATAGGTAAAATAAGGGATGAGGTCCTGCAGGCAGAATTTAGGGAGCTAGGAGAAAAATTCAAGGGTAGGTAGGACCTCAAAGGTACTAGTCTCTGGGTTATTACCGGTGCCATGTGTTAATGAGCACAAGAACAGAAGGATAGAGAGGACGAACGTGTGGCTGGTGATTTGGTGCAGGAGGGAGGGCATTAAATTCCTGAAGCATTGGGACCACTTCTGGGGAGATGGGAGCTGTACAAACTGGATGTTGCACCTGAACAACGCCGGGACCAATATCATCACGGGGAGTTTTGCTCGGGCTGTTTAGAGAGTTTAAATTAGCTTGTCAGGGGAATGGGAATCTGAGAACAAATTCAATAGGGAAGAAGGTAAAGCTGAAATTGGAAAGCAAGAATGTAGAAAGTGAATCTGTAAGACAGAGGAAACAAGGGTTAGTAAGCAGTAATCAAGGCAGTCTTCCTGTGCTAAATGGTATATACTTTAATGCATGAGTATAGCGAACAAGGCAGATGAGCTGAGAGCACAGGTAGACATTTGGGAGTATGACATTATAGCCATTACAGAGATATGGTGAAAGAGGGGCATGTTTGGCAGCTCAATATTCCTAGTTTCAGGATTTTTAGACAAGACAGAGAAGGGGTTAAAAAGGGGGTTTCACGGTATTATTTATATAAACTATAACAGCTGTGATGAGGGATGATATGTTCGAGGAATCATCAAATGAGGTCATATGAGTCGAATTGAAAAATAAAAAAGGGGCGATCACACTGATGGGCTTCCAAAAAGTGAGAGGGGATAGAAGAGCAAATATGTGGGCAAATTTCTGTGAAGTCCCAAAACCATAGGGCAGTAATAGTAGAGGATTTCAACTATCCTAATATTGATTGGGACAACGATAGTGTGAAGGGTATAGAGGATGTGGAATTCCTAAAATGCATTCAAGAGATCTTTTTTAGTCAGCATGTAACAAGCCCAACACGGCAGTGGGCAGTTTTAGATTTAGTTTTGGAGAATGAAGCTGGGCAGGTGGAAGGGGTATTAGTGGGAGAGCACTTGGGTGCCAGTGACCATAATTCAGTCAAATTGAAGGTAGTTATGGATAAGGACAAGGATAGACCAGGAATAAAGGTCTCAAATTAGGCAAAAGCTAACTTTGCTAAGTTGAGAAGTGATTTGGCCACAGTGGACTGGAAACAGCTACTTGTGGATAAATCAGTGTCGGAACAGTGGGAGGCATTCAAGGAGAAGATCAGGAAGGCTCAGGCCAAACATGTGCCCTTAAAGTAAAAGGGTGCGAATAACAATTCCACAGCCCCCTGGATGTCTAGGGACTTACAGGGGAGGATAAAGAAAAAAAGGGAAGCTTATGTCATATACCGACAGCTAAATACTGTAGAATCTCTGGAGGAATATAGAAAGTTCAGAGGTGAAATTAAAAAGGATATTAGGAATGCTAGGAGAGAGCATAAAAAATTATTGGCAAGTAAAATCAAGGGAAACCCAAAAATGTTCCATAAATATATTAAGAGTAAGTGGATAACTAAATAAAGGGTAAGGCCTATTAGAGACCATGAGGGAAATCCTTGTGTGGAGGTGGAAGATGTGGGTATGGTTCTTAATGAAAACTTTGCATCTTTTTTCACAAAGGAAAAGGGGCAATGCTGATACTGCTATCGAGGAGGAGTGTGATATTCTAGATGAAATAAACATAGTGAGAGAGGAGGTGTTAAGGGGTTTAGCAGCTTTGAAAGTAGATAAGTCCCCAGGCCTGGATGAAATGCATCCCAGGCTGTTGAGCAAAGTAAAAGAGGAAATAGCAGAGGCCTTGACCATCATTTTCCAGTCCTCTTTAGATTCCGGCATGGTACCAGAGGACTGGGGGACTGCTAATGTAGTATCTTTGTTTAAGAAGGGAGAACGTGATAGACCGAGTAATGACAGGCCTGTCAGCCTAACCTCAGTAGTGGGGAAAGTATTGGAAAAAATCCTGAAGGACAGGATAAATCTACATTTAGAAAGGCAAGGATTAATTAGGGATAGTCAGCATGGATTTGTTAAGAGAATATCGTGTTTGACTAACGTGATTGAATTTTTTGAGGAGGTAACCAGGAGGGTCGATGAGGGCAGTGCATACGATGTAGTGTATATGGACTTCAGCAAAGCTTTTGGTAAGATTCCACATGGCAGACTGGTCACGAAAGTTAAAGCCCATGGGATCCAGGGCAAAGTGGCAAGTTGGATCCAAAATTGGCTCAGAGGTAGTAAGTAAAGGGTAATGGTTGATGGATGTTTTTATGACTGGAAGGATGTTTCCAGTGGGGTTCCGCAGGGCTCAGTACTGGGTCCCTTGCTTTTTGTGGTATACATCAATGATCTAGATTTGAATATAGGGAGCATGATTAAAATGTTTTCAGATGACACTACAATTGGTTATGTGGTTGATAATGAGAAAGAAAGTAATGGGCTGCAGGAGGATATCAATCTACTGGCCAGGTGGGCAGAGCAGTGGCAAATGGAATTTGATTTGGAGAAGTGTGAGGTAATGCACTTGGGAGGGCTAATAAGGAAAGGGTATACACATTAAATGGTGGGCTGCTTAATAGTGTATATGAACAAAGGGACCTTGGAGTGTTTGTCCACAGATCCCTAAAAGTATCAGATCAGGTGGATAAGGTGGTTAAGAAGGCATACGGAATGCTTGCCTTTATTGGCCGAGGCATAGAATATAAGAGTAGAGAGGTTATGCTTAAATTGTATAATACTTTGGTTAGGCCACAGCTAGAATACTGCGTGCAGTTCTGGTCAATGTATTATAGGAAGGACATGATTGCACTGGAGAGGGTGCAGAGGAGATTTATGAGGATGCTGCCTGGAATGGAAAATCTTAGCTATGAGGACAGATTGGACAGACTGGGTTTGTTCTACTTGGAAAAGAGGAGGTTGAGGGGAGATCTCATTGAGGTGTATAAAATTTTGAGGAGCCTGGATATAGTGGATAGCAAGGGCCTAGTTACCTTGGTGCAGGGGTCAATTACAAGGGAGCATAAGTTTAAGGTGGTTGGTCAAAAGTTTAGAGAGTATTTGAGGGGAAGCTTCTTCACACAGAGGGTTGTGGGGGTCTAGAACTCACTGCCTGGAAAGGTGGTAGAGGCAGAAACCCTCACCACATTTAAAAGGTGCTTGGATGTGCACTTAAAGTGCAGTAACCTGCAGGGTTACGGTCCTAGAGCTGGTAAGTGGGATTAGACTGGATAACCTCTTATTGGCTGGTGCAGATATGATGGTAAGTACCTCAGGGAATCTAATAAGGCCAGAGTGATCTCCTGGACTAGTTTCGATCGCCTGGATGGGTCAGAAGGAATTTTCCCAGATTGTTTTACCCCAATTTGCCTGGGTTTTTACCTGTTTTTTTGCCTCTAGGAGATCACATGGCTCCGGGAGGGGTGGAGTGTAAAATGTTGCGATACATGGGGTATCGCAGTTGTATGAAGCGGACTGGTTGGGCCGGATGCTCTTTACCTTTCTGCTATTGTTCATTATGCATAGGTTTGCATGTAACCTTCAAGGCTGCTGACCGAGGGCCGTGCGGCTCTTTGTCGGCTGGCACGGACACGGTGAGCTGAAATGGCCTCCTTCTGCGCTGTAAATTTCTATGTTTCTATCAGCCCAAGTTTCGGATCCCCGGTAGAATGGCACACCTCGGAGAGGCCCGCCTAATTTCTAGAACTGAAAAAGCGGCAAATACTTAGCTTGCGATTCTCCGATAGCCGTAGGCCCGTTTGCAGCTCGGCGCGGCGCAGCAGGAGCTGCTGGGGGCGGAGCTACAGCCCTGCACCAAAAAGAGCGCTGGCAGCTGCACGTGTGCAGTAGCTCCTGGCCCTTCCAGCGCGTCCTGTCTCCAGGCGACGAACCTATCCTTGGCCGAAGGGACGTTGCCCCTATCCCGGGCCGAGTGACCTGCCTGCCCTTACCTCCTCGGCGGCGGGCCTGCCCGACCAGCAACTCCTCAGGGGCAGGCCCTGCCTGAGCATCCCATCGGTGGAGGGGCCCGCCCAAGCAGCTCTTCAGCAGGCTGTTGAAGGGCTCCCGGTGCTGCAGTAGGTGAGTAGAAACTCTTAATATTTTATTTATTGATTGATTTTTTATTATTTTTTTTATTTTTAATTTTTTTATTTTTTTTTGATTGATTGATTTATTGGTTGATTTATTGATTTATTTATCATTTTATTATTGATGATGGCTCTTTATTGATAAAAGTGAAGTGTTTAGTGCTTCGTAAGATCCCCTAACTTCACTCTAACTTCCCTTCCCCTGCCCCCACCCCCATCTCTCGCTACCTGCGCCTACTCCTGGCCCCAAGTTTCCACATGATTTGCTCCTGATTTTTAGGAGCAACTGGTGTAGAACGGAGTATCTTAGAAATCTGAATTCTCGTCATTTAGTTTGCTCCAGTTCTAGTCAGTTAGAACAGTTTCACTTTGGAACAGAATTTTTTTTTCAAAAGGGGGCGTGTCCGGCCACTTACGCCTGTTTTCAAAGTGTCGTCAGTGAAAATTTACTCCAAACTAACTTAGAATGGAGTAAGTGAAGATTTTTGTACGCTCGAAAAAACCTTGTCTACACTTTAGAAAATCAGCCGTAGGTTACAAATCAGGCGTAGGGAATGGGGGCTGGGGGGGCTTAAAGGGAAGTTTACAAACATTAAACACTTCAGTTTTACAAATAAAGAGCCATCATCAATAATAAATGATAAATACATCAATAAATCAACCAATAAATCAATCCAAAAAAATTAATAAGAAATAATTTTTTTTTAAAATCAATAAATAAAACATTTTCTACTTACCGACTGCAGCGCCGGGAGCCCTCCAACAGCATGCTGGGATGTCCCCCACCCCCCCAGTGTGTCTCTGTCAGTGTCTCTATCTCTCTGTCTGTCTGTGTGTGTCTCTCATTCTCTGTCTGTCAGTGTCTGTGTTTCTGACAGCGAGGGGAGGGGGAGGGGGAGGAGGGGGGTAGAGGCGGGGAGCAGAGGGAGGGATGGGGGAGAAGGGGGAGTGATGGGGGAGAAGGGGGAGTGGGGAGAAGGGGGAGGGTGGAGAAGGGGATAAAGGGGAGAAGGGGGGGAATGGAGATGGGGGAGAAAGGAGATGGGGGGAAGGAGATTGGGGGGGGAAGGAGATGGGAGGGGAGGAGATGGGGGGAAGGAGATGGGGGGAAGGAGATTGGGGGGGGAAGGAGATTACGGGGGGGAGGGGAAGGAGAAGGGGGAGGGAGGCTGAATGGGCCGGGCCCGAGACTTCGGGCAGGGCCCGTCCCCAGCACCAGATTTACAGGTAGGTGGCGTTGGGTCGGGTCGGGGGGAGCGCGGGTCGGGGGGTTTGTGGGAGGGAGGTCGGTTCGGTTCGGGTCGGGGGGAGGGAGGGAGAGGGATGTAAGGTCGGGGGGAGGGAGGTCAGGTTGGATCCAGTCTGGGGGTGGCGGGGGGGTGGAGCAGGAGTCGGGTCGGTGTCGGGTCCGGTCCGGAGGCGGGGGCGGGGGGGGGGGGGGAAGTGGGAGTTGGGTCGGTGTCGGGTCGGGTCTGGAGGCGGGGGCGGGGGGGTGGGGAGGGAGCGGGAGTCGGGTCGGGTCCAGTCCGGGGGGTCGGGTCGGGTCCGCTCCGCGGGCGGGGGGAGGGAAGCGGGAGTCGGGTCGGGTCCAGTCCGGGGGGTCGGGTCAGGTCCGGTCCGGGGGCGGGGATATGCAGGAGTCAGGTCCGTGTCGGGTCCGGTCCGGGGGCGGGAGGGTGGGAAGCGGGAGTCAGGTCGGTGTCGGGTCCGGTCCGGGGGCGGAGCGGGGGGGAAGCGGGAGTCAGGTCGGTGTCGGGTCCGGTCCAGAGGCGGGAAGCGGGAGTCGAGTCAGGTCGGGAGGAAGCAGGAGCTGGCCATGGGAGGAGCCTTATCCACGCAGCCCCAGTGAGGCCATTCGGCCAGGGCTAGGGGCTGCGTGCTTCGGCCCCTCCCACACAGTTTTGGGCGCCTGGAGCTACTGCACATGCGCGCCCACTGTAGCGCACATGTGCAGAGGTCCTGGCACTGTTTTCAGCGCAGGGACCTGGCTCCGCCCCCTACAGCTCCTGCTGCGCTGCGCCGAGGGCCAGAGGACCTGCAGGGAGCTGGAGAATCTGGAGGTTTTTTTTAGGCGCACTTTGTGGTGCGAAAAACGGGCGTCCAGGTCGGGACTGTGCCGTTCTAGGTGCGGCTCGAAACTTGGGCCCATAAAGTGTATGCAAGATTTTTCTGAGCGTACAAAAATCGACACTTACTCCGTTCTAAGTTAGTTTGGAGTAACTTTTCGCTGCCTAAACTTGCAAAACAGGCGTGAGTAGTTGGTAACGGCCCCTTTTGAAAAAGAAACTGTACTAAAACAAAACTATTCTAACTAACTAGAACTGGAGCAAACTAAATGCCGAGAATTGTGATTTCTAAGGTACTCCATGCTAAACTAGTTGCTCCAAAAAAATAGGAGCAACTCGAACTGAAACTTAGGCCCTATGTTTCTTTCACCTTTATGTTAGAGCCAGGCCGTTCAGGGATGATGTCAGGAGGCACTTCACACAAAGGGGATTGGAAATCTGGAACTCTCTTCCCCCAAAACGCTGTTGAGGCCTGGGGTCGGAGGGGTCGTCAATTAAAAATGTTAAAACTGAGATTGCTAGTAAATGTTTACGGTGATTAAGCCTGTCTGTATCCACGGTAACTGAAGTCACAGGAAGAAATAGATAGTGTTCCTTGTAGCCAATGACTGACGGGCGTGCGGATGAACTGCAATTTTGGCAGAGGTTTTTGCATTGATGTTCAAGCCAGTGATGTGAGAGGCTTTTTCCAATGTGCACGTACACAGAGTGGGGGAGGATGAATTCATCCTTAAATATAATTTTGCTGCTGACTGACTTTGCTTTCTGCAATGTTACCTCCGACAATAGAAAGAACCAGTCTGTCTCCAGATTTAATCAGATCAGTTCATTAACCAATCACTTAGCATTGTAGTGGAGGATTAGATTCACAGCACTGGCTATAATACTTCACAGGAAATGTCTCCAAAAGAAACTTGTCTGAGAAATATTAGTACAAGTTACAATTAGAATAGAGTGGGAGCATTTCACTGACAAACAGAAATAGATTTACTTTGACCGCTACGCATTAAGAATTATATTTCACTTTTTTTTTTGCACTGTTTCTGTAGATGCAAATGCACTCTAACATTATTAAATATTCTTTCTAAATTTCATTTGGATTCTGGATTAATGTGGAACTATCCCATGAGATTCAACCAATTTGAAGCCAGACAAGTTTAGAGGAAGACTGGGAATGTTAAAATGTACTGCAGCCAGCCTGATCAGAATGTACAAATGATATATTTTGAACATTTGTCTGCCTTCCCGTTCCCTGGCTGGTTCAAACATTCTCCTTTTATTCTCAAAATGATGTCAGTACAGATCTACAAAAAACAACATCTCGCATTTCACAGAATAATAGAATCAGAGGCGTTTACAGCACGAAAGGAGGCCATTCGGCCCATCGTGTCCGTACTGGCTGACCAAGAGCTACCCTGCCTAATCCCACTTTCCAGCTCTTAGTCCGTAGCCCTGTAGGAAACAGCATTTCAAGTGCATATCCAGGTACTTTTTAAAATGTGATGAAAGTTCCTGCCTCTACCACCCTTTCAGGCAGTGAGTTCCAGACCCCCACCACCCTCTGGGTGGAAAAAATTCTCTTCAACTCCCATCTAATCCTTCAACCAATTACTTTAAATCTATGCCCCCTGGTTGTTGCTCCCTCTGCTAAGGGAAACAGATCCTTCCTATCCACTGTCTAGGCCCCTCATAATTTTATACACCTCAATAAGGTTTCCCCTCAGTCTCCTCTGTTTCAAAGAAAACAACCCCAGTCTATCCAATCTTTTCTCATAGCTAAAATTCTCCAGTCCAGGCAACATTCTTGTAAATCTCCTCTGTACCCTCTCTAGTGCAATCACATCTTTCCTGTAACGTGGTGACCAGAACTGCACGCAGTGCTCCAGCTCCTCTTCAGGGATCTATGGACAGGTACTCCAAGGTCCCTTTGATTGGCCTCCAACAATCACAACCGTTTTCCTTTGTGCTCGGTATGACTCCATGATTCCCATTGACTTCAATTTTACTAGGGCTCCTTGATGCCACACTCGGTCGAATGCTGCCTTGATTTCAAGGGCAGCCACTCTCACCTCACCTCTAGAATTCAGCTCTTTTGTCCATGTTTGGACCAAGGCTGTAATGGGGTCTGGATACGAATGATTCTGATGGTATCCAAACTGAGCATCGGTGAGCAGGTTATTGGTGAGTAAGTGTCGCTTGATAACACTGTCAACAACACCTTCCATCACTTTGCTGATGATTGAGAGTAGACTGACAGGTCGGTAATTGGCCCGGTTGGATTTGTCCTGCTTTTTGTGGACAGAACAAACTTGATTGATGAAGTTGTTAAGAGAAACTAATTAGGTCACCCAAAAGCTATTTGTTATAAATGTAGTTTCCAATAATGGACAGCAGCATACAGTCCTAGTCCCCACTGGTGTCGCCCTCCACCATCATGTGTAAGCTCTAGTTTTGCTTTAATTGGTGCAAGCAATTGTGTGAGATCTGCCATCTCAGCATTGTTCAGCATTATAGCCATCCTGATCCGCACCACGTATACTTTACAGAACCACTGCTACTTGAAGGAGTTTTTCTAAACATGCCTTGCCGCGGGGCAAAATTCAGAGCGGGAACAGCAGCCTGTCAAACTCAGCGTGGCCACCACCGTATACTTCTGGCAGCAGAACATCTCCGAAGGTCGGAGGAGGCTCATGCAGTCATGCAGGGAAGGCAGGAAGTGAAATGAAGGAAGGAACGGAAGGAAGGAAGGAAGGAAGGAAGGAAGGGAAATGAAGGAAGGGAAATGAAGGAAGGAAGGAAGGAAGGAAGAAATGGAAAGGAAGGAAGGAAGGAAAGGAAGGAAGGACTTGCATTTATATAGCACCTTTCGCAACCTCGTGCCTCCCAAAGTGAGGATTTCAAGCCTTACAAAAGAAAGAAAGATTGATTTACATTTATATAGCACCTATCACGGCCTCAGCATGCCCCAAACCATGTTACAGCCAATGAACTTAGGCTGAGAGCTCAGCCGGACAACATTGACCAATATTGCCAGTGGCAGCCCTTTAATGGGACTGGGTCCATTCGGGGCAACTGATTGGCTGGTGGCTGGCGGGGCCTCGTGCAATCGCACGGCCCCAGCGCCTCCACTGCGTGTGGGGAATTAACACCAGAACAGAGCAGTCGGGCCAAATGGCCTGTTTCTGAGCTGTGTAGATTGCCCTAGAGTTACCACACGCTCCATGGCAGACTACAACCTGTTGAGCAGTCATGCATGGCTACAAAGATGCAATTAGTTTCTATTAACTAAATTCATTAATCTTGAATTCATCAGTAGAGGCAGAAAGAGACTGTGGCCGAGAAATTTGATGACTTGCCGCTCTCAGTTAAGGCCCGGTTCTGAAAAAGCAAGTCGGCCGACTCACCTCCGCCCGCCTCCGGTGCGGAACTCGGTGACTGCCATTTTGATGAGGTCCACAGCAAGGCCTGCAAACTTCGACCTCTTCGCTGACTTCAGTGCTGGGTCCTAAGCACGCTTAGAAAAGCGAACGTAGAGCAGACCTACAGAGACGCTGTCAGAGTTTCTTAAAGGTGCACACAAAACCTTCAGATCAATTTGCCTTTCAGCTTTTGGACGTTTATTTACATTTTATTCAACTAGTGACTTGGTGCAATATATATATATATATAAAGAGTTTTTAAAGTCTACAGGGAGTGCTGCTGGATGCTTGCAAGCCCTCGGATGGTAAAAGGAAGGCTTCTAAGAAGACAGAAAATGTTGGAAACACTCAGCAGGTCAGGCAGCATCTGTGAAGAGAGAGACAGAGCTCAAGTCTCAAGTCGAGATGCTGCCTGATCTGCTGAGTATTTCCAGCATCGTACAAAGAAACATAGAAACATAGAAAATAGGTGCAGGAGTAGGCCATTTGGAAAAGGGAAGGTGCAACAAGACCTGGGTGTCATAGCACGTCAGTCATTGAAAGTTGACATGCAGGTACAGCAGGCGGTGAAGAAGGCAAATGGTATGTTGGCCTTCATAGTGAGAGGATTTGAGTATAGTAGCAGGGAGGTCTTACTGCAGTCGTACAGGGCCTTGGTGAGGCCACACCTTGAATATTGTGTATAGTTTTGGTCTCCTAATCTGAGGAATTACATTCTTGCTATTGAGGGAGTGCAGCGAAGGTTCACCAGACTGATTCCCGGGATATGAAGAAAAATTGGATTGGCTCGGCTTATATTAGAAACATAGAAACATAGAAAATAGGTGCAGGAGTAGGCCATTTGGCCCTTCGAGCCTGCACCACCATTCAATATGATCATGGCTGAACATTCACCTCAGTACCCCTTTCCCGCTTTCTCTCCACACTCCTTAATCCCTTTAACCGTAAGGGCCATATCTAATTCCCTCTTGAATATATCCAATGAACTGGCATCAACGACTCTCTGCGGTAGGGAATTCCACAGGTTAACAACTCTCTGAGTGAAGAAGTTTCTCCTCATCTCAGTCCTAAATGGCTTACCCCTTATTCTAAGCCTATGTCCGCTGGTTCTGGACTTCCCCAACATCGGGAACATTCTTCCCGCATCTAACCAGTCCAATCCTGTCAGAATCTTATACGTTTCTATGAGATCTTCTCTCATCCTTCTAAACTCCAGTGTATAAAGGCCCAGTTGATCCAGTCTGTCCTCATATGTCAGTCCAGCCATCCCTGGAATCAGTCTGGTGAACCTTCGCTGCATTCCCTCAATAGCAAGAACATCCTTCCTCAGATTAGGAGACCAAAACTGAACACAATATTCCAGGTGAGGCCTCACCAAGGCCCTGTACAATTGCAGTCAGACCTCCCTGCTCCTATACTCAAATCCCTAGCTATGAAGGCCAACATGCCATTTGCCTTCTTCACCGCCTGCTGCACCTGCATGCCAACTTTCAATGACTGATGTACTATGACACCCAGGCCTCGTTGCACCTCCCCTTTTCCTGATCTGCCGCCATTCAGATAATATTCTGCCTTCATGTTTTTGCCACCAAAGTGGATAACCTCACATTTATCCACATTATACTGCATCTGCCATGCGTTTGCCCACTCACCTAACCTGTCCAAGTCACCCTGCAGCCTCTTAGCGTCCTCCTCACAGTTCACACCGCCACCCAGCTTAGTGTCATCTGCAAACTTGGAGATATTACACTCAATTCCTTCATCTAAATCATTAATGTATATTGTAAATAGCTGGGGTCCCAGCACTGAGCCTTGCGGCACCCCACTAGTCACTGCCTGCCATTCTGAAAAGTACCCATTTATGATGACTCTCTGTTTCCTGTCTGCCAACCAGTTCTTTATCCACGTCAGTACGTTACCCCCAATACCATGTGCTTTAATTTTGCACACCAATCTCTTGTGTGGGAACTTGTCAAAAGTTTTTTGAAAGTCCAAATACACCACATCCACTGTTTCTCCCTTGTCCACTCTGCTAGTTACATCCTCAAAAAATTCTAGAAGTTTTGTCAAGCATGATTTCCCTTTCATAAATCCATGCTGACTTGGACCGATCCTGTCACTGCTTTCCAATGCGCTGCTATTTCATCCTTAATAATTGATTCCAACATTTTCCCCACTACTGATGTCAGGCTAACTGGTCTATAATTACCCGTCTTCTCTCTCCCTCCTCTCTTAAAAAGTGGTGTTACATTAGCTACCCTCCAGTCCATAGGAACTGATCCAGAGTTGATAGACTGTTGGAAAATGATCACCAATGCATCCACTATTTCTGGGGCCACTTCCTTAAGTACTCGACAATTTCCCGAACACAATTTCCCGCCTAATATGGATTTCCTTCAATTCCTCCTTCTCATTAGACCCTCGGTCCCCTAGTATTTTCGAAAGGTTATTCGTGTCTTCCTTCGTGAAGACAGAAACAAAGTATTTGTTCAACTGATCTGCCATTTCTTTGTTCCCCATTATAAATTCACCTGAATCTGACTGCAAAGGACCTACTTTTGTCTTCACTTATCTTTTTCTTTTCACTTATCTATAGAAGCTTTTGCAGTCAGTTTTTATGTTCCCTGCAAGCTTCCTCTCATACTCTATTGTCCCCCTCCTTAAACCCTTTCTCCTCCTCTGCTGAATTATAAAATTCTCCCAGTCCTCAGGTTAGCTGCTTTTTCTGGCCAATTTATATGTCTCTTCCTTGGATTTAACACTATCCTTAATTTCCCTTGTGGGCCACGGTTGAGCCACCTTCCCCGTTTTATTTTTACTCCAGGCAGGGATGTACAATTGTTGAAGTTCATCCATGTGATCTTTAAATGTTTGCCATTGCCTATCCACCATCAACCTTTTAAGTATCATTTGCCAGCTATTCTAGCCAATTCACGTCTCATACCATCGAAGTTACCTTTCCTTAAGTTCAGGACCCTAGTCTCTGAATTAACTGTGTCACTCTCCATCTTAATAAAGAATTCTACCGTATTATGGTCACTCTTCCCCAAGGGGCCTCACACAACAAGATTGCTAATTAGTCTATTCTCATTACACATCACCCAGTCTAGGATGGCCAGCCCTCTAGTTGGTTCATTGACATATTGGTCTAGAAAACCATCCCTAATACATTCCAGGAAATCCTCCTCCACCGCATTGCTACCAGTTTGGTTAGCCCAATCTATATGTAGATTAAAGTCGCCCATGATAAGTGCTGTACCTTTATTGCATGCATCCCTAATTTCTTGTTTGATGCTGTCTCCAACCTCACTAATATTATTTGGTGGTCTGTACACAACTCCCACTAGCGTTTTCTGCCCTTTGGTATTCTGTAGCTCCACCCATACAGATTCCACATCATCCAAGCTAATGTCCCTTCTTACTGTTGCTTTAATTTCATCTTGAACCAGTAATGCCACCCCACCTCCTTTTCCTTTCTGTCTATCCTTCCTGAATGTTGAATACCCCTGGATGTTGAGTACCCAGCCATGGTCACCCTGGAGCCATGTCTCCGTAATTTCAATTATATCATATTCGTTACGTGCTGCCTGTGCAGTTAACTCATCCACCTTATTCTGAATACTCCTCGCATTGAGGCACAGAGCCTTCAGGCTTGTCTTTTTAACACACTTAGCCCCTTTAGAATGTTGCTGTAATGTGGCCCTTTTTGCTTTTTGCGTTTGGTTTCTCTGCCCTCTACTTTTACTTTTCTTCTTTCTATCTTTTGCTTCTGCCCCATTCTACTCCCCTCTGTCTCCCTGCATAGGTTCCCATCCTCCTGCGATATTAGTTTAACCCCTCCCCAAAAGCACTAGCAAACACTCCCCCTAGGACATTGGTTCCAGTCCTGCCCAGGTGCAGACCATCCGGTTTGTACTGGTCCCACCTCCCCCAGAACCGGTTCCAATGTGCCAGGAATTTGAATCCCTCCCTTCTGCACCACTCCTCAAGCCACGTATTCATTTTAGCTATCCTGCGATTCCTACTCTGACTAGCACGTGGCACCGTAATTTCAGATTTCCTAGCATCCGCTCGCAGAGAGAAGAGGAAGTCATAGAAGAGGAAGATGCAGAAGAGGAGGAACCTGAAGTGGAGGATGCAGAAGGAGGGAATTTTGAATAGGCCACATAGCCCATTAAAGTGGCTGCGCGGCCCAAAACAAAATACAGGCAACATTGCCAATCACGCTTGTACACTCCCTTCGTGACTGTCCTATGTGCGCCTTTACCTATCCTACTGATCTTACACAATGTCAGCCCAGTGGCTGCAGCGGGGCTGCTGGAAGGCTGCTGACTTTCAGTGGGGGATACTGCAGATGACCTTGCTGATCGACATCGAGGAGTTGGTAGCTGGGAGTGTGAAATCGATTAAGAACATAAGAACATAAGAAATAGGAGCAGGAGTGGGCCATATGACCCCTTGAGCCTGCTCCACCATTTAATACGATCATGGCTGATCCAATCATGGACTCAGCTCCACTTCCCTGTCCGCTCCCCATAACCCCTTATTCCCTTATTGGTTTAAGACTGTCTATCTCTGTCTTAAATTTATTCAATGTTCCAGCTTCCACAGCTCTCTGAGGCAGCGAATTCACAGATTTACAACCCTCTGAGAGAAGAAATTTCTCCTCATCTCAGTTTTAAATGGGCGGCCCCTTATTCTAAGATCGTGCCCTCTAGTTCTCGTCTCCCCCATCAGTGGAAACATTCTCTCTGCATCCGCCTTGTCAAGCCCCCTTATAATCTTATACGTTTTGATAATATCACCTCTCATTCTTCTGATTGACGATGTTTATTCTCCTTTCCCTCTTCTTGGTCACCCACTGGCTGGGCGGGCTCGATTTCTTGGGTGTCTGTAATGAGGAAGGCACAAGGGTAGTGTTGTGGTGATGGGGAGGCCTGAAAGGAAGAGCTGCATGCTTACACTGTGCGCAGCCTGTACATCAGAAGGGCTTGCGGGATGAGGGGGGAAGTGGGATGTGAAAATGACGGTCATGTCTGAGGATACCGGTATCTTGTATTCTTTCAGCCCTCTGCTGGCCAAGGGCTCAGCCATGCCTCTGCTAAGAATGGCCTGTACCATCTGCCCCAAGTGGGTGCGGGATGAAGCAAGGATTGTAAGATGTGCCTCTTGTTTGGTAGACATTGTTGGTAGCTGAGCGATGGGGGGAGGGAGGTCGTCCAGTGTGTGAAGCTAATGGCGCAGTTGGTCGGTGACGGCTTTTGAAGGTGCATTCACTGACCATGACCACTTGTCAGAGGTCATGAAGCTTCTTTGGGCACTGGAGCCAGGTCCTGGAGATGATACTGCTGGCGGTGATGGCCTTGGCGATCTGGTCCCACATCCTTCTTTCTGGAGGGCCTCCTGTGGGCAGGGCATCACTCTGGCAGTGTTGATGTCCTGCACAAAGCTGGAGTGCTGCGTACGAGACCGTGGGTGCCCTTTCTTTGGCCTGTAGTTCCATTAGAAGCACCTTTACCATTTTGTTTTTCACAGGCAGAAGGCAGTTCAACTTTAAAAGCTGACGATTACCATTTTGGAATTATTTCGAAAGTTTTTTTTAAGAAAGCTGTTGAACACTGAGAGCTAGAGACTTCCTATTTTTAAGTGATGTTTATTTTTCTTATTTTAGAAGGCAGTCCCCTTTAAGGGCTGGGGACAGCTTTCTAAAATGACAGCCTAGCTTTAAGAAAAGGGATGCTGCAGCCACACTGCGTTGGGCTGAGCGCAAAACAACAAAAAAAACTTGTATTTATACAGCACCTGAACCTTAGTGAAACATCCCAAGGTGCTTCACAGGAGTCGTATGAGGCACAAACTTTGACACCGAGCTGCACAAGCTGAAATTAGCGCAGATGATCAAAAGCTTGATCAGCCTCAGACAGAAGTTGGGAAGAGGGATGGAGTCAGTGGCGAGGGAACAGAGTTTGTGGCGGGGACCAAAAACAATGGCTTTGGTCTGTCCAACATTCAACTGGAGAAAATTTCTGCTCATCCACGACTGGATATCGGACAATCAGTCTGACAATTTGGAGATGGTCGATAGGTCGAGAGAAGTGGTAGTGAGGTAGAGCTGGGTGTCATCAGCGTACATGTGGAAACTGACGCTGTGTTTTCGGATGATGTCGCCAAGGGGCAGCATGTAGATGACAGATAGGAGGGGGCCAAGGATAGATCCTTGGGGTCACCAGAGGTAACGATGCGGAAGTG
This sequence comes from Pristiophorus japonicus, assembly GCF_044704955.1. Lineage (NCBI taxonomy): Eukaryota > Metazoa > Chordata > Chondrichthyes > Pristiophoridae > Pristiophorus > Pristiophorus japonicus. The sequence continues at coordinate 527,969,490 of NC_091977.1, forward strand.
GGAGGAGAAGCCGGTGCAGGAGATTCTCTGGCTACGATTAGATAGACAAGAATGGAACCAGGCGAGTGCAGTCCCACCCAGCTGGGCGACGGTGGAGAGGCGTTGGAGGAGGATAGAGTGGGAAACCATGTCAAAGGCTGCAGACAAGTCGAGAAGGACGAGGACGGATAGTTTGCTTTTGTCACAGTCACAAAGGATGTCATTTGTGACTTAGATGAGAGCCATTTCGGTACTGTGGCGGGGCGGAAACCAGATTGGAGGGATTCAAACATGGAATTGCGGGAAAGATGGGCACGGATTTGGGAGGCGACGACAGCTTGAAGCAGGACGTCCCACATTGGGCTGTGTGTTCCAATCATTCGAATCACCGTTTTCGGGCTTCATTGGGTTTCAGGGCCACTCTTCTTAATTGCAATTAATTGTCTGTCACTGCCCCTGCGATGTTTCAGAGACACAGAATGAGGAACGATTGCACTACAGCCTCTCTCTCTCTCTCTCTCTGTCCTTTAATTTTTTTTATAGGCTTTGATTTAAGTTTAATCATGCATTCTGACATGAAATATCATGACATAACCAAGCCGGCACCTTGTGAATTGCAGTTATCGCAAATAATGCAGCAAGCAGTTTTTACACCATCGGTCACCCTTCACAGGCACACACAGAGCTGACATGAATATAATAATTCAGCAGCATGTTTGCAGACACACATCATCTTCATCATCATCATAGGCAGTCCCTCGGAATCGAGGAAGATTTGCTTCCACTGTTAGCAGGAGTTCTTAGGTGGCTGTACAGTCCAATTCGAGAACCACAGTCTCTGTCACAGGTGGGACAGACAGTGGCTGGAGGAAAGGGCGGGTGGGGAGTCTGGTTTGCCGCACGCTCCTTCCGCTGCCTGCGCTTGGTTTCTGCATGCTCTCGGCAACGATACTCGAAGAGCTCAGCGCCCTCCCGGATGCACTTCCTCCACTTAGGGCGGCCTTTGGCCAGAGACTCCTAGGTGTCAGTGGGGATGTCGCACTTTATCAGGGAGGCTTTGAGGGTGTCCTTGTAACGTTTCCTCTGCCCACCTTTGGCTCATTTGCCGTGGACAAGTTCCGAGTAGAGCGCTTGCTTTGGGAGTCTCGTGTCGGGCATGCGAACAATGTGGCCTGCCCAGCGGAGCTGATCAAGTGTGGCCAGTGCTTCAATGCTGGGGATGTTGGCCTGGGCAAGGACGCTAATGTTGGTGCGTCTGTCCTCCCAGGGGATTTGTAAGATCTTGCGGAGACATCGTTGGTGGTATTTCTCCAGCGACTCGAGGTGTCTACTGTACATCTGCTGTCTCACCCCCTGAACTGTGCACGGTATCTCGTGGAGAAGGTGGACAGTCTACTCCTCAATATGCTGGTGAAATTTGGCTTCCCTCATGTAATGTATTTGCTTCATGGATTCCTTTGCTTAAGAATTCACAGCAACACATTACTGTTTCGAATTAGTTGGTTTATTAACAAAGGTTTAACAATCACGCTACACATTACCAGTTCATCCACCAGGCTCACAACCACGTGCCTCATCATGGATCCCCCGAACCCAACTGGCTGGGGTTTTATTGAGTCTTGTGAACATCTCGTGACTGGCTAAGCCACTCCCAACTCAACAGCTGAACATCTATTTTTGGTTGCGTCTGTGATAAATCAAGTGCCCCCTGATTAAAGGGGAGGCACCAAAACCGACACATTAAACAAATTAAACTTTTTACAGTGACTTAAATCAAATTAAAATTCGGTTACCGGGGGTGATGATGCACTCCAGGAGCGTAGGACTGAAGTGCAACCAGAATTTGAGGAGCAACCCCTTCAAATATTGCAAGAGGGGCTGCAACCTCGCACATTCAACATAAACATGGAACACGGACTTCTCTAGACCGCAGAAATCGCAATCAACAGCTGTACAACTCTTTTTGGTTGTAAACAATTAACCAATTAAATCAAGTGCCCCCCTGATTAAAAGGGGAGGACATGCCAAACATTTTTCAAGTACCTTTTTTTTTTTAGGGCACCGAGAGGCAAATTATACAAGTGCCCCCTGACTGGGGGGACAATAGGAACCGGCAATAAAAACAAATTAAACTTTAAAACATATAAAATCAAATTAAAATTTGGTTGCCGGGGGTGATAATGCACTCCAGTCTCTCTGGCGCCCACCTCTTGCGTACCGGTGGACACCGCGTGCTCCATCTCTAGGAACACCCTGGCCCGGATGTAAGCACGGAAGAGAGACAGGCAGTCAGGCTGAACGACCCCCTCGACTGCCCGCTGCCTGGACCGGCTGATGGCCCCCTTGGCCGTGCCCAGGAGCAGTCCTATGAGGAGGCCCTCGGACCTACCCACTTCCCTCTGCACAGGGTGCCCAAAGATCAGGAGTGTGGGACTGAAGTGCAGCCAGAAATTGAGGAGCAGCCCCTTAAATAATGGAACGGGGCTGCAACCTCGTACATTCTACATAAACATGGAACACGGACTCCTCTGAACCGCAGAAATCGCAATCAACAGCTGTACAACTCTTTTGGTTGGATACCAATAAAACATTTAAATCAAGTACCCCCCAATCTGGGGGGGCCACTCCAAATATTTTCCAATGCCCTTATTTACAAGTGCCCCCTATAAAAGGGGAGGGGGACACTAAAACCGGCAGTTAAAACAAATTAAACTTTAAGACATATAAACTCAAATTAAAATTTGGTTGCCGGGGCTAACGATGCACTCCAGTTCCTCCGGCACCCACCTTTCGCGGAAGGCCGCGAGCGTACCAGTGGACACCGCGTGCTCCATCTCTAGCGACACCCTGGCGCGGATGTACGCACAGAAGAGAGGCAGGCAATCGGGCTGAATGACCCCCTCGACCGCCCGCTGCCTGGACCGGCTGATGGCACCCTTGGCCGTGCCCAGGAGCAGTCCTAACGAGGAGGCCTTCGGACTTACCCGCTCCCCTCCGCACAGGGTGCCCAAAGCTCAGGAGTGTGGGACTGAAGTGCAGCCAGAATTTGAGGAGCAACCCCTTTAAATAATGGAACAGGGGCTGCAACCTCGCACATTCTACATAAACATGGAACACGGACTCCTCTAGACCGCAGAAATCACAATCAACAGCTGTACAAACCTGTGAGCATACTCACAGGTGCATGCACTATGCCTCTCTGCATGCTCGTTGCCTTTAATGTGGACGAACTTGCAGAGAGGAGCGCTCGAGAATAGATTGTTAAATGGCAGTCATTGTCGTCGGGTGCTTTGAATAACGTGTCCCTTCTGGGACCCATTTGAATAAAAAAAAACATAAGGGAAACACTATCAACACTGAGCTCTTCAGGTACAGCGAAAGAAGGCCGAGGGCGAGAAATTGGTGTCGTTTGCGTCTCCCAAAAGAGCTTCCGGGGGAGGGGACCCGTGGGGGGAGGGCAACGCCATCATTGTGCCCATTGTCCCGTTTTCGTCCCGGAAAAAAATTTGGCCCGTGCCCACTGGAGCTGCGGTGGGCAATGCCAGGAACAGCTTCGGGGGGACGTGAACCGGGCGGCTCGCGGGGCGCTGCTTAAAGAGCAGGTGTCGCACATGTTGGAAAAAAATGTCGACATTTTCCCCAGCGCAACTTTGGCGCTTTGAATGCGGGATCCTTGCTGCATGTGAGCTGGGCTGGTGACACAGCACACGCCCCCCCCCCCCCCGGTGAATCAGGTAGGACCCTGCAATTTGGCAGATTGGCCCTCCCCTGTAATGAGGGGAGCGGCCCCCCTACACAGCAGCGCTACACGTCCCAGTGCGTAGCGCTGCACCCCGTTCCCTCTGCTTCCACCTCCTTCGTGCCCCAGAGAGGAAATGGAGCATGTTATTTTTCGCTCCACTTCCTTTCAGGGGCGGTAACCCCAATTTCCAGAGTGGGGCGGGATTTCCGGACCGGCCGCAAAAAGTCCCGACTCGCACTTGTTACCGCCCCCAAACAGCAAGTGATCAGGAAGGCAAATGGAATGTTGGCCTTTATTGCAAGGGGGATAGAGTATAAAAGCAGAGAGGTCCTGCTACAACTGTACAGGGTATTGGTGAGGCCACACCTGGAGTACTGCGTACAATTTTGGTCTCCGTATTTAAGGAAGGATATATTTGCATTGGAGGCTGTTCAGAGAAAGTTCACTAGGTTGATTTTGGAGATGAGGGGGTTGACTTATGAGGAAAGGTTGAGTAGGTTGGGCCTCTACTCATTGGAGTTCAGAAGATCTTATCATAGAAACGTATAGTTTGGAGGCTGGGTCATTAAATATATTTAAGGTGGAGCTAGACAGAGTTTTGAGCGATAAGGGAATAAAGGGTTATGGGGAGCGGGCAGGGAAGTGGACCTGAGTCCATGATCGGTTCAGCCATGATCGTATTAAATAGTGGAGCAGACTCGAGGGACCATATGGCCTACTCCTGCTCCTATTTCTTATGTTCAAACAGAGTGCAATGGAATTCTTCCCCGGGAGTTTCATCCACCGCGGCGGAAATATGAAATGGCGCAGGCAGAATCTCTCCGTAGTTCAGAACATTACAGCGAGTGTACAGCACAGAATCAGGCCAACTGCTCCATGCTGGAATTGCCCATCCCTAATTGCCGCCTTCCTGAACCAGCTGCAGTCCGTGTGGTGAAGGTACTCCAACAGTGCTTTTAGGGTTTATTCTTATTATTGTTTTTTGTAGCGGTTGTGTACAACTGAGTCGCTTGCTAGAGATTTCAGAGGGCAGTTAAGAGTCAACCACTTTGCTATGGGTCTGGACTCATATATAGGCCAGAGCGGGTAAGGTCTGCAGATTCCTTCCTGAAAGGACATTAGTGAAACCAGATGGGTTTTTACGACAATCCGATAGTTTCATGGACACCATTACTGATACCAGATTTTTATTCCAGATTTATTTAATTAACTGAATTTAATTCCCCAGCTGCCGTTGTTCGGATTTGTGCTCACGTCTCTGGATCATTGGTCTCGGTCTCATTTATCTCATGGCCAATATTTATCCCTCAATCAAGTCACTAAAAAAACAGATTATCTGGTCATAATCACTTGCTGTTGGTGGGAGCTTGCCGTGCGCAAATTGGCTGCTGCATTTCCCCACATTACAACACTTCAAAAGCACTTCATTGGCTGTAGAGCGATTTTGGGACGCCCGGTGGTCGTGAAAGGCGCTATAGAAATGCAAGTCTTTCTTTCTTTTTCCCTCTGGTGGCTGGGTCACTAATATTGTTTCTAGGAAAAACTGCACAGAATCAGGCCATTCGGCCCAACTGATCCATGCTGGCATTGCCCATCCCTAATTGCCACCTTCCTAAACCAGTTGCAGTCCGTGTGGTGACTGAAATGTCTTATTTTTTTCATTGTTTTTTTTATTTGATATTTTCCCCTCTCTTCCCGCCCCCCCCCCCCCCCCCGCACCCCGACACCCCGTGAAGGTGCGCGTTTGCATGGGAACCAGGGATGTCCCCAGTTCCCCTCCCAAAATGGCTGCTCTTTGTACAGCGACTGGGTCTATCAGCACCAGTAGGCTCTTCGATCAATGCTAAGCCCGGGGAGCTCGCCAATCCCGATCCATTGCACTCGCGCATAGATTACCCTGGGATAGGGGAGGGACAGATACAGTCAGGTGTGAGAGCAATGACTGATTATTTTCCACCTCCTTAGCTAGGGGAACACAGAAGCCAAAATGTATCTCCCTCGCTCCCTGCCTCACGTCCCCCCACTCCCCCAACGTGCCCCTCCCCTGCTGAAATGAACTAAACCAGTGCAAAGAAGGGCCAAAACTGATTCCTCCCTGCTCTCTATCAGTCAGTATTTTATAGAATCGTACAGCACAGAAGGAGGCCATTTGGCCCATCGTGGCTCTCTGAAAGAGATATCCAATTTAGTCCCACAGCCCTCTGCTCTTTCCCCGTAGCCCTGCAAATATTTCATTTTCATGTATTTATTCAATTCCCTTTTGAAATTTACTATTGAATCCACTTCCACCACTTTTTCAAGCAATGCATTCCAGGTCACAACTAGGCACTGTACAAAACAATGTTCCTCATCTTCATCCCTGCTTTTATTGACAATAAACCATTGATCTGTGAACTCTGGTTACTGACCCTCCTGCCAGTGAAAACAGTCTCTCCCTATTTACTCTATCGAAACCCCTCATAATTTTGAACACCTCTCTTAAATATCCCATTAACCTTCTCTCCTTAAGATTTAAAGCATACAGGTTGAACCTCCCTTATTCAGAACTCCCTTATCCGGAACCACCCCTCGTCCAGAACCATTCCCGGCCACCGGGTGGCGCATGCACAGAACTCTGACATGAACAAATTGAACGAATTGAACAAATTGAAGTTCTTCCCCGCTGCCGACTCCCACAATCTCTGGCCTGACCCCACGATCCACTGCCCCTCCCCGCCCCATGATCTCTCTGCCGCACTCCCAGCCCCATGCCAGCCCCGATATCCCCTTGCTCAGTACCTGTATCATCCAATATAACATGATCACCCCTCGTCCAGAAAAATCCCTTATCCAGAACAGGCCAAGTCCGAGGCTTCTGGATAAGGGAGGTTCATAAGAACATAAGAATTAGGAACAGGAGTAGGCCATCTAGCCACTCGAGCCTGCTCCGCCATTCAACAAGATCATGGCTGATCTGGCCGTGGACTCAGCTCCACTTACCTGCCCTCTCCCCATAACCCAAAATTCACTTATTAGTTAAAAATCTATCTATCTGTGACTTGAATACATTCAATGAGCTAGCCTCAACTGCTTCCTTGGGCAGAGAATTCCACAGATTCACAACCCTCTGGGAGAAGAAATTCCTTCTCAACTCGGTTTTAAATTGGCTCCCCCGTATTTTGAGGCTGTGCCCCCTAGTTCTAGTCTCCCGGACCAGTGGAAACAACCTCTCTGCCTCTATCTTGTCTATCCCTTTCATTATTTTAAATGTTTCTATAAGATCACCCCTCATCCTTCTGAACTCCAACGAGTAAAGACCCAGTCTACTCAATCTATCATCATAAGGTAACCCCCTCATCTCTGGAATCAGCTGAGTGAATCATCTCTGTACCCCCTCCAAAGCTAGTATATCCTTCCTTAAGTAAGGTGACCAAAACTGCATGCAGTACTCCAGGTGCGGTCTCACCAATACCCTATACAGTTGCAGAAGGACCTCCCTGCTTTTGTACTCCATCCCTCTCGCAATGAAGGCCAACATTCCATTCGCCTTCCTGATTACCTGCTGCACCTGCAAACTAACTTTTTGGGATTCATGCACAAGGAACCAATCGTGGAGCAGTGGAGGCGTGTCCTGCACAGTTGGAGCTGAGCTGCTGAGAGGAGAGCAGCTATCAACTTGAGCTCCTGCCTGGAGAGCCCTGAGACCAGCCCAAGAAGAGAAGGAAGGAAGGGGCTTCACCACCAACTTTCACCCAGAGGGAGAGGAGGAAAAAGCAGAAAACTTTGAACAACTTTACCATTCTGCAAAGAGTTGGAGAGAGGGGGAAAAACCAACAACAAACATCCAGTGTGGAAGGAGGGAGACTCTACATTTCTACAGGTGGGTGTATTGGTGCAGTCCCAAAAAGACTTTGTTATATCGGTGGGGGGAGGAAAGAAGACCACTGAGGGCCGGAACATCGCGGGGGGTGTGTGTGTGTGGAAGTGTGTGTGGGGGCCTTGCTTACAACTAGGCCCCCCCCACAATTGGAACCCCCCCCCCCAATTGCCTAGCCTGGGATAGCTGGAGCTACCAGGCTGAAGATTTTTTAATCACCCAATTAACATCGTTAGGAGTGTGTGCCTGGTGGCTCGAGCTGCCCCAGGTGAAGACGTCTTCTCCCCCCACCTGAAGACCAATCCAAAGACTGTGTTTTTTGGGTTTTGCCATCTGAGGAGTGCACCCACCCACAGCTGCGAGGGGAGACCTGCCCTCGCAGTTCCCCCCCCTTCCCACCCCCCTCTCTCTTTCTCTGTTACTCTGTTTCTCCCCTCTCTCTCTGAGGCCCCTTTCTCCTAATTTTAAAAAAAAGGGAACAATTAAGACAACTGAGCAGAGGGAGCAAGGCCCCTCCCCAATTGCCAACTAGGGGAGAGGTACCTCATTAAGGGCTCCTCTGCTCAGTCTAATCAAACGAGGCCAATTAAGACCATTAAGGCCTGTGACTTTGGGGTGGGTGCAGCCCTTAAAGGGACCCCGTGATGGCGACCCCATCCACGCCGGTGGCAGGGCCAGCGAAGACGTATGCGCAGGTGGCAACCGCTTCCACGGCACCTCCTGCGCCACCCGCTGCCCTGCCACCTTTCAGATTAATCACCAAAAAACACGGGGTCAAGAGCTACACTCACCCCACAATGAGCATTGAGGAGTGCGTGCGGGCGATGGCTGGGGTAGTCGGCCCCTCGGCCATTGTCGCGGCCTCCAAGATGTCTGGGAAGGCTGTTTTCTTCCTGGGGTCGGAGCGGGCGGTGTCCCTGGCCCTTGAAAAGGGGCTCACGGTGGGCGGGACGTTCCTGCCGGTGGACCCTCTCGAGGCCACCGCGCAGAGGGTCATCGTGTCAAACGTCCCGCCCTTTGTTTCCGCTGAGCTCCTCCTCCCTCACCTACACCAACTGGGGGAGGTAAGGTCGGGGATCAACCCCATACCGCTCGGCCTCAGGGAGAACAGCCTGCGCCACGTGTTCTCCTTCCGCCGCCAGCTCTTTGTCCGGCTGGCGCAGGAGGACATGACAGAAGGGCACTTTAATGTGGTGCACGAGGGGACTGCCTACCGCGTCTTCTGGACGTCGGACGGCGTGCGGTGCCATGCCTGCAGGGAGGTGGGGCACGTTCGCAAGAACTGCCCCGCCTCCAAGGCCGCCAAACCACCGAAGGCGGCCATAGCTGGCGCCGCCGCCACCCCTCCCCCTAGTTGCGTCCGCGTGCCGGGAGCCGTAGGTGCGCGGGCATTGTCGGAGGCCTTTGTTTTCAGGGCCTCCGGCGGGGGGGAGGGAGAGCGTCCGACCGGAAAGAAGGCGCGGAAGAAGGCAAAACATCAAGAGGCGGGTCCCCTCAGTGCGCCGGAAAATTTGACCACCGCGCTCAGCCCAACCCCGGGCACGGGCAAGAAAAGGAAAAGGGGGGGGCGGAGCGGGAGGCCTCGGCAGACATATAGGTCTCCCTGCCTTCGCGCACCCCCAGGAACAAAAAGAGGCACCGCCCCAATGAGGCGGAGGGGGAACAACATCCCTCCGCGGAGGAGGCGGTGCCCGCCGCGTGTCCCGCGTCCCCCACCAGCGCCCCCAAATTGCGCTGCAGGCGCGAGGAGTCTGTCCCCGGGGAGGGTGAGGCAGTCGAGGCTGCCCAGCCGCTGCCTCCTGGGGATGGCGTGGAAGATCTGCCTGTCGTGGGGGGCGTGGGGCCAGCGGAGGAATGCGTAGCCGCCGGGTCGAGCGTCCCGGGGACTGAGGCGGGCGGGGCCGAAAAGGCCGAACCTGAGCCCGCCCAGCCAATACCCAACTTCCCCCGGGATTTGCTCGACTCTGAAAATGCCAATTTTATGGAATCCGTACACGCTGGGCTGGGGGTTGGCGGCGGGGAGGGGGAAGAACAACAACCCTCGCCCCCTACTGTGGAGCTGGGGGAATTGGAGGACCTGGAACATTACTTTGACCAGGTCTCTCCCTGTTCCCCGGTTCCTGGGGCGGAGGAGGAACCCCTTCCGCTGTCGCTTCCCGACCCAGCACCAATTTTAAAAGAGCCCAGTGGGGACTCCTCTGCCGACGATCCTGGGGGTGGGATCGGGGCAGAGCCAGGGCCAAATGGAGCGGCCGGGCCGTTTGCCGTACCTAGTGCGGTCGACGGGCCGGCTGCTAGCGGCGACCTCCCGGAGGGGGACGGGGACTCGGTGGAGGACGCGGGTGAAGATCTCGAGTCCATCGCCAGGATGAGGCGGTGGATCTGCTCGCGGCCGCCACTGAGACCCTCCTCATTCCCGCAGAGGAACTCCGGGACTTTTTGGTCCAGTGCCGGGGTCGCCGTGACCAAGCCCGTCTGGCCCTGGAAAGATGGTCCGAGCCGGGGCTGCTCGTCGCGTCCGTCCGCACCGCCGCTAAAACCATGGCCGCGGGCGGGCCCTTATCAAAGGCTCAAGGCCTTGAGCTGCGCCGGCTCAAAAAGTTCCTCGCTGGGCTGCTGATGGAGTGGAGGTCAACAAACGACTCCACTCCCTCCCCCACAATAGGCTAAGGTAGAGGTTGCACTTTGCTTTTGCCATGAAGATAACCATAGCCAGCCTCAACATCAACGGCGGCAGAGGGGCACGCCGTAGATTTGACAATTTTACGCTCCTGCGGGAGGGGAAATATGCGGTGTGCTTCCTGCAAGAAACCCACACCGTTCCGGGAGATGAAGCCACGTGGCTCCTGGAATGGCAAGGAGAGGTCCGCATGAGCCACCTCACCGCCATTTCTAGTGGGGTGGCCATCTTGCTGGGCCCGCATTTTCAGCCGGAGATCTTGGGGGTCGAGGAGCCCGTGCCAGGCCGCTTGCTGCACGTAACGGTTCGCCTGGGAGACGTGCCGCTCCATCTCGTGAACGTGTACGCCCCTCAGCCCGGCCCGCAGCAGACGCACTTCTTTGAAGAGGTGTCCGCTCTTCTTGGCTCTGTCGTAGTCGGCGACTGCATTGTCCTCGGGGGGGATTTTAACTGCACCCTCGAGGCGAGGGACCGCTCCGGTGCCCCGCAGTGCATGACGGCGATGGAGAAGTTGAGGGACCTGGTCGGGTCCTTCGACTTGGTGGACGTCTGGCGAAATCTCCACCCCGATTCCAGCGCCTTTACTTGGGTGAGGCCTGGAGTTGGATGGTCTAGAGTCGACCGCCTTTACGTGTCTCGGGCGTACGTTTCCTGTGTCCCGGCGGCCTCCATGCGGCCGGTGCCGTGTTCGGACCACCACCTGGTGTGGGCGGAGCTCGCTTCGCTCCGCGCGAGGACGGGGTCCGCGTACTGGCACTTTAACAACCGGCTGCTGGAGGACGTGCGGTTCCAGGACTCGTTCCGTCGATTCTGGTCCGACTGGAGAAGGAAGCAGGGGGGCTTCCCCTCCTTGAGGCTATGGTGGGACGTGGGCAAGGCTCACGTCCGCGTCTTCTGTCAAGAGTACGCGAGGGGGTCGACCAAGAGGCGGGCGGCCAGAGTCGGGCGCCTAGAAAAAGAGGTGCTCGACCTGGAAGCCCGTCTCAGTCAAGTCGTCCAGGACCCGGCCCTGCGGACGGTGTACGAAGCGAAGAAGGCCGCGCTGAAGGACCTGCAGCTCGTCGGGTCCGGAGGCGCGTTCGTGAGGTCGCGGATCCGGTTCCTGCGGGATCTGGACCGCGGCTCCCCCTTCTTCTACTCGCTGGAAAAAAGGCAGAGTGTCCGTAAGCAGCTCTTGACGCTGCTGGCCGACGACGGCTCTCTCGTCTCGGATCCGGAGGGCGTCAACAACAGGGCCCGTGAATATTACGGGGCTCTGTTCTCTCCGGATCCGTCCAGCGAGGAAGCGCGTAGAGTTTTGTGGGAGGACCTGCCGAAGGTCAGCCTGGAGGGCGCCGAAAATCTGGAAGCTCCGCTAAGCCTGGCGGAGCTGACCGGTGCCCTCGAGAAGGTGCACACTCTCAACTTTGCCATCCTTGCCTGCCGTCCGGACATGCCATGGCGTACCATCTTGCCGTCCGGAGGAGGCGGGGGTCCCCGATGGAGGGCACTCTACGCAGGGGTCCTCCCACTATTCGTCGGGGACTTGGCCTGGAGGGTGGTGCACGGAGCAGTGCCGTGCAACAAATTTTTAAGCCGGTTCACGGACTCCCAGGCCGCCTGCAATTTCTGCGGTCTGGAGGAGTCCGTGTTCCATGTTTTTATTGAGTTCACGAGGTTGCAGCCCCTGTTCCATTATTTGAAGGGGCTGCTCCTGAAATTCTGGCTGCACTTCAGTCCCACTCTCCTGATCTTTGGGCACCCTGTGCGGAGGGGAGCGGGTAGGTCCGAAGGCCTCCTCGTAGGACTGCTCCTGGGCACGGCCAAGGGTGCCATCAGCCGGTCCAGGCAGCGGGCGGTCGAGGGGGTCGTTCAACCTGACTGCCTGCCTCTCTTCCGCTCTTACATCCGGTCCAGGGTGTCCTTGGAGATGGAGCACGCGGTGTCCACCGGTACGCTCGCGGCCTTCCGCGAGAGGTGGGCACCGGAGGGACTGGAGTGCAACCAAATTTTAATTTGATTTTACGTTTTAAAGTTTAATTTGTTTTAATTGCCGGTGTTTTTTAGTGTCCCCTTCCCTTTTATAGGGGGCACTGGGGAAAAATTGTGATTTTAGTGCCCAAAAAAAAAAACCAAAAAAAAGAAGAAAAAAAAAAAACCCCAAAAAAAACCAAAAAAAAGAAAAAAAGGGCCTTGTAAATGTCTGGTGTGTCACCCAGGTCGGGTGGCACGGTTTAATGTGTTTTGTTTTGCAGATAAACTCCAAAAAGAGTTTCATGCACAAGGAACAATTGTGGAGCAGTGGAGGCGTGGCCTATTCAATTGGAGCCCTGCTGCTGAGAGAGGAACAGCTACCAACTTGAGCTCCTGTTTGGAGAGCCCTGAGACCAGCCCAGGAAGAGAAGGAAGGAAGGGGCTTCACCACCAAATTTCACCCAGAGGGAGAGGAGGAGAAAAGAAAACTTTGTACATCTTTTTACCATTCTGCAAAGAGTTGGAGAGAGGGGGAAAAACCAACAACAAACATACAGTGTGGAAGGAGGGAGACTCTACATTTCTACAGGTGGGTGTGGGTGCATTTCCCAAACAGACTTTGTTGTATCGGTGGGGGGAGGAAAGAAGACCACTGAGGGCCGGAACATCGCGGGGGGTGTGTGTGTGTGTGGTAGTGTGTGTGGGGGCCTTGCTTACAACTAGGCCCCCCCCACAATTGAACCCCCCCCCCCAATTGCCTAGCCTGGGATAGCTGGAGCTACCAGGCTGAAGATTTTTCTCATTTACCCTATTAACATCGTTAGGAGTGTGTGCCTGGTGGCTCTAGCTGCCCCAGGTGAAGACGTCTTCTCCCCCCACCTGAAGACCCACCCCAAGGACTGTGTTTTTTTGTGTTTTGCCATCTGGGGAGTGCACCCACCCACAGCTGCGAGGGGAGACCTGCCCTCGCAGTTCCCCCCCCCCTTCCCACCCCCCCCTCTCTCTTTCTCTGTTACTCTGTTTCTCCCCTCTCTCTCTTTCTCCTAATTAAAAAAAAACAATTAAGACACTGAGCAGAGGGAATAAGGCCCCTCCCCAATCATTAACAAGGGGAGAGGTGTGCCTCTTTCAGAGCTCCCTCTGCTCAAACACCAACGAGGCTAATAAAGACCATTAAGGCCTGTGACTTTGGGGTGGGTGTAGCCCTTAAAGGGACCCCGTGATGGCGACCCCATCCACGCCGGTGGCAGGGCCAGCGAAGACATATGCGCAGGTGGCAACCGCTTCCATGGCACCTCCTGCGCCACCCGCTGCCCTGCCACCATTCAGACTCATTACGAAGAAACACGGGGTCAAGAGCTACACTCACCCCACAATGAGCATCGAGGAGTGCGTGCGGGCGATGGCTGGGGTAGTCGGCCCCTCGGCCATTGTCGCGGCCTCCAAGATGTCTGGGAAGGCCGTGTTCTTCCTGGGGTCGGAGCGGGCGGTGTCCCTGGCCCTCGAAGGGGGCTCACGGTGGGCGGGACGTTCCTGCCGGTGGATCCTCTCGAGGCCACCGCGCAGAAGGTCATCGTGTCGAACGTCCCGCCCTTTGTTCCCGCTGAGCTCCTCCTCCCTCACCTACAACAACTGGGGGAGGTAAGGTCAGGGATCAACCCCATACCGCTCGGCCTCAGGGAGAACAGCCTGCGCCACGTGTTCTCCTTCCGCTGCCAGCTCTTTGTCCGGCTGGCGCGGGAGGACACGACGGAGGGAAATTTTAATGTGGTGCACGAGGGGACTGCCTACCGCGTCTTCTGGACGTCGGACGGCGTGCGGTGCCATGCCTGCAAGTAGGTGGGGCACGTTCGCAAGAACTGCCCCGCCTCCAAGGCCGCCAAACCACCGAAGGCGGCCAAGGCTGGCGCCGCCGCCACCCCTCCCCCTAGTTGCGTCCGCGTGCCGGGAGCCATGGGTGCGCGGGCATCGTCGGAGGCCTTTGTTTTCGGGGCCTCCGGCGGGGGGGAGGGAGAGTGTCCGAATGGAAGGAAGGCGCGGGACAAGGCAAAACATCCAGAGGCGGGTCCCCTCGGTGCGCCAGACAATTTGTTTACCGCGCTCGGCCCAACCCAGTCACCGGCGAGCGCGGGGTGCCCCGAGACCGTGCCCGAGCCCTTGAATAACACCACAGAGCTGCCCGGGCGCGGGCAAGAAAAGGAAAAGGGGGGGGTGGAGCGGGAGGCCTCGGCAGACATGGAGGTCTCCCTGCCTCCGCGCGCCCCCAGGAACAAAAAGAGGCACCTCCCCAATTAGGCGGAGGGGGAACAACATCCCTCCGCGGAGGAGGCGGTGCCCGCCGCGTGTCCTGCGTCCCCCACCAGCGCCCCCAAGCTGCGCCGTAGGCGAGAGGAGTCTGTCCCCGGGGAGGGTGAGACAGTTGAGGCTGCCCAGCCTCTGCCTCCCGGGGATGGAGTGGAAGATCTGCCTGTCGTGGGGGGGCGTGGGGATCGCGGAGGAATGCATTGCCGCCGGGCCGGGCGTCCCGGGGACTGAGGCGGGCGGGGCCGAAAAGGCCGAACCTGAGCCCGCCCAGCCAATACCCAACTTCCCCTGGGATTTGCTCGACCCGGCAGAGAATGAAACAACTGATTATAATGATACTGTAGATGCTGGGCCGGGGGGTGGCAGCGGGGAAGGGAGGAACACCCACCCTCGCCCCTTACTTTGGAGCTGGAGCACTTGGGGAGCCTGGGGATTTCCTATGGCCGGGTCTCTCCTTGTTCCCCGGTTCCTGGGGCAGAGGGGGAACCCCTTCCGCTGTCGCTTCCCGACCCAGCACCATTTTTAAAAGAGTCCAGTGGGGACTCCTCTGCCGACGATCCTGGGGCTGGGATCGGGGCAGAGCCAGGGCCGGTTGGAGCGGTCGGTTCATTTGCCGTGCCTTGTGCGGTCGATGGGCCGGCTGCTGGCGGCCACCTCCCGGAGGAGGACGGGGACTCGGTGGGGGACGCGGGAGAAGAACTAGAGACCACCGCCAGCGAGGCGGTGGATCTGCTCGTGGCCGCCGCCGAGACCATCCTCATTCCTGCAAAGGAACTCCGGGACTTTTTGGCCCAGAGCCGGGGTCGCTGCAACCAAGCCCGACTGGCCCTGGAAAAATGGTCCGAGCCAGAGCTGATCAAGGCGTCCGTCCGCGCCGCCGTTAAAACCTTGGCCGCGGGCGGGCCCTTGACAAAGGAGCAACACCTTGAGCTGCGCGAGCTCGAGGGACTCCTCGCTGGGCTGCGGAGGGAGCGGAGCTCAACAAAAGACTCCGCTCCCTCCCCCACAATAGGTTAAGGTAGAGGTTGCACTATGCTTTTGCCATGAAGATAACCATAGCCAGCCTCAACATCAACGGCGGCAGAGGGGCACGCCGTAGATTTGACAATTTTTCGCTCCTGCGGGAGGGGAAATATGCGGTGTGCTTCCTGCAAGAAACCCACACCATTCCGGGAGACGAAGCCACGTGGCTCCTGGAATGGCAAGGAGAGGTCCGCATGAGCCACCTCACCGCCATTTCTAGTGGGGTGGCCATCTTGCTGGGCCCGCATTTTCAGCCGGAGATCTTGGGGGTCGAGGAGCCAGTGCCAGGCCGCTTGCTGCACGTAACGGTTCGCCTGGGGGACGTGCCGCTCCATCTCGTGAACGTGTACGCCCCTCAGCCCGGCCCGCAGCAAACGCGCTTCTTTGAAGAGGTGTCCGCTCTTCTTGGCTCCGTCGACGTCGGCGACTGCATTGTCCTCGGGGGGGATTTTAACTGCACCCTCGAGGCGAGGGACCGCTCCGGTGCCCCGCAGTGCATGACGGCGATGGAGAAGTTGAGGGACCTGGTCGGGTCCTTCGACTTGGTGGACGTCTGGCGAAATCTCCACCCCGACTCCAGCGCCTTTACTTGGGTGAGGCCTGGAGTTGGATGGTCCAGAGTCGACCGCCTTTACGTGTCTCGGGCGTACGTTTCCTGCGTCCCGGCGGCCTCCATGCGGCCGGTGCTGTGTTCGGACCACCACCTGGTGTGGGCGGAGCTCGCTTCGCTCCGCGCGAGGACGGGGTCCGCGTACTGGCACTTTAACAACCGGCTGCTGGAGGACGTGCGGTTCCAGGACTCTTTCCGTCGATTCTGGTCCGACTGGAGAAGGAAGCAGGGGGGCTTCCCCTCCTTGAGGCTATGGTGGGACGTGGGCAAGGCTCACGTCCGCGTCTTCTGTCAAGAGTACGCGAGGGGGTCGACCAAGAGGTGGGCGGCCAGAGTCGGGCGCCTAGAAAAAGAGGTGCTCGACCTGGAAGTCCGTCTCGGTCAAGTCGTCCAGGACCCGGCCCTGCGGACGGTGTACGAAGCGAAGAGGGCCACGCTGAAGGACCTGCAGCTCGTCGGGTCCCGAGGCGCGATCGTGAGGTCGCGGATCCGGTTCCTGCGGGATCTGGACCGCGGCTCCCCCTTCTTCTACTCGCTGGAAAAAAGGCAGAGTGTCCGTAAGCAGCTCTTGACGCTGCTGGCCGACGACGGCTCTCTCGTCTCGGATCCGGAGGGCGTCAACAACAGGGCCCGTGAATATTACGGGGCTCTGTTCTCTCCGGATCCGTCCAGCGAGGAAGCGCGTAGAGTTTTGTGGGAGGACCTGCCGAAGGTCAGCCCGGAGGGCGCCGAAAATCTGGAAGCTCCGCTAAGCCTGGTGGAGCTGACCGGTGCCCTCGACCGGCTCTCGAGGGGAAAATCCCCGGGGCTAGACGGGCTGACCGTGGAGTTCCACAGGGCGTTCTGTGACGTCCTGGGGAGCGACTGCGCGCGGGTCCTGAGGGAAAGTCTGGCGACCGGGGAGATGCCCCTCTCTTGGCGCAGGGCAGTCATCGTCCTGCTGCCTAACAAGGGCGATCTCCGCCTCCTTAAGAACTGGCGCCCGGTCTCCCTCCTCAGCACGGACTACAAAATCTTCGCCAGGGCGATGTCTGCTCACCTTGGTGCCGTTTTGGACCACATGATCCACCCCGACCAGTCCGACACGGTCCCGGGCCGGACAATCCACGATAACATCCATCTGGTCCGGGACCTCATCCATTGTTCCCAGGAGGCTGGTCTGTCGGTCGCCTTCCTATCCCTCGACCAAGAGAAGGCGTTCGACAGGGTGGATCACGACTATCTGCTCGGAACTCTGCGCGCTTTCGGGTTCGGGACGCATTTCGTCGCCCGGATCCGACTTTTGTACGCCGCCGCGGAGTGTCTGATTAAGGTTAACGGGTCCTTGACGGCGCCCCTTCGCTTTAGGAGAGAGGTGCGCCAGGGATGCCCCATGTCCGGCCAGTTATACGCCGTTTGCGTGGAGCCTTTCCTGCGCCTCTTGCGGACGAGGTTGACGGGACTGGCTCTGCAAGGGCCGGGCGTGGAGGTCGTCCTCTCGGCTTACGCCGATGACGTGCTCCTCGCGGTAGAGGATCCCGCTGACCTGTGGAGGATGCGTGAGTGCCAGGAGATTTACTCGGCCGCGTCCTCCGCCAGGATCAACTGGGAGAAATGTTCCAGACTCCTGGTGGGTCAGTGGCGGGTGGACTCCCTGCCGGAGGAGCTCAGGCCTTTTGCCTGGAGCACGACCCATCTCCTCTATCTGGGAGTCTACCTTAGCCCCGACGAGGGAGCCTGGCCGGCGAACTGGCAGGAGCTGGAGGCCAAGGTCGCCGCTCGCCTAGGGCGCTGGACAGGACTGCTCCGAGTGCTGTCCTACAGGGGTCGAGCGCTAGTCATAAACCAGCTGGTGGCCGCAATGCTGTGGTACCGGCTGGTCACTTTGACCCCTCCCCCTGCGTTTGTCGCCAAGATACAGAAGAAGCTGGTGGACTTCTTCTGGAACAACAGGAAGCACTGGGTCTCTGCCGCGGTCTTGAGTCTCCTGCTTGAGGAGGGCGGTCAGTCGTTGGTGTGCATCAGCGCCCAGCTCGCGACTTTCCGTCTTCAGACCCTGCAGAGATACCTTTACGTCGAGCCCCCTCCTAGGTGGTGTGCTCTGGCGAGGTATTTCCGTCCGGACGGAATTCCTCATCGGCGCCAAACCCCGGAACCTCCCTCGGGGGCCGGCGCCTCACAACTTGAGCCGCCTCGGGGAAATCCCCTCCGTGCCTTTCAGTTCCGCGCGGAGGGGTTACCTGTACGGGCTGCTCCTGCACACCCTCAACTTTGCCATCCTCGCCGGCCGTCCGGACACGCCATGGCGTACCATCTTGCCGTCCGGAGGAGGCGGGGGTCCCCGATGGAGGGCACTCTACGCAGGGGTCCTCCCACTATTCATCGGGGACTTGGCCTGGAGGGTGGTGCACGGAGCAGTGCCGTGCAACAAATTTTTAAGCCGGTTCACGGACTCCCAGGCCGCCTGCAATTTCTGCGGTCTGGAAGAGTCCGTGTTCCATGTTTTTATGGAATGCACAAGGTTGCAGCCCCTGTTTTATTATTTGAAGGGGCTGCTCCTGAAATTCTGGCTGCACTTCAGTCCCACTCTCCTGATCTTTGGGCACCCTGTGCGGAGGTGAGCGGGTAGGTCCAAAGGCCTCCTCGTAGGACTGCTCCTGGGCACGGCCAAGGGTGCCATCAGCCGGTCCAGGCAGCGGGCGGTCGAGGGGGTCGTTCAACCTGACTGCCTGCCTCTCTTCCGCTCTTACATCCGGTCCAGGGTGTCCTTGGAGATGGAGCACGCGGTGTCCACCGGTACGCTCGTGGCCTTCCGCGAGAGGTGGGCACCGGAGGGACTGGAGTGCATCATCACGCCCGGCAACCAAATTTTAATTTGATTTTACGTTTTAAAGTTTAATTTGTTTTAATTGCCGGTGCTTTTAGTGTCCCCTTCCCTTTTATAGGGGGCACTGGAAAAATTTGATTTTAGCGCCCAAAAAAAAACCAAAATAAAAATGAAAAACACAAAAAAAAAAAAAAATGGAAAAAAGGGCCTTGTAAATGTCTGGTGTGTCACCCAGGTCGGGTGGCACGGTTTAATGTTTTATGTTTTTGCAGGTGAACTCCAAAAAGAGTTTCATGCACAAGGACCAATTGTGGAGCAGTGGAGGCGTGTCCTGCTCAGTTGGCTGAGTGAGCAGTGAGAGAAGGAGCTATTAACTTTTGCTCCTGTTTTGGAAGGCCTTGAGAGCCCTGAGACCAGCCCAGGAATAGGAGGAAAGGGCTAGCTTGCTACCCATTCAACATCCGGAGGGAGAGGAGGAAAGCTGAACAATTACCATTTATTACAACTACAGAGAGTTGGAGAGAGGGGGAAAGAACAACCTGAGGAAACACCATACAGTGTGGAAGGAGGGAGAGTCATTTCCACATCTTCGACAGGTGGGTGTGTTTTGGTGCATTCCCCAATAGACTTTGTTGTATCGGTGGGGGGAGGAAAGAAGATAACTTGAGGGCCGGAACGTCGCGGGGGGTGTGTGTGTGTGGAAGTGTGTGTGGGGGCCTTGCTTACAACTAGGCCCCACACACAATTGAAACACCCCTCCCCCCCCCCATTGCCTAGCCTGGGATAGCTGGAGCTACCTGGCTGAAGAATATTTAATCACCTATTGAACATCGTTAGGAGTGTGTGCCTGGGTGGCTCTAGCTGCCCCAGGTGAAGACATCTTCTCCCCCCACCTGAAGACCACCCCAAAGACTGTACTTTGTTTTTTTTTGCCATCTGGGGAGTGCACCCACCCATTGCTGTGAGGGGAGACCTGCCCTCGCAGCCTCCCTCTTTCCCACACCCCTCTCTCTATCTCTATCTATCTCTATCTCTCTCTCTCTGTCTCTCCCCTCTCTCTCTGAGAGCCCTTCCTCCTAATTAAAAAAAAAAAAAAAAAAACAATTAAGACACTGAGCAGAGGGAACAAGGCCCCTCCCCAATCATTAACTAGGGGAGAGGTGTGCCTCTTTCAGAGCTCCCTCTGTTCAAACACCAACGAGGCTAATAAAGACCATTAAGGCCTGTGACTTTGGGGTGGGTGTAGCCCTTAAAGGGACCCCGTGATGGCGACCCCATCCACGCCGGTGGCAGGGCCAGCGAAGACGTATGCGCAGGTGGCAACCGCTTCCACGGCACCTCCTGCGCCACCCGCTGCCCTGCCACCATTCAGACTAATTACAAAAAAACACGGGGTCAAGAGCTACACTCACCCCACAATGAGCATTGAGGAGTGCGTGCGGGCGATGGCTGGGGGTAGTCGGCCCCTCGGCCATTGTCGCAGCCTCCAAGATGTCTGGGAAGGCCGTGTTCTTCCTGGGGTCGGAGCGGGCGGTGTCCCTGGCCCTCGAAAAGGGGCTCACGGTGGGCGGGACGTTCCTGCCGGTGGATCCTCTCGAGGCCACCGCGCAGAGGGTCATCGTATCGAACGTCCCGCCCTTTGTTCCCGCTGAGCTCCTCCTCCCTCACCTACAACAACTGGGGGAGGTAAGGTCGGGGATCAACCCCATACCGCTTGGCCTCCGGGAGAACAGCCTGCGCCACGTGTTCTCCTTCCGCCGCCAGCTCTTTGTCCGGCTGGCGCAGGAGGAGACGACGGAGGGGAACTTTAATGTGGTGCACGAGGGGACTGCCTACCGCGTCTTCTGGACGTCGGACGGCGTGCGGTGCCATGCCTGTAGGGAGGTGGGGCACGTTCGCGAGAACTGCCCCGCCTCCAAGGCCGCCAAACCACCGAAGGCGGCCAAGGCTGGCGCCGCCGCCACCTCTCCCCCTAGTTGCGTCCGTGTGCCGGGAGCCATAGGTGCGCGGGCATCGCCGGGGGCCTTTGTTTTCATGGCCTCTGGCGGGGGGGAGGGAGAGCGTCCGACCGGTAAGAAGGCGCGGAAGAAGGCAAAACACCCAGAGGCGGATCCCCTCAGTGCGCCAGAAAATTTGACCACCGCGCTCAGCCCAACCCCGTCACCGGCGAGCGCGGGGTGCCCTGAGCCCGTGCCCGAGCCCTTGAATAACACCACAGAGGGGCCCGGGCGCGGGAAAGGAAAGGAAAAGGGGGGGGCGGAGCGGGAGGCCTCGGCAGACATGGAGGTCTCCCTGCCTCCGCGCACCCCCAGGAACAAAAGGAGGCGCGGCTCCGATGAGGCGGAGGGGGAACAACATCCCTCCGCGGAGGAGGCGGTGCCCGCCGCGTGTCCCGCGTCCCCCACCAGCGCTCCCAAATTGCGCTGCAGGCGCGAGGAGTCTGTCCCCGGGGAGGGTGAGGCAGTCGAGGCTGCCCAGCCGCTGCCTCCTGGGGATGGAGTGGAAGATCTGCCTGTCGTGGGGGGCGTGGGGCCAGCGGAGGAATGCATTGCCGCCGGGCTGGGCGTCCCAGGGACTGAGGCGGGCGGGGCCGAAAAGGCCGAACCTGAGCCCGCCCAACCAATACCCAACTTCCCCCGGGAGTCGCTCGACCCGGCAGAAACACAAATGAGTGATTTTAATGAAACTGTAGATGCTGGGCCGGGGGGTGGCAGCGGGGAGGGGGAGGAACACCCACCCTCGCCTCTTGCTGTGGAGCTGGAGCACTTGGAGAGCCTGGGGATTTCCTATGGCCGGGTCTCTCCTTGTTCCCCGGTTCCTGGGGCGGAGGGGGAACCCCTTCCGCTGTCATTTCCCGACCCAGCACCATTTTTAAAAGAGCCCAGTGGGGACTCCTCTGCCGACGATCCTGGGGGTGGGATCGGGGCAGAGCCAGGGCCGGTTGGAGCGGCCGGTTCATTTGCCATACCTTGTGCGGTCGATGGGCCGGCTGCTGGCGGCCACCTCCCGGAGGAGGACGGGGACTCGGTGGGGGACGCGGGTGAAGACCTAGAGACCACCGCCAGCGAGGCGGTGGATCTGCTCGCGGCCGCCGCCGAGACCATCCTCATTCCTGCAAAGGAACTCCGGGACTTTTTGGCCCAGAGCCGGGGTCGCTGCAACCAAGCCCGACTGGCCCTGGAAAAATGGTCCGAGCCAGAGCTGATCAAGGGGTCCGTCCGCGCCGCCGTCAAAACCTTGGCCGCGGGCGGGCCCTTGACAAAGGCGCAACACCTTGAGCTGCGCGAGCTCGAGGGACTCCTCGCTGGGCTGCGGAGGGAGCGGAGCTCAACAAAAGACTCCGCTCCCTCCCCCACAATAGGTTAAGGTAGAGGTTGCACTATGCTTTTGCCATGAAGATAACCATAGCCAGCCTCAACATCAACGGCGGCAGAGGGGCACGCCGTAGATTTGACAATTTTTCGCTCCTGCGGGAGGGGAAATATGCGGTGTGCTTCCTGCAAGAAACCCACACCGTTCCGGGAGACGAAGCCACGTGGCTCCTGGAATGGCAAGGAGAGGTCCGCATGAGCCACCTCACCGCCATTTCTAGTGGGGTGGCCATCTTGCTAGGCCCGCATTTTCAGCCGGAGATCTTGGGGGTCGAGGAGCCCGTGCCAGGCCGCTTGCTGCACGTAACGGTTCGCCTGGGGAACGTTCCGCTCCATCTCGTGAACGTGTACGCCCCTCAGCCCGGCCCGCAGCAAACGCGCTTCTTTGAAGAGGTGTCCGCTCTTCTTGGCTCCGTCGACGTCGGCGACTGCATTGTCCTCGGGGGGGATTTTAACTGCACCCTCGAGGCGAGGGACCGCTCCGGTGCCCCGCAGTGCATGACGGCGATGGAGAAGTTGAGGGACCTGGTCGGGTCCTTCGACTTGGTGGACGTCTGGCGAAATCTCCACCCCGACTCCAGCGCCTTTACTTGGGTGAGGCCTGGAGTTGGATGGTCCAGAGTCGACCGCCTTTACGTGTCTTGGGCGTACGTTTCCTGCGTCCCGGCGGCCTCCATGCGGCCGGTGCCGTGTTCGGACCACCACCTGGTGTGGGCGGAGCTCGCTTCGCTCCGCGCGAGGACGGGGTCCGCGTACTGGCAATTTAACAACCGGCTGCTGGAGGACGTGCGGTTCCAGGACTCGTTCCGTCGATTCTGGTCCGACTGGAGAAGGAAGCAGGGGGGCTTCCCCTCCTTGAGGCTATGGTGGGACGTGGGCAAGGCTCACGTCCGCGTCTTCTGTCAAGAGTACGCGAGGGGGTCGACCAAGAGGCGGGCGGCCAGGGTCGGGCGCCTAGAAAAAGAGGTGCTCGACCTGGAAGCCCGTCTCGGTCAAGTCGTCCAGGACCCGGCCCTGCGGACGGTGTACGAAGCGAAGAAGGCCGCGCTGAAGGACCTGCAGCTCGTCGGGTCCCGAGGCGCGTTCGTGAGGTCGCGGATCCGGTTCCTGCGGGATCTGGACCGCGGCTCCCCCTTCTTCTACTCGCTGGAAAAAAGGCAGAGTGTCCATAAGCAGCTCTTGACGCTGCTGGCCGACGACGGCTCTCTCGTCTCGGATCCGGAGGGCGTCAACAACAGGGTCCGTGAATATTACGGGGCTCTGTTCTCTCCGGATCCGTCCAGCGAGGAAGCGCGTAGAGTTTTGTGGGAGGACCTGCCGAAGGTCAGCCCGGAGGGCGCCGAAAATCTGGAAGCTCTGCTAAACCTGGCGGAGCTGACCGGTGCCCTCGACCGGCTCTCGAGGGGAAAATCCCCGGGGCTGGACGGGCTGACCGTGGAGTTCCACAGGGCGTTCTGGGACGTCCTGGAGAGCGACTACGCGCGGGTCCTGGGGGAAAGTCTGGCGACCGGGGAGATGCCCCTCTCTTGGCGCAGGGCAGTCATCGTCCTGCTGCCTAAGAAGGGCGATCTCCGCCTCCTTAAGAACTGGCGCCCGGTCTCCCTCCTCAGCACGGACTACAAAATCTTCGCCAGGGCGATGTCTGCTCGCCTTGGTGCCGTGCTGGACCACATGATCCACCCCGACCAGTCCTACACGGTCCCGGGCCGGACAATCCACGATAACATCCATCTGGTCCGGGACCTCATCCATTGTTCCCAGGAGGCTGGTCTGTCGGTCGCCTTCCTATCCCTCGACCAAGAGAAGGCGTTCGACAGGGTGGATCACGACTATCTGCTCGGAACTCTGCGCGCTTTCGGGTTCGGGACGCATTTCGTCGCCCGGATCCGACTTTTGTACGCCGCCGCGGAGTGTCTGATTAAGGTTAACGGGTCCTTGACGGCGCCCCTTCGCTTTAGGAGAGGGGTGCGCCAGGGATGCCCCATGTCCGGCCAGTTATACGCCGTTTGCGTGGAGCCTTTCCTGCGCCTCTTGCGGACGAGGTTGACGGGACTGGCTCTGCAAGGGCCGGGCGTGGAGGTCGTCCTCTCGGCTTACGCCGATGACGTGCTCCTCGCGGTAGAGGATCCCGCTGACCTGCGGAGGATGCGTGAGTGCCAGGAGATTTACTCGGCCGCGTCCTCCGCCAGGATCAACTGGGAGAAATGTTCCGGACTCCTGGTGGGTCAGTGGCGGGTGGACTCCCTGCCGGAGGAGCTCAGGCCTTTTGCCTGGAGCACGACCCATCTCCTCTATCTGGGAGTCTACCTTAGCCCCGACGAGGGAGCCTGGCCGGCGAACTGGCAGGAGCTGGAGGCCAAGGTCGCCGCTCGCCTAGGGCGCTGGACAGGACTGCTCCGAGTGCTGTCCTACAGGGGTCGAGCGCTAGTCATAAACCAGCTGGTGGCCGCAATTCTGTGGTACCGGCTGGTCACTTTGACCCCTCCCCCTGCGTTTGTCGCCAAGATACAGAAGAAGCTGGTGGACTTCTTCTGGAACAACAGGAAGCACTGGGTCTCTGCTGCGGTCTTGAGTCTCCCGCTTGAGGAGGGCGGTCAGTCGTTGGTGTGCGTCAGCGCCCAGCTCACGACTTTCCGTCTTCAGACCCTGCAGAGATACCTTTACGTCGAGCCCCCTCCTAGGTGGTGTGCTCTGGCAAGGTATTTCTTCCGCCAGCAGCGCGACCTCAATTATGACGCGCAGCTCCTGTTTGTGAACTTGGGGGGTGCCAGGACCGCCCTCCGGGAGCTGCCTGTCTTTTACAGGGAACTCATCAGGGTCTGGAACAAAGTCTCCACCAAGCGCAGCTCTCCGCCGGCTGGAGTGGCGGCCGTCCTGCAGGAACCGCTGCTCGGGAATCCGTACCTCCACGGCCGAGGTTTTATGTGGCGGTCGGAAGAGAGGGCTGTGGCTGGTGAGGTGACCAGGGTCAGGGACCTGCTCGATGGCGGAGGAGCGGGCTGTATGGCGCCAGACACGCTGGCGCGGCGCCTAAATTCTGCCAACGTCCGCCACGTTAGGTGCATCGATGAGGCTCAAGCACGTGGGGAGATCCCGTCCGAACTGACCCCCGTCCGGACGGAGTTCCTCATCGGCGCCAAACCCCTGAACCTCCCTCGGGGGCCGGCGCCTCACAACTTGAGCCGCCTCGGGGAAATCCCCTCCGTGCCTTTCAGTTCCGCGCGGAGGGGTTTCCTGTACGGGCTGCTCCTGCACACCCTCAACTTTGCCATCCTCGCCGGCCGTCCGGACACGCCATGGCGTACCATCTTGCCGTCCGGAGGAGGCGGGGGTCCCCGATGGAGGGCACTCTACGCAGGGGTCCTCCCACTATTCATCGGGGACTTGGCCTGGAGGGTGGTGCACGGAGCAGTGCCGTGCAACAAATTTTTAAGCCGGTTCACGGACTCCCAGGCCGCCTGCAATTTCTGCGGTCTGGAGGAGTCCGTGTTCCATGTTTTTATTGAGTGCACAAGGTTGCAGCCCCTGTTCCATTATTTGAAGTGGCTGCTCCTGAAATTCTGGCTGCACTTCAGTCCCACTCTCCTGATCTTTGGGCACCCTGTGCGGAGGGGAGCGGGTAGGTCCGAGGGCCTCCTCGTAGGACTGCTCCTGGGCACGGCCAAGGGTGCCATCAGCCGGTCCAGGCAGCGGGCGGTCGAGGGGGTCATTCAACCTGACTGCCTGCCTCTCTTCCGCTCTTACATCCGGTCCAGGGTGTCCTTGGAGATGGAGCACGCGGTGTCCACCGGTACGCTCGCGGCCTTCCGCGAGAGGTGGGCACTGGAGGGACTGGAGTGCATCATCACGCCCGGCAACCAAATTTTAATTTGATTTTACGTTTTTAATTTTAATTTGTTTTAATTGCCGGTGCTTTTAGTGTCCCCCTTCCCTTTTATAGGGGGCACTGGGGAAAATTGTGATTTTAGTGCCCAAAAAAAAAGAAAAAAGAAAAACACAAAAAAAAAAACCAAAAAAAAAGGGGGAAAAAAAAAAGGGCCTTGTAAATATCTGGAGTGTCACCCAGGTCGGGTGGCACCGTTTAATGTTTTTTTGTTTTGCAGATGAACTCCAAAAAGAGTTTCATGCATAAGGACCCCCAGGTCCCTCTGCACCGCAGCATGTTGTAATTTCTCCTCATTCAAATAATATTCTCTTTTACTGGTTTTTTTCCCAAGGTGGATGACCTAACATTTTCCGACATTGTATTCCATCTTCCAAACCTTAGCCCATTCGCTTAACCTATCTAAATCTCTTTGCAGCCTCTCTGTGTCCTCTACACAACCCGCTTTCCCACTAATCTTTGTGTCATCTGCAAATTTTGTAACACTACACTCTGTCCCCTCTTCCAGGTCAGCTATGTATATTGTAAACAGTTGTGGTCCCAGCACCGATCCCTGTGGCACAACACTCACCACCGATTTCCAACCTGAAAAGGACCTATTTATCCCGACTCTCTGCTTTCTGTTAGCCAGTTAATTCTCTATCCATGCTAATACATTTCCACTGACCCCGTGTACCTTTATCTTCTGCAGTAACCTTTTGTGTGGCACCTTATCGAATGCCTTTTGAAAATCTAAATACACCACATCCATCGGTACACCTCTATCCACCATGCTCGTTATATTCTCAAAGAATTTCAGTAAATTAGTTAAACATGATTTCCACTTCATGAATCCATGCTGCGTCTGCTTGAT
Organism: Pristiophorus japonicus; assembly: GCF_044704955.1. Lineage (NCBI taxonomy): Eukaryota > Metazoa > Chordata > Chondrichthyes > Pristiophoridae > Pristiophorus > Pristiophorus japonicus. The sequence goes on from NC_091977.1 coordinate 527,996,550, forward strand.
TGCACTATTCCTATCGAGATGTCCCACTATTTCTTCCTTAATGATAGTTTCAAGCATTTTCCCCACTACAGATGTTAAACTAACTGGCCTATAGTTACCTGCCTTTTTTCTGCCCCCTTTTTTAAACAGAGGCATTACATTAGCTGCTTTCCAATCCGCTGGTACCTCCCCAGAGTCCAGAGAATTTTGCTAGATTATAACAAATGCATCTGCTACAACTTGCGCCATCTCTTTTAATACCCTGGGATGCATTTCCTCAGGACCAGGGGACTTGTCTACCTTGAGTCCCATTAGCCTGTCCAGCACTACCCCCGTAGTGATAGTGATTGTCTCAAGGTCCTGCCTTCCCACATTCCTGTGACCAGCAATTTCTGGCATGGTTTCTGTGTCTTCCACTGTGAAGACTGAAGCAAAATAATTGTCTAAGGTCTCAGCCATTTCCACATTTCCCATTATTAAATCCCCTTCTCATCTTCTAAGGGACCAACATTTACTTTTGTCACTCTTTTCCGTTTTATATATCTGTAAACGCTTTTACTATCCGTTTTTATGTTTTGCGCAAGTTTACCTCCGTAATCTATCTTTCCTTTCTTTATTGCTTTCTTAGTCATTCTTTGCTGTCATTTAAAATGTTCCCAATCTACTATTTTCCCACTAACCTTGGCCACCTTATACGCATTGGTTTTTAATTTGATACTCTCCTTAATTTCCCTGGTTATCCACGGCTGGTTATCCCTTCTCTTACCGCCCTTCTTTTTCATTGGAATATATTTTTGTTGAGCACTATGAAAGAGCTCCTTAAAAGTCTTCCACTATTCTTCAATTGTGCCACCGTTTAGTCTGTGTTTCCAGTCTACTTTAGCCAACTCTGCCCTCATCCCACTGTAGTCCCCTTTGTTTAAGCATAGTATGCTCGTTTGAGACATTACTTCCTCACCCTCAATCTGTATTACAAATTGAACCACACTGTGATCACTCATTCCGAGAGGATCTTTTACTAGGAGATCGTTTATTTTTCCTGTCTCATTACACAAGACCAGATCTAAGATAGCTTGCTCCCTTGTCGGTTCTGTAACATACTGTTCTAAGAAACAATCCCGTATGCATTCTATGAATTCCTCCTCCAGGCTACCCCGTGCGATTTGAGTTGACCAATCGAATCTGTACAGTGCATTTAACCTCCACGTCCCGATATGTGTTATTTTAGAAAGGGAGACTTGCATTTCTATAGCGCCTCTCACAATGTCAGGGCATCCCAAAGCACTTTACAGCCTATGAAGTGCTTTTGGAGCATAGTCACTGTTGTAATATAGGAAACACAGCAGCTAATTTGCGCACAAGCAGGCTCCCACAGCAGCAATGCGATAATGACCAGATAATCTGCTTTAGTGATTTTGAGTGAGGGATAAATATTAGTCAGTGCACCGGGGAGTCTTTTACATCCACCTGAGAGGGCAGATAAGGCCTTGGTTTAACATCCCATCCCGGAAAGGCGGCAGCTCTAACAGTGCAGCATTCCCTCAGTACTGTGCTGGAGTGTCAGCCTCGATAAAGAAAGGAAGGAAGAAAGGAAGAAAGGTAGAAAGGAAGGAAGGAAGGAAGGAAAGAAAGAAATATCGAAAACTTGCATTTATATAGCAGCATTCGCGACCTTGTGTTTCCTAAAGCGCTTTACAGCCAACTTTTGAAGTGTAGTCACTTCTGTAATATAGGAAACGCGGCAGCCAATTTGCGCTCAGCAAGCTCCCAGCAACGACCAGATAATCTGATTTAGAGATGTTGATTGAAGAATAAAAAATACTGGGTGTATCGCCTCTGCTCTTCTGTTAAACAGTGCCTTGGGATCTTTTACATCCACCTGATTGAGCAGACGGGGCCTCGGTTTAATGTCTCATCCGAAAGATGGCACCTCCAACACTGCAGTGCAGTGCTCCCTCAGCACTGCACTGGGAGTGTCAGCCTAGATAGTTTTGCTCAAGTCTCTGAAGCAGGAGTTGAATTTTTTTTAATAGTAGGTTTTTAGGCTTTAGTTTTGTTCAGAGAAGTGACATTTTATTGCATTGCAATGATATTCCAGTGGAGGAATTAAAGGCCAGTTATTGAGTTTAAGAGAGGAGGTAAATACTTTGAAGTCATTTTTATACCTTATCTTGGATGCTGTGTTCTGCAAGAAACTGATTATGTTACGCTCAGAATTGTATTTTGTATTCTCCATGAAAGGTTACATCAACGTTAGAAATTCAGCTAGGAGAGGGAGTAGAATTAATTAGGCCCAGGACCCTGCTCTCACAACAGTAATGTGAGGTTGTCTTTTTTTGTACTCAGAGATGGTAGCTGCAATTCAAAAATAAACCGCGCAAAATGAGATCTCCCATCAAATCACAAATAGCAAAGTGGGTTTGGTACAAAGCTGTGCCCCAGGGGGAAAGGCAATGGAAGGACATCAATTTTATCGTGTCAACTCTTTGGAATCAATATATATTCTCATCGGGAGCGATTACTCCCTGACTTCACCTCGTTCTGGCTTTCCAGTCTGAAGGAGCAATGTACTGTACATTTTTGGGCAATTTATCCACTGGCCCCAGCTTTTATTTCTTTATCTTGTCACAAGTTGTGGATGTTTCCTGTTGAGAATCACTTTGGGTTGTACCCACTCTACAGTAGCTGTATCACACCACAGTATCTCGACTGCCTCTTGGACGAATAAAACGTTTGTTTTAACTTCAAAAGATTCAAACTCCAGAAGCTACCAGCATTTATTTTTCTCTACCAGCTGTACGAACACATTTGAATTTTTTAAAAAAATTATTCGCTTACGGGATACGGGGGTTGCTGGCAAGGCCGGCATTTATTGCCCATCCCTAATCGCCCTCGAGAAGGTGGTGGTGAGCCGTCTTCTTGAACCGCTGCAGTCCGTGTGGTGAAGGTACTCCCACAGTGCTGACTTTGTTGTGGCGGTTTGGTACAACTGAGTGACTCGCTGGGCCATTTCAGAGGGGCAGTTAAGAGTCAACCACATGGTTGTGGGTCTGGAGTCACATATAGGCCAGACTGGGCAAGGGCGGCAGATTTCCTTCTCTAAAGGACGTTAGTGAACCAGATGAGTTTTATGACAATCTGGTAATTTCTTTGCTGATACAAGCTTTTTAATTCCAGATTTATTTAATTAACTGAATTTAAATAAATGTTACCATGCCTCACCCTTACCCTTGCTCTGTGGTTAGTGCTCTTGCCTCTGGGAAAGAAGGTAGTGGGTTCAAATCCCAGCCCGTGCAACTTGAATACAAAATCTAGGATGACTTTAGTGTAGTACTGGGGAGGTAAATAGAGAGAAACGATTTCCTCTGGTTGGGAGAGTCCAGAACAAGGAGACATAAACTTAACATTAGAGCGGGGCCGTTCAGTGGTGATGTCAGGAAGCACTTCTTCAGTTAAAAAGCTGTTGACGCTAAGGAACATAGGAAGAACATAGGTACAGGAGAAGGCCATTCAGCCTCCTGAGCCTGTTCCGCCATTCAATGAGATCATGGCTGATCTGCGACCTAACTCCATACACCCGCCTTTGGCCCATATCCCTTAATATCTTTAGTTAGCAGAAATCTATCAACCTCATATTTAAAATTAACAATCGACCTAGCATCAATTGATGTTTGCGGAAGAGAGTTCTAAACTTCTACTACCCTTTGTATGTAGAAGTATTTCCTAATTTCACTCCTGAGAGGACTCGCTCTAATTGCCCCCGAGTCCTAGAATCCCCAGCCAGCAGAAATCATCATCATCATCATCATCATCATAGGCAGTCCCTCGAGCGAGGATGACTTGCTTCCACAAGAGTTCACAGATGTTTCAATGAAGGACTCGATCTTCCAGTCCTGAACTCCAATTGAGGGGGTGGAAGATGCCTGTGCGGGAATTTTTTTAACGTGTGGTGACCGTTGCACATCAGCCACAACACAGGGCTTGACAGAGTTAGGCCTTTATCCAGTGGCAAGGATTGAACCAGGACGACTGGAGACCTGTTCTGCTACATGACTGTGCTGCCCCTGGGCCCTCGGCTCTTCTGGGCCCCGTACCCTCATTCGCTGCACCTTCGCCCACGGTGTTCCAGGGCCCGGCGCTCCAGCTCTATTTACAGCCCCGACCTGCGGTGGTGTTCCTTTTATGTGGCACCTTATCGAATGCCTTCTGGAAGTCCAAATACACCACATCTACTGGTTCCCCCTTATCCACCCTGCTCGTTACATCCTCAAAGAACTCTAGAAAATTTGTCAAACATGATTTCCCTTTCATAAAACCAGGCTGACTCTGCTTGATTGAATCACGCTTTTCCAAATGTTCCACTACTGCTTCCTTAATAATGGACTCCAGCATTTTCCCAACGACAGATGTTAGGCTAACTGGTCTATAGTTTCCTGCTTTTTTTTGTTGATGATCAGTGGCAGACATTTAATGAGATATTTCATGACTCGCAACAAAAATATATACCAATGAGAAGGAAAGACTGTAAGAGAAAGGATAACCATCCATGGCTAACTAAGGAGATAAGGGATGATATCAAATTGAAAACAAGGGCATACAATGTAGCCAACACTAGTGGGAGGCCAGAGGATTGGGAAACTTTTAAACGCCAGTAAAGAACGACTAAAAAAAAAGTAAAAAGAGGGAAGATAGATTTTGAAAGTAAACTAGCACAAAATATAAAAACAAATAAGAGTTTCTACAGGTACATAAAAAGGAAAAGAGTGGCTAAAATAAATGTTGGTCCCCTGGAGGAAGAGTCTAGGGAATTAATAATGGAGAACAGGGAAATGGCAGAAATATTTTGTATCAGCATTTTGCAGTTCACTCTGTGAAGCGTAATTGTTAACAGATGCCCATAAAGCTCTTGCAAGCACAGTGCAATCTGTTCTTTGCAGTAGGTTGGAATGGTTGAAGAGGCTGTAAATCTCATGGTGGCTATGCCAGTGCTAATCGTGGATAATCAAGGGGCTATAGGGAGGAGGGAACTTAATACAATCACTATTATTTGGTAAAATAATGGAACTAAAGGCAGACAAGTCCCCTGGACTTGATGCCTTACATCCTAGGGTCTTAAACGACAGGGCTGCAGAGATAGTGGATGCATTGGTTGTAATCTACCAAAACTCCCTGAATTCTGGGGCAGTCCCAGCGGATTGGAAAACCGCTAATGTAACGCCCCTATTTAAAAAAGGAGGCAGCGGAAATAGTTTCTCTCTGTCTATGCTATCTTTCCTCTTAATATCCTGAAAACTTCGATCGGACCACTCCTTAACCTTCTAAATTCTAAGCAATACAACCATAATGTGTGTCATCTCTCCTTGCAACTTAACCCTTGGAGTCCGGGTACCATTCTGGTAAACCTACGCTGCACTCCCTCCAAGGCCAATATATCCTTCCTGAGGTGTGGAGCCAATTGAAGATTTAAAATTAAGATTGATGGATTTTTGGTCGGCAAGGGTACTTATCAATGTTCCCCCGAAGCTGCGAGGCCACGCAATCATCTCAAAGGTTCCGTGCAGGCCGCTCACCGGCTTTTACACTGTAAATAATGCGCATGCGCAGACATTTAAAGGGACCACGCATTAAAAGAAACAGGCCATGCAGAACAAAGCGCAGCTCACAGGGAACGTTGGTATAAAGGCGGATAGATGGTGTTAAACTACAGATCAGCCAAGATCTAATTTAATGCCAGATGAGGCTCCAGGGGCTGAAAGGCCTACTCCTGTTCCTAATGCTCCTGTACACATTGACAGCAGGGAAAGACATGAAGCTGGACTTTCTGTTGTCTGACGCCTCAGTTAGTGGCCAGAGGGGGCGTTGGAGCTGAGCGACCGGGCGCACAGCCTTTAGCACCCCGACGGAAAATTCATTAGAGGCTTACTGGGGGCGCAAACCGTTAATGTCCAGCTGCTGACAATCGCTCAGATCATGGCGTATTCCTGGTGCAACGCCCACGCTTGCGCCCCGGTCACTAAATTCGGTGCATGCGTCTCACTGAACGCCCGCCAAGAACAACGTCTGGAAAGACAGTCGGTCCAGGCTTGCAGAGTCGTTAACTGGCAGCTACTTAAAGGGATGAGGGAGCACTTCCCGCGGAGGTCACAGTCAGTGCAACGGTTACACACAGCACGGTGCGTGAGCCTCCGGGTTTGCTGCGACAGATGGAAATAAGAGTTCAACTTGAGAAAAAGAGATTTTTAAAACATTAATGGGTGCATTACTATGTCGCGCCGTTAAGACTCGGCTTTTCCCGGGATCCGAATCAGAGTTTCGCGCATGCGCAGTGTCTCAGTTAAATTTGGCACCGTCATTTTCGTTAGCGCCCCCTGCAGCTCTGGTGTGCAACACCCTGATTTAGCGCTCCTGTCAGCTCTTCGATCGATTCTGACGAATTTCTGGGCGGGAGGCGCAAACTTTTTCAAGGCGCTAAAAGTACCGCTCCGCCCGGATTAACTGCACAACAGAGGCGCGACTGAATTTCTGCCCCATCATCCGCCAGGGAACATCGACAATCCCACGTGCATTGTCGTCATTTTCTGATCGGCACTGGCAGTATTGTGTATTCACTGCTATTGCGTATTCAGAGAGCTACCCACGAAATATCAAGCACCCAGGAGGATTAAGCTCTGTGACTGCACAATTTGCGAGCTAACACCTTGACTGCGGTACCTTCGGTATACAAGCTCAAAGGATGATTTTGAGCTATGCAATCTGTTACAATTGATTCATCAGTATCCAGAGATGTTTCTAGAATGTGCTGTAACCTACTGCCCAGCTTGATGATCGATTGAATACTAGTAAGGAATTAGATAAAGTGTGTTAGAACGATGGAACGTGCTTTGGGATAGTAATGTGTCATCTGCCACGGTCTGTTGGTATTTGAAAGGCTCTGCATATTTATTTGTTAAAGATGTATCACGTGATATCTCCCATACTTGATCACTTGTTTACTCCCTCCCTTCCTCCCCGCTCCCCCTCCCCCTCCCTTCCTGCTCCACCTCCCTCCCTCCCTTCCCGCTCCCCCGCCCTCCCCCCCACTCCCCGCTCCTGCTCCCCCTCCCTCCCTCCCCCTCCCCATCCCTCCACACTCCCCTTCCCTCCCTCCCTCCCCGTTCCCCTACTCTCCCTCCCTCCCTACTCCCCCTCCCTCCCTCCCTCCCCACTCCCCCTCCCTCCCTCACTCTCCGCTCCCCCTCCCTCCCTCCCCGCTCCCCCTGCTCCCATTCATCCATCACCCCTGTGCTCACAGACCTACATTGGCTCCCACTCTGGCAAAATTCAGTTTTAAAATTCTAATTTTTGTGTTCAAATCAATCCGTGGCCTCACCCACCAGCCCCCACCCCCCTATCTCTGTAACCTCCTCCAGCTCTCTGAGATCTCTGTGTTCCTCGAATTCTGGCGTCTTGCGCATCCCTGATTTCCATCGCCCTACCATTGACAGCCGTGCCTTCAGCCATTTCGACCTATACTGCGGAACTCCCTCCCTAAACCTCTCGCCTCTCTACCTCTCTTTCCTCTTTTAAGATGCTCCTTAAAACCTACCTCTTTGACCCAGCTTTTGGTCACCTGTCCTAATATTGCCTTTTGATGAATGTGGGGTCAAATTTTGTCATCCCTTTGAAGCGTCTTGGGATATTTTACTATGTTAAAGGCGATATATGAATGCAAGCTGTTGTTGCTGAGCGAACTACGCAGGAATAGCATGAATGTTCAACACTGTTACTGAGTGTGGGCTCTGTGGATTGATGCAGAGTTGAAGTGTAGCTAAAGGAGGTAATTTGCTTCTGGAAAATACAGGGAGATTTAGCGTTTCTTTCCAGTCGTCTTCACACGAATCTCTTTTAATAAAGATCTGAGATATATAAAATCTCAAAGAAATTGACTGACGGTGCAGCACTCCCTCAAAACTACACTGCTAGTGTAGATTGTTAATCTCAAGTTTCTGGAGTGGGATTTGAACACCCAACCTTCTAACCCAGAAACAAGATTGCTGCCCACTGAGCCACAGGTGACACTAGTTGGTTTCTTTGAATTTTTCTGTTGCACCTTTTCTCCGAATCTCACCATCTTGCTCCTAACCCAGAGGGTCCTGTTCCCTCCCTATCCTCGTTTACCAGCTTTCTACAGTTGACATGGACGATGTATGTTTATCAAATTTGCTTCCCGACAAGGACAGCCTAGTTCTCTAATTCCCTGTACTTTCAAATATGTCCACTGATTATCCTTCATTCTCTATAAAATATATAAGGCTGCACTTAGTGACACCACAAATCCCAGCCAAAATTTTTTGTTTATGCATTCACAGGATGTGGGCATCGCTGGCAAGGCCAGCATTTATTGCCCATCCCTAATTGCCCTTGAGAAGGTGGTGGTGAGCCGCCTTCTTGATATCGGAGTGGCTTGCTAAGCCATTTCAGAGTCAACCACATTGCTGTGGGTCTGGAGTCACATATAGGCCAGACCGGGTAAGGGCGGCAGATCTCCTTCCCTAAAAACATTAGGGAACCAGTTGGGATTTTAAGCCAATCCAATGGTTTCATGGTCGCCATTACTGACACGAGATTTTCATTCCAGATTTATTTAGTTAACAGAATTTCAATTCTTCAATTGCCATGGTGGGATTTGATCTCACTTCTCTTATAATTAATCCAGGCCTGTAGATTACTAGTCTAGTAAAATAACCGCTATGCCACCATTCCTGCTGCGACTGAAAGCAAAGTGATGGCCCAATCTGTGTTTGGTCTCCCCAATGTAAGCAGTGAATACAGTATACTGAGCTGAAAGAAGTACAAGTAATCCTCTGGAAGGAGTGTTTGGGGCCTTGGAGGCTGGCAATCTAGAAGGACATCAGCCTTACTCTGAAAAGTAAGCCAAAACTAACCAGGCCTCTTCAGCAAACAATTTGGGGGGGAGAAATTTGGGTCATTTGCGCCACCCGTTGGTGAACCCGGGAGTTCACAAACAACATTGCGACCAGGCACGGTGCCGCTATCGACTGCCACTGAATTCGGCGGGAGTTTAGTGGCGGCATTGTGGCCCGACCTCCTGTGATGTTGCGACGTCACGCTGTGCGCAGCGCCCCATTAGCCCCCCGGACCCTAAATTGGGCACCGCACCACCGCCCCTCCCCGCCCCCCCGCTGACGCTGCGCTGGGCGATGATAGCAACAGCTTCAGGGGAGGCGTGCTGGCCAGGTGGCCACTCGCGGGGCACAATTTAAAGGGGAGGTGGCTGGCTGATCATCAAAAAAAGGGCTGTTTTTTTTCCCCCTCACCTCAGCGGCTTTAGACGCGGGGTCCGTGCCGTGATTGCTCAGTCCGGCACTCTGCGGAGAACGCGGCCTGGGCCCCTTCCCTTCGATCCATGGAGGAACCTCTCCTAAGCGGCCCAGTGCGCCCCGCTCCCGAGCCCTGCGCCCCGCCACCGCTCCAGGAAGGGAGTGGAGCGCTTGTTTTAGTGCTCCACTTCTTTTCTGGGGGCGGTAACACCAATTTCTCGCGAGAGGCCAGACTTCTGCGGCTGGCGCAAAGTCTCACGCCTTGCAAGTATTACCGCCCCCCAACGGGGTGCACCCGAATTTCTCGGCCAGTTGTTTTACGGTGATGGGCTTGCTGGGGAGACGGGAGGGTGTGGATCGACCCTGAACATCATGAAATTCAGTGTGAGACTTCACCTGAATAATTTCACTGTTTAAATGTGGGTTGCACATGCCCCCCTTTCTAGCCTACCCCTGCAAAACATATTAATCAGTCAGTTTAATATCACTGATGGGAAAGACATTGGAACCTACACTAAAAGAAACAAATGCAGAACATCAAGAGACAGAAAATACTATCAAAAAATAGTCAGCATGGATTCTGTAAGAGGACATGATTCCAACTCCTTCCCAGCCGATAAATAGTTGAAATATGTTGTTGGCGGTTCCTAACATAATTATGGAAATTAAGACGAGCAGCAAGTATTTAAAGAAACAGTTGATGTTGGGGTCTGAGTGCATGAATCAGAGGGCAGAGAGAATGGACTAGGTCACATATAGGGTGACGGGGTAAAGGTGATTGAGTATAGGTCAAATTTAAAGCTTATGTTAATGTCTCCTCATTATTACCTCACTATTCAACTGATCTAACTGATCTATTTTACTCACGGGACTTGGGGTACTAATTACAGCCTCCAACTCCTTGTACATATTTCTAATAACCCAATGAGGCCTTGCCTCACGGCACTTACTTTCCTTAAACCCCTCGCACACATGAGAACATCAACGTTATGCTTAACTAATCTGATAGAATTCTTTGAAGAGGTTAATGGACAGAGTAGGCAAGGGTAATGTAGTAGATGTCATATACTTGGATTTTCGATAAGGTAGCATACAGTCATCGTCATCATCATGATAGGTAGTCCCTCGGAATCGTGGAAGACATGCTTCCACTCTGAACATGAGTTCTTAGGTGGCTGTACAGTCCAATTCGAGAACCACAGACTCTGTCACAGGTGGGACAGATAGTGGTTGAGGGAGAGGGGTGGGTGGGACTGGTTTGCCGCACGCTCTTTCCGCCGCCTGCGTGATGTTATATACTTGGATTTTTGAGAAGGTACCATACAGTAGGCTCGTGACAAGTGTTAGGGCACGTGGAATCAGGGGACAAGTGGCTGAAGAGACAGCAGTTTGTCCAAAAAATAGAAAGCAGAGAGTAGGGATAAAAGGTTGTTATTCAGATTGAAGGATGATAGAAAGTGTGTTCCAAAAGGATCAGTGATGGGACACCTGTTATTCATAACTTGCATTAGCGATTTGGACTTAAGAACAAGGAACTCATTATCAAAATTTGCAGATGATACCAAACTGGGAGGGTATTGCGAACACTGAAGAAGAATGCAACATAATACAAGAACACGTTCATTATCATCATCATAGGCAGTCCCTCGAAATCGAGGAAGACTTGCTTCCACTCTAAAAGTGACTTCTTAGGTGCCTGAACAGTCCAATATGGGAATTACAGTCTCTGTCACAGGTGGGACAGATAGTCGTTGAAGGAAAGGGTGGGTGGGGAGTCTGGTTTGCCGCACGCTCCTTCCGCTGCCTGCTCTTGCTTTCGGCACGCTCTCGGCAACGAGACTCAAGGTGCTCAGTGCCCTCCCGGATGCTCTTCCTCCACTTAGGGTGGTCTTTGGCCAGGGATTCCCAGGTGTCGGTGGGGATGTTGCACTTTATCAGGGAGGCTTTGAGGGCGTCCTTGAAACGTTTCCTCTGCCCACCTGCGGCTCGCTTGCCGTGTAGGAGTCCCGAGTAGAGTGCTTCCTTTGGGAGTCTTGTGTCAGGCATGCGAACAATGTGATCTGTTCAACTGGTCAAGTGTGGTCAGTGCTTCGATGCTGGGGATGTTGGCCTGATCGAGAACAATGACGTTGGTGCGTCTGTCCTCCCAGGGGATTTGTAGGATCTTGCGGAAACATCGTTGGTGGTATTTCTCCAGCGATTTGAGGTGTCTACTGTATATAGTCCATGTCTCTGAGTCACACAGGAGGGCGGGTATCACTACAGCCCTGTAGACCATGAGCTCGGTGCCAGATTTGAGAACACATTAGAAACACATTGAAACTGGGCAGTTAAGTGTGAAATGAACATTAACATAGCTAAATATGCACTGATGAACTTTGGTAGGAATAAGAGAAGTATTAACTGAAGGGGTGCAAAATTTAAAAGAACCCTCCCCCACCCACTCAGTGTTTGGGCTCATTCGAAAGGAAATTTAATTTGGGACTATCTGCCGAAAAGTTTGGAACCCTAAATTGCTTATGGAAGAAACTACAAACTTTAATAGAATTTTGAACTGTTACAAGACAAATTCAAGGCTGTGGGCGGGCCTAAAGAACTAACAGGAGACAACCTGATCAGTGAGACTACCTGGGTGTGAGGACTAAAGTAACCTGTTTGGAGAAATGGGTATTTGAGAATCCTTCTCCACAAGAGACATTAACATTAAAAAATCACCCAGAGATAGCTAACCATTAACTTGAAACTGGAAAACCATTTCAGCATATGCATCACAAAGAGGCCCAATCCAGCCTGTATGCAAAAACTAAGCGCAAAAGGACATTGCAATTACCAAGCTAATATTTCCATCAGGAAACAGTTTTCGAACATCAACCCACCCAAAACATATCAACTTTTAACGAGCCGGCCAAAATATTACGAAGAGTCAAGCCCGCCAAATTTAAACAAAGGATTTTGAACTGATTTGGCGCCAAGATTAGAACCACTGAAATCGCTTAACTGGCCTCTATTTTTAACAGAGGTTAGGTTGCTAGGTAGCTACAAGGTTGTTACTACCTCAGATGGCCGACTAGTACCACACTACGCTGGTATCAACAAGACAAGGAGAGAAACCAACATGACAGTTGCAACAAACTTCTCCAGCCTCGAAGTCCTGAAGTCCTGAAGGAAGGAAGAACATCACCATCGCGGCAGCAACCGACCACAACCAACGTGGTACCAATGAAAAACCACTGCGATCGACCAAACTCGAAACAAAACTCCAACGGGGAAAAACCGAAGAATCGAAAAGTTTCCACTCTACAATCGAATCCTGACCTGCCAACGGGTAAAACATGACCTAAAAGATTGTAGAAACCTACTTCTAATGAAGAAAACCGGGGACTTACCCCATAGATCCAAAACGCGCCTTACCGCATCAGCGGACTCAACCCAACTGAAGACTGCGCAGCAAAAGGTCTTCTCCGACGTTTGGGGTACGGCAAGCAGACCCTACCGCACCCAGCAAACCCTGAAACCGTGATCTACCGCTAACTGTCAAAAGGATTGGTAAGCATAGTCGCTGCCTGCCTTGGAGTCTAACCGAGCTAGAATTACTGTAACCTCCACTGAATGTAATGTGTTGTTCTCTATTAGAGTCATTATAAGCTATTGTAAACCCCTCTGAGTGTGTAAGGTATTGTTCTTTAATAAGTGAATAAGTTTTGACTTTGTACTTTCTTAATAGAGTAATTATAAGTTTGTAATTTTCTTGACTGTAATAAAAATCAAAGTTATTTTACATCAAACCAGTATCCTTTGCACTTTATCACATAAGAACATAAGAACATAAGAATTAGGAACAGGAGTAGGCCATCTAGCCCCTCGAGCCTGCTCCGCCATTCAACAAGATCATGGCTGATCTGGCCGTGGACTCAGCTCCACTTACCCGCCCGCTCCCCATAACCCTTAATTCCCTTATTGGTGAAAAATCTATCTATCTGTGACTTGAATACATTCAATGAGCTAGCCTCAACTGCTTCCTTGGGCAGAGAATTCCACAGATTCACAACCCTCTGGGAGAAGAAATTCCTTCTCAACTCGGTTTTAAATTGGCTCCCCCGTATTTTGAGGCTGTGCCCCCTAGTTCTAGTCTCCCCAACCAGTGGAAACAACCTCTCTGCCTCTATCTTGTCGATCTCTTTCATTATCTTAAATGTTTCTATAAGATCACCCCTCATCCTTCTGAACTCCAACGAGTAAAGACCCAGTTTACTCAATCTATCATCATAAGGTAACCCCCTCATCTCTGGAATCAGCCTAGTGAATCGTCTCTGTACCCGCTCCAAAGCTAGTATATCCTTCCTTAAGTAAGGTGACCAAAACTGCATGCAGTACTCCAGGTGCGGCCTCACCAATACCCTGAACAGTTGCAGCTGGACCTCCCTGCTTTTGTACTCCATCCCTCTCGCAATGAAGGCCAACATTCCATTCGCCTTCCTGATTACCTGCTGCACCTGCAAACTAACTTTTTGGGATTCATGCACAAGGACCAATTGTGGAGCAGTGGAGGTGTGTCCTGCTCAGTTGGAGCTGTGAGCAGTGAGGAGAGCTGCTATCAACTTGAGCTCCTGCCTGGAGAGCCCTGAGACCAGCCCAGGAAGAGAAGGAAGGAAGGGGCTTCACCACCAACTTTCACCCAGAGGGAGAGGAGGAGAAAAGAAAACTTTGTACATCTTTTTACCATTCTGCAAAGAGTTGGAGAGAGGGGGAAAAGACCAACAACAACAACATCCAGTGTGGAAGGAGGGAGACTCGACATTTCTACAGGTGGGTGTGGGTGCATTTCCCAAACAGACTTTGTTGTATCGGTGGGGGGAGGAAAGAAGACCACTGAGGACCGGAACATCGCGGGGGGTGTGTGTGTGTGTGGTAGTGTGTGTGGGGGCCTTGCTTACAACTAGGCCCCCCCCACAATTGGAACCCCCCCCACCCCCCACATTTGCCTAGCCTGGGATAGCTGGAGCTACCAGGCTCAAGAATTTCCTAATCACCCAATTAACATCGTTAGGAGTGTGTGCCTGGTGGCTCTAGCTGCCCCAGGTGAAGACATCTTCTCCCCTCACCTGAAGACCACCCCAAAGACTTTGTGTTTTGCCATCTGGGGATTGCACCCACCCACAGCTGCGAGGGGAGACCTGCCCTCGCAGTTCCCCACCCCCCTTCCCACCCCCCTCTCTCTTTCTCTGTTACTCTGTTTCTCCCCTCTCTCTCTGAGGCCCCTTTCTCCTAATTTAAAAAAAAAACAATTGAGACAACTGAGCAGAGGGAGCAAGGCCCCTCCCCAATTGCCAACTAGGGGAGTGGTGCCTCGTTAAGGGCTCCTCTGCTCAGTTAAATATACAAGGCCAATAAAGACCATTAAGGCCTGTGACTTTGGGGTGGGTGTAGCCCTTAAAGGGACCCCGTGATGGCGACCCCATCCACGCCGGTGGCAGGGCCAGCGAAGACGTAAGCGCAGGTGGCAACCGCTTCCACGGCACCTCCTGCGCCACCCGCTGCCCTGCCACCTTTTCAACTTATAACCAGGAAACACAGGGTCAAGAGCTACACTCACCCCACAATGAGCATTGAGGAGTGCATGCGGGCGATGGCTGGGGTAGTCGGCCCCTCGGCCATTGTCGCAGCCTCCAAGATGTCTGGGAAGGCTGTTTTCTTCCTGGGGTCGGAGCGGGCGGTGTCCCTGGCCCTTGAAAAGGGGCTCACGGTGGGCGGGACGTTCCTGCCGGTGGACCCTCTCGAGGCCACTGCGCAGAGGGTCATCGTGTCAAACGTCCCGCCCTTTGTTTCCGCTGGGCTCCTCCTCCCTCACCTACACCAACTGGGGGAGGTAAGGTCGGGGATCAACCCCATACCGCTCGGCCTCAGGGAGAACAGCCTGCGCCACGTGTTCTCCTTCCGCCGCCAGCTCTTTGTCCGGCTGGCGCGGGAGGACATGACAGAAGGGCACTTTAATGTGGTGCACGAGGGGACTGCCTACCGCGTCTTCTGGACGTCGGACGGCGTGCGGTGCCATGCCTGCAGAGAGGTGGGGCACATTTGCAAGAACTGCCCCGCCTCCAAGGCCGCCAAACCACCGAAGGCGGCCAAGGCTGGCGCCGCCGCCACCCCTCCCCCTAGTTGCGTCCGCGTGCCGGGAGCCATAGGTGCGCGGGCATCGTCAGAGGCCTTTGTTTTCAGGGCCTCCGGCGGGGGGGAGGGAGAGCGTCCGAACGGAAAGAAGGCGCGGAACAAGGAGAAACATCTAGAGGCGGGTCCCCTCGGTGCGCCAGACAATTTGTTTACCGCGCTCGGCCCAACCCAGTCACCGGCGAGCGCGGGGTGCCCCGAGCCCGTGCCCGAGCCCTTGAACAACACCACAGAGGGGCCCGGGCGCGGGCAAGAAAAGGAAAAGGGGGGGGCGGAGCGGGAGGCCTCGGCAGACATGGAGGTCTCCCTGACTCCGCGCGCCCCCAGGAACAAAAGGAGGCACGGCTCCGATGAGGCGGAGGGGGAACAACATCCCTCCGCGGAGGAGTCGGTGCCCGCCGCGTGTCCCGCGTCCCCAACCAGCGCCCCCAAGCTGCGCTGTAGGCGAGAGGAGTCTGTCCCCGGGGAGGGTGAGACAGTCGAGGCTGCCCAGCCTCTGCCTCCCGGGGATGGCGTGGAAGATCTGCCTGTTGTGGGGGGCGTGGGGATCGTGGAGGAATGCGTAGCCGCCGGGTCGAGCATCCCGGGGACTGAGGCGGGCGGGGCCGAAAAGGCCGAACCTGAGCCCGCCCAGTTATTAATCAACTGCCCCCGGGAGTCGCTCGACCCGGCAGAAACACAAATTAATGTTTATTATGACACTATAGATGCTGGGCCGGGGGGTGGCAGCGGGGAGGGGGAGGAACACTCACCCTCTCCTCTTGCTGTGGAGCTGGAGCACTTGGAGAGCCTGGGGATTTCCTATGGCCGGGTCTCTCCTTGTTCCCCGGTTCCTGGGGTGGAGGGGGAACCCCTTCTGCTGTCATTTCCCGACACAGCACCATTTTTAAAAGAGCCCAGTGGGGACTCCTCTGCCGACGATCCTGGGGGTGGGATCGGGGCAGAGCCAGGGCCGGTTGGAGCGGCCGGTTCATTTGCCGTACCTTGTGCGGTCGATGGACCGGCTGTTGGCGGCCACCTCCCGGAGGAGGACGGGGACTCGGTGGGGGACGCGGGTGAAGACCAAGAGACCACCGCCAGCGAGGCGGTGGATCTGCTCGCGGCCGCCGCCGAGACCATCCTCATTCCTGCAAAGGAACTCCGGGACTTTTTGGCCCAGAGCCGGGGTCGCTGCGACCAAGCCCGACTGGCCCTGGAAAAATGGTCCGAGCCAGAGCTGGTCAAGGGGTCCGTCCGCGCCGCCGTTAAAACCTTGGCCGCAGGCGGGCCCTTGACAAAGGCGCAACACCTTGAGCTGCGCGAGCTCGAGGGACTCCTCGCTGGGCTGCGGAGGGAGCGGGGTTCAACAAAAGACTCCGCTCCCTCCCCCACAATAGGTTAAGGTAGAGGTTGCACTATGCTTTTGCCATGAAGATAACCATAGCCAGCCTCAACATCAACGGCGGCAGAGGGGCACGCCGTAGATTTGACAATTTTTCGCTCCTGCGGGAGGGGAAATATGCGGTGTGCTTCCTGCAAGAAACCCACACCGTTCCGGGAGACGAAGCCACGTGGCTCCTGGAATGGCAAGGAGAGGTCCGCATGAGCCACCTCACCGCCATTTCTAGTGGGGTGGCCATCTTGCTGGGCCCGCATTTTCAGCCGGAGATCTTGGGGGTCGAGGAGCCCGTGCCAGGCCGCTTGCTGCACGTAACGGTTCGCCTGGGGGACGTGCCGCTCCATCTCGTGAACGTGTACGCCCCTCAGCCCGGCCCGCAGCAAACGCGCTTCTTTGAAGAGGTGTCCGCTCTTCTTGGCTCCGTCGACGTCGGCGACTGCATTGTCCTCGGGGGGGATTTTAACTGCACCCTCGAGGCGAGGGACCGCTCCGGTGCCCCGCAGTGCATGACGGCGATGGAGAAGTTGAGGGACCTGGTCGGGTCCTTCGACTTGGTGGACGTCTGGCGAAATCTCCACCCCGACTCCAGCGCCTTTACTTGGGTGAGGCCTGGAGTTGGATGGTCTAGAGTCGACCGCCTTTACGTGTCTCGGGCGTACGTTTCCTGCATCCCGGCGGCCTCCATGCGGCCGGTGCCGTGTTCGGACCACCACCTGGTGTGGGCGGAGCTCTCTTCTCTCCGCGCGAGGACGGGGTCCGCGTACTGGCACTTTAACAACCGGCTGCTGGAGGACGTGCGGTTCCAGGACTCGTTCCGTCGATTCTGGTCCGACTGGAGAAGGAAGCAGGGGGGCTTCCCCTCCTTGAGGCTATGGTGGGACGTGGGCAAGGCTCACGTCTGCGTCTTCTGTCAAGAGTACGCGAGGGGGTCGACCAAGAGGCGGGCGGCCAGAGTCGGGCGCCTAGAAAAAGAGGTGCTCGACCTGGAAGCCCGTCTCGGTCAAGTCGTCCAGGACCCGGCCCTGCGGACGGTGTACGAAGCGAAGAAGGCCGCGCTGAAGGACCTGCAGCTCGTCGGGTCCCGAGGCGCATTCGTGAGGTCGCGGATCCGGTTCCTGCGGGATCTGGACCACGGCTCCCCCTTCTTCTACTCGCTGGAAAAAAGGCAGAGTGTCCGTAAGCAGCTCTTGACGCTGCTGGCCGACGACGGCTCTCTCGTCTCGGATCCGGAGGGCGTCAACAACAGGGTCCGTGAATATTACAGGGCTCTGTTCTCTCCGGATCCGTCCAGCGAGGAAGCGCGTAGAGTTTTGTGGGAGGACCTGCCGAAGGTCAGCCCGGAGGGCGCCGAAAATCTGGAAGCTCCGCTAAGCCTGGCGGAGCTGACCGGTGCCCTCGCCCGGCTCTCGAGGGGAAAATCCCCGGGGCTGGACGGGCTGACCGTGGAGTTCCACAGGGCGTTCTGGGACGTCCTGGGGAACGACTACGCGCGGGTCCTGGGGGAAAGTCTGGCGACCGGGGAGATGCCCCTCTCTTGGCGCAGGGCAGTCATCGTCCTGCTGCCTAAGAAGGGCGATCTCCGCCTCCTTAAGAACTGGCGCCCGGTCTCCCTCCTCAGCACGGACTACAAAATCTTCGCCAGGGCGATGTCTGCTTGCCTTCGTGCCGTGCTGGACCACATGATCCACCCCGACAGGTCCTACACGGTCCCGGGCCGGACAATCCACGATAACATCCATCTGGTCCGGGACCTCATCCATTGTTCCCAGGAGGCTGGTCTGTCGGTCGCCTTCCTATCCCTCGACCAAGAGAAGGCGTTCGACAGGGTGGATCACGACTATCTGCTCGGAACTCTGCGCGCTTTCGGGTTCGGGACGCATTTCGTCGCCCGGATCCGACTTTTGTACGCCGCCGCGGAGTGTCTGATTAAGGTTAACGGGTCCTTGACGGCGCCCTTTCGCTTTAGGAGAGGGGTGCGCCAGGGATGCCCCATGTCCGGCCACTTATACGCCATTTGCGTGGAGCCTTTCCTGCGCCTCTTGCGGACGAGGTTGACGGGACTGGCTCTGCAAGGGCCGGGCGTGGAGGTCGTCCTCTCGGCTTACGCCGAAGACGTGCTCCTCGCGATAGAGGATCCCGCTGACCTGCGGAGGATGCGTGAGTGCCAGGAGATTTACTCGGCCGCGTCCTCCGCCAGGATCAACTGGGAGAAATGTTCCGGACTCCTGGTGGGTCAGTGGCGGGTGGACTCCCTGCCGGAGGAGCTCAGGCCTTTTGCCTGGAGCACGACCCATCTCCTCTATCTAGGAGTCTACCTTAGCCCCGACGAGGGAGCCTGGCCGGCGAACTGGCAGGAGCTGGAGGCCAAGGTCGCCGCTCGCCTAGGGCGCTGGACAGGACTGCTCCGAGTGCTGTCCTACATGGGTCGAGCGCTAGTCATAAACCAGCTGGTGGCCGCAATGCTGTGGTACCGGCTGGTCACTTTGACCCCTCCCCCTGCGTTTGTCGCCAAGATACAGAAGAAGCTGGTGGACTTCTTCTGGAACAACAGGAAGCACTGGGTCTCTGCTGCGGTCTTGAGTCTCCCGCTTGAGGAGGGCGGTCAGTCGTTGGTGTGCGTCAGCACCCAGCTCGCGACTTTCCGTCTTCAGACCCTGCAGAGATACCTTTACGTCGAGCCCCCTCCTAGGTGGTGTGCTCTGGCGAGGTATTTCTTCCGCCAGCAGCGCGACCTCAATTATGACACGCAGCTCCTGTTTGTGAACTTGGGGGGTGCCAGGACCGCCCTCCGGGAGCTGCCTGTCTTTTACAGGGAACTCATCAGGGTCTGGAACAAAGTCTCCACCAAGCGCAGCTCTCCGCCGGCTGGAGTGGCGGCCGTCCTGCAGGAGCCGCTGCTCGGGAATCCGTACCTCCACGGCCGAGGTTTTATGTGGCGGTCGGAAGAGAGGGCTGTGGCTGGTGAGGTGACCAGGGTCAGGGACCTGCTCGATGGCGGAGGAGCGGGCTGGATGGCGCCAGACACGCTGGAACGGCGCCTAAATTCTGCCAACGTCCGCCACGTGGCCGATGCCATCGAGTCGCTAAAAACAGCTCTCGGCCCTGACTCCGTTAGGTGCATCGAGGAGGCTCAAGCACGTGGGGAGATCCCGTTCGAACTGACCCCCGTCCGGACGGAATTCCTCATTGGCGCCAAACCCCGGAACCTCCCTCGGGGGCCGGCGCCTCACAACTTGAGCCGCCTCGGGGAAATCCCCTCCGTGCCTTTCAGTTCCGCGCGGAAGGGTTTCCTGTACGGGCTGCTCCTGCACACCCTCAACTTTGCCATCCTCGCCGGCCGTCCGGACACGCCATGGCGTACCATCTTGCCGTCCGGAGGAGGCGGGGGTCCCCGATGGAGGGCACTCTACGCAGGGGTCCTCCCACTATTCATCGGGGACTTGGCCTGGAGGGTGGTGCACGGAGCAGTGCCGTGCAACAAATTTTTAAGCCGGTTCACGGACTCCCAGGCCGCCTGCAATTTCTGCGGTCTGGAGGAGTCCGTGTTCCATGTTTTTATTGAGTGCACAAGGTTGCAGCCCCTGTTCCATTATTTGAAGGGGCTGCTCCTGAAATTCTGGCTGCACCTCAGTCCCACTCTCCTGATCTTTGGGCACCCTGTGCGGAGGGGAGCGGGTAGGTCCGAGGGCCTCCTCGTAGGACTGCTCCTGGGCACGGCCAAGGGTGCCATCAGCCGGTCCAGGCAGCGGGCGGTCGAGGGGGTTGTTCAACCTGACTGCCTGCCTCTCTTCCGCTCTTACATCCGGTCCAGGGTGTCCTTGGAGATGGATCACGCGGTGTCCACCGGTACGCTCGCGGCCTTCCGCGAGAGGTGGGCACCGGAGGGACTGGAGTGCATCATCACGCCCGGCAACCAAATTTTAATTTGATTTAAGTTTTAAAGTTTAATTTGTTTTCATTGCCGGTGCTTTTAGTGCCCCCCTCCCCTTTTATAGGGGGCACTGGAAACATTTGATTTTAGCGCCCCAAAAAAACCAAAAAAAAATAAAATAAATAAATAAATTTAAAAAAAAAAGGGGCCTTGAAAATGTCTGCTGTGTCACCCATGGTGGCATGGTTTTAATGTTTATGTTTTTGCAGGTAAACTCAAAAGAGTTTCATGCACAAGGACCCCCAGGTCCCTCTGCACCGCAGCATGTTGTAATTTCTCACCATTCAAATAATATTCCCTTTTACAGTTTTTTTTTCCAAGATGAATGACCTCACATTGTCCGACATTCTATTCCATCTGCCAAACCTTCGCCCATTCGCTTAACCTATCTAAATCTCTTTGCAGCCTCTCTGTTTCCTCTACACAATCCGCTTTCCCACTAATCTTTGTGTCATCTGCAAATTTTGTTACACTACACTCTGTCCCCTCTTCCAGGTCACCTAAGTATATTGTAAACAGTTGTGGTCCCAGCACCGATCCATGTGGCACACCACTAACCACCGATTTCCAACCTGAAAAGGACCTATTTATCCCAACTCTCTGCTTTCTGTTAGCCAGCCAATTCTCGATCCATACTAATACATTTCCTCTGACTCCGCGTACCTTTATCTTCTGCAGTAATCTTTTTTGTGGCACCTTATCGAATGCCTTTTGGAAATCTAAATACACCACATCCATCGATACATCTCTATCCACCATGCTCATTATATCCTCAAAGAATTCCAGTAAATTAGTTAAACATGATTTCCCCTTTATGAATCCATGTTGCGTCTGCTTGATTGCACGATTCCTATCTAGATGTCCCGCTATTTCTTCCTTAATGATCGCTTCAAGCATTTTCCCCAGTACAGATGTTAAACTAACCAGCCTATAGTTACCTGCCTTTTGCCTGCCCCCTTTTTTAAACAGAGGCGTTACATTAGCTGCTTTCCAATCTGCTGGTACCTCCCCAGAGTCCAGAGAATTTTGGGAGATTATAACGAATGCATCTGCTATAACTTCCGCCATCTCTTTTAATACCTTGGGATGCATTTCATCAGGACCAGGGGACTTGTCTACCTTGAGTCCCATTAGCCTGTCCAGCACTACCCCGCTAGTGATAGTGATTATCTCAATGTCCTCCGTTCCCACATTCCCGTGACCAGCAATTTTTGGCATGGTTTTTGTGTATTCCACTGTGAAGACCGAAGCAAAATAATTGTTTAAGGTCTCAGCCATTTCCACATTTCCCATTATTAAATCCCCCTACTCATCTTCTAAGGGACCAAAATTTACTTTCGTCACTCTTTTCCGTTTTATATATCGGTAAAAGCTTTTACTATCTGTTTTTATGTTTTGCGCTAGTTTACTTTCGCAATCTATCTTTCCTTTCTTTATTGCTTTCTTAGTCATTCTTTGCTGTTGTTTAAAATTTTCCCAATCTTCTAGTTTCCCACTAACCTTGGCCACCTTAAACGCATTGGTTTTTAATTTGATACTCTCCTTTATTTCCTTGTTTATCCACAGCTAGTTATCCCTTCTCTTACCGCCCTTCTTTTTCACTGGAATATATTTTTGTTGAGCACGATGAAAGAGCTCCTTAAAAGTCCTCCACTGTTCCTCATTTGTGCCACCGTTTAGTCTGTGTTTCCAGTCTACTTTCGCCAACTCTGCCCTCATCCCACTGTAGTCCCCTTTGTTTAAGCATAGCACGCTCGTTTGAGACACTACTTCCTCAACCTCAGTCTGTATTACAAATTCAACCACACTGTGATCACTCAGTCCAAGAGGATCTTTTACTAGGAGATCGTTTATTATTCCTGTCTCATTACACAGGACCAGATCTAAGATAGCTTGCTCCCTTGTAGGTTCTGTAACATAGTGTTCTAAGAAACAATCCCGTATGCATTCTATGAATTCCTCCTCAAGGCTACCCCGTGCGAGTTGATTTGACCAATCGATATGTAGGTTAAAATCCCCCATGATTACTGCCATTTCTTTTTCACATGCCTCCATTATTCCCTTGATTATTGTCTGCCCCACCGTGAAATTATTATTTGGGGGCCTATAAACTACGCCCACCAGTGACTTTTTCCCCTTACTATCTCTAACTCCACCCACAATGATTCAACATTTTGTTCATTAGAGCCAATATCGTCTCTCACAACTGCCCTGATATCATCCTTTATTAACAGAGCTACCCCACCTCCTTTCCCTTCTTGTCTATCTTTCCGAATTGTCAGATACCCCTGTATGTTTAATTCCCAGTCTTGGCCACCCTGCAACCACGTTTCTGTAATGGCCACCAAATCATACCCATTTGTAATGATTTGTGCTGTCAACTCATTTACTTCATTTCGAATGCTGCGTGCGTTTAGGTAGCGTGTTTTAATACTAGTTTTTAAACCATGATTTTTAGTTTTGACCTCTCCTGCAGCCCCTTTATATTCATACATATTGTCCCTTCCTATCACCTTGTGGTTTACACTTACCCCAGTGCTACTCTGCTCTGTTGCCTCCCGCCTTTCGCATTCTTTCTTGGGGTCCTGTTCATCTGAGCCCTCACTCACTCTAACTAGCTCAGAGCCCTCTCCTAGGTTCCGAATACTCCTCGCATTGAATCACCGAGCTTTCATGCTTGCCTTTCTATTACACTTTGACCCTTTAGAATTTTGATGTACAGTCGTCCTTTTTGTTTTTCGCCTTGGCTTTCTCTGCCCTCCACTTTTACTCATCTCCTTTCTGTCTTTTGCTTCTGTCTCCATTTTGTTTCCCTCTATCTCCCTGCATTGGTTCCCATCCCCCTGCCATATTAGTCCCCAACAGCACTAGCAAACACTCCCCCTCGGACATTGGTTCCGGTCCTGCCTAGGTGCAGACCGTCCGGTTTGTACTGGTCCCACCTCCCCCAGAACCGGTTCCAATGCCTCAAGAATTTGAATCCCTCCCTGCTGCACCACTGCTCAAGCCACGTATTCATCTGAGCTATCCTGCGATTCCTACTCTGACTAGCATGTGGCACTGGTTGCAACCCCGAGATTACTACTTTTGAGGTCCTACTTTTAAATTTAGCTCCTCGCTCCTTAAATTCGTCTCGTGGTACCTCATCCCTTTTTTTACCTATATCGTTGGTACCAATGTGCACCACGACAACTGGCTGTTCACCCTCCCTTTTCAGAATGTCCTGCGCCCGCTCCAAGACATCCTTGACCCTTGCATCAGTGAGGCAACATACCATCCTGGAGTCTCGGTTGCGGCCGCAAAAATGCCTATCTATTCCTCTTACAATTAAATCCCCTATCACTATCGCTCTCCCACTCTTTTTCCTACCCTCCTGTGCAGCAGATCCAGCCACGGTGCCATGAACTTGGCTGCTGCTGCCCTCCCCTGATGAGTCATCTCCCTCAACAGTACTCAGAGCGGTGTATCTGTTTTGCAGGGGGATGACCGCAGGGAGGTGTCCCTGAGTTCCCACATGGTACAGGAGGAGCATATCACGTGACCGAGCTCTCCTGCCATGACTTAACCCTTTGATACACTTAAATTGGCAACAACAATGCTCAAGTTTACTCACTATTATAGAAGAGAAAAAAGAAAAACTGCTCACCAATCAGCAGCCAATCACTTACCCCCTTGGCTGTGACGTCACCTTTCTATTTCTTTCTACTTCTTTTTTGCCTTCTCCCTGTAGCTGCACAAGCCTCTCGACAACTCTGCCCGGCTCCTGATCTCGCGGCCTTTTGTAGGCCTCCACGCACCCCGGACTGTCGCTTCTCGCCGACGCTTTCCCAAATAAATCCAGAGTCTAGAACCCAAGGGAGTGGGAGCGATTCGAACTGCTCAAGTTGGTCCGAAGGGAACCTGACCCCCTCATACAGAACACCCCCTTACACAACTCCACCATAAAAAATAAGAAACTGAATGAGGTAGATGAGCAAATGGATCTCGGGATACAGGTGAACAAATGATTAAATTCAAAATGCAAACAAAACATTGAGATTTATTTCTTGGGGTATAGAATTCAATAGTAGTGAAGTTATGTTCAGCCTGTAGAGGACCCTGGTCTGACCACACTTGGAGTACTGTGCACAGTTCTGGTGTCCATAACGATCAAAAGGATGTCGAAGCGCTGGAGAAAGTGCAACAAAGATTTCCAAGGAATGGTTGCAGAATTGAGAGAGAACAGCTATCTGGAAAGAGAAGACTTAGAGGAGACCTGACCGAGGTCTTTAAAATGATGAATGGGTTGGACAGGGTAGATGTGGAGACAATGGGCCCAAGTTTCCACAAGAAAAAAAACGGGCGCCCTTCCGAGCAGGGCGCCCGTTTGTCGCGCCTAAAACGGCGCCTAAAAAAATCCTCGGTATTCTCCACCTCCCTGCAGGTCCTCTGGCCCTCGGCGCAGTCGGCACGAGCTGTGGGGGGGGCGGAGCCAGGTCCCTGCGCTGAAAACAGTGCCGGGACCTCTGCACATGCGCGCTACAGTCGGCACGCAAGTGCAGTAGCTCCAGGCGCCGAACTGTGTGGGAGGGGCCCGAAGCACGCAGCCCCCGAGCCCTGGCTGAATGGCCTCACTGGGGCTGCGTGAATAAGGCTCCTCCCACGGCCAGCTCCTGCTCCCCGCCCCCCCTCGACCAGACCCGACACTCGCTTCCCCCCCACCCCCCCGCCCGCCGACCAGACCCGACCCGACCCGACACCCGCTCCCCACCCCGCCGACCAGACACCCGCTCCCCCCCCCCCGCCGACAAGACCCGACACCCGCTCCCCCCCCACCGCGCCGACAAGTCGCCCGCTCCCCCTCCCCCCCCGCCGACCAGACCCAACCCGACACCCGCTCCCCCCCCACCGCCCCGACCCGAGACCCGACACCTGCTCCACACCCCCCCCAACCCGAGACCCGACACCCGCTCCCCACCCCCCGCCCCGACCCGAGACCCGACACCCACTCCCCTGCCCCGACCCGACACGACACCCAAGACCCGCTCTCTCCCCCCGCTCTCTCTCTCTTCCCGCCCTCCCCCCGCTCTCTCCCCCCCCCGCTCTCTCCCCCCCTCCCCCTGCTCTCTCCCCCCCTCCCCCCGCTCTCTCCCCCCCTCCCCCGCTCTCTCCCCCCCTCCCCCCGCTCTCTCCCCCCTCCCCCCGCTCTCTCCCCACCCCCTCCCCCCGCTCTCTCCCCCCCTCCCCCCGCTCTCTCCCCACCCCTCCACCCGCTCTCTCCCCCCTCCCCCCGCTCTCCCCCCCCTCCCCCCGCTCTCTCCCTCCCCATCCCCTCGCTCTCTCCCCCCCCCCAGCTCTCTCCCCCTCCCCCCGCTCTCTCCCCCCCTCCCCCCGCTCTCTCCCCCCCTGCTCTCTCCCCCCCTCCCCCCGCTCTCTCCCCCCCTCCCCCCGCTCTCTCCCCCTCCCCCCTCCTTCCTCCCTCCCCCTCCCCCTCTCTCTCTCCCCCTCTCTCTCTCCCCTCCCCCTTTCTCTCTCTCTCTCTCTCCCTCCCTCCCTCCCTCTCTCCTTCCCTCCCTCTCTCCCTCCCTTTCTCCCTCTCTCACTCCCTCCCCCTCTCTCCCTCCCTCCCTCTTCCTCCCACCCCCCCTTCCTCCCCCCCTCTCCCTCCCCCCCTCCCCCTACCTCCCTCCCTCCCTAACTCCCCCTCCCCCTCCCTCCCTCCCTCTCTCTCCCTCCCTCTCTCCCTTTCCCTCCCTCTCTCTCTCTCCCTCCCTCCCTCCCTCCCCCCCTCTCTCCCTTCCTCCCTCCCTCTCTCCCTCCCTCTCTCTCTCTCCCCCTCCCTCCCCCCCTCTCTCTCCCCCCTCTCTCTCCCTCCCTCTCCCTCCCTCCCCTCTCTCTCCCTCCCTCCCCTCTCTCTCCCTCCCTCCCCTCTCTCTCTCTCCCTCCCCTCTCTCTCGCTCTCTCTCTCTCTCTCTCTCTCTGTCTCTCCCCCTCCCGCTCAGCGGCACGAACGGCTGCAGAATTCTCCCTGGCTGAAGCACTTTCACACAGGTAGGAAGATGGTTTATTTAATCTTTTCTTGGCTTATAAATGTTTATTCAGGTTGGATTTATTTGTATAATAATTGTAGAAGTATAAATAAGTATTTATTGTCGAATTTAATGAGTTCCCTTCCCCACCACCCCCCCGCACCTCGTTCTGGACGCCTAATTTGTAACCTGCGCCTGATTTTTTAATGTGTAGAACAGGTTTTTTCAGTTCTACAAAAATCTTCACTGGCTCCATTCTACTTTAGTTTGGAGTACATTTTCACTGTGGAAACTTTCAAATCAGGCGTCAGTGGCCGGACACGCCCCCTTTTGAAGAAAAAATTCTGTTCTAAACTAGAACTGTTCTACCTGACTAGAACTGCAGAAAAAAAAATGTGGAGAATTGCGATTTCTAAAATAGTCCATTCTCCACCAGTTGCTCCTAAAAATCAGGCGCGAATCATGTGGAAACTTGGGCCCATGTTTCCACTTGTGGGAGTATCCACAACGAGGGGCCGTAATCATAGAATCATAGAATGGCTGCAGCACAGACCGAAGAACATAAGTACATAAGAAATAGGAGTTGGAGTCAGCCATTCGGCCCCTCGAGCCTGCTCCAGCATTCAATAAGATCATGGTTGATCTGATCATGGACTCAGCTCCACTTCCCTGCCTGCTCCCATAACTCTTGACTCCCTTATCATTCAAAAATCTGTCGATCTCAACCTTAAGTACATTCAATGACCCAGCCTCCACTGCTCTCAGGGGTAGAGACTTCCAAAGATTCACGACCCTCTGAGAGAAGAAATTCCTCCTCATTTCCACTTTAAATGGGCAGCCCCTTATTCTGAAACTATGCCTCCTCGTTCTACATTCCCCATGAGAGGGAACATCCTCTCTGCATCCACCCTGTTGAGCCCCACCATTATTTTATATGGAGGAGGACAAAGGGTTTAATTAGGAGGGGGAAAATAGAGTATGAGAGTAAGCTTGCAGGGAACACAAAAACTGACCGCAAAAGCTTCTATAGGTATGTGAAGAGAAAATGATTAGTGAAGACAAATATAGGTCCTTTGCAGTCAGAATCAGGTGATTTTATAATGGAGAATAAAGAAATGGCAGACCAATTGAACAAATACTTTGTTTCTGTCTTCACGAAGGAAGACACAAATAACCTAACTGGTGGAGGAGGATTTCCTCGAGTGTATTAGGGATGGTTTTTTAGACCAATATGTCGAGGAACCAACCAGAGAACTGGCCATCCTAGATTGGGTGATGTGTAATGAGAAGGGACTAATTAGCAATCTTGTTGTGCGAAGCCCCTTGGGGAAGAGTGACCATAATATGGTAGAATTCTTTATTAAGATGGAGAGTGACAAAGTTAATTGAGAATCTAGGGTCCTGAACTTAAGGAAAGGTAACTTTGACGGTAAGAGGCGCGAATTGGCTAGATTAGATTGGCAAATGATACTGAAAGGGTTGACGGTGGATAGGCAATGGCAAAACTTTAAAGATCATATGGATGAACTTCAACAAGTGTACATCCCTCTCTGGAGTAAAAATAAAACGGGGAAGGTGGATCAACCGTGGCTAACAAGGGAAATTAAAGATAGTGTTAAATCCAAGGAAGAGGCATATAAATTAGCCAGAAAAAGCAGCAAACTGGAGGATTGGGAGAAATTTAGAATCCAACAGAGGAGGACAAAGGGTTTAATTAAGAAGGGGAAAATAGAGTACAAGAGGAAGCTTGCCGGAAATGTAAAAACTGATGCAAAAGCTTCTATAGATATGTGAAGAGAAAAAGATTAGTGAAAAAAAAGGTAGGTCCCTTGCAGTCGGATTCGGGTGAATTTATAATGGGGAACAAAGAAATGGCATACCAATTGAACAAGTACTTCGGATCTGTCTTCACAAAGGAAGACACAAATAACCTTCTGGATGTACTAGGGGACCGTGGGTCTACTGAGAAGGAGGTACTGAAGGATATCCTTATGAGGCGGGAAATTGTGTTAGGGAAATTGACAGGATTGAAGGCCGGCACTCTGATAGTCTACATCCCAGAGTACTTAAGAAAGTGGCCCTAGAAATAGTGGATGCATTGGTGATAATTTTCCAGCAGTCTATCGACTCAGGATCAGTTCCTATGGACTGGAGGGTAGCTAATGTAACACCACTTTTTAAAAAAGGAGGGAGAGAGAAAACAGATAATTATAGACTGGTTAGCGTGACATCAGTAGTGGGGAAAATGTTGGAATCAATCATTAAGGATGAAATAGCAGCGCATTTAGAAAGCAGTGACAGGAGCGGTCCAAGTCAGCATGGATTTATGAAAGGGAAATCATGCTTGACAAATCTGGAATTTTTTGAGGATATAACTAGCAGAGTGGACAAGGGAAAACCAGTGGATGTGGTGTATTTGGACTTTCAAAAGGCTTTTGACAAGGTCCCACACAAGAGATTGGTGTGCAAAAGTAAAGCACATGGTACTGGGGGTAATGTACTGACGTGGATAGAGAACTGGTTGGCAGACAGGAAGCAGAGAGTTCGGATAAACGGGTCCTTTTCAGAATGGCAGGCAGTGACGAGTGGAGTGCCGCAGGATTCAGTGCTGGGACCCCAGCTCTTTACAATATATATTAATGATTTAGATGATGGAATTGAGTGTAATATCTCCAAGTTTGCTGATGACACTAAACTGGGTGGCGGTGTGAGCGGTGAGGAGGACGCTAAGAGGCTGCAGGGTGACTTGAACAGGTTAGGCAAGTGGGCAAATACATGGCAGATGCAGTATAATGTGGATAAATGTGAGGTTATCCGCTTTGGGGGCAAAAACACGAAGGCAGGATATTATCTCAATGGCGGCAGATTAGAAAAAGGGGAGGTACAATGAAACCTGGGTGTCATGGTTCATCAGTCACTGAAAGTGGGCATGCAGGTACAGCAGGTGGTGAAGAAGGCAAATGGTATGTTGGCCTTCATAGCTAGGGAATTTGAATACAGGAGCAGGGAGGTCTTACTGCAGTTGTACAGGGCTTAGTGAGGCCTCAACTGGAATATTGTGTTCAGTTTTGGTCTCCTAATCTGAGGAAGAACGTTCTTGCTATTGAGGGAGTGCAGCGAAGGTTCACCAGACTGATTCCAGGGATGGCTGGACTGTCATATGAGGTGATATTGGATCAACTGGACCTTTATTCACTGGAGTTTAGAAGAATGAGAGGGGATCTCATAGAAACGTATAATATTCTGACAGGACTGGACAGGTTAGATGCGGAAAGAATGTTCCCAATGTTGGGAACATCCAAAACCAGGGAACATAGTCTTAGGATAAGGGGAAGGCCATTTAGGACTGAGATGTGGAGAAACTTCTTCACTCAGAGAGTTGTTAACCAATGAAATTCCCTGCCGCAGAGAGTTGTTGATGCCAGTTCAGTGGATATATTCAAGAGGGAGTTAGATATGGCCCTTACGGCTAAAGGGATCAAGGGGTATGGAGAGAAAGCAGGAAAGGGGTACTGAGGAAATGATCAGATTAGGACTTGAACTAACCAAGATCCTCTGCTGTCCCTTGCAAAAAACTGTGTACAGCATGGGAGCTGGGCCAGCATCCCCGTTGAAGTGCAAGAGCTAATCAAGCCGTTCCAGTGGCGAAAGGACGAGCTGTCCATTCAGGCAGACTGCCTGTTGTGGGGTAACCGCATAGTGCTATCCAAAAAGGACAGGGAGGCATTCATCTCGGATCTCCACAGCACACACCCGGGTTTTGTAATGATGAAAGCGATAGCCAGATCCCACGTGTGGTGGCCCGGTATCGACTCTGACTTAGAGCCCTGTGTACAGCAATGCAGCGTGTGTGCTCAGTTGAGCAACGCGCCCAGGGAGGCACTTAAAGTTTGTGGTCCTGGCCCTCCAGACCATGGTCGAGGATCCATGTCGACTATGCGGTCCCATTTCTCGGTAAAATGTTCTTTTTAACCCACTTTGCCCCTTTAGAATTTTGCTGTAATGTGGCCCTTTTTGATTTTTGCCTTGGATTTCTCTGCCCTCAACTTTTGCTTTTCTTCTTTCTATCTTTTTTTTCTGCCCCCATTCTACTTCCCTCTCTCTCCCTGCATAGGTTCCCATCCCCCTGCCATATTAGTTTAACCCCTCGCAAACAGCACTAGCAAACACTCACCCTCGGACATTGGTTCCGGTCCTGCCCAGGTGCAGACCGTTCGGTTTGTACTGGTCCCACCTCCCCAAGAATCGGCTCCAATGTCCCAGGAATTTGAATCCCTCCCTTCTGCACCACTCCTCAAGCCACGTATTCATCTGAGCTATCCTGCGATTCCTATCCTGACTAGCATGTGACACTGGTAGCAATCCTGAGATTACTACCTTTGAGCTCCTACTTTTTAATTTAACTCCTAGCTCCCTAAATTCACCTTGTAGGACCTCATCCCATTTTTTACCTATATCATTGGTGCTTATATGCAACATGACAACTGGCTGTTCACCCTGCCCCTCCAAAATGTCCTGCAACCCCTCCGAGACATCCTTGACCCTTGCACCAGGGAGGCAACATACCATCCTGGAGTCTCGATTGCGGCTGCAGAAATGTCTATCTATTCCCCTTACAATAGAATCCCCTATCACTATAGCTCTCACACTCTTTTTCCTGCCCTCCTGTGCAGCAGAGCCACCCACGGTACCATTGACTTGGCTGCTGCTACCCTCCCCTGGTGAGTCACCCCCCCCAGCAGTACCCAAAATGGTGTATTTGTTTTGGAGGGGGATGACCACAGCGGACCTCTGCACTACCTTCCTTCTATTGCTCTTCCTATTGGTCACCCATTCCCTATCTGTTTGTGTAACCTTTACCTGCGGTATGACCAACTCACTAAATGTGCTCTTCACAACATCCTCAGCATCACAGATGTTCCAGAGTGAATCCACCTGCAGCTCCAGTGCCGCAATCCGGTCTGTCAGGAGCTGCAGCAGGATACACTTCCCGTACATGTAGTCATCAGGGACATTGTAAGCGTCCCTGCGTTCCCACATAGCACAGATGGAGCATGACATGTGTCCGAGCTCTCCTGCCATGAATTAACCCCTAGAATAACTTAATTTGGCAACAGCAATGATAAAGGTTACCTAAATGTGAGGTTATCCACTTTGATGGCAAAAACAGGAAGGCAGAATATTATCTGAATGGCAACAAATTAGAAAAAGGGGAGGTGCAACGAGACCTGGGTATCGTGGTACATCAGTCATTGAAAGTTGACATGCAGGTACAGCAGGCGGTGAAGAAGGGAAATGGCATGTTGGCCTTCATATCTAGGGGATTTGAGTATAGTAGCAGAGAGGTCTTACTGCAGTTGTACAGGGCCTTGGTGAGGCTACACCTTGAATATTGTGTGTAGTTTTGGTCTCCTAATCTGTGGAAGGACATTCTTGCTATTGAGGGAGTGCAGCGAAGGTTCACCAAACTGATTCCCGGGATGGCAGGACTAACATATGAAGAAAAACTGGATCGATTTTGCTTATATTCACTAGAATTTAGAAGAATGAGAGGGGATCTCATTGAAACATATAAAATTCTGACTGTTAGAATAGGACAGGTTAGATGCAGGAAGAATGTTCCTGATATTGAGGAAGTCCAGAACCAGGGGTCACAGTCTAAGGATAAGGGGTAAGCCATTTAGGACCGAGATGAGGAGAAACTTCTTCACTCAGAGAATTTTGAACCTATGGAATTCTCTACCACAGTAAGTTGTTGAGGCCAGTTCATTCGATATAGTCAAAAGGGAGTTAGATGTGACCGTTATGGCTGAAGGGATCAAAGGATATGGAAAGAAAGCAGGAATGGGGTACTGAAGTTGCATGATCAGCCATGATCATATTGAATGGTGGTGCAGGCCCGAAGGGCCGAATGGCCTACTCCTGCATCTAAGTTCTATGTTTCTATATCTCCATGTTTCAATGAGATCACCTCTCATTCTTCTAAACTCCAATGAGTAGAGGCCCACCTGCTCAACCTTTCTTCATAAGTCAACCCCTTCATCTCCGGAATCAACCTCATGAAGCTTCTCTGAACTGCCTCCAATGCAAGTATATCCCTCCTTAAATAAGGTGAGCAAAGCTGTATGCAGTACTCCAGGGTGGCCTTACCAATGCCCTGTACAGTTGCAGCAGGGCTTCCCTGCTTTTATACTCGGCCTGGTGAGCCCGTGTCGTCTCTTTGCAAGAGCACTTCAGCTGGTCCCACTCCCCTGACCTTTCCCCGTAGCCCTGCAGAAATAATTTTACTTCAGGTACTTATCCAACTCTCTTTTAAAAGCCACGATTGAATCTGCTTCCACTAATCTTTCAGGCAGTGCATTCCAGATCATAACCACCAAGTACAAGATCGTACAAGGTAAGTATTATTAAATCCAATAGGGAAATAGGAGAAAGGTATTTATCCCAGTGAGTGGCTGGAATGTGGAACTCACTACCACAGTAAATGGTTGAGGCAAATAGCTTAGATGATTTCAAAAGGAAACTCGACGAGTATACAAGAGAAAAGGAAATAGGAGGATAGACGGAAAGGCAGGGTTGAGCGGAGATGAAATGGGAGGAGACTCGTGTGGGGTATAAATATCAGCATAGTCTGGTTGGGCCGAATGGACTGTTTCTGTGCTGTATATTCCATGTAATTCTACACAAATCACATATGAGGTGCACTGCAAGTTGATACGTTAAAAAAATGTATTTATTTGTCACAGGTTGTGGGCGTCGCTGGCAAGGTCAGCATTTATTGCCCATCCCTAATAGCCCTTGAGTGCCTTGCTAGGCCATTTCAGAGGTCAGTTTAAAATCAACCACATTGCTGTGGGTCTGGCGTCACATATAGGCCAGACCGGGTAAGGACGGCAGATTTCCTTCCCTGAAGGACATTAGTGAAACAGATGGGTTTTTACGACAATCCGGTAGTTTCATGGTCACCATTACTGATACTAGCTTTTTATTCCAGATTTTTTATTTACTAAACTGAATTTTAAATCCCCAGCTGCTGTGGTGGGATTTAAACTCACATCTCTGGATCAATAGTTCAGGCTACTGGATTATTACCATCTTATTGAATGGCGGAGCAGGCTCAAGTGGCCAGATGGCTTACTCCTGCTCCTATTTCTTATGTTATTATGTACCAGTCCAGTAATATTAGCACTATGCTACTATAGGGTACAAAGGAGGCTTCTCTCCTTCTAAGGTGGACTAACTGATATAGTTAATCGATACCTCACCAGTCTGTTGGGGTTAAAAGGAAGGCTTCTCTTCCTCGGGGTGGATTAACTGATATAGATAATCGATACCTTGCCCAGCTCACACTGTATAATGACCACGAAGTAAACAAACAAAACCTCAGCTTTACCAGTTTTATTACGAGCAATGCACGGGAAGTTTCAGGCTAAAACCTCCGAAATACAAGAGGTTTCAAGTACAATTTATACAGGTTTTGGAGAAGAGCCTTGATAGGTCTAATTCTATCAGCGAATTTACATTGATTTGTCGACTCTTATGTTTCTATTGGAGAGTGTGATATATTCACAGAGCACAGCACACACAGCTTCCTAACATGGCAGGCAGCTCTCTCGGAAGTCTCCGGAATTGCCTGGTCTGTTTAATTATTAACTCTGTAGTTGCAGTACACAATATGTCCACATCCACAGTGTGGAGCTACAAACATTACAAGCTTACAGACATTACACTTCTCCCTCCTTAATGAAGAAGCCATCATAACAAACATCATACATAACTTTCATGTTTATACATAACACAGGATATAGACTTATTTTTTTCCATTTTACAAATTTAACTTTACCACTTGTTTTCTGTTTCGAAGAGGATACCTTTGCTCTCGAACAGAATCTTCCAAACATGGTGTCGAATTCACACTCATTCGAGGCTCATCCTGAGGAATGTTTTCCTCCACGGAATTTCCTTGATTTTCATTTGAACTCACTCTAACATCAGGCTCTTTGTTTTCCTGTCTCAGATTCAGACTTTCATTCTGATTTTCTCCTGAATTTGTTTCCAGTACATTGGATTTAGGATTTGCTACTGGTGTTACCAAAACTATCTGATGAGTCAGAAATAATTGAATCATTCCTAACTTCAACTCCTTCCATGTCTGTTGGTAAAATATGATCAACATGAACAAACCTAACCTGTCCATTATCAAACATCTTTTCCAAATATGTGCGAGGACCACATATCTTCACCACTCTTCCTGATAACCACTTTAACCATTTATGGTGATGGTTCTTCACTCTCACCTTCTGGTTTAATTTCACACTTCTCTCTTTTACTCTACCTTTATCATGATTCTCTTTCTGTCTTAATTGTGTCTCTTCGACTGACTGTGCCAAATTTGGTTTTAACAACGAGAATCTGGTTCGTGGCTGTCGTTTGAGAAACAACTGTGCTGGTGTTCTACCAGTAGTTGTATGAGGAGTACTTTGATATGTAATCAAAAAATTAGCCAATTTGTGATCCAATGACAATTGTCATTTCCTTGGATTTGGACCTAACATTTGTTTTATGAGGGCACGTTTTACAATTTGTACAGTGCGCTTTGCTGCACCATTCAAAGCAGGATGTTATGGTGGAACCTTGGTATGTTTCAAACCATTTTTGCTTGTGAATTGTGCAAATTCTTCTGAACTAAATCGTGGTCCATTATCCAAAACAATCTCTTCAGGGAGGCCAAATGAAGAAAATAATTTTTGTAAAATGTCCAATATTTTACATGTTGTTATTTTCCACATTGTAAACACCTCAATCCACTTCGAATGGCTATCAATCACAATGAACAATTGTTGTCCTTCTAACTCAGCAAAATCAATATGTAGCCTTTGCCACACCCTGGGAGGCCATTTCCATGGCTGTAATTGTACTGGTGGTGGTTGCTTGCTTACCGATTGACATGTCGTACACTGACTCACAATGTACTCTATATCTTTATCAAGACCTGGCCACCATAAATAACTGCGTGCAAAACTCTTGGTCAAGCACATTCCCACTTGCTGGTCATGGAGGTCTCCTAATAATTTGGACCTGAATTTATTTGGTATAACCACTCTTGCACCCCACATCATACAATCTTTATCGACTGATAATTCATTCCTATGAATGAAGAATGGATGTGTATCTTTGTCTATTACCTGGCTTGGCCATCCATTTGCAATATACTCATACACCTTTGACATCACTGGGTCACGTTTGGTTGCTCTACCAATCTCTTCAGCTGTGACTGGCAGTTCATCAATGTATGAAAAATAAAACACTTCTTCCCTATCGGGTGTAACTTGTGATGGGGTAGGCAATCTAGACATTGCATCAGCATTACTGTGATCAGCTGATCATCTGTATTCAATATCATATGTATATGCTGACAAAATCAAAGCCCATCTCTGCATTCGGGCTACAGCTAATGTTGAAACTGGGGACTTTGGATGGAGGATTGCTGTTAGCGGCTTATGGTCTGTAACAATGGTAAAGTTATGACCATACAAGTATTTGTGAAACTACTTGACCCCAAAAATTAATGCCAAAGCTTCCCTTTCAATTTGTGCATAATTACTCTCACTGGCAGTGAGAGTGCGTGAAGCAAAAGCAATTGGTCTCGCCTTCCCACTACTTGATACATGAGAGATTACTGCCCCAACTCTATACGGAGAGGCATCACATGCTAGCTTAATCTCCTTAGATATGTCATAGTGAACTAACATGGTGCTCTCTACCAATTTGCTTTTACACTTCTTGAATGCTGTATCGCATTCTTTTGACCACTTCCAATGGACCTGTTTTTTCAAAAGTTCATTCAACGGATGTAATACTGTAGCCAAATTTGGTAGGAACTTTCCATAATAGTTCAAACGACCCAAGAATGAACGAAGTTCAGTGACATTCCTGGGAGTGGGTTCATTTTTAATTGCATCCAATTTTTCCATGGTTGGATGTAAACCACCTTTGTCTACTCTGTACCCTAAGTACTCCACTGAGTTTTTAAATAACTCACATTTACAAGCAGACACTCGTACTCTGTGCTTCACTAGCCGTTTGAGGACTTCACTCAAAATGTTATTATGAATTTGCCTATTTGGTGCTGAAATTAGTATGTCATCCAAATAACATACTACCCCTTCAATACCTTGCAAAATCTGGTCCAAAATCTGGAATATGGCAGGGGCGGAAGACACTCCAAACGGTAGCCTCTTAAATTGATATAGGCCTAGATGAGTATTTATAGTCAAACATGACTTGGACTCCTTATCTAGTTCAAGCTGTAAGTAGGCATTCGTACGATCCAGTTTTGAGAAAATCTGACCACCTGTCAGTGTTGTGAACAAATCTTTTATATTCGTCAATGTATTGGGGACATTACCCTCTAGAACCTGGAGGTTACTTTATGGTTACTTTATAATCACCACACAATCTTACCTTACCATCGGACTTAGGTACAACAACAATGGGTGTAGCCCAATTACATCGATCTATCTTACAAATAATGTTCTCAGTCTCTAGTCTTTTGAGTTCTTGCTCAACTTTCTCCTTGAGTGCATGGTACAAACGTGGCTTGTAGTAAGCCTATCTTGCATCCTTTTTTACCCTGACACTCGCCTTGAAACCTTGGATTGGACTGCCCGTTTCGCAGAACACCTTCGGATACTTCTTGATAACCTCTTCCACACAGAAGATCTTACTCCAATCCAGCTTCAGAGAGCTCAACCAATTTCTTCCCAGTAAGGCAGACTTGTCTCCCTTCACTACTATTCGAGGCAAGTTCTGA
Organism: Pristiophorus japonicus; assembly: GCF_044704955.1. Classification (NCBI taxonomy): domain Eukaryota; kingdom Metazoa; phylum Chordata; class Chondrichthyes; family Pristiophoridae; genus Pristiophorus; species Pristiophorus japonicus. The sequence goes on from NC_091977.1 coordinate 528,034,144, forward strand.
AATTGATCCTTATATTTCACTGGTACGGTGATGCGGCCTACTAAAGGGATTTTCTCTCCCGAGTAGCCTCGCAGCTCTATCTTGGATTTCTCCAGTTGGAAATCACGCAATTTGTTGCGGTATCGTGACTCCGGTACTACACTCATGGATGCACCTGTGTCAATTTCCATTGGTATCTTGAATCCCGCAACATCTATGTGGATTTTGATGCTTCCCGAATCGCTGTCCATTAACCTCGTGCTCCTGATGACGTGTAACTCTAACACCTCCTCGTCCTGTTGTTGTTCTTCCATGCTATGTAGTCTCTTGGGATTTCTACTCATAGCTTTGAACGCTGGACTCATAGCTTTGAACGCTGGTTTACCCTTCAGTCGGCATGCCTTCGCAATATGCCCAGTCTTTCTGCAGAAGAAACACTCTGCATTCACGTATGGACAACTTTGAGCAACGTGTTGTCCCAAGCACCTATAGCACGACTTCGACGCTCTGTTAGAATTTCTAGTTTTTGAGACTTTCGGCCATGCACGTCTTTTACTTTGAACCTGCAGGTGATTTACCTCGGTTGACTGACGACCGTAATTATTCTCGGGAATATTGTTCGGCCATGCCCATCGACCACGCTGTCTGACAAGCAATCTCAAAAGTCAAGTCATCCGTCGTAAATAACTTCCTTCTGATTGCATCATTTTTCACCCCACAAACAAAACGATCCTGTAATGCTCAGTTTTGAAAGTTTCCAAAAGTACAGTGCATCGATAGCTTTTTTAATGCTATGATGTAATCACTGATACTTTCATCAGCCTTTTGATTCCGAATCCCGAAACGATAGCTTTCAGCAATTTCTAACGGTTTGGGGTTATAGTGCTACTCCATCTTCATTAAAATCTCTTTAAGCGTTGTGTCCTTTGGCTCGTCAGGCACACGCAGATTTACAAGGGTGTAATATAACACCGGACCTGCCTCCGATAAGAAGATCGCTTTCTTATGTTCCAACACAGCCTGGTTCTGGACTGCATTGTCTGGAACTTCGATTATGTTATTTGTAGTGAAATACATTTCTAGCCGATCCACATATGCTTTAAAACGTTCCCAGTCGTGTCTATATTCACCCAAATATCCCAAAACACCTGCCATTTTAATCTCTAGCTGTTCACACCGTGTGCTGTATTTTACCTCGGATTTTGTAGCTTTTTTCCAAAGACAGAAACTTCCAAAGTCTCTCTGTCGGCTGGCTCAATTCTTCACCAAAAAAATTTAAGCTTTAAATCATCCGAAATCCTATCTCAATTGCCAAATGTGATATATTCATAGAGCACAGCACACACAGCTTCCTAACATGGCAGGCAGCTCTCTCAGAAGTCACTGGAATTGCCTGGTTCTGTTCAATGATTAACTCTGCAATTGCAGTACACAATACGTCCACAACCACAGTGTGGCGCTACAAACATACAAGCTTGCAGACATTACAGAGAGAAGGCAGGAAAGGAGTACTGAGGTCAAAGTTCAGCCATGATCGAATTGAATGGTGGTGCAGGCTCGAAGGGCCGAATGGCCTGCTCCTCCACCTATTTTCTATGTTTCTATGTTTCTTATCAAACTGTCTCTGAGTGGCATATGCAATTCCCATCTTCTATGGTATTGTTCCGTGACTTGCACTTTGCCACCTAAACTGACTTCCTGATCTCTTCCTCAGAGACTTCTGATCAACAATGCTGATTTTGCTGCTTAAGTATTACAGAGGTTATGGATTCAGTTTAATGCATTATACATTTGTGCTGTACCTACATAAGCAAGTGTTACAAACATAGGCAATTATACAGACCCTCCTAATACTGCTAAGTTCACGACCTTCAGCATAATTCTGGCCACGTATTTGCAACTCTTACAACTTATATCTTACATTACCATTCCCATAGAAACATAGAAACATAGAAAATAGGTGCAGGAGTAGGCCATTCTGCACTTCGAGCCTGCACCACCATTCATAAGAACATAAGAATTAGAAACAGGAGTAGGCCATCTAGCCCCTTGAGCCTGCTCCGCCATTCAACAAGATCATGGCTGATCTGGCCGTGGACTCAGCTCCACTTCCTCGCCCGCTCCCCATAACCCTTAATTCCCTTATTGGTTAAAAATCTATCTATCTGTGATTTGAATACATTCAATGAGCTAGCCTCAACTGCTTCCTTGGGCAGAGAATTCCACAGATTCACAACCCTCTGGGAGAAAAAATTCCCTCTCAACTCGGTTTTCAATTGGCTCCCCCGTATTTTGAGGCTGTGACCCTTAGTTCTAGTCTCCCCGACCAGTGGAAACAACCTCTCTGCCTCTATCTTGTCTATCCCTTTCATGATTTTAAATGTTTCTGTAAGATCACCCCTCATCCTTCTGAACTCCAACGAGTAAAGACCCAATCTACTCAATCTAGCATCATAAGGTAACCCCCTCATCTCCGGAATGAGCCTAGTGAATCGTTTCTGTACCCCCTCCAAAGCTAGTATATCCTTCCTGAAGTAAGGTGACCAAAACTGTACGCAGTATTCCAGGTGCGGCCTCACCAATACCCTATACAGTTGCAGAAGGACCTCCCTGCTTTTGTACTCCATCCCTCTCGCAATGAAGGCCAACATTCCATTCGCCTTCCTGATTACCTGCTGCACCTGCAAACTAACTTTTTGGGATTCATGCACAAGGCCCCCCAGGTCCCTCTGCACCGCAGCATGTTGTAATTTCTCACCATTCAAATAATATTCCCTTTTACTGTTTTTTTTCCCAAGGTGGATGACCTCACACTTTCCGACATTGTATTCCATCTGCCAAACCTTAGCCCATTCGCTTAACCTATCTAAATCTCTTTGCAGCCTTTCTGTGTCCTCCACACAACCCGCTTTCCCACTAATCTTTGTGTCATCTGCAAATTTTGTTACACTACACTCTGTCCCCTCTTCCAGGTCATCTATGTATATTGTAAACAGTTGTGGTCCCAGCACCGATCCCTGTGGCACACCACTAACCACCGATTTCCAACCTGAAAAGGACCCATTTATCCCGACTCTCTGCTTTCTGTTCGCCAGCCAATTCTCTATCCATGTTAATATATTTCCTCTGACTCCGTGTAACTTTATCTTCTGCAGTAACCTTTTGTGTGGCATCTTATCGAATGCCTTTCGGAAATCTAAATACACCACATCCATCGGTACACCTCTATCCACCATGCTCGTTATATCCTCAAAGAATTCCAGTAAATTAGTTAAACATGATTTCCCCTTCATGAATCCATGCTGCATCTGCTTGATTGCACTATTCCTATCTAGATGTCCCGCTATTTCCTCCTTAATGATAGTTTCAAGCATTTTCCCCACTACAGATTTTAAACTAACTGGCCTATAGTTACCTGCCTTTTGTCTGCCCCCTTTTTTAAACAGAGCCGTTACATTAGCTGCTTTCCAATCTGATGGTACCTCCCCAGAGTCCAGAGAATTTTGGTAGATTATAACAAATGCATCTGCTATAACTTCCGCCATCTCTTTTAATACCCTGGGATGCATTTCCTCAGGACCAGGGGACTTGTCTACCTTGAGTCCCATTAGCCTGTCCAGCACTACCCCCCTAGTGATAGTGATTGTCTCAAGGTCCTCCCTTCCCACATTCCTGTGACCAGCAATTTTTGGCATGGTTTTTGTGTCTTCCACTGTGAAGACCGAAGCAAAATAATTGTTTAAAGTCTCATCTATTTCCACATTTCCCATTATTAAATCCCGCTTCTCATCTTCTAAGGGACCAACATTTACTTTAGTCACTCTTTTCCGCTTTAGATATCTGTAAAAGCTTTTACTATCCGTTTTTATGTTTTGCGTAAGTTTACCTTCGTAATCTATCTTTCCTTTCTTTATTGCTTTCTTAGTCATTCTTTGCTGTCGTTTAAAATTTTCCCAATCTTCTAGTTTCCCACTAACCTTGGCTACCTTATACGAATTGGTTTTTAATTTGGTACTCTCCTTTATTTCCTTGGTTATCCACGGCTGGTTATCCCTTCTCTTACCGCCCTTCTTTTTCACTGGAATATATTTTTGTTGAGCACTATGAAAGAGCTCCTTAAAAGTCCTCCACTGTTCCTCAATTGTGCCACCGTTTAGTCTGTGTTTCCAGTCTACTTTAGCCAACTCTGCCCTCATCCCACTGTAGTCCCCTTTGTTTAAGCATAGCATGCCCGTTTGAGACACTACTTCATCATCCTCAATCTGTATTACAAATTCAACCATACTGTGATCACTCATAAGATCATGGCTGATCATTCACCTCAATACCGCTTTCCTGCTTTCTCTCCATACCTCTTGATCGCTTTAGCCATAAGGGCCATATCTAACTCCCTATTGAATAGATCTAATGAACTGGCATCAACAACTCTCTGCGGTGGAGAATTCCACAGGTTAACAACTCTCTGAGTAAAGAAGTTTCTCCTCATCTCGGTATTAAATGGCATACCCCTTATCCTTAGACTGTGACCCCTGGTTCTGGACTTCCCCAACATCGGGAACATTCTTCCTACATCTAACCTATCTAATCCCATCAGAATTTTATATGTTTCTATGAGATCCCCTCTCATTCTTCTAAATTCCAGTGACTACAGGCCTAGTCGATCCAGCCTTTCTTCATATGTCAGTCCTGTCATCCCGGGAATCAGTGAACCATCGACTGACTCAGCCAAGAGAACATTCTCATGTGTAAGTCAGTGTTGACAGGCTATTTTGGGCATTGGTGGGGAGTTACTGGACACGAGTTGAAGCCTTGACAAATTGTTAAATCACTGCAGATTTAACAAATGACAATCAGCCAATGATTACCAGAAAATACTACAACTCATGAAAGAAAGAAGGATTTTTAAATTTATTTTTCAGTTCTCAGTTCCAGTGAAGGGGACACATCCAAAGCATAATAAACTGTATTTTTCCTTTGCAATTTTCACTGACATTTTCTGTTGTAGTTTGGATTTTTTCCCTCACTGGAGGGTTGGTTTCTAATAGCTGCATTAAAAACTTAAGCTGTGGCAAACAGCAAAACATAAAGAGTACAGTTACCACGGACACCGGCAATCACACATTTAAAGTTGTGTTTCCTAAAGGTTGTCATATGGGACATATTGTCCCCTCAGAAATGCCTTTTAGATTATATCTATACATCAGGAAAATTTCAATTATAAGACAACTATATAGGTCACTACAGTTAAGAGATTCAATTAGTTTGCAGGCAATGTATTTTTTAGTGATTTTCTTTGATCTTGAATGATTTTTGGAGTTGTTATTAAGGGATTTTGAATATATTGTGGATAATTGCTTTAAAACAAATGGGGCCTGTAGTTTCACTGCCAATATTGTTGACTCTTACAATGATTGTTACCCATAATTTCTCAGAAGTGAGTGAGACACAGTACAAGAATGGTTTAGTTGAATACATTTTTCTTTATAAAAGTTGCAATTTCTATTAAACTTTAACAATGCAATCAAATATAATTCATCTGAATTAAAATTTTACAGAACAAAACATTATCAACAACAACAACAACAACATCATCAACAACAGTATAAAAAACACACAAACCACCCCTGCACCCTCCCTCAATTCTAACTGCGGTCACTTTTCCCAACGCCTTTCCTCTCCAATCCCCCCCCGCCCTTGGACCTGCCCCCTCCTCCTCTCGCTATCAATACCCCTGGCCCTGCCCAAGGAATCGCAGGATAGCTCAGATGAATATATGGCTTGAGCAGTGGTGCAGTAGGGAGGGATTCAAATTCCTGGGGCATTGGAACCGGTTCTGGGGGAGGTGGGACCAGTACAAACCGGACGGTCAGCACCTTGGCAGGACGGAACCAATGTCCATGGGGGAGTGTTTGCTAGTGCTGTTGGAGAGGAGTTAAACTAATATGGCAGGGGGTTGGGAACTAATACAGGGAGACAGAGGGAAACAAAAAGGAGACAAAAGCAAAAGACAGAAAGGAGATGAGTAAAAGTGGAGGGCAGAGAAACCCAAGGCAAAAAACAAAAAGGGCCACTGAATATAAAAGGGCTGCAGGAGGGGTCAAAACTAAAAATCATGGTTTAAAAACTAGTATTAAAACACTCTACCTAAACGCACGTAGCATTCGAAATGAAGTAAATGAGTTGACGGCACAAATCATTACAAATGGGTATGATTTGGTGGCCATTACAGAAACGTGGTTGCAGGGTGGCCAAGACTGGGAATTAAACATACAGGGGTATCTGACGATTCGGAAAGATAGACAAGAAGGGAAAGGAGGTGGGGTAGCTCTGTTAATAAAGGATGATATCAGGGCAGTTGTGAGAGACGATATTGGCTCTAATGAACAAAATGTAGAATCATTGTGGGTGGAGATTAGAGATAGTAAGGGGAATAAGTCACTGGTGGGTGCAGTTTATAGGCCCCCAAATAATAACTTCACGATGGGGCGGGCAATAATCAAGGGAATAATGGAGGCATTTGAAAAAGGAACAGCAGTAATCATGGGGGATTTTAACCTACATATCGATTGGTCAAATCAAATCGCACGGGTTAGCCTGGAGGAGGAATTCATAGAATGCATACGGGATTGTTTCTTAGAACATTATGTTACAGAATCTACAAGGGAGCAAGCTATCTTAGATCTGGTCCTGTGTAATGAGACAGGAAAAATAAACGATCTCCTAGTAAAAGATCCTCTCGGAATGAGTGATCACAGTATGGTTGAATTTGTAATACAGATTGAGGGTGAGGAAGTAGTGTCTCAAATGAGCGTACAATGCTTAAACAAAGGGGACTACAGTGGGATGAGGGCAGAGTTGGCTAAAGTAGACTGGAAACACAGACTAAACGGTGGCACAATTGAGGAACAGTGGAGGACTTTTAAGAAGCTCAACAAAAATATATTCCAGTGAAAAAGAAGGGCGGTAAGAGAAGGGATAACCAGCCGCGGATAACCATGGAAATAAAGGAGAGTATCAAATTAAAGACCAATGTGTATAAGGTGGCCAAGGTTAGTGGGAAACTAGAAGATTGGGAAAATTTTAAACGACAGCAAAGAATGACTCAGAAAGCAATAAAGAAAGGAAAGATAGATTACGAAGGTAAACTTGTGCAAAACATAAAAACAGATAGTAAAAGCTTTTACAGATATATAAAGTGGAAAAGAGTGACTAAAGTAAATGTTGGTCCCTTAGAAGATGAGAAGGGGGATTTAATAATGGGAAATGTGGAAATGGCTGAGACCTGAAACAATTATTTTGCTTCGGTCTTCACAGTGGGAGACACAAAAACCATGCCAAAAATTGCTGGTCACGGGAATGTGGGAAGGCAGGACCTTGAGACAATCACTATCACTAGCGGGGTAGTGCTGGACAGGCTAATGGGACTCAAGGTAGACAAGTCCCCTGGTCCTGATGAAATGCATCCCAGGGTATTAAACGAGATGGCGGATGTTATAGCAGAGGCATTTGTTATAATCTACCAAAATTCTCTGGACTCTGGGAGGTACCAGCGGATTGGAAAGCAGCTAATGTAACGCCTCTGTTTAAAAAAGGGGGAAGACAAAAGGCAGGTAACTATAGGCCAGTTAGTTTTACATCTATAGTGGGAAAAATGCTTGAAACTATCATTAAGGAGGAATTAGCGGGACATCTAGATTGGAATAGTGCAATCAAGCAGATGCAGCATGGATTCATGAAGGGGAAATCATGTTGAACTAATTTACTGGAATTCTTTGAGGATATAACGAGCATGGTGGATAGAGGTGTACCGATGGATGTGGTGTATTTAGATTTCCAAAAGGCATTCGATAAGGTGCCACACAAAAGGTTACTGCAGAAGATAAAGGTACGCGGAGTCAGAGGAAATGTATTAGCATGGATAGAGAATTGGCTGGCTAACAGAAAGCAGAGAGTCGGGATAAATGGGTCCTTTTCAGGTTGGAAATCGGTGGTTAGTGGTATGCCACAGGGATCGGTGCTGGGACCACAACTGTTTACAATATTCATAGATAACCTGGAAGAGGGGACAGAGTGTAGTGTAACAAAATTTGCAGATGACACAAAGATTAGTGGGAAAGCGGGTTGTGTAGAGGACACAGAGAGGCTGCAAAGAGATTTAGATAGGTTAAGCGAATGGGCTAAGGTTTGGCAGATGTAATACAATGTCGGAAAGTGTGAGGTCATCCACCTTGGGAAAAAAAACAGTAAAAGGGAACATTATTTGAATGGGGAGAAATTACAACATGCTGAGGTGCAGAGGGACCTGGGGGTCCTTGTGCATAAATCCCAAAAGGTTAGTTTGCAGGTGCAGCAGGTAATCAGGAAGGCGAATGGATTGTTGGCCTTCATTGCGTGAGAGATGAATTACAAAAGCAGGGAGGTCCTGCTGCAACTGTATAGAGCATTGGTGAGGCCGCACCTGGAATACTGCGTACAGTTTTGGTCACCTTACTTAAGGAAGGATATACTAGCTTTGGAGGGGGTACAAAGACGATTCACTAGGCTGATTCCGGAGATGAGGGGGTTACCTTATGATGATAGATTGAGTAGACTGGGTCTTTACTCGTTGGAGTTCAGAAGGATGAGGGGTGATCTTATAGAAACATTTAAAATAATGAAAGGGATAGACAAGATAGAGGCAGAGAGGTTGTTTCCACTGGTCGGGGAGACTAGAACTAGGGGGCACAGCCTCAAAATACGGGGGAGCCAATTTAAAACCGAGTTGAGAAGGAATTTCTTCTCCCAGAGGGTTGTGAATCTGCGGAATTCTCTGCCCAAGGAAGAAGTTGAGGCTAGCTCATTGAATGTATTCAAGTCACAGATAGATAGATTTTTAACCAATAAGAGAATTAAGTATTACGGGGAGCGGGCGGGTAAGTGGAGCTGAGTCCACGGCCAGATCAGCCATGATCTTGTTGAATGGCGGAGCAGGCTCGAGGGGCTAGATGGCCTACTCCTGTTCCTAATTCTTATGTTCTTTTGTTCTTATGTAAGTCTGGAGCAGTACGTCGTGCAGCAGAGCACCGCGAGCGTGACTGCTGAGGGGCGGGGAGGGGTGGGTGACAATGTCAGCGCTATGTGTGGGGGCTCTGGGGAAGATGGAGGTGCTGAGGACCCATCTTCAAAGTCGGAAGAAGCTGGTTCGTCCCGACGATCAGGTGCTGTCAACATTGGTGGTATGGCACCTTGAGGTGCAGTGCCATATCCCACGACCGTTGATTGCCGCATTCAATTGGCATTGGCGGTCTTGGTATTCTTCCTCACCTCCACAATCAGCTCCGCCATGTCCTCCGATTGACGGGCTGCTAAAACCACGGTGTTGGCGGACAACCCAGCAATGGCCTGGAGGAGCTCTCAATTCAATTCGATGCTCATCCTGGACAGTCCCACCATGTCCAGGCTCGCAACTGCCTGTCTCTCAGTGTTCCCACCTTGCCGGATCAACCACCGCGAATCCACCACCGGGGTTGGTGTGCACCACTTGCATGCCGCTTGATCCCGCTTCCTCGGACCGGAATCCAGGAAAGTTGGATTCCGACGAGGAACCGGTAACCGAAGGTAGAGAGGACCCTTGAAGTCCCACCACCCCTCCCTCCTCCTGCACCACCACCGTGACAAAGTTTAGAGGAATGTTCTCCTCCTGCTTCTGCATCACCATCTCTTCCATCTCTTCCACCGCCATCCCTTCATTCCTCATTCCCTCCAATGACTCCTCTCTGGGAGGGGCAGGCGGCTCCACCTGTGCAAGCGTAAAAACATAACATTAATGGTTGGCGACAGGGGACGGGAAGGGAGGGGTCAGAGGCAACATGAGAGCAATTCACTTTGCGCAGGCTTCTGTGGAGAACAAACATATATTACTGAGAATCATTACATAAAACTATCATAAGCAAAGCAGACAGAAACTGCATGACATAATAAAACTTGAGTCCCAAACAGGTTGTTTTCCAAGTGGCACAGTGTGATCAACCAAAAAATCATGTCACAACTAACAACATTTCGTGCTCCCTACATTATGTTGACATAAAATTTAATTTCATGACTGCAGTGCAGCACAGGGATTATGCAGACTTACCCTCCGCGAGAACCGGTTCGGCACCAACACGCGTGGTGGTGCGACCATACGCTCCCGTCTGGGCTACAGGGTGTTCTCTTGGTCTCTAAATTGAAGAGTCTTCGGCGGACCTCCTCCTGTTTTGCAGAGCTCCGCCCTATTGCCGGCTAATTTTTTCTGCAAAGGTGACAAAAAATATGTGTAAACTAATTTCACAGCTACTAATATGGAACACACACATACATACATACGCATATACATATATAGGTAGACATCCCCAATTAACCGTTCTCAGTCCTTGCGTCAAAGAATGCACCATTTAAGTTCTGTTAGCACGCAAGTGTTGCATGATGAACAGATGAAAATACAGAGGACTAACACAATATGAGATTGATGATCGGTAATAAAAAATGTCAGCAAGCTTTGCAACATAATAAAACGTGGCACTGCTGAAGAGTAATTAGTCAGTGCATGATAAAAGTTAGTACTTACTCCCGCAGACCCAACGATGTTATTCCGCCATTTGCGGCACTAGTTCGGCCCCCGCATCACGGGCGTGACTGACGACACCGCCTCAGCAGTCTCTCGCCATAACCGCTGATACATGGATGCTGATGGTTTTCCTCGCCCACCCCGTGTAGCTGATCCCAGCGAGCCTCCACTTCATGAACAAACGATTCCTGGGCTTCTTCGGAGAAACGAATGGCCCTCCTCCTCCTACCTACCTCCCTCTCCACTTCATTAGCTTGTTTTTCCATCTTATTTATACTGATTTATACTGATTTAGATATTTAAATTTAAATAATTTTTTATTCTTTATTATTTTTTTATGATGTACTATTATTACTATTATTATTAAAAGTTATATTATATAAGCAATAAATACTCAATATAATCTTCAAAATCCTTTCATAAACAGACCTTATTAAACAACTCCTCTCTCTCAAATTCACCCACCTCTGCACTCTCAAACTGTCCAGCACTCTCTCAGTGTTCTCTGCACATGCGCAGGGTCACCTTTGACCCCGAAATCGCGGGAGAATGCCCGCGCACGCGCAGAGAAGAAAAAAACACGCTTGCTAGTAAGGCAAGCAGCTCACTGAGTTTTAGGCCCTTCGCCACCACCCGCTCCGGCCCGCCACCGCAACACACCGCCACCGCCGAGGCACGACCGCCGAAAATCGCGGGAGCGCGCAGCAGCGGTATTCCGGTGGTTCAAAATACGCAACCACCGCAATGCTACTAAGAATCGGGTGGCAACGATTCCGATCCCATTGAAACATACAAAATTCTTGCAGGGCTTGACAGGGGTAGATGCAGGGAGGATGTTTCCTCTGGCTGAGGAGTCTAGAACCAGGGATCACAGTCTCAGAATAAGGGGTCGGCCATTTAGGACTGAGATGAGGAGAAACTTCTTCACTCAGAGGGTGGTAAATCTTCGGAATTCTCGACCCCAGAGGGCTGTGAAGGCTCAGTCGTTGAGTATATTCAAGACAGAGATCGATAGATTGTTGGATATTAAGGGAATAAAGGGATATGGGGATAGTGCAGAAAAGTGGAGTTGTGCTAGAAGATCAGCCATGATCTTATTGAATGGCGGAGCAGGCTCGAGGGGCCAAATGGCCTACTCCTGCTCCTATTTCTTATGTTCTTATGTAATCTTATCAACATATGCTTTTATTCCTTTCTCACTGACGTGTTTATCTAGCTTTCCCTTAAATATATCAACACTAGTTGCCTCAACTGTCCTTGGGTAAAGATGTTTCTCCTGAACTTCTTATTGGATTTATAATTGGATTTATCTTGTATTTATGAGTTGCAACACAGGTTAACAAGGCCATAAGAAAGCATACCAAGCACTAGTGTTTATTTCTAAAGGGATAGAATTGAAAAGTAGTGATGTTATGCTGCACCTGTATCGAACCTTGGTTAGACCACACTTAGCGTACTGCGTACAGTTCTGTTCGCCATGTTATAAAAAGGATATAGAGGCACTGGAGAGGGTGCAGAGAAAATTTATTTACAAGGATGATGCCAGAAATGAGAGGGTATACAAATCAGGAAAGGATGAACAGGCTGGGTCTCTGGTCTCTTGAAAAAAGAAGGCCTAATAGATGTCTTTAAAATTCTGAAAGGTTTTGATAGAGTAGATACAGAGAGAATGCTTCCTCTTGTGGGGAAGAGCATAACTAGAGGCCATCAATATAAGATCGTCACCAAGAAATCCAGTGGGGAATTCAGAAGAAACTTCTTTACCAGAGAGTGGTGAGAATATAGAACTCGCTACCACAGCGAGTGATCGAAGCGAATAGTATAGATGCATTTAAGGGGAGGCTAGACAAGCATATGAGGGAGAAGGGAATAGAGGGTTATGTTGATCGATTTAGATGAGGAAAGACGGGAGGAGGCTCGAGTGGTTGGGCTGAATTGCCTGTTCTGAGCCATATACTCTAGTTTTGTACTACCCACAATGTAAACACAAGGAAACAGCTTCTCAAATCCCTTCATAATTTTAAAGACCTCTGTCAGGCCACCTCTCCGCTACCTCTGTTCTCGATGAAATATTGGGGTGTGCTGGGGGAACTAGCATTGCGCTCAATCACCTCACTGAAAATGGATCCGCTTGCGTCCAGATCGCAATGCTTCGTATCCACTTCCAATGCTTTAGCAGAAGATGCCAGGCCATTTTGAAAAACCCCAGCTGAAATAAAAAAAAAGAACTGCATTTATGTAGCGCCTTTCACAATCTCAGGGCGTCCCAAAGCGCTTTGCAGCCAATCATATATTTTTGAAGTGCGGTCCCTGTTGTAATGTGGGTAACGCGACAGCCAATTTTGTTCTCAGTGTACTCCCGCAAACAGCAATGTGATAATGACCAGATAATCTGCTTTAGTGATGTTGAGGGATAAATATTGGCCCCAGGACTCCGGGGATAGCTCCGCTGCTCTTCTTCAAACTAATGCCATGGGATCTTTTACATCCACCTGAGAGGGCAGAAGGAGCCTCGGTTTAACGTCTCATCCAAAAGACGGCACCTCCAACAGTGCAGCACTTCCTCAGCACTGCACTGGAGCGTCAGTCTTAGATTTTCCTGCTCAAGTCCCTGGAGTGGGACTTGAACCCACAAACTTCTGACTCAGTGCTGCCCACTGAGCCATTGGCTGACACCCGAGCATTTCTCCTGCATTTTCTTCTACATTCAAGTCACTAGTTGGCATAGATTGAACAATCCTGACCTCTACCATGTTTCTAATAAAACACCTGAGGTTACTGTTGGTTCGAAACATTAAATGTTACATGTCAGTCATTACACTGAATTAAAGTCAGTGCCACGCACCTGCAGGGTGACTATCAGATTTTGAAAGCGTGAAGGAAGAAAGCTGTCAAAGATCTTGAGAGCTTAATATATCACTAAGGACAGTTAATTTAGCAGCCATGACCTATGCAGCTGGAAGGATTAATAGCACGGCTTTTCAATGATGGTTACTTTGGCTGTTCTGCCACATAATGGGAAATCACTGCTGCTATTATGCCTCGATTGTCACTAGGCTTTTCGTTGCTCAGTTTAGGACCAACCATCCCTCCTTTGGTCCACTCCGCAATCCATTCTTTCCAATGGTGAACCGAGTATATTGCTTTGTATGCAATATATTGAACTGAATATACTGACAAGTAGTTTGCTAATGAATGGTCTCATTTCATAAGAACTTAAGAAATAGGAGCAGGAGCAGGCCATTCAGCCCCTCGAGCCTGCTCCGCCATTTAATACGATCAAGGCTGATTTTCTACCTCAACTCCACTTTCCTGCACTATTTCCAAATCCCTTGATTCCCTTAACATCCAAAAATCTATCGATCTTAGCCTTGAATGTACTCAACGACTGAGCCTCCACAGCCCTCTGGGATGGAGAATTCCAAGGATTCACCGCCTTCCGAGTGAAGAAATTTCTCCTCAACTCAGCCCTAAATGGCCGACCCCTTATTCTGAGACTGTGACCCCTGGTTCTAGACTCCCCAGCCAGAGGAAACATCCTCCCTGCATCTACCCTGTCAAGCTGGTGGAAGCTAAGGCAGATGGATAAGATATCGATCAAGCTAATTCCTTTGTCCTGGATGGTGTCGAGCTTCTTGAGTATTGTTGGAGCTGCACTCATCCAGGCAAGTGGCGAGTATTCCATACCAATCCTGACTTGTGTCTTATGAGCCGTGGAGAATCTTTGGGGTATCAGGAGGTGAGACAATCACTGCAAAATACCCAGCCTCTGACATGATCTTGTAGCCACAGTATTTATGTGGCTGGTCCAGTTGAGTTTCTGGTCAATGGTGATCCCCAGGATGTTGATGGTGAGGAACTCGGTGATGGTAATGCCATTGACTGTCAAGGGGCGGTTGTTAGACTCTCGCTTGTTGGAGATAGTCATTGCCTGGCACTTTTGCGGCACGAATGTAACTTGCCACTTATCAGCCCAAGCCTGAATGTTGTCCAGGTCTTGCTGCACGTGGGCATGGACTGCTTCATTATCTGGGGAAATCTTGCCTTGGCAGGCAAAACTGTAATCAAACAATGAGCTGCCTGTAAAGAGGAGATGGTTCGGGTACAGTCAAAGTACATTCTCACGAGCAGGAAAGCTTGGGCAATCGAATCCTGAGCTCCCTGGATGATGAAAGAAATAAAGAGGAAGATGAAGCAGAAAAAGGGGCTTATGACAGGTGTCAGGTTGAGAATACAAGTGAGAACCTGGCAGAATATAGAAAGTATAGAGAGGAAGTGAGACAGGAAATAAGAGGGGCAAAGTGTATGGGATTAGACTGGCAGCTGAAATAAAAGGGAATCCAAAAGTCTTCTATAACAACAACCTGTAGTTATATAGCGTCTTTAACATAGTCCCAAGGTGCTTCACAGGGGTGTTATAAGGCAAAAATTTCACACAGAGCCACAGAAGAAGAAATTACGACACACGACCAAAATCTTGGTCAAAGACGTAGGTTTTAAGGAGCGTTTTAAAGGAAGAATGAGAGGTAGTGAGACGGAGAGTTTTAGCAGAGCGTTCTAGAACTTAGGGCCTAGGCAGGTGAAGACACAAAAAGCTGATGGTTTTGAGCGATTAATCAGGGATGCTCAAGAGGATGTTCTATCGATATATAAATAGTAAACGAGTAGTAAGAAGAGGGATGGGGCCGATTAGGAACCAAAATGGAGAGCTACGCATGGAGGCAGAGGGCGTGGCTGAGGTACTAAATGAATACTTTGCATCTGTCTTCAAAGAGGAAGAAGATACTGCCAAAGTCATAGTGAAAGAGGAGGTAGTTGAGATACTGGATGGGCTAAAGATTGATAAAGCTGGCTGTACTTAAAGTAGATAAGTCACCAGGACCAGATGGGATGTATCCTAGGATACTGAGGGAAGTAAAGGTGCAAGTTTAGCAGCTGCTGGCCATAATTTTCCAATCCTCCTCAGAAATGGGGGCGGTGCCAGAGGACTGGAGAATTGTAAGTGTCACACCATTGTTCAAAAAAGGGTGCAAGAATAAACCCAGCAACTACAGGCCGGTCAGCTTAACCTTGGGAGTGGAGAAGCATTTAGAAATGATAAACAGGAAATAAATTAACAGTCACTTGGACAAGTGTGTATTAATTAAAGGAAGCCAGCATGGATTTGTTAAAGACAAATCGTCTTTAACTAACTTGATTGGGTTTTTTGATGAGGTAACAGAGAGGGTTGATGAGGGCAGTGTGGTTGATGTGGTGTACATGAATTTCCAAAAGGCATTTGATAAAGTGCCATATAATAGTATTGCCAACAAAGTTGAAGCCCATGGAATAGAAGTGAGTGGCAGCATGGATACAAAATTGGTCAAGTGACAGGAAACAGAGAGTAGTGGTGAACGGTTGTTTTTTTGGACTGGGGGAAGGTATACAGTGGTGTTCCCTAGGGCTCAGTACTAGGACCACTGCTTTTCATGATATATATTAATGGCTTGGACTTGGGTGTACAGGGCACAGTTTCAAAATTTGCGGATGGCATAAAACTTGGAAATATAGTGAACAGTGAGGAGGATAAGAATAGACTTCAAGAGGACTTCAATAGACAGGCTGTTGAAATGGGCAGACACGTGGCAGATGAAATTTAACAGAAAAGTGCAAAGTGATACATTTTATTAGGAAGAGAGGCAACATAAAATAAAGGGTATGTTGGGGAAAAAGAAGACTTCTCTTCCTCAAGGAGGACTCCCTGATATATGGAATCGATACCCGCCCATATTGTATAGCGACCACGGAATCACGCAGACGAAACCTTGGTTAACCGGTTTTTATTCGAACATGCTCGGGAAGGTTCCGATGATCACTTCTTCGATCAGTGGTTTTACAATTAAAATTATACAGTTTTTTGAGGTGTGTGACCCTCCTACAATACTACCGATTGGCCTACTGCTCAGACTGGCTCTGAGTGGTTCTCCCCACCTGTCCATCTCCCATGGTGTCACCCTTCTGGAATGTGTTCAACTTTGCCTCAGTTTCTCATGACGTGTTGATTGACCTTGCTTCCCAGGGTATGGTATTTTTCTAGGGTGTTGATTCTCCACTGCCCTTGTATTTCAGTACTGAGTATATGTTTTCATCTTCCATTTTCTGTGCTAAGGGTCAATGCAGTGTTGGCTACTTAAGATGGTTCATTAACCATCAGGCATTGCTGCCGCCCTCTTCTTAACCCAATGTAAGCGAGTGTATCAGTGTGCTTTACATACATAAGCAAGTTTTACATAATCGGTCAATCTTACAATCCATACAATATGACAGAGGAACTCCTGGTTCCTCAGAACCTCCTAATTCCCTTATGCTTCTTACTTAAGTGTACTTTTTACCCCCTTACAGGGTACAATTCTAAAGGGGGTGCATGAACAGAGAGATCAGGGATATATGTTGGAAAGTGTGAGGTCATGCACTTTGGCAGAAAAAAATCAAAGAGCAAGTTATTATTTAAATGGAGAAAGATTGCAAAGTGCAGTACAGCGGGACCTGGGGGTACTTGTGCATGAAACACAAAAGGATAGTATGCAGGTACAGCAAGTTATCATGAAGGCCAATGGTATCTTGGCCTTTATTGCAAAGGGGATGGAGTATAAAAGCAGAAAAGTCTTGCTACAGCAATATAATATATTGGCGAGGCCACACCTGGAATACTGCATGCAGTTTTGGTTTCCATATTTACAAAAGGATATACTTGCTTTGGAGGCAGTTCAGAGAAGGTTCACTCGGTTGATTCCGGGGATGAGAGGGTTGACTTATGAGGAAAGGTTGAGTAGGTTGGGCCTTTACTCATTGGAATTCAGAAGAATGAGAGTTGATCTTATCGAAACGTTTAAGATTATGAGGGGGCTTGACAAGTTGGATGCCGAGAGGATGTTTCCCCTGATGGGGGAGACTAGAACTAGAGGGCACAATCTTAGAATAAGGGGCCGCCCATTTAAAACTGAGATGAGGAGAAATTTCTTCTCTTAGAGGGTTGTAAATCTGTGGAATTCGCTGCCTCAGAGAGCTGTGGAAGCTGGGACATTGAATAAATTTAAGACGGAAATAGATGGTTTCTTGAACGATAAGGGAATAAGGGGTTATGGGAAGAGGGCGGGGAAGTGAAACTGAGTCCATGATCGGATTAGACATGATCTTATTGAATGGCGGAGCAGGCTCGAGGGGCCGTATGGCCTACTCCTGTTCCTATTTCTTATGTTCTTATGTTCACAAATCGTTGAAGGTGGCAGGGCAGGTTGAAAAATCAGTTAAAAATGCATACGGGATCCTGGGCTTCATAATAAGAGTACAAAAGTGTGGAAATTATGATGAACCTGTATGAAACACTGGTTTGGCCTCAACTGGAGTATTGTATCCAATTCTGGGCACCGCTCATTAGGAAGGATGTGAAGGCCTTAGAAGGGATGCAGAAAAGATTTACAAGAATGGTTCCAGGGATGAGGGACTTCAGTTACGCGGATAGACTGGAGAAGCTGGGGCTGTTCTCCTTGGAGCAGAGAACGTTGAGAGGAGATTTGATCGAGGTGTTCAAAATCATGAGGGGTCTGGACAGAGTAGATAGAGAGAAACTGTTCCCATTGGTGGAAGGGTTGAGAACCAGAGGACACAGAGTTAAAGTGATTTTCCAAAGAGCCAAAGGCAACATGGGGAAAAACCTTTTTACACAGCGAGTGGTTAGGATCTGGAATGCTCGGCCTGAAATGATGGTGGAGGCAGACTCAATACTGGCTTTCAAAAGGGAAGGTAAAACATTTGCAGGGCTTTGGGAAAAGGGCGGGGGGAATGGGACTAGCTGGGCTGTTCTTGCAGAGAGCTGACACAGGCTCGACGGACTGAAAGGCCTCCTTCTGTGCTGTAACCATTCTATGATTTTATTCTATGAAATGCAAATGGAAATGAACACTGTGCAATCATCAGCGAGCACACCCCACCTTATGATGGAGGAAAGGTCAATGATGAAGCAGCTGAAGATGATTGAGCCAAAGACACTGCCCTGAGGACCTCCTGCAGTGATGTCCTGGGCTGAATTGATTGGCCTCCAGCAACCATAACCATCTTCCTTTGAAAGGTATACCAGATATAAACTTAAAAAGGAAAAATTTGCAGGGTTATGGGCATAGAGGGGGGAGGCGGGGGGGAGAGTGGGATTAATTGGATGACTCTTTCAAAGAGCCGGCATAGGCACGATGGGCCGAATGGCCTCTTTCTGTGCTGTATGATTCTATCATTCTAATACTGAACAACGAAGCAGATTAACTATTAGCCAGCGGAGGAAAAGAAACCCCTTGGTGTTCTGTGATCCGATGGTTAACTGCATTACCTCAGCCAGGAAAAACTAGCAAGTGTAATATTTGTGCATCACAGTAAGTGACCCATCGGCCTACACAGTTATAATTCAGGTTTAGTTACTCCTTTTAAACACTCAGTTTCATACACATCAATTGGCTAGTGATTAGGGTGCTATCAAATTGTATTTAATTTGGATGGAAGATATCCAATGAGGGAAGATATAATTGAAAGTTAGAAAATTGAGGAAACTGGGTTTCATTTAAAAGTCTGACTATTATTTCCAAAGTACTGCACTTTGGAGAAAAAGGTTAATTAGCAAATGCTTATTTATAAATTCCCTCCACCACCGGCGCACCGTGGCTGCAGTGTGCACCATCTACAAGATGCACTGCAGCAACTCACCAAGGCTTCTTCGGCAGCACCTCCCAAACCCGCAACCTCTACCACCTAGAAGGACAATGGCAGCAGGCACCTGGGAGCACCATCACCTCCAAGTTCCCCTCCAAGTCACACACCATCCTGACTTGAAAATATATCGGCCATTCCTTCATCGCCACTGGAACTCTGGAACTCCCTCCCTAACAGCACTGTGGGAGCACCTTCACCACACGGACTGCAGCGGTTCAAGAAGGCAGCTCGCCATCAGCTTCCCAAGGGAAACTAGGAATGGGCAATAAATGCCGGCCTTGCCAGCGACGCCCACATCCCGAGAATTAATTTTGTTTAAATCTCACTATTTACAATGAACAGCATCTCTGACCAATGGAGCCAATAAAAATGTTAAGCTTTTCAAGAATTCACAGCACATAACCAGCCTCCACACGAGCCTCCTCCCACCCCGCGAATGGTAACAATGTAAAACTGGGATTATCATGAATTTATGAATGATTAAGTAGTCTTTCCTTGAACAGAATTATTAAACAATTGAAATAAAATAACATTTGGGTTATCCCTGCAAAGTACGAGAATGAAGAGGTGGCAGAAGATGTTGATTCTTACGGGATTGGACAGGTTAGATGCAAGAAGAATGTTCCCGATGTTGAGGAAGTCCAGAACCAGGGGTCACAATCTAAGGATAAGGGGTAAGCCATTTAGGACTGAGATGAGGAGAAACTTCTTCACTCAGAGAGTTGTTAACCTGTGGAATTCCCTACCGCAGAGAGTTGTTGAGGCCAGTTCGTTAGATATATTCAAGAGGGAGTTAGATGTGGCCCTTACTGCTAAAGACATCAAGCGGTATGGAGAGAAAGCAGGAAAGGGGTACTGAGTTGAATGGTCAGCCATGATCTTACTGAATGGTGGTGCAGGCTCAAAGGGCTGAATGGCCAACTCCTGCACCTATTTTCTATGTTTCTATGTTTCTATGATCTCACTCTGTCCATTTAAAGACATCGCCAAGTGGTATTATTTCCAACTGGTATTATTTCAAAGCTGTGGTTGATTTCTATTAACCAATTGGTTAATGTCAGCATTTAAGTTACGCCCATCAGAACATCTCGGCTCAACTTCAGGATAACCTCGCGGTCATCCTATGATAGTCCAAAGAACAGGCATCATTGCTCAACCAATGCCTAGCTGTGGCTCAGTGGGTGGCTCTCTTGCCTCTGAGTCCGAAGGTAGTGGGATCAAATCCCACTCCAGGAGCTTAAGCACAAAAGTCTCGGTTGAAAATCCAGTGCAGTGCTGCACGGTCGGAGGTGCCATCCTTTGGATGAGACATCAAACCGAGACCCCGTCTACTCTCTCCGGTGGATGTAAAATATCCCATGGCATTGTATCTTACAAGACTAGGGGAGTTATCCCAGGTGTCTGGCTCAATATTTATCCCTCAATCAACAGCACTGAAAGATTATCACATTGCTGTTTGTGGGAGCTTGCTGTGATACAAATTGGCTGCCACATGACAACAGTAACTGCACTCCAAAAGGTACTTCATTGGTTGTAAAGTGCTTTGGGACATCCTGAGGCTATGAAAAGTGTTATATAAATGCAAGTCTTATCATTTATCAAATTTGTTCAATGGTGATCACAAGTAAAGCAGAAAGGAATAGATGGATATGTTGACCGGGTTTGATGGAGGAGGATTGTGTGGAGCACATGACCACTTGGGCCTGAATGGCCTGTTTTTGTGCTGTAAATTCTGCCTCATAGTTTCTGCACGGGTTGGAAAGTATTTGGAAGCCGCACTTTCAGGCGTACAATGCGCATGGGGCATGGAATAGGCCTCAGACCTTCTACGCCCGACAGCACGAAGGCTCAAAATACAGGCCGCTCCACCTTAGCAACGGCATGATGCTTCTCGTGCTACAAGGCATACCGCCCCTGTCCTTGTGAAACAGCTTCACATTTGACGCGCCGTGAGCAGCGTCATTGAAGACCCCACAGGCAAATTAACGCAAAGAGTTCAGCCCTAAAGGGATCGATTGGCATCTCGAGCAAGAACACGGGCCCTCGCTTTGGCAACAGATATCTGACTGTAATTGCTGCAGGCAATTGAAGTAACTCTCCCCCACCCCAGTATGAATGTTCAATTTATCTTCAAGAAAACTACTTTGGCACTTTTCTGTGCTCGGTCACCGCAAGCTCAGACAAGGTCAGCCCTGAGTGTCTGTCAAAGACACGCAATTGATTCCCTATTTAATGTGAGTTTCTTCTATCTGTTCGGTTGCAATCTGCGGGTTGAAACTGTCTCTCCAATTTAATTCCCTCTGTTTCAAGGGGGAGTTTTGCTTCAGTGACCTTCGAAGACAGAGTAGGCTAGTCACATCACGTTATCTGCCTCTAAAGATTATTTCGGTGTCCGTAATGTCCAAACCCCAGAAAAATAAATTACTTTTTTTCTCACTCTCTCTCTCATCCCTGAAGAATGGTCTAAATAAACGACTTGTACTCCTCCATGCCAATCTGCATGCTAATGCGGGGCAGGGGGAGGAAAGACAAAAACACAATTGTAACAGGAAGCACACAGCTCCCAAAATGGAACTGAGAGAGCTATTTAAATGAGGGCTTGGCATTTACATTTTAAGCTTCAAATTCTTTTGCGATTTCAATGTTGAAGAAATAGCATTTCAATTCTGGACTGAAAGACGGAACAGGATCAACAGAATGGAATGGTGATAGGCTGAGGGAATTAAATGGGAAGATTAAGGTGACTTAGTCCATTCCCTTTGCTGAGCGGCCCTGTAATAAAAGCTTTACTTTTCTATGAGAGAGCGCAGCTGAAGGTATGGGGACTTGATTCCAGACTGTCGAAGTTAGTACGGTCCTGAGAGTTTAGCAATGGTAAGTACACAGACAAAAGGGCTGATTTTCCAGCTCCCCCTACAGATACGACAGACCGACAGGCTGCATTAGCTTGCCAGATTCATATTTGAGATTTTATAATGTCAGCCCGTTTCCCCAAGTGACCTGCGACCTAGATTGGGAATCCAGCCTGTGACATTGCGCGTTATCACTTCGGAACTGCTGGGAGCCTGCTGATCGGAGCAAGGAAATTCAGCGTTTGAACTAATCCTTTTGAAGGCGCAGTGGCACTTGAGGTACTCCTGTCACAAGTGCAGCCAAGGAAGAAAGTCATGCTCAGCACAGAGGAACACGTTCCTCATCGTGCAACAGTCCACACTGTGCGGAAAGAGCACGGTGAAAGAGAGAAAGAAAGAGAGAGAGAAAAAGAAAGAAAGAAAGAGACAGAAAGAAAGAAAGAGCGAAAGAGATAATGAAAGATAGAAAGAATGAAAGAAAGAAAGAGAGAGAGAAAAAGAAAGACTGAAAGAAGGAAAGAGAGAAAGAAAGAGATAATGAAAGAATTAAATAAAGAAAGAGAGAGAAAGAGAGAGGAAGACAAAGAAAGGAAAAGAAAAGAAAGAGAAAAAAAAGGAGAAAAAGGGGCAAAAAGAAAATGCATATTGTGCTTTTCATGACCAAAAGCGCTTTACAGTCAATGAAGTACATTTGCTCTACAGGTCACTGTTGTATTGGAAGAAATGTGGCATTGAGCACAGAACATAAGAACTTTAGGAGCAGGAGTAGGCCATGCAGCCTCTCGAGCCTGCTTTGCCATTCAATGAGATCATGATCTACTACCTCAATGCCACTTTCCTGCACTATCCCCATATCCCTTGATTCCCTTAGTGCCCAAAAATCTATCAATCTCTGTCCTGAATATACTCAACGACTGAGCCTCCACAGCCCTCTGAGGTAGAGAATTACCAAGATTCACTACCTTCTTATTGTGTTCCTGACACAGATGAGACTGCATACAGGGAGGTTAAAATAACAGTGACCTGTCTTTATTCGGACACTCCAAAGCGAGGAACAGGCCTTAGGGGCCAGCTTATATACAGTGCTCCCAAGGGATGCTGGGATCCCTTGGGACTTCAGGGGACGCACTCACTGGTGGCGGAACATGGGAGTGCATACTTTACAAATACACAACATCACTCCCCCCCCAAAAGTCAAAGTGAAAACTATTTACAAGGTGAGGCGATCGGGAGCCTTTCTTTTCCTGGTGGACTGCCTCGATACAAATGTCTATTCTGGTGTGTTGGCTGTGCCCTCT
Organism: Pristiophorus japonicus; assembly: GCF_044704955.1. NCBI lineage: Eukaryota > Metazoa > Chordata > Chondrichthyes > Pristiophoridae > Pristiophorus > Pristiophorus japonicus. The sequence continues at coordinate 528,057,594 of NC_091977.1, forward strand.
GTTGTAGGCATTAGGCACCCTAGGGCAACGGCACCTGTAGTATAAGGTTGGAACTATATGTAACTTGAATCATAAAATGGCTACCAGTGAAGCCTCAAGGGATTTCTGTTCGCTTAATTAGACCGCATTCCTGGAAACTGATAATTGTTGTTTCCCACACACAGGACTAACAAGCTAATCAGCCAAGCCTCAGGACTAAATGTTCTGGTGGAAGTAAGGACAATACGACTCTGTAACAGGATTAAGATAAGGAGGCTACCAAAGACAGCACCCAAGGACAGTAAGATAAGGGGAGCCTGGATTCATGTTACATGAGTCGCTCCTAGCAACACACCTCTTAGCAACACATCTCTTAGCAACACATCTCTTGGCAACACATGAGCCACTTTACGTTTAGAGACTAACTCTATCTATTGGTCTAATGTAACTGTAATAAACTGTTGTATGTAACTGTAGTAAACTGTTGTAAAACATATAAAGATCCATGAAACCCTTTGTTCTGCGGAGTGAAGTGCCTGTATCCAGTCCTGAGGCTTCCTCCCCGCTGGCGTTAATAAAGGCCGCATTAACACTCAGAGTCGGTTCCAACGCCAATGCGGCCTTTATTAACGCCAGCGGGGAGGAAGCCTCAGGACTGGATCCAGGCACTTCTGATAAAACACTAACACTAACACCCTCACTGGGCTGGTGTGTTGTTGGCCCTGTAGGGCTGCTGGGTGAGCCTGGCCTTGTTGGGCTGTTGGGCGTGATGGGTTCAATTTCCTGGTCTGGGGTGGTGTTGTTGATCCTTTGGGTGTGTGTTGTGGGCTCGAAAAACGTGGTGTCTGTTGTGTGTTGTTCAGGGCAGTCTGTGAACCGCAGACTCGTTTGGTCCAGGAGCTTTCTACAAATTTGTCCATTGTCTAGTTTGACTACAAACACCCGACTCCCTTCTTTAGCTATCACCGTGCCCGCGATCCACTTGGGACCATGTCCATAGTTTAGCACATACACAGGGTCATTCAGATCAATTTCCCGTGACACAGTGGCGCGACCATCGTTTACATTTTGTTGCTGCCGCCTGCTCTCTACCTGATCATGCAAGTTGGAGTGAACCAGCAAGAGTCTGGTTTTAAGTGTCCTTTTCATGAGTAGCTCAGCCGGGGGCACCCCTGTGAGCGAGTGGGGTCTCGTGCGGTAGCTGAGCAGTACTCGGGACAGGCGGGTTTGGAGTGAGCCTTCTGTGACTCGTTTCAGGCTCGGTTTGATTGTTTGTCCTGCCCGTTCTGCCTGCCCATTGGAGGCTGGTTTAAACGGGGTCGAGGTGATATGTTTGATACCATTGCGGGTCATAAATTCTTTGAATTCGGCACTGGTGAAACATGGCCCGTTGTCACTGACCAGTAGGTCAGGCAGGCCGTGGGTGGCAAACTTGGCCCTCAGGCTTTCAATGGTGGCGGTGCTTCCCGACATTATTTTACATTCATTCCATTTTGAAAAAGCATCCACCACCACCAGGAACATTTTACCGAGAACCGGCCCCTATAGTCGACATGGATCCCCGACCATGGTCTGGAGGGCCAGGACCACAAACTTAGCGGTGCCTCTCTGGGCGCGTTGCTCAACTGAGCACACACGCTGCATTGCCATACACAGGACTCTAAGTCAGAGTCGATACTGGGCCACCACACGTGAGATCTGGCTATCGCTTTCATCTTTATTATGCCCGGGTGTGTGCTGTGGAGATCCGAGATGAACGTCTACCTGCCCTTTTTGGGTAGCACTACACAGTTACCCCACAACAGGCAGTCTGCCTGAATGCACAGCTCGTCCTTTCGCCGCTGGAACGGCTTGATTAGCTCTTGCATTTCAACGGGGATGCTGGCCCAGCTCCCATGCAATACACAGTTTTTTACTCGTGATAGCAGAGGATCTTGGCTGGTCCAAGTCCTAATCTGGTGGGCCGTGACAGGTGATTTATCATTTTCAAACGCTTCCATGATCATCAACAAGTCTGCGGGCTGCGCCATCATCAACAAGTTTTCAGGCTGCGCCATTTCCACCCCCGTGGTGGGCAATGGTAGCCTACTGAGAGCATCCGCACAGTTCTCGGTGCCTGGCCTGTGGCGGATGATATGTTGCTAGTGCGAGTGCCCACCTTTGTATGCGGGCTGAGGCATTAGCATTTATCCCCTTGATTTCAGCGAACAGGAATACGAGGGACTTGTGATCGGTTTCCAGCTCAAATTTGAGGCCAAACAGGTACTGATGCACTTTCTTTACCCCGAACACACACGCTAATGCCTCTTTCTCAATCATACTTTAGGCCCTCTCGGCCTTAGACAAGCTCCTGGAGGCATAGGCAACAGGTTGCAACTTCCCCACAACGTTAGCTTGTTGTAATAAACACCCAACTCCGTACGACAACGCATCACATGCTAGCACAAGTCTTTTACACGGTTTATACAATACAAGCAGCTTGTTGGAGCATAAAATGTTTCTGACTTTCTCAAAAGCAATTACTTGGTTTTTCCCCCATACCCAGTTCTCACCTTTACACAATAACACATGTAGGGGCTCTAAGAGGGTGCTTAACCTCGGTTGGAAGTTACCAAAATAGTTGAGGATTCCCAGGAACGACCGCCTCTGTCTTGGCGTCTGTGGGCCGAATGCCGTCTACCGCGATCTTTCTCCCCAAAAACTCCACTTCTGTTGCCACGAAGACACATTTTGACCTCTTCAGCCGTAGCTCTACGCGATCCAGTCACTGGAGGACTTCTTCGAGGTTTGGTAAGTGCTCGACGGTGTCCCGACCCATTACCAATACGTCGTCCTGAAAAACCACCGTGCGTGGTACCGACTTGAGTAGTTTCTCTGGAAGATCACTGCAGATGACCGAATTCCAAGCAGACATCTGCTGTAGATGAACAGTCCCTTGTGCGTGTTGTTGCAGGTGAGGCCCTTCGAAGACTCCTCCAGCTCCTGCGTCATGTAGGCCGAAGTCAGGTCGAGTTTGGTGAACTTCTTGCCTCCTGCCAGCGTCGCAAATAGGTCGTCTGCCTTAGGTAGCGGGTATTGGTCCTGTCGCGAGAAACGATTAATAGTTACTTTATAATCGCCGCAAATCCTGACCGTGTCATCACTTTTGAGTCCTGGAACAATCGGGCTGGCCCACTCGCTGAATTCCACTGGGGAGATGATGCCTTCGCGTTGCAGCCTGTCCAGCTCGATTTCCACTCTCTCCTTCATCACGTGAGATACTGCTCGCGCCTTATGGTGAAAGGGTCGTGCCTCTGGGACCAAGTGGATGCGCATCTTCGCCTCAGAAAAGTTGCCTGGCTCAAAAAGGGAAGGAAATTTGTTAAGAACCTGGGTACATGAGGCCTCATCGACATGTGATAGCGATTGGATGTCATCCTAGTCCCAGCGGATTTTGCCTAGCCAGCTCCTTCCAAGCAGTGTGGGGCCCAGGACAATCCAGAGTGACAGTTCGTACACCATGCCTCGTAGGTGGCCTTGACCATGGCGCTGTCCAGGACAGTGATGAGCTCTTTGGTGTATGTTTTCAGTTTCATGTGGATGGGGCTCAGGGCTGGTCTGAGTGCCTTGTTGCACCACAGTCTCTCAAACATCTTTTTACTCATGATGGATTGACTAGCGCCAGTTTCCAGTTCCATGGCTACGGGTAAGCCATTCAATTTTACATTTAGCATTATAGGTGGATATTTTGTTTAAAATTTGTGCACACCTTGTACTTCAGCATCTACCTCCGCTCTCTGAGGCTCAAAATTGTTTTGGTCCACCATGGGCCGATCTTCCTCTGCCACGTGGTGGTTAGCAGGTTTTGCAGAGATTGCAGCTCGTCTGCAAGCTAATTGGAGGTGCCCCATTTTTCCACACCTCTTGCAAACATATCCTTTAAAGCAGCATGAATAGGCTGAATGGAAGCCTCCACAACGCCAACTCGGTGTGAATTGCCTTGCATTCATCCATTGTTGCGGAGTCAACTGGGTCACCTGAGGCCTGCTGGCAGTTGCAGACTCGTGGGCTCTGCCCTCTACATTTCTGCTCGCAAACACAGTTCCAGTTAATTTATGAACATTGCTCGCACTTGTGAGCTGAGAGATTTGTTTGGTGTTATCACTGGTGGACATAAAAGCCTGTGCTATCGCAATGGCCTTACTGAGGCTCGATGTCAAAAGTTTTCAGAGGATGGTCTCGTGGCCAATGCCCAGTACAAAAATATCTCTGAACATCTGCTCCAGGTAGCCATCAAACTCACATTGTGCTGCAAATTTCTTTAGCTCGGCGACGTAGCTCGCCAGTTCCTGACATTCAGATCGCTGGCACGTGTAGAACCGATACCTCGCCATCAGCACGCTCTCCCTCGGGTTAAGATGCTCCCGACCCATTGTACACAGCTCCTCATATGACTTATCTGTGAGTTTCACCGGAGCCAGAAGATTCTTCATGAGGCTGTAGGTCGGTGCCCCGCAGACCGTGAAGAGGACCGCTCTCCTTTTTGCAGCGCTTCCTTCTCCATCCAGCTCGTTGGCTACAAAGTACTGGTCTAGCCGTTCGACATAGGCTTCTCAGTCCTCACCCTTGGAGAATTTCTCCAGGATGCCCACAGTTTTCTGCATCTTTGCGTTGGATTCGTATACTCGTCGCCAGTTATTGTGTTCCTAACACAGATGAGACTGCACACAGGGAGGTTAAAGTAACAGTGACCTCAGTTTTATTAAGACACTCCAGAGTGAGGAACAGGCCTTAGGGGCTGGCTTATACACAGTGCTCCCAAGGGATGCTGGGATCCCTTGGGACTTCAAGGGATGCACTCTCTGGTGGCGGAACATGGGAGTGCATGCTTTACAGATATACAACACCTCTGAGTGAAGAAATTTCTCCTCAGCTCAGTCCTAAATAGCCGACCTCTTATCCTGAGACTGTGAGCCCTGGTTCTAGAATCTCCAGCCAGGGGAAACAGCAGGGGCTGTTGGGTTCATATTTCTTGGACTGAGGGTGATTTTTTGCAAAGCAGTATTTATTGGCCACCCCCAACTTGCACTGAGGTCATTAAGAATCAACCACATGGTAACGGACTGGAGTCACCTGTAGCCCAGACCCACATGGAGGTGGCAGGATCCCTTCCATAGAAAGAAAGACTTGCATTTATATAGCGCCTTTCATGACCTCTGGATTCACCAATCCTTTACAGCCAACAAAGTACTTTTTGAAGTGTAGTCATTGTTGTAATGTGGGAAACATGGCAGTCAATTTGCACACAGCAAGCTCCCATATACAGCAATATGATAATGACCAGATAATCTTATAGAAACATATAAAATTCTGATGGGATTGGACAGGTTAGATGCAAGAAGAATGTTCCCGATACGGGTAAGTACAGAACCAGTGGTCACAGTATAAGTAATGTTGATTGAGTGAAAAATATTGGCCAGGACAGTGGGTATAACTCATAGAAACATAGAAACATAGAAAATAGGTGCAAGTGTAGGCCATTTGGCCCTACAAGCCTGCACCACCATTCAATATGATCATGGTTGATCATTCACCTCAGTATCCCATTCCTGCTTTCTCTCCATACCCCTTGATCCCTTTAGCCATAAGAGCCACATCTAACTCCTTTTTGAATATATCTAATGAATTGGCCTCAACAACTTTCTGTGGTAGAGAATTCCACAGGTTCACAATTCTCTGAGTGAAGAAGTTTCTCCTCATCCGGTCCTAAATGGCTTATCCCTTATCCTTAGACTGTGACCCCTGGTTCTGGACTTCCCCAACATCGGGAATATTCTTCCTGCATCTAACCTGTCCAATCCCTTCAGAATTTTATATGTTTCGATGAGATCCCCTCTCATTCTTCTAAATGCCAGTGAATATAAGCCTAGTCGATCCAGTCTTTCTTCATATGTCAGTCCTGTCATCCCAGGAATCAGTCTGGTGAACCTTCGCTGCACTCCCTCAATAGCAAGAATGTTCTTCCTCAGATTAGGAGACCAAAACTGCACACAATATTCAAGGTGTGGCCTCACTAAGGCCCTGTACAACTGTAGTAAGACCTCCCTGCTCCTATACTCAAATTCTCTCGCTATGAAGGCTGACATGCCATTTGCCTTCTTCACCGCCTGTATGCCAACTTTCAATGACTGATGTACCATGACACCCAGGTCTCGTTGCACCTCCCCTTTTCCTAATATGTCACCATTCAGATAATAATCTGCTTTCCTGTTTTTACCACCAAAATGGATAACCTCACATGTATCTATATTATACTGCATCTGCCATGCATTTGTCCACTCACCTAACCTGTCCAAGTCACCCTGTAGCCTCTTAGCATCCTCCTCCCAGCTCCCACTGCCACCCAGCTCAGTGTCATCTGGAAACTTGGAGATATTACATTCAATTCCTTTGTCTAAATCATGAATGTATATTATAAATAGCTGGGGTCCCAGCACTGAACCTTGCAGTACCCCACTAGTCACTGCCTGCATTCTGTAAAGGACCCGTTTATTCCTGCTCTTCTTCGATATAGTGCAGTGGGATCTTTTACATCTACCTGAGAGAACAAGACGGGGCTTCGGTTTAACGTCTCATCCGAAAGACGGCACCTCCGACAGTGCTGCGCTCCCTCAGCACTGCACTGGAGTGTCAACCTAAGCTTTTGTGCTCATCTCCCTGGAGCGGAATTATGAACCCACAACCTTCTGACTCAGAGGCGAGGGTACTACCCACTGATCCATGGCTGACACTAACCATGGAGCCTTTAGTGAACCAGATGGGTTTTTATGATAATCCGGCAGCATTGATGGTCATTTTTTGGAGGTAACCCACAAATTTATCACATTTATGGAATTCAATGTCACAACTTGCGATGGTGGTATTTCAGCTCGCTGACTCTGGGTTGCTAGCCTTGTACCCATAAGTTTCAGCTAACGCACAGTAGATTGAAATGTCCCACACTCAAACCAATTGCCTTGTCTCAGCCATAGCCCAAAAGAAATTGATAGATTATGTCTAGCCATGTTCAGAGCCAAACTTCAACAAAAACTTTTATTTATATAGCGCCTTTAACATAGTAAAACATCCCAAGGCGCTTCACAGGAGCATTATCAAACAAAATTTGACACCTAGCCCCATAAGGAGATATTAGAACAGGCAAAGATGTAAGTTTTAAGGAGCATCTTAAAGGAGAAAAGAGAGGTGGAGAGGCGGAGAAGTTTAGGGAGGGAATTTCGCCAATGGTGGAGCGATTAAAATTATGGATGTGCATGATGCCGGAATTGGAGGATTGCTGAAATCTCGGCAGGCTGGAGGAGGTTACAGAAGATAGGGAGGGACGAGGCGATTGAGGGAGTTGAAATTAAGGGTGAGAATTTTGAAATCAAGGCATTGTTTAACCGGAAGCCAATGTAGGTCAGCGAACACAGGGGTGATGGGTGAGTGGGACTTGGTGCGGGTTAGGACACAAGCTGCTGACTTTTGGATGAGCTCATGAGTTGGAAGGTCGATCAGGAGAGCTTTGGAGTGTTGAGAGAAAAAAAACCATGTCGTAAGGATCCTTTGCGGTCTCCCAATACACAGACGCACACTCCATTGGCTTCAGCTGCTCAGTACGGCCTTGAATAGAAGGGGGATTTTAGAACTGTAAAGAAAAACATGTCATTCAAAATACTAGGGGGTCGAAATTCAGTTTCTAACATCACCTGTTACCATTGGCAGGAGACAGCTAATGGGCAGCAAAGTCTGGCCGCAGGCGGTAAGCACCGTCCATGCCTCCGGAGTAATTCGGTAGGCTCTTTGGTAGAGGCGCCAAGAGATAACACTGCGCCCTCTAAGGCTACCCACGGTGGTGACGTCCTCCAGCGCCACTCTCGCGATATTTGCTCTCCACGCCGGCCTATCTGGCAGGCTTTCTTACAGCCTGAAAAATGTGGTGTGTACATAGTGGATCTCGGGCAGAATCGCCCAGAGAGCAAGGCAAGTATTTTTCTTGATTTATTTCTGCGCGTTTTCCTTAGTTGTGACAGTGGAGAAGTGTGTGTGGGTGGGTCGGAGAAGTTTTAGTTTTTTTTTTCTTCCTGAATCTTCGACCAACGTCCCGTGGTGAAATTCGGTTGGCCTCCTGAGCTCCTGCCCCGTTGGCGGAGAGGAGGAGTGTGCAACGCCACCTTTTAGCGCTGCGCTCTCATCTTTGGTCGTAAAAACTGAATTTTGCGGTTTGAGTCTCACGCCCGGCGGTAAACAGCACTCAGGCGGTGACACCGTCTCAAATAAGGCGGGACTGAACTTCGACCCCTAGGTTTGCAAAGTGGCCACTGAGAAAAGCGATCCGTAAAAATCAGGTACTTGTTATAATGACCGAAACTTTCAGCAAATGCAAGCTACTTCCACAGTGTCAGCTGAGTCAGAAGGTTGTGGGTTCAAGTCCCGCACCAGAGACTTGAGCATGAAAAATCTAGGCTGACACTCCAGTGCAGTGCTGAGGAAGTGCTGCACTGTCGGAGGTGCCTTCTCTCAGATGAGATGTTAAACCGAGGTCCCGGCTGCCCTCTCAAGTGGATCCCATGGCATTATTTTCGAAGAAGAGCAGGGGTAGTTATCCCCGGTGTCCTGGCCAATATTTATCCCTCAATCGATATAACAAAAACAAACAGATTATCTGATTGTTGTGTTAATACTCTATTTGTTTGTGACATCTCACCGGGCGGGCATTCGGACCCTGCAGGAGCTATTCACAGTTGCTGTACTCATGCAGGTTCATGCCGGTTTGGGGACTCCATTTTGGGTTGTATAAAAGCACAATTAAGTTAAGTTACATTTCTCCTGGCTCAGTTTGCCAGTTATTTACACGTACACAACATTGATTATTATCACATTGCTGTTTGTGGGAGCTTGCTTTTCCCACATTACAACAGTGACTATACTCCAACTACACTTCATTGGCTGTAAAGCACTTTGAGAAGTTCGGTGGTCGTGAAAAGTGGCTGTATAAATCCAAATCTTACAAGTCTTTCTTTTAGCCATTTAAAAATCCACGCATTTCCTTCCCCATCAATCGCTTTGCAGGGCAATTGACCTTATCGGTGAGCTCTACTGAGCTCTCTACTTTCATGTTCGCCACATCACAAGGACACTCGCGCAAAAAGTCTCCGACTGCCTCAGATCATATTCATAGCACCCAACGGGGATAAACTTCTAAATTATTCACGCCGCTCCACACAGACTTCCAAGCAATATTATGAAGTACAAAAATACGGAAAGCCTTTCAAGAACTAGGATTGGGGATTGTTAGTGGCCGGTTTTAATATGGCTGTAGCAGAACTAACATAGAAACATAGAAACATTGAAACTAGCTCTTTTATCTATGGCAGTCGCACAGTCATTTCTCCCGATTTGACGCAATTAAAGCCTTGTAGACGAGTCGGCTAACTTTCAACTTATCGATGCATCACACAGCGCAGTCTTCTGATAAGCAAGCTTCAGCAAATAAGACTGGTTGGTGCTTGCGTCAAATGTTCACGATTCAATCTCGTGATTAATCATTAAAAAATGAGCTGGTGTTACAATTTGCAAAAACAATGGGCCGAAAGTTGTGGAAGGACCCGGCGGGGTTTCCCAAAAGCCGGTTTTCGGGGCGAGACGCACATGAGCCGAAAACCAGCTTTTCTGATCTGTCAAAATTTCTCTAGCCGGATCCTCCGCATTCCTGGGAGAAGGACAGTCGCGCGGGAGAGATTTGCCCAACTCATGCCCAGCGAATGTCCTTCAAAACTTTTACGCCTGATGAAAGCAGACGCTTAGCTTACTTTTACAATCGTAACACTTTTAAAACATAGAAAAATTAAATGTAATCATTAATTTTTATGTTAAAAACCCTGTCCAATAAGGTAAGTTTATTTTTAACCCTATTAAAACACATTAAAAAAAATTCCAAAAAATATATTTTTTTCCAAAACATTTAATTTCAATTAATTTGAAATACGTGAAGTGTTTTTTTTTAATGTATTGTGCCTTGTTTCGGCATTTTAGGGGGTTAGGGGGCATTTTTGGGGGTCTTGTACAAACAGAGTTCCCATTATTATCAATGAGAATACTCGACAGTGATTGGTGGTCCCGACCCAAATGATTGCAACAAGTGGAAGACAAATATCTGTACGCTGTGCAGCAAATTGTAGCCTCCTGCATTTCTCCAGGACCAACAGGTAGTTTTGTAGATTTTATGGGGGTCAGATGCCTTTGGAAGCAAGCCTCCAGCCGCAATTTCCCCTCAATAGTGGTGCAATTTTAAAGAAATAGGAAATAAAAACAGAAAATGCTGGAAATCTCAGCAGGTCAGGCAGCATCAGTGAAGAGAGGAACAGAGTTTGCTTCTGTTAAAGAAATAGGAGTTCATTTTAGAAACATGGAAACATAGAAAATAGGTGCAGGAGTAGGCCATTCGGCCCTTCGAGCCTGCACCACCATTCAATATGATCATGGCTGATCATTCACCTCAGTACCCCATTCCTGCTTCCTCTCCATTCCCCTTGATCCCTTCAGCCGTAACGGCCACATCTAACTCCCTTTTGAATATATCCACCGAACTGGCCTGAACAACTTTCTGTGCCAGAGAATTCCACAGGTTCACAACTCTCTCAGTGAAGAAGTTTCCCCTCATCTCGGTCCTAAATGGCTTAGCCCTTATTCTTAGACTGTGTCCCCTGGTTCTGGACTTCCCCAACATCGGAAACATTCTTCCTGCATCTAATCTGTCCAATCCCGTCAGAATTTTATATGTTTCTATGAGATCCCCTAAATTCCAGTGAATATAAGCCGAGTCGATCCAGTCTTTCTTCATATGTCAGTCCTGCTATCCCGGGAATCAGTCTGGTGAACCTTCGCTGCACTCCCTCAATAGCAAGAATGTCCTTCCTCACATTAGGAGACCAAAACTGCACACAATATTCAAGGTGTGGCCTCACCAAGGCCCTGTACAACTGCAGTAAGACCTCCCTCCTCCTATACTCAAATCCTCTCGCTCTGAAGGCCAACATGCCATTTACCTTCTTCATCGCCTGCTGTACCTGCATGTCCACTTTCAATGACTGATGTACCATGACACCCAGGTCTCGTTGCACCTCCTCATTTGGTGGGGGGAGTCCAGAACAAGGGGGCATAGCCTTAAAATTAGAGCCAAACTGTCCAGGGGTGATATCAGGAAGCTCCTCTTCACATATAGGGTAGTGGGAATCTGGAACTCTATCTCCCAAAAAGATGTTGAGGCTAGGGGGTCAATTTTTTAAAAATTCATTCACAGGATGTGGGCATCGCCGGCAAGACTGGCATTTATTGCCTGTCCCTAATTGCCCTGGAGAAGGTCGTGGTGAGCCTTGAATACTTGCTAGGCCATTTCAGAGAGGAGTCCGATATTGGCCAGACCGGGTAAGGGCGGCAAATTTCCTTCCTTAAAGGACAGTTGTGAACCAGATGGGTTTTTACAACAATCCGGTAGTTTCATGGTCGCCATTACTGGCACAAGCTTTTTATTTCAGGATTTTATTTAATTAACTGAATATAAATTCCACAGTTGCTTTGGTTGGGATTGAACTAATGTCTCCAGATCCATTATTGCAGGCCTCTGGATTACTAGTCCAGTAACATAACCACTATGCCACCATATCCTACTACGGTCTCTGTAACCTGCTCCAATTTCAAAACTGAGATTGGCAGATATCTGTTCGGCAAGCCTATTAAGAGTTCGAGGCGGGGAGACTTTCACCTTCATTTTCGGCAGTTTTCTCAGCGGTACGGCTGTTTTTGGGAGAGAAACCGCCCGGCGAAAGTTTCCCCCTGACTTTTTGAATGGGACCGCCCACATCGCGAACCGCCCGCCGGGACCAAACCGCCAACGTGCACCGCCGAGACAATCGCCAGGGCGCAAGCTTGGCTTCAACGGAACCGCCCTGTGAAAGCTACTCAAACGGGGTGGTATAAGAGCATAAGAACCTAAGAAATAGGAGCAGGCGTAGACCATACGGCCCCTCGAGCCTGCTCCGCCATTTAATAAGATCATGGCTGATCCGATCATGCACTTGGGTCCACTTCCCCGCCCGCTCTCCATAACCCCTTATCCCCTTATCGTTCAAGAAACTGTCTATTTCTGTCTTAAATTTATTCAATGTTCCGGCTTCCAAAGCTCTTTGAGGCATCAAATTCCCTGTGATGTGAGTACCCTGCAAAAAAGGTAAGTTAAAGGTTCTTTATTTATTTTTAATTGTAAAACGGCGATTTGCTTTAAAACTGTCTTGGGAATGTTCTTTAATTTTTGTTTTAGTGAATTTAAAAAAAAAATTTCCCCCCTCCCTAGGCCCAACCGCAGCCTCAGAGTAAATTTTTTTTTAAATTTTCAGAACCGCCCATTTCACCTAGTTTCACCTTTAACCACCGAGATTATTGGTTAAGATCCATTGTCCAGCGGTTTTTCTGGGCGGCAATTAGGCATTCAGGGGCTCTCGGGAAAGTCTGGCCCATGGAACCAAGGCGGGTGGGTGAAGTTATGATATAGTTCAGTCACGATCTAATTGAATGGTGGAACAGGCTCGAGGGGCTGAAAGGCCTCCTTCCGTTCCTATGTTCCATCAGCTCCCACAGCACTGTTAACCAGAGTTCCATGCACCGGACAACAACTTGCTCTTACAGAGAAATGGGAACAGTGATGAAGGAGGGATTAGGGAGGGACACCAAAACCTTGATCAAAGGGGTGGGTTATAAGGATGGAGCTTAACAACAACAACAACAACAACAACTTGACTAAAACTTTGACACTGAGCCGCAGAAGGAGAAATTAGGGCAGGTGACCAAAAGCTTGGTCAAAGAGGTAGGTTTTAAGGAGCGTCTTGAAGGAACAAAGAGCGATAGAGATGCGGAGAGGTTTAGGCAGGGAGTTCCAGTGCTTGGGGCCGAGGCATAAAAGGCACGGCCACCAATGGTTGAGCGATTATAATCAGTGATGCTCAAGAGGGCAGAATTAGAGAAGCGTAGACGTCTCGGGGGGTTGTGGGGCTGGAGGAGATTACAGAGATAGGGAGGGGTGAGGCCATGGAGGGATTTGAAAACAAGGATGAGAATTTTGAAATTGAGGCATTGCTTAAACGGAAGCCAATGTAGGACAGTGAGCACAGGGGTGATGAGTGAGCAGGACTTGGTGCGAGTTAGGACATGGGCAGCCAAGTTTTGGATCACCTCTAGTTTACGTCGGGTAGAATGTGGGAGGCCAGTCCATTGGAATAGTCAAGCCTAGAGATAACAAATGCATGAATGAGGGCTTCAGCAGTGGATGAGCTTAGACAAGGGCGGAGACGGGCGAAGTTACAAAGGTGGAAATAGGCGGTCTTAGTTATGCTGTGGCTATGTGGTTTAAAGCTCATTTCAGGGTCAAATATGACACCAGGGTTGCGAAAAGTGTGGTTCAGCCTCGGACAGAAGTTGGGGAGAGGGATGGAGTCAGTGGCTAAGGAATGGAGTTTGTGGTGGGAACCGAAAAAATTGTCTTCTGCCTTCCCAATAGCCAATTTCTGCTCATCAAGAACTGGATGTCGGACAAGCAGTCTGACAATATAGAGACTGTGAAGGGGTCAAGAGAAGTGGTAGAAAGTTAGAGCTGGGTATCATATGCATACATGTGGAAACTGACGCTGTGTTTTCGGATGATGTCGCCAAGGGGCAACTTAAAAGAGCAAAGAGAGGGAGAGGGACATGGGGTGTGTTATTCATGTGGCCTTGTATTTATGCTGTACAGCCCCCAGAGGGCTCATTCCCCGGAGTCCTAAGGGATCCCATAATCCATTGGGAGCACAGGTATTTAAGAACGCTTCACAGGTTGGAGAGCACTCTGGAGACCTGCAATAAAAGAATCAGGTCACACTTTACTTTGAGCTCACAGTGTTCAGTCTGACTCTTTCTCCATACACAGCAACTGGCGACGAGATACAGATAGCGAACCCAAAGATGCAGAGAACAGTGGGCATCCTGGAGAAATTCTCAGAGGGAGATGATTGGGAAACTTTTGTGGAGCGACTCGACCAATACGTTGTGGCCAACAAACTAGATGGGGAAGAGAGCGCTGCCAAACGAAGGGCGCTACTCCTCACCATCTGTGGGGCACCAACGTATGGCCTCATGAAGGATCTGCTCACTCCAACAAAACCCACGGAGAAATCGTACGATGATTTGTGCACACTGGTCCGAGAGCATTTGAACCCGAAGGAAAACGTTCTGATGGCGAGGTATCGGTTCTACACCTACAAAAGGTCTGAGGGCCAGGAAGTGGCGAGTTATGTCGCCGAGCTGAGACGCCTTGTAGGGAATTGTGAATTTGAAGGACATTTGGAGCACATGCTCAGAGACTTTTTCGTACTTGGCATTGGCCATGAAACCATACTTCGCAAGCTTTTGACTGTAGAGGCCCCAATCTTGAGTAAGGCCATAGTGATAGCCCAGGTGTTCATTGGCACCAGTGACAATAGTAAGCAAATCTCTCAGCACACAAGTGCTGCTACAAATACTGTGAACAAAGTGATGTTGTTTTCGAATCGTATTGTACAGGGTAGGTCACACATACGTGCAGCTACACATCCGCAGATGTTTCAGAGTCCACCATCAAGGGTGATGAATGCAAGGCCATTAACACCTTGTTGGTGCTGCGGGGGTGATCATCATTTCCATTCATGCTGATTCAAAGGATACATTTGCAAGGGCTGTGGAACAATGGGACACCTCCAACGAGTGTGCAGACGAACTGCTAAGCCTGTTAAACCTGAAAATCACCACGTTGCAGAGGAGGACAGATCCACAGAGGATCACTATAAATCAGAGCCTCAGACCAAGGAGGCAGAGGTACATGGGGTGCACACATTCACCACGAATTGTCCCCCGAGAATACTGAATGTTGAACTAACTGGACTCCTGGTGTCAATGGAGCTGGACATGGGCGCGAGCCAGTCCATCATAGGCAAAAAGACTTTCGAAAGTGGTGCAACAAGGCCTCAAGGCCAGTCTTAACTCCAGTTCGCACGAGACTAAGAACTTACACTAAAGAATTGGTTCCTGAATCGGCAGTGCTACCGTATAGGTCTCCTACAAAGGAGCGGAGCACAAGCTACCACTCTGGGTGGTACCCGCCGATGGTCCCACGCTGCTCGGCAGGAGCTGGCTGGGAAAGATATGCTGGAACTGGGTTGACGTCCGAGCACTATCACCCACTGATGACACTTCGTGTGCCCAGGTCTTAAACAAATTTCCTTCGCTGTTCGAACTAGGCATCGGGAAATTCCAAGGAGCAAAAGTGCAGATCCATCTAATTTCGGGGGCGCAACCCATCCATCATAAGGCGAGAGCAGTAGCGTACATGATGAGAGAAAGGGTAGAGATCGAGCTAGACCGGCTGCAACGAGAGGCCATCATTTCACTGATCGAGTTCAGCGAGTGGGCCAGTCCTATTGTCCCAGTCCTCAAGGGAGACGGCACCATCAGACTCTGTGGCGATTACAAAGTAACTATCAATCGTTTCTCCCTGCAGGACCAATACCCACTACCAAAGGCCGACGATCTCTTTGCAACGCTGGCGGGAGGAAAGACGTTCACGAAGCTGGATCTGACTTCAGCCTAAATGACGCAGGAACTGGAGGAATCATCGAAGGCGCTCACCTGCATCAACACGCATAAAGGTCTTTTTGTTTATAACAGATGCCCGTTTCGAATCCGATCAGCGTCGGCTATATTCCAGAGAAACATGGAAAGCTTACTGAAGTCGGTCCCGCACACCGTGGTCTTCCAGGACGAAATCTTGGTCACAGGTCGGAACATCGTCAAGCATCTGTCGAACCTGGAGGAGGTTCTTAGTCGACTCAACCCCGTGGGGCTCAGGTTAAAATGCTCTAAGTGCGTTTTCCTGGCGCCTAATGTTCAGTTCCTGGGAAGGAGGATTGCAGCGGACTGCATCAGGCCCACCAGCGCGAAGACGGAGGCAATCGAGAACGCACCGAGGCCACAAAACAAAATGACGGAGCTGGGTTGTTTCTGGGACTATTGAACTACTTTGGTAACTTCTTACTGGGTCTCAGCACCCTGCCAGAACCACTACATGTCTTACTGCAAAAAGGGGGTGAATGGGTTTGGAGCAAAAGCCAAGAAAATGTCTTTGTAAAAGCAAAAAAATTGTTATGCTCAAACAAATTGCTTGTGTTGTATGATTCATGTAAGCGTTTGGTACCAGCATGTGATGCGTCGTCATATAGCGTCGGATTTAAGCTAATGATTTTGGGAAACTGCAACCAGTTGCTTATACATCCAGGAGTCTGTCTAAGGCCGCGAGAGCCTACAGCATGATTGAAAAAGAAGCGTTAGCGTGTGTCTATGGGGTAAAGAAAATGCATCTATACGTGTTTGGGCTAAAATTCGAATTGGAAACTGATCATAAGCCACTTATATCCCTGTTTCACGAGCGTAATGGAATAAATAGAAATGCATCGGCCCGCATCCAAAGATGGCCGCTCATGTTGTCCGCATACAACTACACCATCCGCCACAGGCCAGGCACAGAAAACTGCGCCGATGCTCTCAGTAGGCTGCCATTGCCCACCACGGGAGTGGAAATGGCGCAGCCCACAGATCTAGCCATGGTTATGGAAGCATTTGAGAGTGAGCAGTCACCCGTAACTGCCCAGCAGATCAAAACCTGGACAAGCCAGGACCCCTTATTATTTCTACTCAAAAACTGTGTGCTTTATGGGAACTGGTCCAGTGTCCCAGTAGAAATGCAGGAAGAGATAAAACCGTTCCAGCGGCGCAAAGATGAAATGCCTATGCAGGCAGACTGCCTTCTGTGGGGCAATCGAGTAGTGGTCCCCAAGAAGGGCAGAGACACCTTCATCAATGACCTCCACAGTACCCACCCAGGCATCGCAATGATGAAAGTGATAGCCAGATCCCACGTGTGGTGGCCCGGTATCGATGCAAACTTAGAGTTCTGCATTCACAGATGTAATACATGCTCGCAGTTAAGAAATGTACCCAGGGAGGCGCCACTAAGTTTATGGTCTTGGCCCTCCAAACAGTGGTCTAGGGTACACATCGACTATGCAGGCCCATTATTGGGTAAAATGTTATTTGTGGTTGTAGACGCGTACTCCAAGTGGATTGAATGTGAGATAATGTCGGCTAGCACGTCCGCTGCCACCACTGAAAGCCTGCGGGCCATGTTTGCCACACACGGCTTACCCGATGTCCTGGTGAGCGACAACGGGCCATATTTTACCAGTGCTGAGTTCAAAGAATTCATGACCTGTAACGGGATCAAACATGTCACATCTGCCCCATTTAAACCAGCGTCCAATGGTCAGGCAGAGAGAGCAGTGAAAACCATCAAGCAAGGCTTGAAGAGGGTAATTGAAGGCTCACTGCAGACTCGCCTATCTTGAGTCCTGCTTAGCTACCGCACGAGACCACACTCATTCACTGGGATCCCACCTGCTGCACTGCTCATGAAAAGAGCACTTAAGACAAGGCTCTCGTTAGTTCACCCTGATCTACATGAACAGGTAGAGAGCAGGTGGCTTCAACAAAATGCATACCATGATAGCGCAAATGTGTCACACGAGCTTGAAATCAATGATCCTGCATTTGTATTAAATTATGGACAAGGTCCCAAGTGGCTTCCTGGCACTGTCGTGGCCAAAGAGGGGAGCAGGGTGTTTCGGGTCAAACTTTCAAATGGACTCATTCACCGGAAACACTTGGACCAAGTCAAACTCAGATTCACGAACAACCCTGAGTATCCCACCTTGGACCCGAACATTTTTGATCCCCGAACACACACATCAGTGACAACTGGCACCACGGTTGACCACGAAGCAGAATCCATCATCCACAGCAGCCCTGCAGGGCCCAACACACCAGGCAGCCCAGCAAGGCCAGCTGCACAGCAGCCCAGCGAGGGCCCAACAAATGATTCAACAATACCAGCTTTCACATCGAGACGATCAACCAGGGCAAGAAGGGCCCCAGATCGACTCACATTGTAAACAGTTACACTTATGACTTTTGGGGGGAATGTTGTTATATATGTGGACTTGTATTTACTCTGTACAGCCACCAGAGGGCTCATTCCCCGGAGTCCCAAGGGATCCCATAATCCCTTATGAGCACAGCTATTTAAGACTGCTTCACAGGTTGGAGAGGCACTCTGGAGACCTGCAATAAAAGACTAAGGTCACACTTTACTTTGAGCTCACAGTGTTCAGTCTTACTCTTTCTCCATTCATAACAGGGTGCCATGACGGGAATTCCAGAGAGTCAGATCTGGATGGCTGTAGGCAGGGCTGCACTGGTTGGGATAAAGCGAAGGCAAACAAGAAGCCAGGTTTCGATGTATTTTAGAGGGATTAGGGTTGGAGGACGATCATCATCATAGGCAGTCCCTCGGAATCGAGGAAGACTTGCTTCCATTCTGAATATGGGTCCTTAGGTGGCTGAACAGTCCAATACGAGAACCACAGTCCCTGTCACACATGGGACAGATAGTCGTTGAGGGTAAGGGAGGGTGGGACTGGTCTGTGCTTGATTTCTGCATGCTCTCGGTGATGAGACTTGAGGTACTCAGCACCCTCCCGGATGCACTTCCTTCACTGAGGGCGGTCTTTGGCCAGGGACTCCCAGGTGTCAGTGGTGATGTTGCACTTTATCAGGGAGGCTTTGAGGGTGTCTTTGTAACGTTTCCTTTGCCTACCTTTGGCTCGTTTGGCGTGAAGGCGTTCTTCCGAGTGCTTTGGGAGTCTCGTGTCTGGCATGCGAACAATATGGCCTGCCCAGCAGAGCTGATCAAGTGTGGTCAGTGCTTCAATGCTGGGGATGTTGGCCTGGTCGAGGACGCTGATGTCAGTGCGCCTGTCCTCCCAGGGGAATTGCAGGCTCTTGCGGCGATATCGTTGGTGGTATTTCTCCAGCGACTTGAGGTGTCTACTGTACATGGTCCATGTCTCTGAGCCATACATCCTCCGGAGCACGATACTGAGATAGTGAAGGTTGGGGCCTTGGCTAGCCCTTTCAAAAGGAAATTGGACAGATACTTGAAAAGAAATAATTGCAGGGCTATGGGGAGTGGGCTAATTAGATCACTCCTTCAAAGAGCCGGCACAGGCATGATGGGCCGAAAGGCCTCCGTCTGTGCTGTACGATTCTATGATGATATTGCGTTTCCATAACTGCTTTTGTATCATTGCTTAGTAACTGCTAAACCCTGGGAATCCACAGCATTTTCAGTCGGCTTTATCTCTGTGCTGAGTGAGAGTGTATTCAATGAGCTAAGCTGCTTATTTTTAATAATTCCCTGATCCAAATAGGAATTTTAATTATGAGGCAGTAAAGAAACATGGAGCCCATGTAGGTCAGTGAGGACATGGGTAGCAAGTGACTGGGGCATGCTGAGTATAGATGATCAGCGGCAGAATTTTTGGATGAACAGAAGTTTGGCCCGGTTTTTGAGCGCTGGGAGCGGCCGCAGAGCTGAAGACCGAGGCGTGACCGAAATTGGGCCTCACACCTCGTCAGCGTACTTCCGGTGAGCTGCGGACACCAGCCCCTGAACAAACTGGTCGTTTGCACCACGTTATATTCACATTAAAGTCAGTTCTGGCATTTGTAGCCCATCGCTGTTCAGGCCAGTTGGGCTGTTGCACAGCTCATAGATACATCTGGAGCGTCACAAGGATGACACCAGTCCTTTTGAAATGATGTAATTGTTATAGCAAGCTCAGAACTTTGGCACTGATATCTGTCTCAAATTGCTGTTCAGTTTTTTGGCATAACTCGGCAGTATATCTCCATTTACGCTCTGTTCGTTAATCATAAGAATTAAAATCCATTTCTGCAGCTTGCAGAATGTGATGAAAGAGATATTGGTAATTGGCAAGGATGTTTAATAATAACCAGCATCGATTTATGGGGATTCAGCAAATAACTTCAAAATCATGAGGGGTCTGGACAGATTAGATCGAGAGAAACTGTTTGCATTGGTTGAGAACCAGAGGATACGGATTTAAGGTGATTGGCAAAAGAACCAAAGGTGATATTAAAAAAAAACCTGCTCCTATTTCTTATGTTCTTATGTTCTTTTCCCACTGCCCCAACTATTCCTTCCAGGTGAAACAGTGATTTACTTGTACTTCTTTCAGTTTAGTACTCTGTACTCGCTGCTCACGATATAGTCTCCTCTACATTGGGGAGACCAAACGTAGATTGGGTGACCGCTTTGCGGAGCACCTCCGTTCAGTCCGTAAGGGTGACCCTGAGCTTCCAGTCGCCTGTCACTTTCATTCTCCACTGCGTTCCCACTCTGACCCCTTGGTCCTCGGTCTCCTAAACTGTGCCAACGAAGCTCAACGCAAGCTCGAGGAACAGCATCTCATCTTTCGTTTAGGTACTTTACAGCCTTCCGGACTCAACATTGAGTACAAAAATTTCAGAGCGTAACCGCTGCCATCTTTGGCTCACTTTCCCCTCCAGCCCCCTCCACCCCCCCGCCCCCGCCACCCCCCTCAGAGGCTGTTTCTTTCTATTTCTCTCCTTATCTCTAATGGCAGTTGGTCATTATCCCACCATTCACGCCCTATCTTGACAAATGGTTTTCTAACTCCTGGCATTACCATTTGAATTTGGGTCATCATCCCTTTTGTCTCTCTAATCTCTCCTGTCTTCCACCCTATCACAGACCTTCCCTTTTGTTCTTCCCCTCCTCCTTTCAGTGCGTGTCAAGAATCCGTTCTTTCCGAAAACTCTCCAGTTCTGACGAAGGGTCATCGACCCGAAACGTTAACTCTGCTTCCTCTCCACAGATGCTGCCTGACCCGCTGAGATTTCCAGCATTTTCGTTTTTATTCCAAATTCCAGCATCCGCAGTATTTTGCTTTTGTAGACACTGAGAGGTTGTTTCCCCTGGCTGGAGTGTCTGGAACTAGAGGACACAGTCTCAGGATAAGGGGCTGGTCATTTAAGACAGAGATGAGGAGGTATTTCTTCACTCAGAGAGTTGTGAATCTTTGGAATTCTCTGCTCCAGAGAGCTGTGGATGCTGAATTTGAATATATTCAAGGCTGAGATCGATAGATTTTTGGTGTCACGGGGAATCAAGGGATATGGGGATTGAGCAGAAAAGTGAAGTTGAGGTCAATGATCAGCCAGGATCTTATTGAAAGGCGGAGCAGAATCGAGGGGCCGTATGATTTACTCCTGATCCTATTTCTTGTGTTCTTATATTGATTACCTGGTTGACATCTTATTTTCAGTTATGCCCGGTGTTACTCGCGGCAAGCTCCTCTACACTTCCCGGTGAACCAGGGCAGATTATCTGGCATGATGGTAATGGTAGAGTAAGGGATATGTCGGGCCATGACATTACAAATTATGGTGAACTACAATTCTGCTGCTGCTAATGGCCCATAGCAGTTCATGGATATACGGTTTTGAGCTGCTAGATCTATTCTTAATCTGTCCCACTTCGTACGGTGATAGTGCCACATGAAACGATAGAATGTCCTCATCGTGAAGATGTGAACTGGTCTTCACAAGGACAATGCGGTGGTCACTCCCACTAATACCATCCTGCCCACTCCTTCCCACCATTATCTCCTGTGTTCCCAAGGTTCTATGCTGTTGGAGGTGAAATCTTTCGGGTGAGATGTTAAACCGAGGACTAACCTGCTCTCTCAGTTGGACGTAAAGCATCCCGCGGCACTATTTTTTTGGAAGAAGAGCAGGGAAGTTCCCTCCAGAGGCCTGGCCAATATTTAACCCCCAATCAACATACTTTCTGGGCATTATCACATTGCTGCTTGTGGGAGCTTGCTGTGCGCAGATTAACTGCCGCATCTCCTGCATTGCAACAGTGATTGCAACAGGACACCTCAAAGCCTCCCTGATAAAGTGCAACATCCCCACTGACACCTGGGAGTCCCTGGCCAAAGACTGCCCTAAGTGGAGGAAGTGCATCGGGGAGGACGCTGAGCACCTCGAGTCTCATCGCCGAGAGCATGCAGAAACCAAGCGCAAGCAGCGGAAAGAGCATGCGGCAAACCTGTCCCACCCTCCCTTTCCCTCAACGACTGTATGTCCTACCTGTGACAGGGACTGTGGTTCTCGGATTGGACTGTTCAGACACCTAAGGACTCATTTTTAAGAGTTGAAGCAAGTCTTCCTCGATTCCGAGGGACTGCCTATGATGATGACACTCCAAAATACTTCAATGGCTGAAAAGCGCTTTAAGGTGTGCTGAGGTCATTTCACTTTGCTGGATGTACAACGGACCAATGGGAAAGAAGTAAACTGACACTGAAAAAGACAAAACAGAAAAATAATCCAAAAATATGAAATCCTTATGCCAGAAAATATTTTTTTTTAAATCTGGAGAAGTACAAGTGTCACGTATGTAACCACAATGTAACACCACTGTATTACTGTATACACTCAACCTAGATGCACACCTTGACCACAAGGGGTGAACTTGTGGGAGACACTCCTTACCTGATCACACAGGTATAAAAAGGGAGGTCCCACGCAGGGTCATGGTCTTTGGAGCCCTGTAAATAAAGAGAGCAGGTCACAGAGTGACCTTGTCCCCAGAATGTGCCTCGTGTGGTTTCCTGCTGTAGAGTAAGGACTTTACATCACAGAATTTTGTTTAGAGCCTCCTCAAAAAACTCTGCAACAATCTGCCTCAGGCATCACTTTATTCTGCAGCATATCAGAGCTGAAAAGCAAGTCTCCCGTAACTAATTGGTGAGTCGGAATTTCAGAGCCCGCTTTCCAGTTAAGTGGATAACAAGGCCAGATTACCGAGCGAAGCTATTTGTTTACATTACCTGAACGTTGCAATATATCCAAAACCTGAAATAGGAGGATTGCGCTCTTTTCAACCGCTGCAAACTATCTGAATAAGATTGTCCTCAAAAGGAAAGGAGGCGAGAGAAAGTGCCCCCACCCCCCCGCTACTCAATCAGCTATCCTCCCACTCAGCCCTCTCCCTCTACACACTCCCTTCCATAAGAATTACATAAGAGCATAAAAATCAGGAACAGGAGTAGGCCATTCAGCCCCTCGAACCTGCTCCGCCATTCAATAAGATTATGGCTGATCTTCTACCTCAACTCCACTTTCCTCCACTATCCCTATATCCCGCGATTCCCTTAGTATCCAAAAATCTAGCGATCTCCGTCTTGAATATCCTCCACAGCCCTCTAGTGTAGAGAATTCCAACGACTCACCACCCTCTGAGTGAAAAAGTTTCTCCTCATCTCAGTCCCAAATGGCCGACCCCTTATTCTGAGACCGTGACCCCCTAGTGTTAGATGTGGAAACCCCTAGTCCTACGCGTGGGAACTAGCCCTGTGTCTGGGGGTGATACAAGGGACAGCATTTAGATGGCGAAGAAGAGGGCAGGGCAGTCCTGCAGCAGGACAACGGAGGGGAGGCATTGGAGGAGGGAGGCGCGCTCGAGAGAGTCGAAGGCTGCAGACAGGTTGAAAAGGACAGGGAGGGATCATGCACTACAGTCTCAGGCACCTAGGATGTAACTTGCAGCTTTGCTAAGGGCCGTTTCAGAGCTGTAGCCCGAGCAGGAATCTGACTCGGAGAGATTCAAAGGGCTAGAATTTCCTATGAGCCCCTCAATGCCCGATTGCCCGTATTATGTCTGTACGGTAATTATGAATGACTCCACGAGGCAATGTGCTGTACTCAAACTGAAGTGACCTTGGTCCTTTATTCGTAACTCCAGAGTGAGGCAGCCGCATGGTGGCTCCCCTTTTATACAGCCCCTGCCACCAGGGCAGGAAACCCCGGTCTCCACCAGTTGCACCCTCTAGTGGTGCCAGGATGTATATATATAGTGTAAACCTTATCTAAGTACATCAGGTAACAAGTCTCCATCTTATGCAACTATACAGTGATGACACAGGGAGTATATCTGTAGTCTGCATATATAACAGCCCGCTGAGAAAAACTTCTAACGTTTGGTGAGTAACGCTGGCGAGAATTTCCACTTTTATGTTTAAACTAATTAAAACGAATCGCCTGGCGAGAAAATGGGCATTGCACACTCATTGTTGGCGGTTTTCTCAGCAGGTCAGTACCATGTGCAGTCATTACCGGAATGGACGGTAAGTATTTAAAATTTAGTCCCAGGCTGTGGTTGGGCCTAGGGAGGGGGGAAAACTTTAAAAAAAAATTTCAATAAAAAAAAATAAAAACGTACAAAGCATTCCCAAGACACTTTTACACCTAATTGCTTTTAAAATTAAAAAAAAATAAAGAAAGAAACTTTAACTTATCTTTCTTTGCACGGTTCCCCCCTTACCGCCCTGGTTAAGCAGCTTTTACAGGCCGGTGATCTGGACGTTGGCGGTTGAGGCCAAACTGATGTCCTGGCGATTTTTCTAAGCGTTGCACGTGGGCGGCTTGGCCCCGGCGGGCGTCTTCAGATGTGGGCGATACCATTAAAAAACTTAAGGGGGAAACTTTCGCCGGGTGGAAAAACAGTTGCACCACCGAGAAAATCGGCGAGAAATGAGAGGAAAATCTAGCCCATAGAGTTGCAGGGAAGAGCTGCAATGGAGTGGAGGCATTGGAGGAGGGAGGCGCGTTCGATAGATTCGGAAGATGTCGACAAGTTCAATAATGTCGGAAATGAATGGGAGCTTGGAGTTGGGGGAGCAGTTTCTTAACAACAACAACAGTTACAACTTGCATTTATATAGCGCCTTTAACATTGAAAAATGTCCCAAGGTGCTTCACAGCAGTGTTATCAAACATAATTTGACACGGAGCCACATAAGAAGATATTAGGTGAATAAAAGCAAAGAGGTAGGGTTTAAGGAGCGTCTTAAAGGAGGAAAGAGAGGTAGAGAGGCGGAGAGGTTTAGGGAGGGAATTCCAGAGCTTAGGGCCCAGGCATCTGAAGGCATGGCTACCAATGGTGGAGTGATTAAAATCAGAGGGTTGTAGGGCTGGTCGAGGTTACAGAGATAGGGAGGGGCGAGGCCATGGAAGGATCTGAAAACAAGGATGTGAATTTTGAAATCAAGATGTTGCCGGACCGGGAGCCAATGTAGGTCAGCGAGCACAGGGGTGATCCCTTGCTTATCAGCAAGGGAAGCCATCGACGATGAGTTTCAACACTGCCTCCAGGCAGCCTTCAGCCACCTGAGGAAGGGAGTGTCCACAGATCAGGCCCTTAAATTTGGCACCAAGCTTATGGTCTACAGGGCTGTAGTGATACCCACCCTTTTGTATGGCTCAGAGATGTGGACCATATACAGTAGACATCTCAATCGCTGGGGAAATACCACCAATGATGTCTCCGCAAGATCCTGCAAATCTCCTGAGAGGACAGACGCACCAACATCAGTGTTCTCGATCAGGCCAACATCCCCAGCATCGAAGCACTGACCACACTCGACCAGCTCCGTTGGGCGGGCCACATTGTCCACATGCCAGACACAAGACTCCCAAAGGAAGCGTTCTACTCGGGACTCCTACACGGCAAGTGAGCCCCAGGTGGGCAGAGGAAACGGTTCAAGGACACCCTCAAAGCCTCCTTGATAAAGTGCAACATCCCCACCGACACCTGGGAGTCCCTGGCCAAAGACCGCCCTAAGTGGAGGAAGAGCATCCGGGAGGATGCTGAGCACCTCGAGTCTCATCGCCGAGAGCATGTAGAAAACAAGCGCAGACAGCGGAAAGAGCGTGCGGCAAACCAGACTCCCCACCCACCCTTTCCTCCAACCACGGTCTGCCCCACCTGTGACAGAGACTGTAATTCCCGTATTGGACTGTTCAGTCACCTCAGAACTCACTTTTGGAGTGGAAGCAAGTCTTCCTCGATTTCGAGGGACTGCCTATGATAATGATGATAGTTGAGCGGGACTTGGTGTGAATTAGAATCCAGGCAACAGAGTTATGGATGAGCTGAAAGTTGCGACGGGTGTAAGGTTGGACGTTGGCCAGGAGTGCATTGGAACCGTCAAGTCTAGATGTAACACATATATGGATTAAAGAAAAAGAAAGACTTGCATTTTTATAGCGCCTTTCACAACCGCAGGATGTCCCAAACGACTTACAGATAATGAAGCACTTTTTGAACTGTTGTAACTATTGAAATGTGAGGAACACAGCAGCCAATTGCACACAGAAAGCTCCCACAAACAGCACTGTGATAATGACCAGATAATCTGTTTCAGCGATGTTGATTGAGGGATAAATATTGACTCGGACACCAGGGATAACTCCCTTCTCTTCTTCGAAATAATGCCATGGGATCTTTTACATCCACCCAAGAAAGTAGAAGGAGCCTCGGTTTAACGTCTCATCTGGAAGACAGACAGCTCCGGCAGTGTAGCACTCCCTCAGCACTGCACTGTTGTGTCAGCCTAGATATTTGTGCTCAAGTCTCCAGAGTGAAACTTGAACCCACAACCCTTCTGATTCCCAGACGAGAGTGCGACCCACTGAGCCACTGACTGGTAGCATCAGCAGGTGAGCTGAGGCAGGGGCAGAGATGGGTGTTTTATAGAGGTGGAAGTAGGTGATTTGGTGAAGGAGCATATGTGGGGTTGGAAGCTCATCTCAGGGTCAAATAGGATGTCGAGGTTGCAAATCAGAATTCTATACACTACCAGAATAGGTGCGAACAATGTCCTAAATAACTTTAATTGGCTGAAGCACAATTATTGAGCCACTGCATCTGAAATCTTAACCTACATATCCCAGCCTTGCTTTGTGAATTGAACTCCACGAGACTTAAGTTTAGCTCAATAGTGCCATTTTAGCATGTACAGGTATCACACAAATGTGGCACAGAGCTTTTGAAATTTGCCCACTTGCTTTACAAAATTATTTGAAGAAGATATACTGAGCAGAAAGAAGGGAAAATAAAAATGTCACAAGTCCAGCTGACTGAATGGGACTGATGCATCCTGGGAGATCCGCTCATGCCTGTTAACATGTTCAGTCTGCAGAATCCAAATTTAGTCCAGAGTCACAGCTCAGAGCAAATATATCTCGGCCAAATCAAGGTTTTTTTGAGAAAATTTCAAGCCTTCAAATCCGAACGTTATTGAGGGTATCCACCACCTCTAACACCTCGAAGGACAAGGGCAGCAGGCGCATGGGAACACCATCACCTCCAAGTTCCCCTCCAAGTCACACACCATCCTGACTTGGAAATATATCAGCCGTTCCTTCATCGTCGCTGGGTCAAAATCCTGGAACTCCCTCCCAAACAGCACTGTGGGAGCACCTTCACCACACAGACTGCAGCGGCTCAAGAAGGTGGCTCACCACCTTCTCAAGGGGCAGCTAGGGATGGGCAAGAAATGCTGGCCTTGCAAGCGATGCCCACATCCCAAGAACGAATAAGAAAAAAAGACACAAAGAAAAATTCAGTGGATAAATGTATTTACCTTAGATCAAAATATCTAATTTTTGAATTTTTAAAATTTTGTTTAAACCCTTGTTTCGAATATTCAAAATTTCAGTTAATCTAAAAATTGGCAAGAAAGACATTTTGAGAAAGCATTTTGGGCAATTAGCAGAAGGCCATTACCCAGAATTTACAATCACATTGACGAATTTTAATAGGACAAAGGCTTTATAAATGAACATAAGATCATAAGAAATAGGAGCAGGAGTAGGCCATTCGGTAAGATCGTGGCTGATCTTCTATTTCAACTCCACTTTTCCGCCTGATTCCCATATCTCTTGCTTTCCTTAGAGTCCAAAAATTTATCGATCTCAGCCTTGAATATACTCAACAACTGAGTCTCCACAGCCCTCTGGGGCAGAGAATTCCAAAGATTCACCATTCTCTGAGTGAAGAAATTTCTCCTCATCTCAGTCCTAAATGGCCATCCCTTATTCTGAGACTAAATGCGAACATAAGAATATTCAATGGGAAAAACTGACACAAAAAGTGGTAGAAAAATGTGGGAACAGGAAGTCAGTTGAACAGACAGGAAGTATGCACAGACGTGAGAATTTTAGGATATTGTAGGTAGAGATAAATAGATAGTTTTAGTTTCAGCACAGAAAGAAAAGAAATAAAAATAAAAGCCTGATGATAATTATCATGAACACAAAATTATAAATGGTACAATGTTCATGTACAAGTATTACCATAACTGTTCCGAGCACATTTAGACGTAGTTTTAAAATTCATTCATGGGGTGTGGGTATCGCAGGCAAGGCCAACATTCTTCTTCTTCCGTACGATGGTAGCAAAGCTAATCGAATGTCAATATCTAAGTCAGATATCCAGGCCAAAGCTTCCGGTGCAACAGCATGGATATCTTGTCGGCTGCCTACGAATTTGCTCTGAGGGCCGTGCTCAATAATATGCTCCAGGGCCTGATTAGGAGCTCCACAGTCACATGATGGGACTGCTTTAATCTTCCATCTCATCATCATCGTAGGCGGTCCGTCAAACGAGAATGACCTGCTTCCACATAAGTTCACAGATGTTTCAATGAAGGACTCGATATTCAAGTCCTGAACTCCAGTTGAAAGGGTGGAAGATGCCTGTGCGTGACACACCAGCTACCACACGGACTTGACAGAGCTAGGCCATTATCCAGTGGCAAAGGTTAACCAGGAAGACTGGAGACCTGCTCTGCTGCACGTATCTCAGTGTGGGCTGGCCCGTGTTGCCCGCCCCTGGGCCCTCGGACCTTCTGGGTCCCGTACCCTCATTTGCCGCACCTCCGCCACGACCTCCCGCCGAATCTCGGCACCAAACGTTCGCCGAACCTCCGCCACGATCACCCACCGAATCTCAGCCACGATCCCTCAATGCTCCTTCGCCTCGATCACTCGCCACACCCTTCCCACTCCTGTTTTACGAGGGCCCTGTCGATGCTCCTGCCCACGCTCCAAACAGACGCCCACCTTGAAGCTGTTGCGTACCTGGAACAGCTCACACTGGAACTTGTAGTGGTATGCCACTCCAGCTCTTTTGTAACCGACCTGTGGAGCTGTTCTCTCACAATGTCGGGAGGCCACGTGCTCCAGAAGGTCGCAGCATCTACCATGCCAACATTTACATAAGAACATAAGAACATAAGAAATAGGAGCAGGAGTAGGCCATACGGCCCCTCGAGCCTGCTCCACCATTTAATACTGTTATATTTGTGGACTTGTATTTACTCTGTACAGCCACCAGAGGGGTCATCCCCTGGAGTCCAAAGGATCCCATAATCCCTTGGGAGCACAGGTATTTAAGGAGGCTTCACAGGTTGGAGTGGCACTCTGGAGACCTGCAATAAAAGACTAAGGTCACACTTTACTTTGAGCTCACAGTGTTCAGTCTGACTCTTTCTCCATACACAACAAATACGATCATGGCTGATCCGATCATGGACTCAACTCCACTTCCCTGCCCGCTCTTCATAACCCCTTATTCCTTTATTCCCTTATCGTTTCAGAAACTGTCTATTGCTGCCTTAAACTTATTCAATATCCCAGCTTCCACAGCTCTCTGAGGCAGCGAATTCCACAGACCCTCTGAGAGAAGAAATTTCACCTCATCTCAGTTTTAAATGGGTGGCCCCTTATTTAAAGATTATGCCCCCTAGTTCTAGACTCCCCTATCAGTGGAAACATCCTCTCTGCATCCACCTTGTCAAGCCCCCTCATAATCTTATACATTTCGATAAGATTGCCTCTAATTCTTCTGAATTCCAATGCGTAGAGGCCCAACGTACTCAACCGTTCCTCAGAAGACAACCCCCTCATCCCCAAATCAAGCTAGTGAACCTTCTCTGAACAGCCTCCAAAGCAAGTATATCATTTCGTAAATACTCCATCCTCTTTGCAAAATAGGCCAAGATACCATTGGCCTTCCTGGTCATTTGCTGTACCTGCATGCTAACCTTTTGTGTTTCATGCACAAGTACCCCCAGGTCCCACTGCACTGCAGCACTTTGCAATCTTTCTCCATTTAAGTAATAACTTGCTCTTTGACTTCTTTTCTGCCAAAGTGCATGACCTCAGACTTTCCAACATTATACACCATCTGCAACATTTTTGCCCACTCACTTAGCCTGTCTATGTCCTTTTGCAGATTTTTTGTGTTCTCCTCCCATCTTTGTATCGTTGGCAAACTTGGCTATGTTTATTACCCTTTGATGGCTTGCTAGGCCATTACAAAGCACATTGTATGTGGTCTGGAATCACATATATGCCAGACCAGGTAAGGAAGGCAGATTTCCTTCCCAACAGACCATAGCTATGGCAATCTAGTTTCATGGTCATTGTTACTGGCATTTTAAATTCTAGATTTATTTAATTAACTGAATTTAAACTCCCCAGCTGCCTGTCATGAGATTTGAACTTTTGTTACGTGGATCATTAGGACTAGTGGTCTAGGAACATAACCACTATGCTACCGTACCCATATGGAAGCCAGGTCTGTAACATTGCTGCTAAATCTAAAATAATTAACTTGACTCTGAAACTCATCCAATTATTTTGAAACCCTTTGCAACCAAGTGTGACTGCTTTCACAAGTTAACACCTTAAGTAAAATACCCTTGCTGATATTATTCATTCTTCAAGTCCAAACTGCTCCAGATAATTATTATCTCAGTCACAGGATGTTTAGATATTGACCTCGTGCTAAATGAAAAGAATAGAGCTGTACAGAACAGTTGATAATATAGCTTAACATGGTCAGAATCTATCTGCTACACTGGGTCGTGTCCAATATTTATCCCTCAATCAACGTCACTGAAACAAATTATCTGGTCATTATCACATTGCTGTTTGTGGGAGCTTGCTCCCAAACACAGCAATGTGACAATGACCAGATCATCTGTTAAGCTATGTTGTCTAGCGCAAGTTGGCTGCCGCGTTACCCACATTACAACAACGACTACACTCCAAAAGCACTTCTTTGGCTGTAAAGCGCTTTGGGACAACTGGTTGTTCGTGAAAGGGGCTAGATAAATGCAAGTCTTTCTTTTATTTAGGATCAAATATGATCAAAATAAACTCTACCTTATTTAATATAGATGTTTAAAGTTGATGTTTTAAGATCCATAATGCACAACTTACAAAACAGGTTAAAAAAAATCATAGAATGATACAGCACAGAAAGAGACCATTTGGCCCATCTTTGAAAGAGCGATCCAGTTAGTCCCATTCTCCCCTGCTCATTCCCCATAGCCCTGCAAATTTCTCCTTTTAGAAACATAGAAAATAGGTGCAGGAGCAAGCTATTCGGCCCTTCGAGCCTGAACCACCATTCAATATGATCATGGCTGATCATGCAACTTCAGTACCCCATTCCTGCTTTCTCTCCATACCCCTTGATCTCTTTAGCTGTAAGGGCCACATCTAACTCTCCTTTGAATATATCTAATGAACTGGCCTCAAGAACTTTCTGTGGTAGAGAATTCCACAGGTTAACAACTCTCTGAGTGAAGAAGTTTCTCCTCATCTCGGTACTAAATGGATTACCCCTTACCCTTAGACTGTGACCCCTGGTTCTAGACTTCCCCAACATCGGGAACATTCTTCCTGCATCTAACCTGTCCAGTCCCGTCAGAATTTTATGTGTTTCTATGAGATCCCCTCTCATTCTTCTAAATTCCAGTGACTATAAGCTTAGTCAATCCAGATTTTCTTCATATGTCAGTCCTGCCATCCCGGGAATCAGTCTGGTGAACCTTCGCTGCACTCCCTCAATAGCAAGAATGTCTTTCCTCAGATTAGGAGACCAAAACTGCACACAATACTCAAGGTGTGGCCTCACCAAAACCCTGTACAACTGCAGTAAGACCTCCCTGCTCCTATACTCAAATCCTCTCACTATACCATTTTCAAGTATATTATATAGAATTTACAGCACAGAAGCAGACCTGTCGGCCGAACTTGTCGATGCTGATGTTTATGCTCCACATGAGCCTCCTCCCACCACTCTTCATCACACCCCTTCAGCATATACCCGATTTCCTTTTGACTGTTACTATTGAATCTGCTTCCACCGCCCTTTCAGGCAGCGCATTCCAGATCTCAACAACTCGATGCGTGAAAAAATGTCTCCTCATTTCGCCTCTTTTCTCAATTATCTTCAATAGTGTCCTCTGGTTACCGGTCCTCCTTATTTACTCCATCAAAAAATAGAAACATAGAAACATAGAAAATAGGTGCAGGAGTAGGCCGTTTGACCCTTCGCGGCTGCACCACCATTCAATAAGATCATGGCTGATCATGCAACTTCGGTACCCCATTCCTGCTTTCTCTCCATACCCCTTGATCCCTTTAAGGGGTTGAAAGTGTATGGGCAATGGCAGACATTTAGAGTCAGCATGGATTAACTACAACAATTGTACATCCCTGTCTGGCATAAAAATAAAAAAGGGAAGGTGGCTCAACCGTGGCTATCAAGGGAAATCAGGGATAGTATTAAAGCCAAGGAAGTGGCATACAAATTGGCCAGAAATAGCAGCGAATCCGGGACTGGGAGAAATTTAGAACTCAGCAGAGGAGGACAAAGGGTTTGATTAGGGCAGGGAAAAAAGAGTACGAGAGGAAGCTTGCAGGGAACATTAAGATGGACTGCAAAAGCTTCTGTAGATATGTAAAGAGAAAAAGGTTAGTAAAGACAAACGTAGGTCCCCTGCAGTCAGGATCAGGGGAAGTCATAATGAGGAACAAAGAAATGGCAGACCAATTGAACAAGTGCTTTGGTTCGGTATTCACTAAGGAGGACACAAACAACCTTCCGGATATAAAAGGGGTCAGAGGGTCTAGTAAGAAGGAGGAACTGAGGGAAGTCCTTATTAGTCAGGAAATTGTGTTGGGGAAATTGATGGGATTGAAGGCCGATAAATCCCCAGGCCTGATGGATTGCATCCCAGAGTACTTAAGGAGGTGGCCTTGGAAATAGCAGATGCATTGACAGTCATTTTCCAACATTCCATTGACTCGGGATCAGTTCCTATCGAGTGGAGGGTAGCCAATGTAACCCCACTTTTTAAAAAAGGAGGGAGAGAGAAAACAGGGAATTATAGACTGGTCAGCCTGACATCGGTAGTGGGTAAAATGATGAAATCAATTATTAAGGATGTCATAGCAGCGCTTTTGGAAAGAGGTGACATGATAGGTCCAAGTCAGCATGGATTTGTGAAAGGGAAATCATGCTTGACAAATCTTCTGGAATTTTTTGTGTATGTTTCCAGTAGAGTGGACAAGGGAGAACCAGTTGATGTGGTGTATTTGGACTTTCAGAAGGCTTTCGACAAGGTCCCACACAAGAGATTAATGTGCAAAGTTAAAGTACATGGGACTGGGGGTAGTGTGCTGACGTAGATTGAGAACTGGTTGGCAGACAGGAAGCAAAGAGTAGGAGTAAATGGGTACTTTTCAGAATGACAGGCAGTGACTAGTGGGGTACCGCAAGGTTCTGTGCTGGGGCCTCAGCTGGTTACACTGTACATTAATGATTTAGACGAGGGGATTAAATGTAGTATCTCCAAAGTTGTGGATGACACCAAGTTGGGTGGCAGTGTGAGCTGCGAGGAGGATGCTATGAGGCTGCAGAGTGACTTGGATAGGTAGGTGAGGGGGCAAATGCATGGCAGATGAAGTTTAATGTGGATAAATGTGAGGTTATCCACTTTGGTGGTAAAAACAGAGAGATAGACTATTATCTGAATGGTGACAGATTAGGAAAAGGGGAGGTGCAACGAGACCTGGGTGTCATGGTACATCAGTCATTGAAGGTTGGCATGTAGGTACAGCAGGCGGTTAAGAAAGTAAATGGCATGTTGGTCTTCATAGCGAGGGGATTTGAGTGCAGGGGCAGGGAGGTGTTACTACAGTTACACAAGGCCTTGGTGAGGCCACACCTGGAGTATTGTTTACAGTTTTGGTCTCCTAACTTGAGGATGGACATTCTTGCTATTGAGGGAGTGCAGCAAATGTTCACCAGACTGATTCCTGGGATGGCGGGACTGACCTATCAAGAAAGACTGGATCAACTGGGTTTGTATTCACTGGAGTTCAGAAGAATGAGAGGGGATCTCATAGAAATGTTTAAAATTCTGACGGGTTTGGACAGGTTAGATGCAGGAAGAATGTTCCCAATGTTGGGGAAGTCCTGAACCAGGGTTCACAGTCTATGAATAAGGGATAAGCCATTTAGGACCGAGATGAGGAGAAACTTATTCACCCAGAGAGTGGTGAATCTGTGGAATTCTCTACCACGGAAAGTTGTTGAGGCCAATTCACTAAATAGATTCAAAAACGAGTTAGATGTAGTCCTTACTACTAGGGGGATCAAGGGGTATGGCAAGAAAGCAGGAATGGGGTACTGAAGTTACATGTTCAGCCATGAACTCATTGAATGGCGGTGCAGGCTCGAAGGGCCGAATGGCCTACTCCTGCACCTATTTTCTATGTTTCTATGTTTAGCCATAAGGGCCATATCTAACTCCCTTTTGAATATATCTAACGAACACCTCTGTTAAATCTTGTCTTAACCTTCTCTGCTCCAAGGAGAACAAACCCAGCTTCTTCAATCTCTTTGCAGAACTGAAGTCCCTCATCGCTGGAATCATTCTTGTAAATCTCCGCTGCACCCTCTTCAAGGCCTTGACATCCTTCCTAAAGTGTGGTTCCCAGAATTGGAACACAGTACTCCAGCTGAGGGTCGAACCCGCGATTTATAAAGGTTTTGCATAACTTCTTTGTTTTTGGTACTCAAATTCCGAGAAATTCGATGCTTTTTGCACCTACCGTTAACTCCCCCAGGAGTGGTAACGGGGCCCAAACGTGTTAGCGCCCAGACACGGCGCTGACAACGACCCCTGCCCTAAATTTACAGAAGGAATAGAATTGCTCCATCTATTGGGCGGGAGTTTAGCGGCGGCGCTACGGCATTGTGTCCCGATCTCCTGTGCCCGGAGATCGTGATGTCATCACCGCGCGCATCGCACCGTTAGCGGCCCGGCCCCGAAATCTGACTCATGCCGCCCCCACCCCACCCCCCCCCCTTCCGCAGCAGCACTGGGTAAAAACAGCAACAGCTGCAGGAGGCGCCGATCGAGCCGCCGGCCACCACCGGAGCGATGAGTGAAGGCTGGATGGCTGAGGTATTGTTTTCACTGTGTACCTCCATTTTTTTTTGCGGGTCCTGCCCGCGATCGCTCAAGTGCCGGGCTGATCGCACGGCATCCCCGCTCAATGGTGGTCCAGGTAAATGATTCTTTACTTGCAGAGCCTGTCATGATGGCCCTTCTCTTTAAGGGAGGGAGGGGGCCCTCTGTATGCGGCAGCGCTGCACGGCCCAGTGTGCAATGCTGCTGAACGGTGCTCCCCGTTAGGCCTCCAAGAAGAAAGTGGAGCGCTTGATTTAACATTCCACTTCCTTCCGGGAACGCTGATGCAAATTTTTTTGAGAGCGGGGAAACATTAGCGCCTGGCACTAAGTTTCCCTCCTTTCACAAGTTACCGCCTCCAAACGGGGTGGTAATTAATTCTCCCCCTCAGCCTCTATTTATAAAGTCCAGGATGCCCTTTTGCTCAACAACCCGTCCTGCCGCATTCAACGATTTGTGCACGTGAACACCCTGGTCTCTCTGTGCCCACGCCCCTTTAAGATTGTAGCATTTTGTTAGATTTACTGCCTCTCCTCGTTCTTCCTTCCAAAATGCAACCCCTTCACACTCCTGTGACGGTGGATATAATTATGGTTTATAAAATGCTGCTGGGCCAAATTTCTGGGTGCCGCACAGCGAGCAGATAGAAGAATGAGAGCGTGGCGGAGACTTAAAGCCGTCACACGTCGGCGATGCAGTCAAACCCTATCTGCAGTCTCAGCTAAAACTCCGCAGTGAAATGTCCCGGTGCAGTCAATGGACTCGACGTGTCACGAGAGCAATGAACCTCGGGAATTATTTCCCTGAAGAATAATAAGATTTATTCTATATGTCACTGAATTGCTGCTGAGCATTGGAATAAAAATAAAATACTGCTATAAAAGCACATAAGTGAATTCAAGAGTGTAGGCTGACTGGAGTGAGGGATGCATTCGAAATTAATCTTCTGCCATAGATTTTTTTTTTCTTCCCCCAAGTCAAGTTCAGCCCATATTTTGGAATTCTCTTGAAATTAAAGAGTTATCCTCAACACCTTGTATTTATATAGCGCCTTTATTGTAGTGAAACATCCCAAGGCGCTTCTCGGGAGCAATTATAGGAACATAAGAACATAAGAATTAGGAACAGGAGTAGGCCATCTAGCCCCTCGAGCCTGCTCCGCCATTCAACAAGATCATGGCTGATCTGGCCGTGGACTCAGCTCCACTTACCCGCCCGCTCCCCTTAATTCCCTGATTGGTTAAAAATCTATCTATCTGTGATTTGAATACATTCAATGAGTCAAACGTAATTTGACACCAGACCAAAACTTCTTCTTTCGCATGGCAGTAGCAAACCAAATCAAACGTCAATATCCAAGTTGGATATCCAGGCCAAAGCTTCCGGTGTAACAGCGTGGATATCTTGTAGGCTGCCTGTAAATTCCCTCTGAGGGCAGTGCTCAATGATGTGCTCCAGGGTCTGATTAGGAGCTCCACAGTCACATGATGGGGATGCTTTAATCTTCCACCTCTGGAGAAGGTGGCAGCATCGACCGTGACCGGTTCTGAGGCGATTGTTCGTTATCCAATGTTTGCGACAAAGGTTTGATCCTTCAGGTTGTACTGTGGGGTCCTTTATAACGAATCCATTCCATATGTCACAGTTGAGGGAGTGCAGCGAAGGCTCCCCAGACTGATTCCCGGGATGGCAGGACTGACATATGAAGAAAGACTGGATCGACTAGGCTTTTAATCACTGGAATTTAGAAGAATGAGAGGGGATCTCAGAGGAACATATAAAATTCTGACGGGATTTGACAGGTTCGATTCAGGAAGAATGTTCCCAAAGTTGAGGAAGTCCAGAACCAGGGGTCACAGTCTAAGGATAAGGGGCAAGATATTTAGGACCAAGGTGAGAAGAAACTTCTTCACTCAGAGAATTGTGAACCTGTGGAATTCTCTACCACAGAAAGTTGTTGAGGCCAGTTCGTTAGATAAATTCAAAAGGGAGTTAGATGTGGCCCTTACGGCTAAAGGGATCAAGAGATATGGAGAGAAAGCAGGAATGGGATACTGAATTTGCATGATCAGCCATGATCATATTGAATGGTGGTGCAGGCTCCAAGGGCCGAATGGCCAGCTCCTGCACCTATTTTCTATGTTTTCTATGTTTCTTCCAAGCTTTTCGTCGTCGGTCACCAAG
Source organism: Pristiophorus japonicus (assembly GCF_044704955.1). Taxonomy (NCBI): domain Eukaryota; kingdom Metazoa; phylum Chordata; class Chondrichthyes; family Pristiophoridae; genus Pristiophorus; species Pristiophorus japonicus. The sequence continues at coordinate 528,094,958 of NC_091977.1, forward strand.
GCTGAGGAGAGATCGCTGAAGGGTTTCGGTGACAGGCCAACATGGCCTTCTAGATTTGAGATGGGTTGGTGGTAGGTTGTTCAAGTCGGCCTGGATCAACGTGTCTTTGCTGATGTAGCGGTTGTATTCTCTGGAGGCTGCATATTTGCGGCGTAGGTGTGGTGGTGCGACGGTCAGCCAAAGTGTTGGTGTCAATAAAAGCGTACCAGTGATAATTCCCTTGGTCGAATTCAGCTGGACATGCAGACTTGACATCCAGGCCACATAAGGAGACATTAGGACGGGGGAGGTAAGTTTTAAGGAGCATCTTAAAGGAGGAGAGAGAGGTAGAGAGGGTGAGACGTTTAGGGAGGTCCTCTGCAGCTGAAGGCACAGCTGCCAATGATGGGGCGAAGAATATCTGTGATGCGCAAAAGGCCAGGATTGGAGGAGCGCAGACATCTCGGAGGATTTTAGGGCTGGACGAGGTGACAGTCATAGAGAGTGGCACGGCCATGGCAGGATTTTGAACCCAAGATTGGGAATTTTTAAATTGAGGTGTTGCCGGGCCGGGAGCAGTACCCTCCCAACACCATTGCTTGCTTGGGTGCCACACAAGGTTTATATTGGTGAATTAGAAAATAGGAGCAGTAGTTGGCCATTCGGCCCTTCACATTTCAATATGATCATGGCTGATCCTCTATCTCAACACTATATTCCCACTTTCTCCCCATACCCCTTGATGCCTTTTGTTTCTAGAAATCTATCTATCTCCCTCTTAAATACATTCAGTGACTTGGCCTCCACAGCCTTCTGTGGTAGAGAATTCCACAGGTTCACCACCCTCTGAGTGAAAAAATTTCTCCTGATCTCGGTCCTAAATTTTCTACCACGGATCCTGAGACTGTGACCCCTTGTTCTAGGCTTCCCAGCCCCGGGGAAACATCCTCCCCGCATCCAGTCTATCCAACCCTGTCAGAACTTTATACGTTTCATAGAAACATAGAAAATAGGTGCAGGAGTAGGCCATTCGGCCCTTCGAGCCTGCACCGCCATTCAATAAGATCATGGCTGATCATTCCTTCAGTACCCCTTTCCTGCTTTCTCTACATACCCCTTGATCCCCTTAACTGTAAGGACCACATCCAACTCCCTCCCGAATACATCCAATGAACTGGCAGCAACAACTCTCTGCGGCAGGGAACCCCACAGGTCAACGACTCTCTGAGTGAAGAGGTTTCTCCCCATCTCAGTCCCAAATGGCCCAACCCCATCCCAAGACTATGTCCCCTGGCTCTGGACCTCCCCAACACCGAGAACACTCCTCCCGCATCCAACCTGTCCAGTCCCGTCAGAATCCTATATGTTTCTATGATATCCCCTCTCATCCCTCCAAACGCCAGTGAATAAAGGCCCAGTTCAGCCAGCCTCTCCTCTTATGACAGCACAGCCATCCCTGGAATCAGTCTGGTGAACCTTCGCTGCACTCCCTCAATAGCAAGAACATCCTTCCTCAGATCAGGAGACCAAAACTGAACACAATATTCCAGGTGAGGCCCCATCAAGGCCCTGCACAACCGCAGCAAGACCTCCCTGCTCCTATACTCAAATTCCCTAGCTATGAAGACCAACATACCATTTGCCTTCTTTACCGCCTGCTGTACCTGCGTGCCCACTTTCAGTGACTGATGAAGCATCAACCCCACATCCATCCACACTACACTGCATCCGCCATGCACTTGCCCACCCACCCAATCCGTCCAAGTCACCCTGCAGCCCCCCAGCGTCCTCCCCACAGCTCACACCGCCATCCAGCCCAGTGCCATCCGCAAACCCGGAGATACCACACTCCATTCCCCCATCCAAATCATTAATGTGTATTGTAAAGAGCTGGGGTCCCAGCACCGAGCCCTGCGGCACCCCACCAGTAACTGCCTGCCATTCTGAAAAGGACCCGTCTATCCATACCCCCCACCCCCCGCCCGCCAACCAGCCCTCCACCCATGTCAGCACACCACCCCGAACACCATGTGCCCCAACCCCGCACACCAATTTCCCGTGCTGGATCCCGCCAAAAGCCCCCAGAAAGTCCAAACACACCACATCCACCAGTTCTCCCCCATCCAATCCACCAGCCACACCTCCAAAAAACTCCAGAAGATTCGTGAAGCATGATCCCCCCTCACAAATCCACACCGACTCAGCCCGATCCCATCACCGCTCCCCAAATGGGCCGCCAACCCATCCCCAATGACCGACTCCAACATTTTCCCCACCGCTGATGCCAGGCCAACCGGCCCGCAATTACCCGCCCTCTCTCTCTCTCCCTTTCCAAAAAGTGGCGCTACACTAGCTACCCTCCAGTCCATAGGAACCGATCCAGAGTCGATAGACTGCCGGAAAACGACCACCAACGCACCCACCACCTCCAGGGCCACCTCCCCAAGCACTCTGGGATGCAGACCACCAGAGCCCGGGGACCCATCGGCCCTCAACCCCATCAACCTCCCCAACACAACCCCCCGCCCAACAAGGACATCCCCCAGCTCCTCACCCCCACCAGACCCACCATCCCCCAGCACACCCGGAAGGCCACCCGCATCCTCCCTCGCGAAGACAGAACCGAAGCATTGGTCCAATTATGCTCCACTCTCGCCTTCTCCATTCTTTCCTCATCTAACTCTAACAGCTTAACCCTCTATTCACTTCTTCCTCGTATGCTTGTCTAGCCTCCTCTTAAATGCATTTATACTATTTGCTTAAACCACTTACCTTGGCAACGAGTTCCACATTCTCAACACCTTCTGGGTAAAGAAGTTGCTTTTGAATTCCCTATTTGATTTCTTGGTGACTATCTTACATAACTTGCATGGTTATACATAATAAAGGATATGGACTTATTTTGCCATATTTCCTAATTTAGCTTAACCACTCGTTTTCTGTTTTGAAGAGGATACCTTCGCTCTCGAACAGAACCTGCCAAACATGGTGTTGAATTCAAACTCATTCGAGGCTGATCCTGAGGAACGTTTTCCTCCACGGGATTTCCTTGATTTTCATTTGAACTCACTATAACTTCAGACCATTCATTTTGCTGACTCAAACTCAGAATTAACTTTTGATTTTCTCTTGGATTTGTTTCCAGTACATTGGATCTAGGATATGCTACTGGTGTATCCAAACTATCTGATGAGCCAGAAATAATCGAATCTTTCCCACCTTCAACTCTTTCCATGTCTGTAGGTAAAATATGATCAATGTGAACAAACTTAACCTGTCCATTATCAAACATCTTTACCAAATATGTGCGAGGACCAGACTGATTCCCGGGATGGCAGGACTGACATATGAGAAAAGACTGGATCGACTAGGCTTATATTCACTGTAATTTAGAAGAATGAGAGGGGATCTCATAGAAGCATATAAATTCTGACAAGATTGGACAGGTTAGATGCAGGAAGAGTGTTCCTGATATTGGGGAAGTCCAGAACCAGAGGTCACAGTTTAAGGATAAGGGGTAAGCCATATAGGACCGAGATGAGGAGAAATCTTTTCACCCAGAGAATTGTGAACCTATGGAATTCTCTACCACAGAAAGTTTTTGAGTCCAATTCGTTGGATATATTCAAAATGGAGTTAGATATGGCCCTTACAGCTAAAGGGATCAGGGGATATGAAGAAAAGGCCGGAGTGGGGTACTGAAATTACATGAACTGCTCTGATCATATTGAATGGTGGTGCAGGCTCAAAGGGCCGAATGGCCTGCTCCTGCACCTATTTTCTATGTTTCTATATCTTCACCACTCTACCTAGTAACCACTTTAACCATTTATGATGATGGTTCTCCACTCTCACCTTCTGATTTAATTTCACACTTCTCTCTTTTACTCCACCTCTATCATGATTCTCTTTCTGTCTTAATTGTGTCTCTTCTATGGACTGTGCCAAATTTGGTTTTAACAATGAGAATCTGGTTCATGGCTGTCATTTGAAAAACAACTCTGCTGGAGTTCTACCAGTAGCTGTATGAGGAGTATTACGATGCACCTTAATTAGAAAATTAGCCAATTTGCGGTCCAATGACAACTGTCATTTCTTTGGATTTGTATCTAACATTTTTTTATGAGGGCACGTTTTACAATTTGTACTGTGCGCTCTGCTGCACCATTTGAAGCAGGGTGGTACGGTGGAACCTTGGAATGTTTCACACCATTTTTGCTCGTGAATTGTGCAAATTCTTCTGGACAAAATTGTGGTCCATTATCCGAAACAATTTCTGCTGGGAGGCCAAATGAAGAAAATAAACTTCGCAAAATGTCTGATGTTTTACTTGTTATTTTCCACATTGGAAATACCTCTACCCACTTCGAATGGCTATCAATCACAGTGAGCAATTGTTGTCCTTTTAGCTCAGCAAAATCAATATGTAGCCTTTGCCACACCCTGTAAGGCCATATCCATGGCTGTAATGGTACTGATGGGTTGCTTGCTTACCGATTGACATGTTGTACACTGACTCACAATGTACTCTATATCGTAATCAAGACCTGGCCACCATAAATAACTGCATGCAAAATCTTGGTCAAGCACATTCCCAGGTGCTGGTCATGGAGGTCTCCTAATAACTTGGTCCTGAAATTATTTGGTATAACTAATCTTGCACCCCATATGATACAATCTTTATCGACTGATAATTCATTACTACGAATGAAGAATGGATGAATATCTTTGGCTGTAACCTAGTTTGGCCATCCATTTGCAATATAATCATAGACCTTTGACATCACTGGGTCACGTTTGGTTGCTCTACCAATCTCTTCAGCTGTGACTGGCAGTTCATCAATGTATGAAAAATAGAACACTTCTTCCCTATTGGGTGTAACTTGTGATGGAGGAGGCAATCTAGACATAGCATCAGCATTAATCTGATCAGCTGATCGTCTGAATTCAATATCATATGTATATGCTGAAAAATCAAAGCCCATCTCTGCATTCGGGATGCAGCTAATGTTGGAACTGGGGATTTTGGAAGGATGATTGCTGTTAGGGGCTTATGGTCTGCAACGACGGTAAACTTATCGACTCTGGATCAGTTCCTATGGAATGGAGGGTAGCTAATGTAACCTCACATTTTTCGAGAGAAAACGGGGAATTATAGACTGGTTAGCCTGACATCAGTAGTGGGGAAAATGTTGGAATCAATTATTAAAGATGAAATAGCAGCACATTTGGAAAGCAGTGACGGGATCGGTCCAAGTCAGCATGTATTTATGAAAGGGAAATCATGCTTGACAAATCTTCTCGAAATTTTTGAGGATATAACTAGTAGAGTGGACAAGGGAGAACAAGTGGATGGGTGTATTTGGAATTTCAAAAGGCTTTCGACAAGATTCCACACAAGAAATTAGTGTGCAAAATCAAAGCACATGGTATTGGGGATAATGTATTGATGTCGATAGAGAACTGGTTGGCAGACAGGAAGCAGAGAGTCGGGATAAACAGGTCCTTTTCAGAATGGCAGGCAGTGACTAGTGGAGTACCGCAAGGTTCAATGCTGGGAACTGAGCTATTTACAATATACATCAATGATTTAGATGAAGGAATTGAATGTAATATCTCCAAGTTTGCAGATGACACTAAGCTGGGTGGTGGTGTGAGCTGTGAGGAGGATGCGAGGAAGCTGCAGGGTGACTTGGACAGGTTAGGTGAGTGGGCAAATGTATGGCAGATGCAGTATAATGTGGATAAATGTGGAGTTATCCACTTTGGTGGCAAAAACATGAAGGCAGAATATTATATGAATGGCGGCAGATTAGGAAAAGGGGCGGTGCAACGAGACATGGGTGAAATGGTACATCAGTCATTGAAAGTTGGCATGTAGGTACAGCAGGCGGTGAAGAAGGAAAATGGCATGTTGGACTTCATAGCTAGGGGAATTGAATATAGGAGCAGGGAGGTCTTAATGCAGTTGTACAGGGCCTTGGTGAGGCTTCACTGGAATATTGTGTTCAGTTTGGTCTCCTAATTTGAGGAAGGACATTCTTGCCACTGAGGGAGTGCAGCGAAGGTTCACCAGACGGATTCCTGGGATGGCAGGACTGACATATGAGGAGAGACTGGATCAACTGGCCTGTATTCACTGGAGTTTAGAAGGATGAGAGAGGATCTCAGAGAAACATTAAAAATTCTGACGGGACTGGACAGGTTAAAAGCAGGAAAAATGTTCCCGATGTTGGGAAGTCCAGAACCAGGGGACACAGTCTAAGGATAAGGGGCAAGCCATTTAGGACCAAGATGAGGAGAAACTTCTTCACTCAGAGAGTTCTTAACCTGTGGAATTCTCTACCGCAGAGAGTTGTTGATGCTAGTTTGTTGGATATATTCAAAAGGAAGTTAGATATGGCCCTTATGGCTAAAGCGATCAAGGGGTATGGAGAGAAAGCAGGAAAATGGTACTGAGGTGAATGATCAGCCATGAACTTATTGAATGATGGTGCAGGCTCGAAGGACTGAATGGCCTACTCCTGTACCTATTTTCTATGTTTCTAAGTCTCTATGCTTATGACCATACAAGTATTCCTGGAGCTTTTTGATCCCAAAAATTAATGCCATAGCTTCCCTTTCAATTTGCTCATGAAGCAAAAGCAATTGGTTTCTCCTCCCGACTACTTGATACAGGAGAGATTACTGCCCCAAATCCATATGGAGAGGCATCACATGCTAGCTTAATCTCCTTTGATAGGTCATAGTGAACTAACATGGTGCTCTCTACCAATTCGCTTTTAGACTCCTTGAATGCTGTATCGCATTCTTTTAACCAATTCTAATTGAACTGTTTTTTCAATAGTTCATTCAGTGGATGTTATACTGTAGCCAAATTTGGTCGGAACTTCCCATAATAGTTCAAATGACCAAAGGAGGCCGAGGAGTGGGTGCATTTCTAATTGCATCCAGTTTTCTCATGGTTGGATGTAAACCATCTTTGTCTACTCGAAACCCTAAGTACTCCACTGAGTTTTGAAAAAGCTCACACTTACGAGGAGACACTCCTACTCTGTGCTCTGTACTCTAGCCGTTTGAGGCTTTCATTCAATGTGTTGTTATGAATTTGCCTATTTGGTGCTGAAATTAATATGTCATCTAAATAACATACGACCCTTCAATACCTTGCAAAATCTGGTTCGTCATCCCTTGGAACACTCCAAACGGTAGCCTATTTAATTGATATAGGCCTCGATGAGTATTTATAGTCAAGCATGACTTGGAATCCTCCTTTGGTTCAAGCTGTAAGTAGGCATTCGTAAGATCCAGTTTTGGGAAAATCTGACCACCTGTCAGTGATGTGAACAAATCTTCTATATTTGGCAATGTATTGCGGACATTACCCTCTAGAATCTGGTTTACGGTTACTTTATAATCACCACACAAGCTTACCATACCATCGGACTTAGGTACAACAACCATGGGTGTAGCCCAATTACATTGATCTATCGTAGAAATAATGTTCTCAGTCTCTAGTCTTTTGAGTTCTTGCTCAACTTTCTCCTTGAGTGCATATCGTATGGAACATGGCTTGCAGTAAACCGATCTAGCATCCTTCTGTACCCTGACACTAGCCTTGAATCCTTTTATCGGACTGCCCGTTTCGTAGAACACCTTCAGATATTTCCAACATTCTATCGACTCTGAATCAGTTCCTACGAATTGGAGGGTAGCTAATGTAACCCCACTTTTTAAAAAAGGAGGAAGGGAGAAAACAGGGAATTATAGACCAGTTAGCCTGACATCGGTAGTGGGGAAAATGTTGGAATCAATTATTAAAGATGTAACAGCAGCACATTTGGAAAGCAGTGACAGGATTGGTCCAAGTCAGCATGGATTTATGAAAGGGAAATCATGCTTGACAAATCTTCTAGCATTTTTAGAGGATCTAACTAGTAGAGTGGACAAGGGAGAACAAGTGGATGTGGTGTATTTGGACTTTCAAAAGGCTTTTGACAAGGTCCCACACAAGAGATTAGTATGCAAAATTAAGGCACATGGTCTTGGGGGTAATGTATTGACGTGGATAGAGAACTGGTTGGCAGACAGGAAGCAGAGAGTAGGAATAAACGAGTCCTTTTCAGAATGGCAGGCAGTGACTCGTGGGATACCGCAAGGTTCAGTGCTGGGACCCCAGCTATTTATACATTAATGATTTAGAAGAAGGAATTGAATGTAATATCTCCAAGTTTGCAGATGACACTAAGCTGGGTGGCAGTGTGAGCTATGAGGTGGATGCTAAGAGGCTGCAGGGTGATTTGGACAGTTTGGTGAGTGGGCAAATATATGGCAGATGCAGTATAATGTCGATAAATGTGAGGTTATCCACTTGGTGGCAAAAATAAGAAGACAGAATATTTTCTGAATGCCGGCAGATTAGGAAAAGGGGAGGTGCAACGAGACCTGGGTGTCATGGTACATCAATCATTGAAAGTTGGCATGCAGGTATAGCAGGCGGTGAAGAAGGCAAATGGCATGTTGGCCTTCATAGCTAGGGGATTTGAATATAAGAGCAGGGAGGTCTTACTGCAGTTGTGCAGGGCCTTGATGAGGCTTCACGTGGAATATTGTGTTCATTTTTAATCTCCTAATCTGAGGAAGGATGTTCTTGCTATTGAGGGAGTGCAGCGAAGGTTCACCAGACTGATTCCAGGGATGGCAGGACTGACATATGAGGAGAGACTGGATCAACTGGCCTATATTCACTGGAGGTTAGAAGGATGAGAGGGGATCTGATAGAGACATATAAAATTCTGACAGGACTGGACAGATTCGAAGCAGGAAGAATGTTCCCGATGTTGGGGAAGTCCAGAACCAGGGGACACAGTCTAACGATAAGGGGTAAGCCATTTAGGACCAAGATGAGGAGATACTTCTTCACTCAGAGAGTTGTTAACCTGTGGAATTCTCGACCGCAGAGAGTTGTTGATGCCAGTTCGTTGGATATATATGAATGGGCAAATGCATGGCAGATGAAGTATAATGTGGATAAATGTGAGGTTATCCACTTTGGTGGTAAAAACAGAGAGACAGACTATTATCTGAATGGTGACAGATTCGGAAAGGGGGAGGTACAACGAGACCTGGGTGTCATGGTATATCAGTCATTGAAGGTTGGCATGCAGGTACAGAAGGCGGTTAAGAAAGCAAATGGCATGTTGTCCTTCATAGCGAGGGGATTTGAGTACAGGAGCAGGGAGGTATTATTACAGTTGTAAAAGGTCTTGGTGAGGCCACACCTGGAGTATTGTGTACAGTTTTGGTCTCCTAACTTGAGGAAGGACATTCTTGCTATTGAGGGAGTGCAGCAAAGGTTCACCCGACTGATTCCCGGGATGGTGGGACCGACATCTCAAGAAAGACTGGATCAACTGGGCTTGTATTCACTGGAGTTCAGAAGAATGAGAGGGGATCTCATAGAAACGTTTAAAATTCTGACGGGTTTAGACAGGTTAGATGCAGGAAGAATGTTCCCAATGTTGGGGAAGTCCAGAACCAGGGGTCACAGTCTAAGGATAAGGGGTAAGCCATTTAGGACCGAGATGAGGAGAAACTTCTTCACCCAGAGAATGGTGAACCTGTGGAATTCTCTACCACAGAAAGTTATTGAGGCCAATTCACTAAATATATTCAAAAAGGAGTTAGATGTAGTGCTTACTACTAGGGGGATCAAGGGGTATGGCAAGAAAGCAGGAATGGGGTACTGAAGTTGCATGTTCGGCCATGAATTCATTGAATTGCGGTGCTGGCTCAAAGGGCCGAATGGCCTACTCCTGCACCTATTTTCTTTGTTCCTACATTCAAGAGGGAGTTAGATATGGCCCTTATGGCTAAAGGGATCAAGGGGTATGGAGAGAAAGCAGGAAAGGGTTACTGAGGTGAATGATCAGCCATGATCCTATTGAATGGTGGTGCAGGCTCGAAGGGCCGAATGGCCTACTCCTGCACCTATTTTCTATTTTTCTATGTTTTTATGTATCTATGTTTATGATCATACAAGTATTCCTGGAGCTTTTTGATCCCAAAAATTAATGACAAAGCTTCCCTTTCAATTTGTTAATAATTACTCTCACTGGCACTGAGAGTGCGTGAAGCAAAAGCAATTGCTTTCTCCTCCCTACGACTTGATACAGGAGAGATTACTGCCTCAAATCCATCTGGAGAGGCATCACATGCTAGCTTAATCTCCTTTGATATGTCATAGTGAACTAACATGGTGCTCTCTTCCAATTCGCTTTTAGACTCCTTGAATGCTGTATCGCATTCTTTTAACCACTTCCAATGGAACTGTTTTTTCAATAGTTCATTCAGTGGATGTAAGACTTTAGCCAAATTTGCTAGGAGCTTCCCATAATAGTTCAAAAGACCAAAGGAGGCCAAGGAGTGGGTGCATTTCTAATTGCATCCAGTTTTCCCATGGTTGGATGTAAACCATCTTTGTCTACTCGAAACCCTAAGTACTCCACTGAGTTTTGAAAAAGCTCACACTTACGAGGAGACACTCCTACTCTGAGTTCTGTACTCTAGCCGTTTGAGACCTTCATTCAATATGTTGTTATGAATTTGCCTATTTGGTGCTGAAATTAATATGTCATCTAAATAACATACGACCCTTCAATACCTTGCAAAATCTGATTTGTCATCCCTTGGAACACTCCAAACGGTAGCCTATTTAATTGATATAGGCCTCGATGAGTATTTATAGTCAAGCATGACTTGGACTCCTCCTTTGGTTCAAGCTGCAAATAGGCATTCGTAAGATCCAGTTTTGGTAAAATCTGACCACCTGTCAGCGATGTGAACAAATCTTCTACATTTGACAATGTATTGCGGACATTACCCTCTAGAACCTGGTTTACGGTTACTTTATAATCACCACACAATCTTACCTTACCATCGGACTTAGGTACAACAACCATGGGTGCAGCCCAATTACATTGATCCATCTTAGAAATAATGTTCTCATCTCTAGTCTTTTGAGTTCTTGCTCAACTTTCTCCTTGAATGCATATCGTATGGAACGTGGCTTGCAGTAAACCGATCTAGCGTCCTTCTGTACCCTGACACTAGCCTTGAATCCTTGGATCGGACTGCCCGTTTCGTAGAACACCTTCTGATATTTCCAACATGCTATAGACTCTGGAGCAGTTCCTATGGAGTGGAGGATAGCTAATGTAACCCCACTTTTTAAAAAAGGAGAAAGAGAGGTAATTATAGACCAGTTAGCCTGACATCGGTAGTGGGGAAAATGTTAGAATCAATTATTAAAGATGTAATAGCAGCGCATTTGGAAAGCAGTGAAAGGATCGGTCCAAGTCAGCATGGATTTATGAAAGGGAAATCATGCTTGACAAATCTTCTAGCATTTTTTGTGGATGTAACTAGTAGAGTGGACAAGGGAGAACCAGTGGATGTGGTGTATTTGACAAGGTCCCACACAAGAGATTAATGTGCAAAATTAAGGCACATGGTATTGGGGGTAATGTATTGACGTGGATAGAGAACTGGTTGGCAGACAGGAATCAAAGAGTAAGAATAAACGAGTCCTTTTCAGAATGGCAGGCAGTGACTAATGGGATACCGCAAGGTTCAGTGCTGGGACCCCAGCTATTTATACATTAATAATTTAGAAGAAGAAATTGAATGTAATATCTCCAAGTTTGCAGATGACACTAAGCTGTGTTGCAGTGTCAGCTGTGAGGAGGATGCTAAGAGGCTGCAGGGTGAATTGGACAGGTTAGGTGAGTGGACAAATGCATGGCAGATGCAGTATAATGTCGATAAATGTGAGGTTATCCACTTTGGTGGCAAAAACACGAAGGCAGAATATTTTCTGAATGGTGACAGATTAGGAAAAGGGGAGGTGCAACGAGACCTGGGTGTCATGGTACATCAGTCATTGAAAGTTAGCATGCAGATACAGCAGGTGGTGAAGAAGACAAATGGCATGTTGGCCTTCATAGCGAGAGGATTTGAGTACAGGAGCAGGGAGGTCTTACTGCAGTTATACAGGACTTTGTGAGGCCACACCTTAGATATTGTGTTCAGTTTTGGTCTCCTAATCTGAGGAAGGACATTCTTGCTATTGAGGGAGTGCAGCGAAGGTTCACCAGACTGATTCCCGGGATGGCAGGACTGACATATGAAGAAAGACTGGATCGACTCGGCTTATATTCACTGGAATTTAGAAGAATGAGAGGGGATCTCATCGAAACATATAACATTCTGATGGGATTGGACAGGTTAGATGCAGGAAGAATGTTCCCGATGTTGGGGAAGTCCAGAACCAGGGGTCACAGTCTAAGGATAAGGGGTAAGCCATTTAGGACCGAGATGAGGAGAAACTTATTCACTCAGAGAATTGTGAACCTGTGGAATTCTCTACCACAGAAAGTTGTTGAGGCCAGTTCGTTAGATATATTCAAAAGGGAGTTAGATATGGCTCTTATGGCTAAAGGGATCAAGGGGTATGGAGAGAAAGCAGGAATGGGATACTGAAGTTGCATGATCAGCCATGATCATATTGAATGGTGGTGCAGGCTCAAAGGGCTGAATGGCCTACTCCTGCACCTATTTGCTATGTTTCTATGTTTCTATAACCCTTGGTAACATCTTCCATTGATGCAATTCTAGTTTCAACACGGAAAATCTCACTCCAATCCAGCTTCAGTGATCTCAACCAATTTCATCCTCGTAAGGCAGGCTTGTCTCCTTACATACTATTAGAGGTAAGTTCAGAAATTGATCCTTGTATTTCGCTGATACGGTGATACGACCTACCACAGGAATGTTCTCTCCCAAGTAATCTCGCAGCTCTATCTTGGATTTATCCAATGGGAAATCACGCAATTTGTCGAGGTGTAGCTGCTCTGGTACTACACTCATGGATGCACCCGTGTCGAATTTCATTGGTATCTTGAATTCCGCAACCTCTATGTCGATTTTGATACTTTTCGAATTGCTGTACATTAACCTCGTGCTCCTAATGATGTGTAACTCTAACATCTCCACTTCCTGTTGTTGTTCTTCCATGCTATTGTAGTCTTGGGGATTTCTACTCAACAGCTTTGAAAGCTGGACTCATAGCTTTTAAAACTGGTTTACCCTTCAGTCGGCATGCCTTCGCAAGATGCCCAGTCTTTCTGCAGACGAAACACTCTGCCTTCATATATGGACAACTTTGAGCAATGTGCTGTCCCAGGCACCTGGAGCACGACTTTGCTGCTCTGTTAGAATTTCCAGTTTCTGAGACTTTGGGCCCCCACCGCCTTTGACTTTGGATTTACAGGCAATTCACCTCGGTTGACTAATGACAGCAATTATTGTGAAATTCTCGGGAATATTGATCGGCCATGCCCATCGACCTCGCTGTCTGACAAGCAATCTCAAAAATCAAGTCATCCGTGGTCAATAACTTCCTTCTGATCGCATCATTTTTCATCCCACAAACAAAACGGTCCCGTAATGCTCGATTTTGAAAGTTTCCTAAATTACAATGAATAGATAGCTTTTTTAATGCTACAATGTACTCACTGATATTTTCATCAGCGTTTTGATTTTGTATACCGAAACAATAGCTTTCAGCAATTTCTAATGGAATGGGGTTGTAGTGCTGCTCCAGCTTCGTTAAAATCTCTTTAGCGTTGTTTCCTTTAGCTCGTCAGGCACAAGCAGATTTACCAGGGTTTCATACAAGTCAGGACCTGCTTCCGATAAGAAGACAGCTCACTTCCATTCTAACACAGCCCTGTTCTGATCTGTCTTCCCTGGAACTTCGATTATATTATTTGCAGTGAAATACATTTCTAGCCGGTCCACATACGCCTTAAAACTTTCCTGGTCGCATTTATATTCACCTAAGTGTCCCATTATTGCTATGGGTGCTGCCATTTTGTCTCTGCAGTGCAGACAGTGTGCTCGTTTTTTTTTACCTTGGATTTTGTAGCTATTTCCCAAGACAGAGAAGCTTCTAAAGTCTCTCTGTCGGCTGGCTGAATCCTTCACCAACAAAATTTCAGCTTTATATCATCTGAAAGAAAATCCCATCTCATCGCCAAATGTGATATATTCACAGAGCACAGCACACACAGCTTTCTATAATGGCAGACAGCATCTCAGAAATTCCGGAAGCTTCTGGTCAGCTGACTCATTTCTTCATCCTTTAGTTGCAGTAACGCAATACGTCCACATCCACAGTGTGGCACTACAACATTACAAGCTTACAGACATTACAAGAGAGAAACAAAAGAAAAATAAAAAGGGCGGAGGGGGTAAGGTTTTTAAAAAAAATGAGAATACGACCAAAATATGGGCAGAGATTATGATCTGAAATTGTTGAACTCGATGTTGAGTCCGGAAGGCTGTAAAGTGCCTAAACGAAAGATGAGGTGCTGTTCCTCGAGCTTGCGTTAAGCTTTATTGGAACAGTGTAGGAGGCCGAGGACAGAGATATCAGAGTGGGATTGGGACGGGGAATTAAAGTGACAGACGACCAGAAGCTCGGGGTCACGCTTACAGACTGCGTGGAGGTGTTCCGCAAAGCGGTCACCCAATCTGCGTTTGGTCTCCCCAATGTAGAGGAGAACACATCGTGAGCAGCGAATACAGTATACTAAATTGAAAGAAGTACCAGTAAATCGCTGTTTCATCTGGAAGGAGTGTTTGGGGCCCTGGACAGTGGGACGGGAAAGGTAAAAGGGCAGGTGTTGCATCTCCTGCACTTGCGCGGGAAGGTGCCATGGGAAGGGAAGGGGGTGCTGGGGGTGACTGCAGAATGGTGTCGCGGGGGAGCAGTCCCTTCAGAATGCTGATAGGGGAAAGGGAGGGGAAGATGTGATTGGTGGTGGGATCACACTGCAGGTGGCGGAAATGGTGATGGATGATCTGTTGAACTTGGAGGCTGGTGGGGTGAAAGGTGAGGACTGGGGGAACCCTGTCGTGGTTCTGAGAGGGAGGGGAAGGGGTGAGAGCAGAGGTAGCGGGCAATAGAACAGACACGGTCGAGGGCCATGTTAATCATGGTGGAGGGGAATCCTCGCTTGAGGAAAAAGGAAGACATGTCAGAGGCACTAGTGTGGAAGGTGGCATCCTCAGAGCAGATGCGATGGAGAAACTAGGGGAATGGAATGGTGGCCTTGCAGGATGCGGGCTGGGAGGAAGTGGAGTTCAGGTAGCTGTGGGAGTCAGTTCGCATTAAGGGCCCCAGCACTTCCTTAAGAATGCGTTACATTTTGAACTATTGCCAGTTCTGACGAAAGGTCATCGACCTGAACCAGATGCTGCCTGACCTGCTGAGATTTCCAGCAATTTCTGTTTTTAGATCAGACGCCAGTTGGCACCAGAATTAAAGCCTCTTTCGACCACAGCTGCAGCCTTGGCTCTGGCAGTAAAGGTAAGAATAAATCTGAATTTTTATGCCACCGGATGTTTCCTTGGGCAGTCTCGGGATCTCCTGGGCCAATATTTATCCCTCAGTCAACATCACTAAAAAACAGATGATCTGGTCATTATCACATTGCTGTTTGTGGGAGCTTGCTGTGCGCGGATTGCCTGCCGTGTTTCCTACATTACAGCAGTGACTACACTTTCAAAAGTACTTCATTTGTTGTAAAGCACTTTGGGACGTCCTGAGGTTGTGAAAGGCGTTGTATAAATGCAAGTTATTTTTTTTTTAATAATTCAATCAGCAGTGCATCAATGAATTAAACATAGGATAGATGTCCTGGTGTGCGTGATCCTCAGATCTCACATCCTTTCCCACAGACTCACCAGAGCAAAGACAATGAGTTCTCCAATTTGATTCCCAACCTCGGTGTCATATTTGACCATGACATGAGCTTTCAACCACATATCCGCCTATTTCCACCTCTGTAACATCGCCCGTCTCCGCCCTTGCCTCAGCTCATCCACTGCTGAAGCCCTCATCCATGCCTTTGTTACCTCTAGACTTGACTATTCCAACACACTCCTGGCTGGCCTTCCACATTCTATCCTATGTAAAGTAGAGGTGATCCAAAACTCGGCAGCCCGTGTCCTAACTCGCACCAAGTCCCGCTCATCCATCACCCTTGTGTCGCTGACCTACATTGGCTCCCAGTTAAGCAACGCCCGATTTCAAAATTCTCATCCTTGCTTTCAAATCCCTCCATGGCCTCGCCCCTCCCTATCTCTGTAATCTCCTCCAAGCCCACAACCCCCCCCCCCCCCGAGATGTCTGCGCTCCTCTAATTCTGCCCTCTTGAGCATCCCTGATTATAATTGCTCAAACATTGGTGGCCGGGCCTTCTGTTGCCAAGGACACAAGCTCTGGAACTCCCTCCCTAAACCGCTCCACCTCTCTACCTCTCTTTTCCCCTTCAATACGCTCGTTAAAACCTATCTCTTTGTCCAAGCTTTTAGTCGCCTGCCCTGAATTCTACCTATATGGTTCAGTGTCAAATTTTTTTATCTCATAAAATTGCTGTGAAATGCCTTGGAACTACGTTAAAGGCGATATAAAAATACAAATTGTTGGTGTTGTTGATTGAGGGGCAGGATTCCCCAAGTACAAGGTGTCACTGATACCACCTATGTGGCATTCAATGCCCTGACTGAGCAATCCCTAAGGGGCCAAAATTGGCCACCACCTGAAACGAGATACACCTACCTCTTTTGAAGTGTCCGGGCTGTCCCAATACATGGGGCGGCCAAACTGGCAAAATTCAACACTTGCTGCTTTTTTGTGAAGTGGGGCGGAAGTGGTCTCATCATAGGGGCATGAGTGGGGGCGGGTCAGAGGGGGCAGGAGTGGGGGCAGGTCAGAGGGGGCGGGTCAGAGGAGGCGGGAGTGGGGGCGGGTCAGAGGGGGCGGGTCAGAGGAGGCGGGAATGGGGGCAGGTCAGAGGGGGCGGGGTCAGAGGAGGCGGGAGTGGGGGCGGGACAGAGGGGGCGTGAGTGGGGGCAGGACTGAGGGGGCGGGAGTGGGGGCAGGTCAGAGGGGGCAGGAGTGGGGAGCAGGTCAGAGGGGGAAGGTCAGAGGGGGTGGGTCAGAGGGGGTGGGTCAAAGGGGGCAGGTGTGGGGGCGCGAGTGGGGGCGATTCAAAGGGGGTGGGTTAGAGGGGGTGGGTCAAAGGGGGTGGGAATAAGGGCGGGGCAGAGTGGGCGGGATGGGGGCGGATCAGAGGGGGCGGGTCAGAGGGGGTGGGTCAGAGCGGGCGGGTCAGGGGGTCGGGAGTGGGGGCAGGTCAGAGGGGGCGGGTCAGAGGGAGCGGGTTAGATGGAGGCAGGTCAGAGGAGGCAGGTCAGAGGGGGTAGGTCAGCGGGGGGGTCGGGTCAGAGGGGGCGGGCCAGAGGGGGCAGGTCAAAGGGGGTGGGAGTGGGGGACGGGTCAGAGTTGAGGTGGGTCAGAGTGGGGGGTGGGTCAGAAGGGGCGGGAGTAGGGGCGGGTCAGAGGGGGCGGAGTAGGGGCGGGTCAGAGGGGGTGGGAGTAGGGGCGGGTCAGAGGGGGCGGGAGTAGGGGCAGGTCAGAGGGGGCGGGAGTAGGGGTGGGTCAGAGTGGGGGGTGGGTCAGAAGGGGCGGGAGTAGGGGCGGGTCAGAGGGGGCGGAGTAGGGGCGGGTCAGAGGGGGTGGGAGTAGGGGCGGGTCAGAGGGGGCGGGAGTAGGGGCAGGTCAGAGGGGGCGGGAGTAGGGGTGGGTCAGAGTGGCTGATGCTGCAAGTCATCAGCACCTACTCAACCTATCTTCATGAGTCAACCCCCTCATCTTCGGAATCAACCTAGTGAACCTTCTCTGTACATCCTCCAATACAAGTATATCCTTTCTTAAATACGGAGACCAAAACTGTGTTCATTATTCCAGGTGTGGCCTCACCAATACCCTGTACAATTGTAGCAGGACTTCTCTGCTTTTATACTCTATTCCCCTTGCAATAAAGGCCAACATTCCATTTGCCTTCCTGATTACTTGCTGTAAATGCATACTCAGGTTTTGTGTTTCATGCACAAGGACCCCCAGGTCGCTTTGTACTGAAGCACTTTGCAATTTTTCTCCATTTAAATTCTAATTTGTTTTACTATTATTTCTGCCAAAGTGGATAACCTCAGATTTTCCGACATTATAATCCATCTGCCCAATTTTTGCCCAATCATTTAGCCTGTCTCTATCCCTTTGCAGATTTTTTGTGTCCTCCTCACAATTTGCTTTTCCACCCATCTTTGTATCATCAGCAAACTTGGTTAAATTACACTCGGTCCCTTCATCCAAGTCATTAATATAGATAGTAAATAGTTGAAGCCCCAGCACCGATCCTAGCAGCATCCCACTAGTCGCTGTTTGCCAACCGGAAAATGATCCGTTTTTCCCGACTTTCTGTTTTCTGTTAGTTATCATTTATTAATCCTGCCTCATTACACAGTACCAGATCTAAGATAATCTGCTCCCTGGTTGGTTCCACAACGTACTGTTCAAGGAAGCGATCCCAGATACACTCTGTGAACTCTTCCTCAAGGCTACCTTGGCCAATTTGCTTTGTCCAATCAATATGAAGGTTAAAATCTCCCATGATTATTGCTATTCCTTTATTACAAGCCTCTATTATTTCTAGATTTATACTCCATCCAACAGTGTAGATCGTGTTAGGGGGCCTATAGACTACATCCACCAGTGACTTTCCCCCTTATTCCTTATCTCCACCCAAACTGATTCAACATCTTGATCTTCTGAGCCAATATCATTTCTCATTAACTCACTGATTCCCATCCTTTATTAACAGTGTTACCCCACCTCCTTTTCCTTTCTGTCTGTCCTTCCGAATTGTCAAATACCCCTGAATATTTAGTTCCCAGCCTTGGTCACCTTGAAACCACGTCTCTGCAATGGCTATCAGATCATACCCATTTGTATCTATTTGTGCCGTCAACTCATCTATTTTGTTACGAATGCTGCGTGCATTCAGATAAAGAGCTTTTAAATTTGTTTTTTTGCCATTTTTTCCTGCTTTGACCCCACTTTCTGATTCACTTTTATGTTTATACATTCTGTCTCTTCCTGGCACGCTCTGGCTTTCATTTCCCCCAGTGCTACCCTTATCTATTGCCTTCTTATTCTTTGTCTTCTTAAATTTTCGTTGAGCTGAACCCTTCCCCCCACTATTTAGTTTAAAGCCCTCTCTACAGCCCTATTTGATTCCCCAGGACCCTAGCCCTAGCACAGTCTAAATGGAGTCTGTCACAACGGAACAGCTCTCTCTTACCCCAGTACTGGTGCCAGTGTCTCACAAACCAAAACCCATTCCTCCCACATCAATTTTTGAGCCACATGTTTAACTCTCTGATCTTATTTACTCTATGCAAGTTTACTCGTGGCTCAGGTAGCCGTTGTGGTTCTGCTTTTTAATTTGACCCCTAGATGTTCATACTCCCTCTTTCTATGTCCTATCTATGTCATTGGTACCCATGTGGACCCCGACAACTGGATCTTTCCTTTCCCACTCCACCTCTCCAGCCCAGAGGAGATGTCCTTAATCCTGGCACTGAGCAGGCAACACAACCTTCGGGACTCATGCTCTCGGCTGCAGAGAACCGTATCTATCCCCCTTATTTTATTGTCCCCCTTATTTTACTGTCCCCTATCACTACAATATTTCTTTTTACTTCCCCCACTTGAATGGCCCCCCCGTACCACATATTCCAGCTTCATGCAGACCTGCCAGTGTGATCTCATCAAACAGCAGGGAGTTGCTCAGTCACTGCGAGCTATGATAATGTCAAGGAACTGATCCATGGGAAGCAAGCAATACAGATTAACATCTTTCTATTCCAGAAATCCACTGCTGGAAAATTACTTCTACCAACACTGCAATTTAAATGAGCTGGCAACCCGGCTTATTTTCCGCTTGCCATGCAGCTATTGGTTAGCATAACACAAAATTGGTAAGAATAAGAAATGTATTTATCTAGTGCATTTCATGAACACCAGATGTCTCAAAGTGCTTTACAGCCAATGCAGTACTTTTCGAGTGTAGTCACTGTCATAATGTGGAAAACGCGGCAGCCAATTTGTGCACAGCTAAGCTCCCACAAAAAGCAACGTGATAAAGACCAGATTACCTGCTATTCTGTTATGTTGATTGAGGGATAAATATTGGTTAGGACACGAGGGATAACTGCGCTGCTCTTTCTTCAAAATAATAGCCATAGGATATCTGAGACAGCAGACGGTGCCATGTTTTAACATCTCATCTGAAAGACAGCACCTCCGACAGTGCAACACTCCCACAGGAATGTCATCTTAGATTTATGTGCTCAAGTCCCTGGAGTGGGACTTGAACCCACAACCTTCTGACTAAGAGACAAGTGTATTACCCACTGAGCCACAGCTGTAGTTGAGAGCTTGCAGCAGATTACTTGGAATGTTGGGCAGTTCCTCATCGTGCTTTGACAGGCAGCAGTGGAATAAGTCTGTACAATTTGATCTATAGGCAGCTGTATTGCTCTATATCCTGTCATTGCGATTTCCTTTGGATGTAACAGAGATGAGACAACTTTCTACATTCAAGGCATTAACCACAGGATATTAAATATTTCTCCAGGAGTCCCCTTTCTCAAAGAAAATGACAATAAGCATTGACCCATATCAATGGAAGCTCACCGGGCCCACTGTAACGCATGTTAATAACTCGTCAGTGTCCCACAGTTTGCACACGGCACATCGCTAAATCTAACCACTCTCAGATGCTCGCTGTTTCCTGCTTTTTGCTTTTGTCTCTCTGTCTCTTTGTCTCTCTTCCCTGCGGCTTCTCTCCCCTTCACTCGCCTTTATCCTTTTCACCTCCTCTTTCTTTTCAGGTCAGAGGTGAGGGGTGAGGGAGCCATCAGCCAGTGCACACCAGCCCTCCGTGGCTGCTATCCCATTCTAATCCCTCTCCCAATTAATTGTCAATCCCCGTCCCTTCCCCACCTCTCCCTTGCCGGTTTTACATCCCCTACCCTTTTTTTATATTCATTCGTGGGATGTGGGTGTCGCTGGCAAGCCTGGCATTTATTGCCCGTCCCTAATTGCCCTTCAGGCAGTGGTGGTGAGCCACCATCTTGAAACTTGGTGGCTTGCTGTGCCATTTCATAAGAAGATAGGAAATAGGAACAGGAGTATGCTATTCGGCCCCTCGAGCCTGCTCCATCATTCAATAAGATCATGGCTGATCTTCTACCTCAAATCCACTTTCCCACACTATTCCCATATCCCTAGATTCCCTTAATATCAGAGAGCAGTTAAGAGTCAACCCCATTGCTGTGGAGTCACTTGTAGGCCAGACCGGGTAAGGGTGGCAGATTTCCTTCCCTAAAGGATATTAGTGAAGCAGATGGGTTTTTACAACATTCCGGTAGTTTCATCCCATCATTACTAACGCTAGCTTTTTAATTCCAGATTTATTAACTGAATCTAAATTCCCCAGCTGTCGTGGTGGGATTTGAACTCATGTCTACCAGATCATTAGTCTAGGCCTCTGGATTACTAGTCCAGTAACATAACTACTATGCTACCATTTTTATCTAATTCTACTTTTCTAAATACCAATTCCCCTCAATAAAAACCCTTCAACCTTAACTTTTACCCATTGAACTACTCATCCAACCCTTGTTTTTTTACCCTCCTCTTGCTCCGTTAACACACACCTCATCCTTAACTTTCTATCCAATCCTACTCGTTCCCCCCTCCACACCGCAAGGGTGCATACCAAAAGCTCCCCCCCTCACCCTCGGAAAATTTACCACCCCCTCCTTATCTATTTGTTTCTCCCAAAGAGGAACTTACATTTATATCGCGCCATTCACATCCTCAGAATGTCCCAAAGTGCTTTACAGCCAATGAAGTACTTTTAAAGAAAGTACTTTTAACTACAGAAAGGGTAGGACCTATTAGAGACCATGAGGGTAATCTGCGTTTGGAGGCAGAAGATGTGGGTAGGATTCTTAATGCATAGTTTGTGTCTGTTTTCACAAAAGAGAGGGGCGAGGCAGACATTGATTACGAGGAGAAGTGTGAAATATTAGATGAAATAAACATAGTGAGAGAGGAAGTATTGAGGGGTTTAGCAGCTTTGAAAGTGGATAAATCCCCAGACCTGGATGAAATGTATCCCAGGTTGCTAAGCGAAGCAAAAGGAAAATAGCAGAGGCTTTGACCATCATTTTCCAATCCACTCTAGCTACAGGTGTGGTGCTGGAGGACTGGCAGACTGCTGATGTGGTATCTTTGTTTAAGAAGGGAGAAAGGGATAGACCGAGTACTTACAGGCCAGTCAGCCTAACCTCAGTGGTGGGAAAATTATTAGAGAAAATCCTGAAGGACAGGATAAATCTAAATTTAGAAGACACGGATTAATCAGGAACAGTCAGCATGGATTTGTTCAGGGAAGGTCGTGTCTGACTAACTTGATTGAATGGCTTGAGGAGGTAACCAGGAGGGTTGATGAGTGCAGTGCGTATGATGCCGTGTATATGGATTTTAGCAAAGCTTTTGATAAGGTCCCACATGGCAAACTGGTCATGAAAGTAAAAGCCTATGGGATCCAAAATTGGCTGAGAGGCAGGAAGCAAAAGTTAATGGTTGATGGGTGTTTTTATGACTGGAAAGATGTTTCCAGTGGGGTTCCGCAGACCTCAGTACTAGGTCCCTTGCTTTTTAAAGTATATCTCAATGGTCTAGACTTGAATATAGTGGGTATGATTAAGAAGTTTGCAGATTACACTAAAATAGGCTGTGTGGTTGAGAATGAAGATGAAAGCTGCGGACTGCAGGAATATATCAATGTACTGGTCAGGTGGGCAGAACAATGACAAATGGAATTTAATCCAGAGAAGTGTGTGGTAATGCATTTGGGGAGGGCTAACCAGGAAAGGGAATACACATTGGGCCCAAGTTTCGGACGCGCCTAAAACGGCGCAGCCCGGACCTGGACGCCCGTTTTTCGTGCCAGAAAGTGCGCCTAAAAATAACTTCCAGATTCTCCAGCTCCCTGCTGGTCCTCTGCAGCCAGGCGCAGCGCAGCACGAGCTGTAGGGGGCGGAGCCAGGTCCCTGCGCCGAAAACAGTGCCGGGACCTCTGCACATGCGCGCTACAGTGGGCGCGCATGTGCAGTAGCTCCAGGCGCCCAAAACTGTGTGGGAGGGGCCCGAAGCACACAGTCCCTAGCCCTGGCCGAATGGCCTCACTGGGGCTGCGTGCATAAGGCTCCTCCCACGCCCAGCTCCTGCTTCCTCACGACCCAACTCGACTCCCACTTCCCCCCCTCCCACCCCGCCCCCGGACCGGACCCAACCCCGACCCCGACCCCCGCTTCCCCCCCCGGCCTCCCCCGCGACCCAACATCTGCGACTCTCTCTCCGCCCCCCCGAGACCCGACGCCACCTACCTGTAAATCTAGCCCGAGGTCTTGGGCCCCGCCGTTCAGCCTCCTTCTCTCCCTCCCCCGCTCTCTCCTTCCCTCCTTCCCCCCCTCTCTCCTTCCCTCCCTCCACCCCTCTCTCCTTCCCTCCCTCCCTCCCTCCATCTCTCCTTCCCTCCCTCACCCCTCTCTCCTTCCCTCCCTCCTCTCTCTTTCCCTCTCCCTCCCTCCCTCCTCTCTCCTTCCCTCCCTCCCTACATCCTCTCTCCTTCCCTCCCTCCCTACATCCTCTCTCCTTCCCTCCCTCCCTACATTCTCTCTCCTTCTCCCCCTCCCCTCCTTCTCCCCCTCTCCCCCCCTTCTCCCCCTCTCCCCCTTCTCCCCCACTTCTCCCCCTCCCCCCACCTCCCTTCTCCCACTCCCCCCCACCCCCTTCTCCCCCCATCCCCCCCACCTCCCTTCTCCCCCTCCCACCTCCCTTCTCCCCCTCCCCCTCCCCCTCCCACCCCCCTTCTCCCCCTCCCACCTCCCTTCTCCCCCTCCCACCTCCCTCCCACCCCTCTTCTCCCCCTCCCCCCCTTCTCCCCCTCCCCCTCCCCTCGCTGTCAGAAACACAGACACTGACAGACAGAGAGTGAGAGACACACACACAGACAGACAGAGAGATAGAGACACTGACAGAGACACACTGTGGGGACCGTCCCAGTACGCTGTTGGAGGTCTCCCGGTGCTGCAGTCGGTAAGTAGAAAATGTCTTTTTTATTGATTTAAAAATGTTTTTGTATTTTTTATTAATTTTTTTTGATTGATTTATTGGTTGATTTATTGATGTATTTATCATTTATTATTGATGATGTCTCTTTATTTGTAAAACTGAAGTGTTTAATGTTTGTAAACTTCCCTTTAAATCCCCCCCGCCACCCCATTCCCTACGCCTGATTTGTAACCTACGCCTGATTTTCTAAAGTGCAGACAAGGTTTTTTTGAACCTACAAAAATCTTCACTGACTCCATTCTAAGTTAGTTTGGAGTAAGTTTTCACTGCCGAAACTTTGAAAACAGGCGTAAGTGGCCGGACATGCCCCCTTTTGAAAAAAAAAATTCTGTTCCAAAGTGAAACTGTTCTAACTGACGAGAACTGGAGCAAACTAAATGCCGAGAATTTGAATTTCTAAGATACTCCGTTCTACACCAGTTGCTCCAAAAAATCAGGAGCAACTGAGGCCGAAACTTGGGCCCATTAAATGGTAGGACACTGATAAGTGTAGAGGAACAAAGGGACCTGGCAGTGCATGTCCACAGATCCCTGAAGGTAGCAGACCAGGTGGATAAGGTGGTTAAGAAGGCATAGGGAATGCTTGCCTTTATTAGCCGAGGCATAGAATATAAGAGCAGGTGGCTTATGCTTGAACTGTATAAAACACTGGTTGGGCCACAGCTGGAGTGCTGTGTGCAGTTCTGGTCACAGCATTACAGGAAGGACGTGATTGCACTGGAGAGGGTACAGAGGAGATTTACGAGGATGTTGCCTGGAGCGGAGAATCTAAGCTATGAGGACAGGTTGGATAGGCTGGGTTTGTTTTCCTTAGAACAGAGGAGGCTGAGGGGAGACCTCATTGAGGTGTATAAACTTATGAAGGGCCGAGATATAGTGGATAGAAATAGCTTATTTCCCTTAGCAGAGGTCAACAACCAGGGGGTATAAATTTAAAGTAATTGGTAGAAGTTTTGGAGGGTATTTGAGGGGAAATTTCTTCACATAGAGGGTTGTGGGGGTCTGGAACTCATTGCCTGAAAGAGTGGTAGAGACAGAAATACTCACCAAATTTAAAAAGTACTTGGATGTGCAGCTGAAGTGCGTGACCTTCAAGGCTACGGACCAAGAGCTGGAAAGTGGGATTAGACGGGATAGCTCTTGTTGGCCGGCGCGGACACGATGGGCCGAATGGCCTACTTCCGTGCTGCAAATTTCTTTGATTCTATGATTCTATGATTCTAAAGTGTAGTCACTGTTGTAGAAACATAGAAACATAGAAAATAGGTGCAGGAGTAGGCCATTCGGCCCTTCGAGCCTGCACCGCCATTCAATAAGAACATGGCTGATCATTCCCTCAGTATCCCTTTCCTGCTTTCTCTCCATACCCCTTGATTCCCTTCGACGCAAGGGTCATAACTAACTCCCTCTTGAATATATCCAATGAACTGGCATCAACAACTCTCTGCGGCAGGGAATTCCACAGGTTAACAACTCTCTGAGTGAAGAAGTTTCTCCTCCTCTCAGTCCTAAATAGCCTACCCCTTATCCTAAGACTATGTCCCCTGGTTCTGGACTTCCCCAACTTCAAGAACATTCTTCCCGCATCTAACCTGTCCAGTCCCGTCAGAATCTTATACGTTTCTATGAGATTCCCCCTCATCCTTCTAAACTCCAATGAATAAAGACGCAGTTGATCCAGTCTCTCCTCATATGGCAGTCCAGCCTTTTTATTTTCTTTTTTTTTTCCTGGGCCGAAAGGCCTCCCACCCCCAGTGCCGCTCGTATTCTGGGCCGCAAGGACCCCCGCCCCTGCTGCTGGTGCTGTTCCATTACAGCAAGAATAAACAGACATAACTACTGTTAGTTGTTTCAACTGAGCTCTATGTTTCATTTGAAGGAACTGCTTTCCATCGTCCTTGACTGCCTCTGGGCAGCTCATTGTGTAAATAACAACAGCAACTTGCACAAGCACCATTCTCTTTTTGCTCCAGCCTCTTCACATTAGATGGGGGCCGCTCCTATCCCGGGCCAAAAGGCCCCCCGCCCCCGGTGCCGCTGCTTGTAATATAGGAATGACAAATATAATAGAGTGACAAAGCATCTTCTTTTGCAAGGTGTTTGTTGAGGGATCAATCTTGGTCGTCAATTCTTCGAAATACTTTCATGGGATCTTGCACACCACCTGAGAGGGAAGATAGGACCTTGGTTTCAGAAATGAGAGGTTATAGCTGTCAGGAAATGAGGAAGACGCTGGGGGCCGAAATTGCCCCTTTTTATAACACTGTTAGCGCCCCCGAGGCGCAAGGCGTTTGCGCCCAGGGGGAGTGCCTCAGAGGAATTTGCCCCGGAGGTGTGGGGGGGCACTGCCCTGCGATTAGCACCCCGGGCTGCCGCACAAATGGCGATGAGGTCATCACCGGGCACGCCAAACCTTTTGCGTCCCGAAGGGAAAATTGCCCCGCGGTTCGTGAAGCTGGCGGAAATCCACCACCGGGACGCCCCTTAAAAGGGAGGCATTTAGTGGCCCGGGCCACCATTTTACGTCATAGAAACATAGAAACATAGAAAATAGGTGCAGGAGTAGGTTATTCGGCCCTTCGAGCCTGTACCACCATTCAATAAGATCATGGCTGATCATTCACCTCAGTACCCCTTTCCAGCTTTCTCTCCATACCCCTTGATCCCTTTAGCCGTAAGGGCCATATCTATCTCCCTCTTGAACATATCCAATGAACTGGCCTCAACAACTCTCTACAGTAGGGAATTCCATTGGTTAACAACTCTCTCAGTCCTAAATGGCTTACCCTTATCCTTAGACTGTGTCCCTGGTTCTGGACTTCGCCAACATTGGGAACATTCTTCCTGCATCTAACTTGTCGAGACCCGTCAGAATTTTATATGTTTCCATGAGATCCCCTCTCATCCCTCTAAACTCCAGTGAATACAAGCCCAGTCGATCCAGTCTCTCCTCATATGTCAGTCCTGCCATCCGGCGAATCAGTCTGGTGAACCTTCGCTGCACTCCCTCAATAGAAAGAACGACTATCCTCAGATTAGGAGACCAAAACTAATACAATATTCCAGGTGAGACCTCACTAAGGCCCTGTACAACTGCAGTAAGACCTCCCTGCTCCTATGCTCAAATCCCCTACCTGTGAATGCCTTCTTCACCACCTGCTGTACCTGCATGCCAACTTTCAATGACTGATGTACTATGACACCTAGGTCTTGTTGCACCTCCCCTTTTCCTAATCTGCCACCATTCAGATAATATTCTGCCTTCGTGTTTTTGTCACCAAAGTGGATAACCTCACATTTATCCACATTATACTGCATCTGCCATGTATTTGCCCACTTACTTAACCTGTCCAATCACTCTGCAGCCTCTTAGCATCCTCCTCACAGCTCACACCGCCACCCAGCTTAGTGTCATCTGCAAACTTGGAGATATTACATTCAATTCCTTCATCTAAATCATTGATGTATATTGTAAATAGCTGGGGTCCCAGCACTGAACCTTGCGGCACCCCACTAGTCACTGCCTGCCATTCTGAAAAAGACCCGTTTATCTCGACTCTCTGCTTCCTGTCTGTCAACCAGTTCTCTATGCATGTCAGTACATTACCCCCAATACCATGTGCTTTAATTTTGCACACCAATCTCTTGTGTGGGACCTTGTCAAAGGCCTTTTGAAAATCTAAATACACCACATCCACTGGTTCTCCCTTGTACACTCTACTAGTTACATCCTCAAAAAATCCCAGAATATTTGTCAAGCATGATTTCCCTTTCATAAATCCATGCTGACTTGGACCGATCCTATCACTGCTCTCCAAATGCGCTGCTATTTCATCTTTAATAATTGATTCCAACATTTTTCCCACTACTGATGTCAGGCTAACCAGTCTATAATTACCCATTTTCTCTCTCCCTCCTTTTTTAAAAAGTGGTGTTACATTAGCTACCCTCCAGTCAATGGGAACTGATCCTGAGTCGATAGACTGTTGGAAAATGATCACCAATGCATCCACTATTTCTAGGGCCACTTCTTTAAGTACTCTGGGATGCAGACTATCAGGCTCTGGGATTTATCGGCCTTCAATCCCATCAATTTTCCGAACACAATTTCGTGCCTAATAAGGATTTCCTTCAGTTCCTCCTTCTCACTAGTCCGACAATGGCGGCCTCATGTCGACCGCTGGCCTCAGCACCGCTCTGCCGCCCCGGGAGCGCCCCTCCACGGACACGGAGCTCCGGAGACAGCGCTGGAGACAGCGCTCTACTTCCTTGGAGGGGCACATGGCCCAATTCCAAATTGGGGGCGGGATTTCCAGGCCAGGCATGGGACGTCCCGGCCCCGGAAGGTTAACTCCCCCCATGGGGACGGAGGGCAATTTTGACCCCTGGGTCTCTTTTCTCTTGAAAAGTGAAGGCTGAGGAGGTGACCTAATAGAGATCTTTAAAATTATGAAAGGTTTTGAAAGAGTCGACACAGAGAGAATGTTTCCACTTGTGGGAAAGAGCATAACTGGAGGCCATCCATATAAGATAGTCACCAAGAAATCCAATAGGGAAATCTAAAGAAACATCTTTACCCAAAGAGTGGTGAGAATGTGGAACTCGCAACCACAGGCAGTGGTTGAAGCGAAAAGTATCGATGCATTTAAGGGGAGGCTAGACAAGCATATGAGGGAGAAGTGAATAGAGGGTTATGCTGATAGACTTAGATGCGGAAAGACAGACAGAGGCTCGAGTGAAGCATAAACGCCGGCATGGACTGGTTGGGCCGAATGGACTGTTTCTGTGTCATATATCCGATGTAACCTATGTAATGATCTAATACCCAGCTGTTGATGCTGAATTTCCTTCACAATGTCTGGTACTCATTTTGTTAAACAACTCTGCCCATTAGTTGTGTGTAATTCAAAACTGCCGGACCACCATGACGATATCTATTTATATCTATTGATTGCTCAATATTTCACTTTAAGTTGTAATTTTGCACTCAATAAATAGTTGTCTGATTACCTTTTTGATGTTTTTGACAAGAAAGGATTAATTCATTCACTCAGCAGCTTATAGGTATTCTAATTGAGAGTTGGCAAGGTGACATCAATTCAATGTGAGCTGGGTGGTATTAGATGGTTTGGCAAGTCGATACAAGCATCATTCACTCCTAGCCCGAAGCTGACAGCAAAGATCTCAGACCACCCCGGAGGATAGAATCATAAGAAATAGGAGCAGGAATAGGCCATTTGGCCCCTCGAGCCTGCTCCGCCATTCAATAAGATCATGGCTGATCTGATCTTGGCCTCAACTCCACTTCCCTGCCCGCTCCCCATAACCCTTGACTCCCCTGTAGTTGAAAAATCTCTCTGTCTCCACCTTAAATACATTCAATGACCCAGCCTCCACAGCTCTCTGGGGTAGAGAATTGCAAAGATTCACGACCCTCTGAGAGAAGAAATTCCTCCTCATTATTGTTTTCAATGGGCGACCCCTTATTCTGAAACTATGCTCCCTAGGTCTAGATTCCCCCAACAAGGGGAAACATTCTCTCTGCATCTACCCTGTCAAAGCCCCCTCAGAATCTTATACCTTTCAATCAGATCACCTCTCATTCTTCTAATTTCCAATGAATATAGGCCCAAACTGCTCAACCTTTCTTCATAAGGCAACCACTTCATCTCAGGAAATCAACCTCGTGCATAGAATCTTACTGCACAGAAGGAGGCCATTCAGCCCATTATGTCTGTACCGGCTTTTTGGAAGAGCTATTCAATAAGTCCCATTCCTCCTGCTCCTTCGCCATAGACCTCCTTTTCAAGTACATTACAGAGAATTTACAGCACAGAAGCAGACCCTTTGGCCGAACAGGTCTATGCCGGTTTTTATGCTCCACATGAGCCACCTCCCATCCCTCTTCATCTCGCCCCTTCAACATATCTCCAATTCCCTTTTGAACATTACTATTGAATCTGCTTCCACCGCCCTTTCAGGCCGTGCGTTCCAGATCATCACAATAACTCGCTGCTTAAAGACATTTCCACTCATGTCCCCGAATGGCCTGTTTCTGTGCTATATCATTCTACGACAGTAATTACAGTGTAATCATACGGCACTGAAGATGGCCATTCGGCCCATCGTGCCTGTGTCGGCTCTTTGACAGAGCTATCCACTTCATGCCACATACCTGCTCTTTCCTCATAGCCCTGCAAATTTCTCCTTTTCAATTATTTATCCGATTCCCTTTCGAAAGTTACTGTTGAATCTGCTTCCACCGCCCTTTCAGGCAGTGCATTCCAGATCATGACAACTTGCTGTCTAAACAAACATTCTCCTCATCTTCCCTCTGGCTTTTGCTGGTAACATTAAAGGTAAGGCATTGTACGGAGGACAGAATGCGCAGAAAGAACAAACCACCCATTCAAAGCTGGGACTGAGAATGAGCAAGAGGATTGCACAAGAACATAACAACTAGGAGCAGGAGTAGGCCACCTGGCCCCTCGAGTCTGCCCCGCCATTTCATAAGATCATGGCAAAATGCTTCATTATTGTTTTCCTTTGCAAGCAGCAATGTACGCTGGCAGTCAAACTTTTCTTCTGCCCAGCGGCTCTGTTGCTGCCATCAAGCCAATCTGCAAACGCAATGTGGCACCTCAGCCCTGAGAAACACTGAAAAATACAACCTGGTTCGACAACCGAGCCGATCACAACAACCTCACGTCCAAAAGCCTGAGAGTGGAACGGACTGAGCTGGCTTAGCTCCTGGGATGGAAAGAACGAAAAGAAAGAAGGGCTTGTGTTCCATTGAGAAAGAAAGACTCGACGAGAAGGATGAACCATCCGTGGCTGACCAAGAAAGTTAATCATAGAAATTTTCAGCACGGAAGGAGGCCATTTCGGCCCATCGTGCTCGCTCCGGCCGACCAAGAGCTATCCAGCCTAATCCCACTTTCCAGCTATTGGTCCATAGCCCTGCAGGTTACGGCACTTTAAGTGTACATCCAAGTACTTTTTAAAATGTGGTGAGGGTTTCTGCTTCTATCACCCTTTCAGGCAGTGAGTTCCAGACAACCACCACCCTTTGGGTGAAGAAATCTCCCCATATACCTCCTCTAAACTTCCTCGCAATTACTTTAAATCTATGTTCCCTGGTTGTTGACCCCTCTGCCAAGGGAAACAAGTCCTTCCTAACCACTCTATCCAGGCCCCTCATAATTTTATACACAGTCAGGTCACCCCTCAGCCTCCTCTGTTCCAAAGAAAACAAGCATAGAAACATAGCAACATAGAAACATAGAAAATAGGTGCAGGAGTAGGCTATTCGGCTCTTTGAGCCTGCACCACCATTCAATAAGATCATGGCTGATCATTCCTTCAGTACCCTTTTCCTGCTTTCTCTCCATACCCCTTGATCCCCTTAGCCGTAAGGGCCATATCTAACTCCCTCTTGAATATATTCAATGAACTGGATTCAACAACTCTCTGCGGCAGGGAATTCCATAGGTTAACAACTCTCTGAGTGAAGAAGTTTCTACTCATCTCAGTCCTAAATGGCCTACTCCTTATCCTAAGACTATGTCCCCTGGTTCTGGACTTCCCCAACATCGGGAACATTCTTCCCGCATCTAACCTGTCCAGTCCCATCAGAATCTTATACATTTCCATGAGATCACCCCTCATCCTTCTAAACTCCAGTGAATAAAGGCCCAGTTGATCCAGTTTCTCCTCATATGACAGTCCAGCCATCCCTGGAATTAGTCTGGTGAAGCTTCGCTGCACTCCCTCAATAGCAAGAACGTCCTTCCTCAGATTAGGAGACCAAAACTGAACACAATATTCCACGTGAGGCCTCACCAAGGCCCTGTACAACTGCAGTAAGATCTCCCTGCTCCTATACTCAAATCCCCTAGCTATGAAGGCCAACATACCATTTGCCTTCTTCACCGCCTGCTGTACCTGCATGCCCACTTTCAGTGATTGATGAACCATGACTGATGAACCCTTGTTGCACCTCCCCTTTTCCTAATCTGCCGCCATTCAGATAATATTCTGCCTTCATGTTTTTGCCACCAAAGTGGATAACCTCACATTTATCCACATTATACTGCACCTGCCATGCATTTGCCCACTCACCTAACCTGTCCAAGTCACCCTGCAGCCTCTTTGCATCCCCCTCACAGCTCACACCGCCACCCAGTTTAGTGTCATCCGCAAACTTGGAGATATTACACTCAATTCCTTCATCTAAATCGTTAATAGATATTGTAAAGAGCTGCGGTCCCAGCACTGAGCCCTGCGGCACCCCATTAGTTACCGCCTGCCATTCTGAAAAGGACACGTTTATCCCGACTCTCTGCTTCCTGTCTGCCAATCAGTTCTCTATCCACGTCAGTACATTAGCCCCAATACCATGTGCTTTGATTTTTCACACCAATCTCTTGTGCGGGACCTTGTCAAAAGCCTTTTGAAAGTCCAAATACACCACATCCACTGGTTCTCCCTTGTCCACTCTGCTAGTTACATCCTCAAAAAAATTCAGAAGATTTGTCAAGCATGATTTCCCTTTCATAAATCCATGCTGACTTGGTCCAATCCTGTCACTGCTTTCTAAATGCGCTGCTATTTCATTCTTAATGATTGATTCCAACATTTTCCCCACTACTGATGTCAGGCTAACCAGTCTATAATTACTCATTTTGTCTCTCCCTCCTTTTTTAAAAAGTGGTGTTACATTAGTTACCCTCCAGTCCATAGGAACTGATCCAGAGTGGATAGACTGTTGGAAAATTATCACCAATGCATCCACTATTTCTAGGACCACTGCCTTAAGTATTCTGAGATGCAGACTATCAGGCTACGGGAATTTATCGGCCTTCAATCCCATCAATTTCCCAAACACAGTTTCCAGCCAAATAAGAATATCCTTCAGTTCCTCCTTCTCACGAGACCCACTGTCCCCTAGTACATTCGGAAGGTTATTTGTGTCTTCCTTCGTGAAGACAGAACCGAAGTATTTGTTCAATTGGTCTGCCAGTTCTTTGTTCCCCATTATAAATTCACCTGAATCTGACTGCAAGGGACCTACGTTTGTCTTCACTAATCTTTTTCTCTTCACATATTTATAGAAGCTTTTGCAGTCAGTTTTTATGTTCCCTGCAAGCTTCCTCTCGTACTCTATTTTCCCCCTCTTAATTAAACCCTTCGTTTTCCTCTGTTGAATTCTAAATTTCTCCCAGTCCTCAGCTTTGTTGCTTTTTCGAGCCAATTTATATGCCTCTTCCTTGGCTTTAACACTATCCTTAATTTCCCTTGTTGGCCATGGTTGAGCCACCTTCTCCGTTTTATTTTTACTCCAGACAGGGATGTACAATTGCTGAAGTTCATCCATGTGATCATTAAATGTTTTCCATTGCTTATCCACCGTCAACCCTTTAAGTATCCTTTGCCAGTCTATTCTAGCCAATTCACGTCTCATACCGTCGAAGTTACCTTTCCTTCAGTTCAGGACTCTAGTTTCTGAATTAACTGTGTCACTCTCCATCTTAATAAAGAATTCTACCATATTATGGTCACTCTTCCCCAAAGGGCCTCGCACAACAAGATTGCTAATTAGTCCCTTCTCATTACACATTACCCAGTCTACGATGGCCAGCTCTCTCGTTGGTTCCTCGACATATTGGTCTAGAAAACCATCCCTAATACACTCCAGGAAATCCTCCTCCACCGCATTGCTAATTTGGTTAGCCCAATCAATATGTAGATTAAAGTCACCCATGATAACTGCTGTACCTTTATTGCACACATCCCTTATTTCTTGTTTGATGCTGTCCCCAACCTCACTGCTACTGTTTGGTAGTCTGTACACAACTCCCACTTGTGTTTACTGCCCTTTGGAATTCTGCAGCTCCACCCATACCGATTCCACATCATCCAGGTTAATGTCCTTCCTTACTATTGCATTAATTTCCTCTTTAACCAGCAACGCCACCCACCTCCTTTTCGTCTCTACCTATCCTTCCTAAATGTTGAATACCATTGGATGTTGAGTTCCCAGCCTTGGTCATCCTGGAGCCATGTCTCCGTGATGCCAATTACATCATATCCGTTAACTGCTGTCTGCGCAGTTAATTCGTCCACCTTATTGCGAATACTCCTCACATTGAGGCACAGAGCCTTCAGGCTTGCCTTTTAACACACTTTGCTTCTTTAGAATTTTTCTGTAATGTGGCCCTTCTGACAGTGCAGCACTCCCTCAGCGCTGCACTGGCATGTCAGCTTAGATTTACATGCTCAAGTTCTTGGAGGGGAACTTGAACCAACAACCTTATGACTCAGAGGTGAGAGTGCTACCCACTGAGCCACAGATGACATCGGAAGGAAATGCTGCCAAAGTAATAATGAAAGATGAGGTAGTTGAGATACTGGATGAGATAAAAATTGATAAAGAAGAGGTAGTAGAAAGGCTGGCTATACTTACAGTAGATAAGTCACCAGAACTGAATGGGCTGCATCCTAGGGTGCTGAGGGAAGTTAAGGAGGAATTTGCAGAGATACTGGCCATAATCCTCCAATCCTCCTTAGATACAGGAGGATTGGAGGATTATGGCCAGAGGACTAGAGAATTGTAAATGTTACACCCTTCTTCAAAAAAGGGTTTAAGGATAAACCCAGCAACTGCAGGCCAGTCAGTTTAACCTCGGTAGTGGGGAAGCTTTTAGAAACAATGAACAGGGCAAAAATTAACAGTCACTTGGACAAGTGTGATTAATTAAGGAAAGCCAGCACGGACTTGTTAAAATCGTGTTTAACGAACTTGATCGAGTTTTTTGATGAGGTAACAGAGAGGCTTGATGAGGACAATGTGGTTGACGTTATGCACATGGATTTCCAAAAGATGTTTCATAAAGTGGCACATAATAGGCTTGTCAACAAAGTTGAAGCCCATGGAATAAAAGAGACAGGGCAGTATGGATACAAAATTGGCTAAGTGACAGAAGACAGAGAGTAGAGGTGAACGGTTGTTTTTCAGACTGAAAGATGGTATACAGTGGTGTTCCCCAGGGGTCAGCACTGGGACCATTGCTTTTCTTGATAAATATTAATGGCTTGGACTTGGGTGTACAGGGCACAATTTCAAAATTTACGGTGACACAAAACTTGTAAGTATAGTGAACAGTGAGGAGGATAGTGTTAGACTTCAACAGGACATAGACTGGCTGGTGGAATGGGCGGACACGTGGCAGATGAAAGTTAACATAGAAAAGTGCAAAGTGTTACATTTTGGTAGGAAGAATGAGGAGAGGAAATATAAACTAAAGGGTACAATTCTAAAGGGGGTGCATGAACAGAGAGACCTGGGGGTATATCGGCACAAATCGTTGAAGGTGGCAGGGCAGATTGAGAAAACAGTTAAAAAAGCTTACGGGATCCTGGGCTTCATAAATGGAGTCATAGAGTACAAAAGCAAGGAAGTTATGATGAACCTGTATAAAACACTGGTTTGGCCTCAACTGGAGTATTGTGTCCAATTCTGGGCACCGCACTTTAGGAAGGATGTGAAGCCTTAGAGAGGGTGCAGAAAAGATTTACGAGAATGATTCCAGGGATGAGGGACTTCAGTTACGTGGATAGACTGGAGAAGCTGGGGTTGTTCTCCTTGGAGCAGAGAAGGTTGAGAGGAGATTTGATCGAGGTGTTCAAAACCATGTGGGCTCTGGACAGAGTAGATAGAGAGAAACTGTTCCCATTGGCAGAAGGGACGAGAACCAGAGGACAAAGATTTAAAGTGATTGGCAGAAGAACCAAAGACGATATAAATTGGCTCCCCCGTATTTTGAGGCTGTGCCCCCTAGTTCTAGCCTCCCCTACCAGTGGAAACAACCTCTCTGCCTCTATCTTGTCTATCCCTTTCATGATTTTAAATGTTTCTATAAGATCACCCCTCATCCTTCTGAACTCCAACGAGTAAAGACCCAGTCTACTCAATCTATTATTATAAGGTAACCACCTCATCTCTAGAATCAGCCTAGTGAATCGTCTCTGTACCCACTCCAAAGCCTGTATATCCTTCCTTAAGTAAGGTGACCAAAACTGCACGCAGTACTCCAGGTGCGACCTTACCAATACCCTATACAGTTGCAGCAGGACCTCCCTGCTTTTGTACTCCATTCCTCTCGCAATGAAGGCCAACATTCCATTCGCCTTCCTGATTATCTGCTGCACCTGCAAACTAACTTTTTGGGATTCATGCACAAGGATCCCCAGGTCCCTCTGCACCTCAGCATGTTGTAATTTCTCCCCATTCAAATAATATCCCCTTTTACTGTTTTTTTTCCCAAGGTGGATGACCTCACACTTTCCGACATTGTATTCCATCTGCCAAACCTTAGGCCATTCGCTTAACCTATCTAAATCTCTTTGCAGCCTCTCTGTGTCCTCTACACAACCCGCTTTCCCACTAATCTTTGTGTCATCTGCAAATTTTGTTGCACTACACTCTGTCCCCTCTTCCAGGTCAGCTATGTATATTGTAAACAGTTGTGGTCCCAGCACCGATCCCTGTGGCACACCACTAACCATCGATTTCCAACCCGAAAAGGACCCATTTATCCCGGCTCTCTGCTTTCTGTTCGCCAGCCAATTCTCTATCCAGTCGTTGCATACTGCAGTTACTCACCCATGTAAAATCTTCTTACTGCTGTGCAATGTATCTACAAAGCTTACAGTACGATCATGAATTATAGATGATTTAAGAACATAAGAAACATAAGAATTAGGAACAGGAGTAGGCCATTCAGTCCCTCGAGCCTGCTCCGCCATTCAATAAGATCATGGCTGATCTTCGACGTCAACTCCACTTTCCCGCCCAATTCCCATATCTCTTGATTCCCTTAGTCCAAAAATCTATCGATCTCAGCCTTGAATCTACTCAATAAGTGAACATCTACAGCCCTCAGGGGTAGAGAATTCCAAAGAGTCACAACCCTCTGACTGAAAAAAATCGCTCCTCATCTCAGTTTGAAATGGTCGACCCCTTGTCCTGAGTCTGTGCCCCCTAATTCTAGACACTTCAGCCAGGGGGAAACAGCCTCTCAGCATCTACCCTGTCAATCTCCTTCAGAAGCTTGTATGTTTCAATGAGATCACTCCTCGTTCTTCTAAACTCCAGAGCATATAGGCCCAATCTAGTCAATCTCTCCTCAAAGGACAACCCCCTCATCCCAGTAATCTGAAGAATAAGTTGGAGAAAAATCTGGGAATAAAAATCTATTCTTTGCCAATTTCACTTCTAGTGATTGTCTAATTTTCATTAATCGACGTAAGTGAAATTCCTCAAGTTCAGAAAGACATCACACATTGAAGTGTTAAAAGTGAAAGGTAGGCCGATAAATCCCCAGGGCCTGATAGTCTACATCCCAGAGTACATAAGGAAGTGACCCTAGAAATAGTGGATGCATTGGTGATCATTTTCCAACTGTCTATCGACTCAGGATCAGTTCCTATGGACTGGAGGGTTGCTAATGTAACACCACTTTTTAAAAAAGGAGGGGGAGAAAAAACCAGTAATTTAGCCTGACATCGGTGGTGGGGAAAATGTTGGAATCAATCATTAAGGATGAAATAGCAGCACATTTGGAGAGCAATGATAGGCTTGGTCCAAGTCAGCATGGATTTATGAAAGGGAAATCATGCTTGACAAATCTTCTGGATGTAACTAGTAGAGTGGACAAGGGAGAACCAGTGGATGTGGTGTATTTGGACTTTCAAAAGGCTTTTGACAAGGTCCCACACAAGAGATTGGTGTGCAAAATCAAAGCACATGGTATTAGGGGTAATGTACTGACGTGGATAGAGAACTGGTTGGCAGACAGGAAGCAGAGAGCCGGGATTAACGATTCATTTTCAGAATGGCAGGCAGTGACTAGTGGAGTGCGGCAGGGCTCAGTGCTGGGACCACAGCTCTTTACAATATACATTAACGAGTTAGATGAAGGAATTGAGTGTAATATCTCCAAGTTTGCGGATGACACTAAACTGGCTGGTGGTGTGAGCTGTGAGGAGGACGCTAAGAGGCTGCAGGGTGACTTGGACAGGTTAGGCGAGTGTGCAAATGCATGGCAGATGCAGTATAATGTGGATAAATGTGAGGTTATCCACTTTGGGGGCAAAAACACGAAGGCAGAATATTATCTGAATGGCAGCAGATTAGGAAAAGGGGAGATGCAACGAGACCTGGGTGTCATGGTTCTTCAGTCATTGAAAGTTGGCATGCAGGTACAGCAGGCGGTGAAGAAGGCAAATGGTATGTTAGCCTTCATAGCAAGGGGATTCGAGTATAGGAGCAGGGAAGTCTTGCTGCAGTTGTACAGGCCTTGGTGAGACCTCATCTGGAATATTGTGTTCAGTTTTCGTCTCCTAATCTGAGGAAGGAAGTTCTTGCTATTGAGGGAGTGCAGCGAAGGTTCACCAGACTGATTCCAGGGATGGCTGGACTGTCATATGAGGAGAGACTGGATCAACTGAGCTGTTATACGCTGGAGTTTAGAAGGATGAGAGGGGATCTCATGGAAACATATAAGATTCTGACTGGACTGGACAGGCTAGATGCGGGAAGAATGTTCCCGATGTTGGAGAAGTCCAGAACCAGGGGACACAGTCTTAGGATAAGGGACAGGCCATTTAGGACTGAGATGAGGAAAAACTTCTTCACTCAGAAAGTTGTTAACCTGTGGAATTCCCTGCCGCAGAGAGTTGTCGATGCCAGTTCATTGGATATATTCAAGAGGGAGTTAGATATGGCCCTTACGGCTAAAGGGATCAAGGGGTATGGAGAGAAAGCAGGAAAGGGGTACTGAAGGAATGATCAGCCATGATCTTATTGAATGCTGGTGCAGGCTCGAAGGGCCGAATGGCCAACTCCTGCACCTATTTTCAATGTTTCTATGTTTCTTTGTTTTCATGCTGACCTGTTCTGACTGGTGGTTAAAAATTCATAAGCGACAAAATTATGCAAACCTCCCTCAACACTAATCGACTTGTGAATGGCCTAAAGCTCTACCTATGCACAATAAGATGCTGTCACCTTAAAGGGTCAGATGACAGCTACACATGAAAGATAGAATAAGACTTAATTTTCTGCATGATTAATGTGCTTGTTGTTATAAAATAGTGTATTTTCAACTTACCATAGTCAATGCCATGGGGAACGGGTAGCATTTAAAAAATTTACTGAGCCTCGATATTAAAATTCTCATCCGTGTTTTCAAATCACTCCATGGCCTCGCCCCCCTCACTATCTCTGTAACCTCCTCCAACCCCACAACCCCCCGAGATCTCTGCACGCCTCCAATTCTGGCCTCTTGTGCATCCCCGATTTTCATCTCTCCACCATTGGCGGCCGTGCTTTCAGCTACCTCGGCCCCAAGCTCTGGAATTCCCTCCCTAAATCTCTCTGCCTCTCTACCTCTTTCTCCTCCTTTAAAATGCTTCTTAAAACCTCCCTTTTCGACCAAGCATTTGGTCACGTTGCCGAATTACTCCTTATGCAGCTCGGTGTCAAATTTTGTTTGGTAACGCTCCTGTGAAGTCCCTTGGGACATTTTACATAAGAACATAAGAAATAGGAGCAGGAGTAGGCCATACAGCCCCTCGAACCTGCTCAGCCATTCAATAAGATCATGGCTGATCCAATCATGGACTCAGCTTCACTTCCCTGCCCGCTCCCCATAACCCCTTATCCACTTATCGGTTAAGAAACTGTCTATTTCTGTCTTAAATTTATTCAATGTCCCGGCTTCCACAGCTCTCTGAGGCAACAAATTCCACAGATTTACAACCCTCTGAGAGAAGAAATTCCTCCTCATCTCAGTTTCAAATGGGCGGCCCCTTATTCTAAGATCGTGCCCTCTAGTTCTAGTTTCCCGCATCAGTGGAAACATCCTCTCTGCATCCACCTTGTCAAACCCCCTCATAATCTTATATGTTCCGATAAGATCACCTCTCATTCTTCTGAATTCCAATGACACATAACAATAAATGATAGTTCACACCAGCTCTAATAGTAAGGTTTAAAAAAGTTGTGTTACAGTGTCTATCTGAAGCGAATGATCCACAGCCAAGAAACGTCAGTAAACAGTTCCCAGACAATACGTGACCTCTGGCATGTGGTCAGTTGTATGGGGAGGGGGCTGATGCCCCAATGTAATGAAAGCGGTGGCCACCGCAGAGACTGCCTGGTATTCTCATCCAGATGTTGTGCCTGAGGCAATTGCTTTGAAGATCGGGTTCGAATATCCCGAGCAGCTGATGAGCTGTCCCATTGGCACTGCATCGGGTCATAGAGACATCATCCTGAAAGGCTTGATGGATGATGGCTTACACTTTTCCTCATTTGTAAACTATTTTGAGCTAGATCAATCAGCAGCAGTATAGTTACCTTCAACAGAGCTGCAGCCCTGTAGCATTGCAAAGCATTTATCGTGGATAAAGGTCCACAAAGGACAAAGTGTCCTGGCTAAAATATTTATCCCTCAATCAATATAACAATAAAAAACAGATTACCTGGTCATTATCACCTTGCTGTTGGTGGGAGCTTGCTGTGCATTTCTCACATTACAACAGTGACTACACTTCAAAAATACTTAATTGGCTGTAAAGCGCTTTGAGACGTCCGGTGGTCGTGAAAGGTGCTATATAAATGCAAGTCTTTCTTTTACAAACTTGATTTACAACAGGAGCGATTATCAAAACAAAATGTGATACCGAGCCACATAAGGAAATATTAGGGCAGGTGACCAAAAGCTTGGTCAAAGAGGTAGATTTTGAGGAGCATCTTAAAGGAGGAAAGAGAGATAGAGAGGTGGAGTGGTTTAAGGAGGGAATTCCAGAGTTCAGGGCCGAGGCAGCTGAAGGCACTTTTGCCGATAGTGGAGCCGTTAAAATCAGGGATACGCAAAAATCTAGAATTGAAGGAGCACAGAGATCTCAAGACTCCAGCGCGCATGTGCAGAGGTCCCGGCATGGTTTTCAGCACTGGGACCTGGTCAGGCCACCACCGAGGAGAGGCTCGGGAGCGGCCAGAATCGGGAGGAAGTTTTTCGGCGAGCTTGGAGGCAAAAAAAAGCGGCGC
The DNA here is from genome assembly GCF_044704955.1 of Pristiophorus japonicus. Taxonomy (NCBI): domain Eukaryota; kingdom Metazoa; phylum Chordata; class Chondrichthyes; family Pristiophoridae; genus Pristiophorus; species Pristiophorus japonicus. The sequence continues at coordinate 528,136,234 of NC_091977.1, forward strand.
ACCTCGGGTTGGGGAAATTTGGGCCCTATGAGTCAGAAGGTGAAGGGTTCTGTTATGTATCTGGACTTGTATATACTCTGTACAGCCACCAGAGGGCTCATTCCCCGGAGTCCCAAGGGGTCTCATAATACCTTGGGAGCATAGGTATTTAAGAGTGCTTCAAGGTTGGAGAGGCACTCTGGAGACCTGCAATAAAAGACCAAGGTCACACTTTACTTTGAGCTCACAGTGTTCAGTCTGACTCTTTCTCCACACACTACAACTGGCGACGAGACACAGATAGCGAACCCAAAGATGCAGAGAACAGTGGGCATCCTGGAGAAATTCTCGGAGGGAGATGATTAGGAAACTTTTGTGGAGCGACTCGACCAATACTTCGTGGCCAACGAGCTAGATGGGGAAGAGAGCGCTGCCAAACAGGCGTCGATGTCGGGGCTGCACCATTCTAGGCGTGGCCCAAAACTTGACCCTTATATTTCTATGATTCTGTAAGAGATTACTGAGAGATTACCGCTATCGGGAAGGATTGAACAGGCTGGGGCTTTATTCTTTAGAAAAAGGATTACTCACAGGGGACCTGATGGAGGTCTTTAACATTATGAAAGGGTTGGACAGAGTAGATGTGAAGAGCTTGCTCCAGAAATTGCATTCAGAGGCTTCCTTCGTATGAACGCCTCCGACCCGAAACAAATCTACAAAAATACCTGGTGGTCCCAGAGGAATGTAGGATCTCGGTTGGTGGCCTGGCTTCACTGCACAGCGCACGGGACGATGCCTTTCAGGGATGTATGTACATGCTGGAGTCATGTGAGCCTGGACCACCAATCACCATGCAGTATTCTCATTGATAACAATGGCAACTCCATTTTTACGAGTTCACATTACTATCAATGAGAATAACTCCCTAAAACACCCAAACAAAGCACAATAAATAAATAAAACACCTCACATATTTAAGATTAATTGAAATTACATGTAACTAAATGTTTTAGAAAAAATATACTTTGGGGTGGAATTTGTTTTAATGTGTTTTAATAGAGTTAAAAATAAAGTTACCTTAATGGACAGGGTTTTTAATATAAACATGAATGATTAAAGTTAATTATTATATGTTTTAAAAGTGTTACGCTGGTAAAAGTAGGCTATACACCTGCTTTTACCAGGCGTACTAGTTTGAAGGACATTTGCTGGGCATGAGTTGGGCAAATAGCCCAATCTCTCCCGCACGGATGTCCTTCTCCCGGGAATGCGGAGGATCTGTACGGAGAAATCTCGACAGATCGGAAAAGCTGGTTTTCGGCACACGTGCATCGCGAGCCGAGAGCCGGCTTTAGCGAGGCCTCGCCGGGTCCGTCCGCACTTCGTACGCACTCGGCAAGGCAGGGCTTTCCGGCCCAATGTTTCCTCTTGTTGGAGAATCCAAAAACTAGGGGCCTTCAGTACACGATAATTACCAATAAATCCAATAGGGAAATAAGGAACAGATTCTTTACCCCAGAGAGTGGTTAGAATGTGGAACTCACTCCCACAAGGAGTGGTTGAGACAAATAGATGCTTTCAAAAGAGAACTAGACGAGTACATAGAAACATAGAAAATAGGTGCAGGAGTAGGCCATTCGGCCCTTCGAGCCTGCACCGCCATTCAATGAGTTCATGGCTGATCATGCAAATTCAGTATCCCATTCCTGCTTTCTCGCCATACCCCTTGATTCCCCCTAGTAGTAAGGACTACATCTAACTCCTTTTTGAATATATTTAGTGAATTGGCCTCAACAACTTTCTGTGGTGGAGAATTCCACAGGTTCACCACTCTCTGGGTGAAGAAGTTTCTCCTCATCTCGGTCCTAAATGGCTTACCCCTTATCCTTAGACTGTGACCCCTGATTCTGGACTTCCCCAACATTGGGAACATTCTTCCTGCATCTAACCTGTCTAAACCCATCAGAATTTTAAAAGTTTCTATGAGATCCCCTCTCATTCTTCTGAACTCCAGTGAATACAAGCCCAGTTGATCCAGTCTTTCTTGATATGTCAGTCCCGCCATCCCGGGAATCAGTCTGGTGAACCTTCGCTGCACTCCCTCAATAGCAAGAATGTCCTTCTTCAAGTTAGGAGACCAAAACTGTACATAATACTCCAGGTGTGGCCTCACCAAGGCCCTGTGCAACTGTAGTAACACCTCCCTGCCCCTGTACTCAAATCCCCTCGCTATGAAGGCCAACATGCCATTTTCTTTCTTAACCGCCTGCTGTACCTGCATGCCAACCTTCAATGACTAATGTACCATGACACCCTGGTCTCGTTGCACCTCCCCTTTTCCTAATCTGTCACCATTCAAATAATAGTCTGTCTCTCTGTTTTTACAACCAAAGTGGATAACCTCACATTTATCCACATTATACTTCATCTGCCATGCATTTGCCCACTCACCTAACCTATCAAAGTCACTCTGCAGCCTCATAGCATCCTCCTCGCAGCTCACACTGCCACCCAACTTAGTGTCATCCGCAAATTTGGAGATACTACATTTAATCCCCTCGTCTAAATCATTAATGTACAATGTAAACAGCTGGGGCCCCAGCACAGAACCTTGCGGTACCCCACTAGTCACTGCCTGCCATTCTGAAAAGTACCCATTTACTCCTACTCTTTGCTTCCTGTCTGACAACCAGTTCTCAATCCACGTCAGCACACTATCCCCAATCCCATGTGCTTTAACTTTGCGCATTAATCTCTTGTGTGGGACCTTGTCAAAAGCCTTCTGAAAGTCCAAATAAACCACATCAACTGGTTCCCCCTTGTCCGCTGTACTGGAAACATCCTCAAAAAATTTCAGAAGATTTGTCAAGCATGATTTCCCTTTCACAAATCCATGCTGACTTGGACCTATCATGTCACCTCTTTCCAAATGCGCTGCTATGACATCCTTAATAAATAACATGAGAGAAACAAGAAAGGCTGAGATAAAGGAGGTGGAATGGGAGGAGACTTGTGCAGAGTATGAACACCAGCAGAGTCTGGTTGGGCCAAATGGCCTGTTTCTGTGCTGTATATTCCATGCAATTCTACTCTCTTGCAGAGAGCCGGCATGGGCTAGATGGGCCGACTGGCCTCCTTCTGTCCTGCAACCATTCTACATTCCGATCATTCTATGAGAGATTACTGAGAGATTATAGCGATTGGGGAAGATTGAACAGGCTGCAAGATTCTTTCTATAATTGCAGTGTCCGAAGGGTTACAGTGGGCAGCAGAACCTTGAAATTATGCCGTGGAATAGAATTCCTCTCTCTGCCGTGTTAGTGCAGACGTCAATCCGTTTAAAATAAATAGGTTCAAGACGCAACTGAAGAGTACCACTGCAGGCAAATGTGACTGTCGTCTCGAATCCCACCATTTTTAGTTAACATTAAAAAATCTCCTGTTCCCGAAAACATTATTTTCAAATCACGTGTTGAGCTGCCTGCAAATTACCCTCAAAATATTCTTCCCCTTTTATCATTCCACTGAAAGATATCACATATTTATTTGACTTGACATTTTTCTTGGCGAGGGGAGGAAATGACCTTTACAAGAAAAGCCAATGAATAAATATTTCCACAAAAGGTCTACGAGGCTATGAAGCCCTGTGTGTCTATTGCTAGCAAAGGACGACATGAAACCTTCTCTTCCACAAACCTAGCCATGAGGGGGTCACTCATTAATGCAAGCTTTGAATAAAACCTCGGCATCTGTGGGTACTCAGTGTATTATCCATTAAAATATTTATCAAGGAACACTGATTCATGCTCACGAGCAGCTCCCAAGAATTTTTTATTCGTTTCTGTACATCACACTGAAAAGCCTTAATTATCTTATTGAAACATATAAGATAATGAGGGGGCTCGACAAGGTGGATGCAGAGAGGATAATTTCCACTCATAGGGGAAACCAAAACTCGGGGGCCGCCCATTTAAAACTGAGATGAGGAGAAATTTCTTCTCTCACAAGGTTGCAAATCTGTGGAATTCTCAGCCCCAGAGAGCTGTGGCGGTTGGATCATTGAATATATTTAAGGCGGAGATAGACAGATTTTTGAGCGATAAGGGAGTAAAGGGTTATGGGGAGCGGGCAAGGAAATGGAACTGAGTCCATGATCAGATCAGCCGCGATCTTATTGAATGGCGGAGCAGGCTCGAGAGGCCAAATGGTCTACTCCTGTTCGTATTTCTTATGTTCTTATGTTCTAGATGGCACCGTCTCAGGATAAGGGGTGGGCCAATTAAGACAGAGATGAGGAAACATTTCTTCACAGGGTATTATGAATCTTTGGAATTCTCTATCTCAAAGGGCTGTGGAAGCTGCGTATATTTAAGGCTGAAATCGATTGATTTTTGGACTCGAGGGGAATCAAGGGATATGGGGATTCGACAGGAAAGTGTAGTTGAGGTCGAAGGTCAGCCATGATCTTATTGAATGGTGGAGCAGGCTCAAGGGGCCATAGGCCTACTCCTACTCCTAATTCAAATGTTCTTATGAAGTGTGCACAGTTGTAGCTTCTAAAGAGATAGACAGTTTCGTCGGCTTTCAGAGTTGTTAATCAGAAGTCCTGAGCATGAAGCTAGTCTGGATTCCAAATCTGAGCTCCAGATTTTTGATTCACATCCAAACTCAGGTTCAGATACACCCAAGATGTTTGACCCTGGGGATCAGTAGAGACTTCAGTCTCCTGACAATGGAGGTCCCTGTTATGTTAAAAGTACAAATTCACAACCATTCCATAATTGTTTCACGCATTAAGGTCATTTGTTTCCATGGCAACCGTTATGTTTTATACAGTATTGCTTTTCAGTGAAAGGCATTTAAGAGTTGAGTGGACTGAAGACTGTGAGATTACACAGCCAACGCCTTATTAATTAGCCTCAGATTTTATTAATAGAGTTATTGTAAGTAATCGCTAAGTGCCACTAAAAGATTAGTACCTTCATTTTTCAGGTTAATTATAATAAAGCTCGTAATGGAATGATTTATTTCTAATATGCTTTCAGTTTGTCAATGCTTTGCAGTAATAACTAATGTCACCCTCTTCATTCACATAATTATTATTTTGTGATTCTCTTTTCTTGAACAAGAAAAACAAATGACGTCTTTCAGATCTTGCTTTGCTGTCTGACACAGGAATAAATATATACGTTTATCTTCTGATATTGTTCGAAATATTTTTGTGTCTCTCAGCTTAGAATTCTTCCTCGATTTTTTTTCAATGACAGAATCCACAAGCTAGTTCAGATTGGACTTATCTTGCACTCATTCAGCTACCCGATAATCCGGCATTGAGTGATAAAAGGGAAGAAAAGTTTGATTTATTAAGATTACCTTTGGCAGTACGCTGCTATTTCATAGACTTCATCTTGCACACTGACTGATCTTCTCCAGATGCCCACGATATGTCACTCAATACTTTCCTCATTGCATATTGCAACTCACTTCTTTTGATAATTTACATCCGGTCCCATCTTTATGGATGTGCTTATTTGTACTGCCAAAATGGCCACCATGCTCCACCCTTTGTTTCTGATTGGTCCCCTTGGAGGATAAGCCACACCCTGAAGTTCCACAGAAATGTGTAACTGGAATCGCCCATCCCAAGGTCTCACTGACTTTGCAAATTGTAACTCGATCCACTTTGACTTCCTGAAGCGACAGAGGTCAGAGCTCCCCAGAAGACAGTAAGGGCCAGCCAAAGTGCCTTACCCCAGTCCAAGTGCATACCTCCCCCAGCCAAAGTGCCTTGCCCCAGTCCAAGTACAACTCTCCCGCAGCCAAAGTGCCTTATCCCAGTCCAAGTGCATGCCTCCCCCAGCTGAAGTGCCTTACCCCAGTCCAAGTGCATGCCTCCCCCAGCCAAAGTGCCTTACCCCAGTGCAAGTGCACCCCGCCCCCCCCCTCCAACCCCACCCCCCTCCAACCCCACCATAGATGGGACAGGCATTGTGTACAGATTGTTAACAGGTTTAGTGGGTATGAAGTGAATAGTGACAGTGTCGTGACTTCTGGATATCATCCACTCCAACGATGTCCCTTGTAGGGGGTTGGAAGAAGGTGATCTGTCTTCCCCCCACCTGTGTGTCTCCCCACTCCTCCCACGGTGTCTCTCTCTCTCACTCCCCCAGCCTCTCTCACGCTCCCCCCAGCCTCTCTTTCCCTCCAGTCTCATTCTCCCCCAGCCTCTCTCACTCTCCCCCAACCTCTCTTTCCCCCCAGTTTCACTCTACCCCAGCCTCTCCCACTCTCCCCAGCCTCTCCCACTCTCCCCCAGCCGCTCTCTCCCCCCAGTCTCACTCTCCCGCAGCCTCTCTCACTCTCCCGCCAGCCTCTCTCTTGCTCTCGGTCCCCCACCTCTCTCACTCTCCCCCCAGTCTCTCTCACTCTCCCTCCAGTCTCGCTCTCTCTCTCCTCAGCCTCTCTCACTCTCCCCCCGGTCTCTCTCTCTCTCCCCAGCCTCTCTCACTCTCCTCCCAGTCTCTCTCTCTCTCCCCCCAGCATCTCTCACTCTTCCCCCAGCCTCTCTCACTCTTCCCCCAGCCTCTCTCACTCTCCCCCGGTCTCTCTCACTCTCCCCCCAGCCTCACTCTCTCTCCCCCAGCCTCTCTCACTCTCCTCCCAGTCTCTCTCTCTCTCTCCCCAGCCTCTCTCACTCTCCCCCCAGCATCTCTCACTCTCCCCCTAATATGTCCTGACTATACAGTACAAATGCACACGAGGCCCATACTCGAGAGAAGGTCACTCTGTGACCAGTAACCTTTATTCGCCAGCACTGAAGTGATGAAGGTCGATGGAGCTTCCCCTTTTATACCTGAAAGTCCAGGTTAGGAGTGTCTCCCACAAGTTCACCACCTAGTGGTCAGTGTTCTCGCGGTGTACAACTGAGGTCAGTTTATACATGGGTTACAATGACAGTTGAATACATGACATCACCTCCCTGGCAAAGTCTTATTGGAATCACAGGTTAAGTCTCTCTGGTGGTTTACGCTCCCTTGTAGAGCGCCTGAGTTGGGGCTCCGGTTGTTGGGCGCTGGCCTGAGTGTCTGCTGTTTGCGGTGCCTCCGGCCTGTCCAGACTGCCCACAGTGCCTGGGCTCTCCGCCACTTGGTTTCGGTGTTCGGTCACCTGTGGTGGAGTGAACTCTACATCATGTTCAACCTCTGCTTCTTCTATGGGGCTGCTGAACCTCCTTTTTGTTTGATCCACGTGTTTGCGGCAGATTTGTCCATTGGTAAGTTTAACTACCAGAATCCTATTCCCCTCTTTGGCAATCACAGTGCCTGCGAGCCATTTTGGACCTGCAGTGTAGTTGAGGACAAAGACAGGGTCATTGACATCAATACATCGCGCCCTCGCATTCCTGTCATGGTAATCACATTGTGACCGGTGCCTGCTCTCAACAATTTCTTTCATGGTGGGGTGTATAAGGGATAACCTGGTTTTGAGCGTCCTTTTCATCAGCAGCTCTGCGGGTGGAACCCCTGTGAGCGAGTGTGGTTGGGATCTATTGGCCAACAGGAGGCATGATAAGCGGCTTTATAGGGAACCACCTTGGATTCTGAGCATCCCCTGTTTGATTATCGGCACTGTTCGTTCCGCCTGGCTGTTTGAGGCCGGCTTGAACGGTGCCGTTCTGACATGGTTGACACCATTTCCTGCCATGAAGTCCTGGAATTCAATGCTTGTAAATCACGGGCCATTGTCGCTGACCAAGACGTCTGGTAGACCATGGGCGGCGAATATTGCCCATAGACTTTCTACCATGACAGAGGATGTGCTTGAATTGAGAATGTCAACTCGATCCATTTGGAGTAGGCATCTACTACAACCAAAAACATTTTTCCAATGAAAGGACCTGCGTAGTCCACATGGATGCGTGACCATGGCTTGGCGGGCCAGAACCAGGGGCTAAGGGGGTCTTCCCTGGGCGCATTGCCCAACTGGGCACACGTGCTGCACCTGCGAACACAAAGTTCCAGGTCTGCATCTATCCCTGGCCACTAAACATATGACCTGGCAATTGCCTTCATCATGGCAATGTCCGGATGCTCATTGTGGAGTTCACGGATGAACACCTCTCTGCCTATCTGGGGCATGACTACTCCGTTTCCCCAGAGTAGGCAATCAACCTGAATTGAGAGTTCATCCTTGCGCCTGTGAAATGGTTTAAATTCCTCAGGGCATGCCCCGTACGTGGCTGCCCAGTCCTCATTCAGGACACATTTCTTGACTAAAGACAGTAGTGGGTCTCTATTTGTCCAGACTTTGATCTGACTGGTTGTGACGGGTGAGCCTTCACTTTCGAAAGCTTCAACAGCCATGATCATCTCAGCAGCATGCTCGGTTGCCCCTCGATGGTGGCTAGTGGGAGCCTGCTGAGTGCATCGGCGTAGTTTTCAGTGCCCGGTCTGTGCCGAATTGTGTAGTCATAGGAGGCTAACGTGAGTGCCCACCTCTGTATGCGGGCCAAAGCATTTGCATTTATGGCCTTGTTGTCAGCCAAAAGGGATGTTAGGGGTTTGTGATCTGTCTCCAGCTCAAATTTCCTGCCAAACAGGTCCTGGTGCATTTTTTTTACTGCATATACACATGCAAGCACTTCCTTTTCTACCATCCCGTAGCCCCTTTCTGCCTGGGACAGACTCCTGGAGGCATAAGCTACCGGCTGTAACTGACCCTTGGCATTAACATGCTGCAACACACACCGACCCCATAGGTTGACGCATGGCACGTTAAAACAAGTTTCTTACATGGGTAATATAGCGTTAACAGATTGTTGGAGCAGAACAAATTGCATGCTCTATCAAAAGCTCTTTCCTGGCTGTCCCCCCAGACCCATTCGCCACCTTTGCATAGGAACACGTGTAGCGGCTCGAACAGCGTGCTCAATTTGGGAAGAAAGTTACGAAAATACTTCAGGAGCCCCAGGAATGAACGCAGCTCTGTCGTGTTACGGGGTCTGGGTGCTCTCTGGATCGCTTCAATTTTGGATGCAGTAGGTCTGATCCCATATGCTGCTACCCTCATCCCAAGGAATTCTACCTCTGGAGCTAGGAAGACACAGTTTGCCTTTTTCAGTCGCAGACCTACCCGGACCAGTCTGTGGTTGTGGAGGTGTTCTTCAATCTCGCAACCCGTGATGAGGATGTCGTCTTTGAAAAACCACCGTCCTTGGAATCGACTTGAGGAGGCGTTCCAACTTTCGTTGAAAGATCGCGGCGGCTGAGCGAATCCCGAACGGACATCTGTTGTACTCAAACAATACCTTGTGTGTCGTGATGGTGGTCAGCTTCTTCAACTCACTTGCCAGTTCCTGGGTCATGTAAGCTGAGGTCAGGTTCAATTTTGAAAAAAGTTTTCCACCGGATAGCGTCGCAAAGAGGTCCTCCGCTCTCGGTAGCGGGTACTGGTCTTGAAGTGACACCCGATTGATGGTGGCCTTGTAATCACCACATATCCTGACTGACCCATCTGCCTTGAGCACCGGCACAATCGGACTCGCCCAGTCACTGAATTTGATTGCCGAGATGATGCCTTCCCTCAGCAGGTGGTCCAATTCACCTTCTATCTTTTTCCGCATCACGTACGGCGGCAGCGCTCTGGCCTTGTGGTGTACTGGCCTGGCGTCCAGGTTTATGTGAATCACTACCTTGGTCCCCATGAAAGTGCCAATGCCTGGTTGAAATAGTGAGTCAAATTTATCCAGGACCTGTGAGCATGATATTCGCTCCACAGAAGAAATTGCATTGACATCACCCCATTTCCAGTTCATGACAGAAAGTCAACTACTCTCCAGCAGTGCGGGACCGTCCCCCAGGACAATCCAGAGTGGCAACCTGTTCTCCGAATCTTTGTGGGTCACGACTACCGTGGCGCTGCCTAGCACCAGAATGATCTCCTTTGTATATGTCCGTAGCTGTGCGTCAATCGGCAATAATTTTGGCCTCCTGGCCTTGGACGCCCACAACTTGTCGAACTGTTTGAAACTTATCAGGGACTGGCTGGCCTCCGTGTCTAGCTCCATTGATACTGGGATGCCATTGAGGAGAACTTTCATCATTATCGGTGGCATCCTGGTGTATGAACTGTATATGTGCTCCACATGAACTTGCTGAACTTCAGCTTCCAGCGATTTCCCCCAGTGTCCATTTGGCCTCGTAGGTCTTACATCGGGCCCGTCTTCCTCGTACATCAACTTGGCTTCAGGCTTCCTGCACATACGTACCAAGTGACCGCTGACGTTGCAGTTTCTGCAGGTGTATTGCTGATACCTGCAAGCTCTGGCTGTGTGTTTGCTTCCACAACTCCAACATGAGCCGTTGTTGGAAACAAAAGGTCCATTACCAGTCGATCGTCTCTGACTGTCTCTGTAACTGTCCTTAAGCGCACCATTGACAGGTGTCGATGGCCCCATTACTGGCCGCATTGTCCCTTGCAATGGCATGAATTGCTGTTTAGCTCGTCATTGTCTCTGTTGAATTCCCCCTTTGGGTTCGACTACATACTGGGGCATGTCCGATTGCCCCTGTCTGCCTGGAGAACTGTGTGCCGTGTTAACAATGTTGACTCCCTGTCCATTTGCTGCATTTAAACCAAGATTCTTGTCAAACCATTCTGGTCTCTTCCTCCCCTGAGATAAATGTCTGGGCCATCAAAGCCGCCGTTTCCAGGGTCAAGTCTTTGGTCTCAATCAGCTTCCTGAAACTCCCAGCGTGCCCAAAGCCCTCAATAAAAAAGTCTGGCAGCATCTCTGCTCTGCATACATCTGGGAACTTACATAGGCTCGCCAGTCGCCGGAGGTCTGCCACGAAGTCTGGAACGCTTTGCCCTTCTCGCCGCCGGTGCATGTAAAACCGGTGTCTCGCCATGTGCATGCTGTTCACCGATTTAAAGTGTTCCCCGATCAACTTACTGAGCTCTTCAAAAGTCTTGTCCGCCGGCTTCTCTGGCGCTCGAAGGTCCTTCATCAGGGAGTACGTCCTGGATCCTCAAACCGTCAGGAGATGAGCCCTGCGTTTGTCAGCCGAATCCTGTCCCAACCATTCCTTAGTGACAAAACTTTGCTGTAGTCTCTCAATAAAATCGTCCCAATCATCACCAACACAGTACCTCTCGTCTGTGCTGCTAGTGGCCATGCTCGCGTCGTTTAAATCCCAGTTTCTCGTCGCCAATAATAAGTCCTTACTATACAGTACAAATGCACACGAGGCCCATACTTGAGAGAAGGTCACTCTGTGACCAGTAACCTTTATTAGCTAGCACTGAAGTGAAGAAGGTGGGTCGAGCTTCCCCTTTTATACCTGAAAGTCCAGGTTAGGAGTGTCTCCCACAAGTTCACCACCTAGTGGTCAGTGTTCTCGCGGTGTACAACTGAGATCAGTTTCTACATGGGTTACAATGACAGTTGAATACATGACATCCCCCCCCCCAGCCTCTCTCTCTCCCCCCAGTCTCACTCCCCTCGCCCCCCCAGCCTCTCTCTCTCTCCCCCCAGTCTCTCTCACTCTCCCCCCAGTCTCTCTCACTCTCCCCCGAGCCTCTCTCTCTCTCCCCAGCCTCCCTCACTCTACCCCCAGTCCCTCTCTCTCCCCCCAGCCTCTCTCCCTCCCCCCCCCAGCCTCTCTCTCTCCCCAGCCTCTCTCACTCTACCCTCAGTCCCTTTCTCTCTCCCCTCAGTCTCACTCCCCTCGCCCCCCCCCAGCCTCTCTCTCTCTCCCCCCAGTCTCTCTCACTCTCCCCCCAGTCTCTCTCACTCTCCCCCCAGCCTCTCTCTCTCTCCCCAGCCTCCCTCACTCTACCCCCAGTCCCTCTCTTTCCCCCCAGCCTCTCTCTCTCCCCCCCCCAGCCTCTCTCTCCCCCCCCCCCCAGCCTCTCTCACTCTCCCACCGAGCCTCTCACTCTCTTTTGGCCCCCCGCCTCCGCTCTCGGGCCCAGGCCGGCCGGCGGGGTAGTGAGTCGGAGCCTCAGGTCCTGCTTCTCGGCACCACTTGGAGGGAATGAGTGGGCGGAGCTTGACAGGGCGGGGCTTGCCGCATGTCTGTCAAAAAAGTGCAATGCGGATAGGGAGGGTGGCGGAGCAGGCTTGACAGAGGTCTGTCAGTTAAAAAAAATGCAGTGCAAATAGTTATATCGTATCTGTATTCCTGGTGCATTTCGTCTAAATGGTGCAGAGGAACTAAGGGATCTGGGGGGTGCGGATCCACACACCATTCAAATAAAGACTTTCATTTATATAGCGCCTTTCACAACCACCGGATATCTCAAAGTGCTTTACAGCCAATAAAGTACTTTTGGAGTGTAGTCATTGTTGTAATGTAGGAAAAGCGGCAGCCATTTTGCGCACAGCAAGCTCCCACAAACTGCAATGTGATAATCTGTTTTTGTTGTGTTGATTGAGGGATAAATATAATGGCCAGGACACGGGGGATAACTCCCCTGATCTTCTTCAAAATAGTGCAATGGGATCTATTACGTTCAGCTCAGAGAGGTTTAACATCTCATCCAAAAGACAGCAACTCTGACAGTGCAGCGCTCCCTCAGCACTGCATTGGAGTGTCAGCCTAGATTTTTGTGCTCCAAACTCTGGAGTGAGACTTGAACCCATAGCCTTCTAACTCAGAGGCGAGGGTGCTAGCCACTTTAAAAAAAAACAATTCATATTTATTGAATATTATATGTTACAGGAGACAAATTAAACTTCAGGTTTTGATGTTAATATGTGTTGGAGGAACACCTGTGCAAAGCGGTAGAATGGATTAGTGTGATACAATGGAAGGATCACGATATTGTAAATGTTATTAATAATTCATATTTATTGAATATTAATAACTTTTACAATATCGTGATCCTTCCATTGTATCATGCTAATCAATTCTACTCCTTTGCACAGCCGTTCCTCCAACACATATTAACATTAAAACCTGAAGTTTAATTTGTCTCCTGTAACATATCTATTGTATTTTACAAATTGATGATAAAATACTATCTTTAAATTCTTTTCGGAATAAAACATTCACAGGGCCCTATAATGATCTTTTCGTTTATTTTTACAAACGATTTAGGTTTATTCTCCCCTTAAAAAACAGAGCGTTCCTTCTTTGCACAATCACAAATCTAGCCAAACTGAGCATTAAATTAATTGTCGCTCCGTTAGACTCGGGCAGACTCTCCTGCAACCCCCATCTCAAAATTGAGTCACACGGGATTCCCATTCTTGCTCCTCGGTCCTCACCCAGCAAGAAAACCTCACACAATGTCGAACATAGCACTTAAAATCCTTTCACTGTGGACATAACACCAGCAAATGGGACAGAGTCTCATCCCACGTCCCACACACTAGTCAAGTTGCCACCTCTACTCGCCCAATCTTATTTAAGACTATCATGGTAAAAATCTGCTAATGAGTCAATTTGAAACCCAGTTCATTCCAGTCTGGCCATTTAAAATTCGCCCACATTCCCTTCCAAATCCTGTTGAAGTCCAGCTGTGGGTATATATTCTGCCAAAACTCCTGACCAGCAGGTGTCTTAAACCTCCATTCTCTAAATACCCCATAGAAATCTCGAGTATTACAGTTGTCAACTTGGACCAACTCCTCCCCTTTTTCCCGCAAGAAGCTTGGAAAATCACGATGAATTATACCACCTTTGGAGATCTGCGCATTTATGAGGGTGATACCAGAACTGAGAGTGTACAATTACCAGGAAAGACTGAGCTGCCTGGGCATCTCTTCTCGAGAAACAAGAAAACAGAGAGCTCATCTAACAGAGGTCTTTAAAATTATGAAGGGCCTCGATAAGGGAGATGTAGAGAAGATGTTGCCACTTGTGGATTAATCCAAAACTAGGGGCCACACATAAGAACATAAGAACATAAGAATTAGGAACAGGAGTAGGCCATCTAGCCCCTCGAGCCTGCTCCGCCATTCAACAAGATCATGGCTGATCTGGCCGTGGACTCAGCTCCACTTACCCGCCCGCTCCCCGTAACCCTTAATTCCCTTATTGGTTAAAAATCTATCCATCAGTGATTTGAATACATTCAATGAACTAGCCTGAACTGTTTCCTTAGGCAGAGAATTTCACAGATTCACAACCCTCTGGGAGAAGAAAGTCCTTCTCAACTCGGTTTTAAATTGGCTCCCCCGTATTTTGAGGCTGTGCCCCTAGTACCAGTCTCCCCGATCAGTGGAAATATATAAGATGGTCACGAATAAATTTAATAGAGAAACCTCTTTAGTCAGACAATGGTGAGAATGTGGAACTCACTACAAAAGGTGTGTTTGAGGCGAGTAGCATAGATTGATATAAGGGGAAGCTGGATAAACACGAGGGAGAAAGGAAGTATGAGGTAGGAGGCTCGAGTGGAGCACAAACATCAGCATAGACCAGGTGAGCCGAATGGCCTGTTTCTGTTGTGTACAATTCTATGTACTTTAATTTTGCTTCACTTGGGAACAAAGCTAATTGTCAATTGGCTTGTTTCTGTATTCATCTACATAGGATATACGGCATAGTTACAGGCTATTCAACCCAACCAGTCCATGCGGCATTTATGCTCCTCCCGTCTTTCTTCATCTAACTCTATCAGCATAACCGTCTATTCCCTTCCCCCTCATATGCTTATCTCATCATCATAGGCGGTCCCTCAAAACGAGGATGACTTGCTTCCACGCCAAAAAAGGATGAGTTCACAGGTGTTTCAATGAAGAACCCGAACTACATCCTGAAGGGTGGAAGATGCCTGTGCATGGATTTTTTTTAATGTGTGGTGGCTGTTGCAGGTGCAGCAGGTAATCAGGAAGGCGAATGGAATGTTGGCCTTCATTGCAAGAGGGATGGAGTACAAAAGCAGGGAGGTCATGCTGCAACTGTACAGGGTATTGGTGAGGCCGCACCTGGAGTACTGCGTGCAGTTTTGGTCATCTTACTTAAGGAAGGATATACTAGCCTTGGAGGGGGTACAGAGACGATTCACTAGGCTGATTCCGGAGATGAGGGGGTTACCTTATGAGGATAGATTGAGTAGACTGGGTCTTTACTCGTTGGAGTTCAGAAGAATGAGGGGTGATCTTATAGAAACATTTAAAATAATGAAAGGGATAGACAAGATAGAGGCAGAGAGGTTGTTTCCACTGGTCGGGGAGACTAGAACTAGGGGGCACAGCCTCAAAATACGGGGGAGCCAATTTAAAACCGAGTTGAGAAGGAATTTCTTCTCCCAGATGGTTGTGAATCTGTGGAATTCTCTGCCCAGGGAAGCAGTTGAGGCTAGCTCATTGAATGTATTCAAATCACAGACAGATTTTTAACCAATAAGGGAATTAAGGGTTATGTGGAGCGGGCGGGTAAGTGGAGCTGAGTCCACGGCCAGATCAGCCATGATCTTGTTGAATGGCGGAGCAGGCTCGAGGGGCTAGATGGCCTACTCCTGTTCCTAATTCTTATGTTCTTATGTTCTTATGTTCTTATGTTCTTATGTTGCACACCAGCCACCACACGGGCTTGACAGAGCTAGGCCTTGGTCCAGTGGCAAGGGTTAACCAAGACGACTGAAGACCAGCTCTGCTGTACGGACCTAGTGCGCACACATATCGCTGTGTGGGCTGACCCATGCTGCCCCTGGGCCCCTGGTCCTGAACTCGCGTCTCTCCTGGGCCCCGATCACGTCCCTCCACAGTCTCTCACCGCTCCTTCGCCCCGACCTCGCCGCTCCTGCTGTACCTGCCCACGCTCCAATCACCGACCTGGACCTTGATGACATCACTCTTCGCTGCCGTCGCCCTCCCGCACCAGGTCGCACTGATCCCTGAAGTGGTATGCCTCCACGCTGCTCCCCGAGGCCTCCACGCTGCTCCTTTTACGGCCCCGTCCTGCCGCTGGTGTTCTCACGTAGGTGCTTATCTAACCTCCCCTTAAATGCAGCTATGCTATTTGCTTCAATCGTTCCCTGTGGTAACGAGTTGCACAGTCTCACAACACGCAATACAAAAGCAAAATACTGCGGATGCTGGAAACTGAAATAAAACCAGAAAATGCTGGAAATCTCAGCGGGTCAGGCAGCATCTGTGGAGAGAGAAACAGAGTTAACATTTCGGATCGATGACCCTTTGTCAGAACTGGAGAGTGTTCGAAATGAATGGATTCTTAAGGAGCACTGAAAAGGGGAGGAGAGGAAAGAAGAAAAGGGAAGGTCTGTGATAGGGTGGAAGACAGGAGAGATGAGGGGCACAAAAGGGATGATGGGCCGACTTGAGAAGGTAATGGCAGAAGTTAGAAAAAAGTTAGTCTAGATAGGGTGTGAATGGGGGAATAATGACCAGCTGCCATGGGAAACAGAGAGAAAAAAGTCACATAAGATCGGGGTGGGGTTAAAAAAAGTAGGAAAGGGAGCCAAATATGGGCAGAGGTTATGATCTGAAATAATTGAACTCCATAAGGCTGTAAAGTGCCTAAACGAAAGATGAGGTGCTGTTCCTCGAGCTTGCGTTGAGCTTCATTGGAACATTCTCACCACTCTTAGAGTAAAGAAGTTTCTTCTGAATTCCCTATTGGATTTCTTGGTGACTATCTTATATTGATGGCCTCTAGTTATGCTTTTCCTCACAAGTGGTAACATTCTCTCTGTATCAACTTTATCAAAACCTTTCATCATTTTAAAGACCTCTATTAGGTTACCCCTCACTCGGCCTTCTTTTGTCAAGAGAAAAGAGACCCAGCCTGTTCATCCTTTCCTGATATGTATACCTTTGCATTTCTGGTATCATCCTTGCAAATCTTCTCTGCACCTTCTCCAGTGCCTCTATGGGCTAGATTTTTCACTTTTGTGCAGATCGTCCAAAAATGGGCGTTATTTCCAGCGTGGGCGGTAAATATGGGTTTTGGGATCGTTGGATTATCACCCATTTTCAAAACCCTAACTTTCCATCTTTTAAACTGGGTGATACTGCGAGTGATCTGAAATGGGCGTTAGCGTAAAAATTTTTTGACCATCTGCCGTAAAGTGTCGGCGTCCATAGCAACAGCAAGGCAACACTCGATTCCCATGTTTCAGTAGGTCTGGGGTCATCATTACATGCGCATATGAGGAGACAGAGAGAAAGGGAGCAGAAAGGGACTGAAAGCATGTATGGGTGGGTGTGTTGTGTGGATGTTTGGCTGCTGTGGGAGGCAGGAGGGAGATTCACCAGCAGCAAAAAGGCTACTGAGCACAAAGAACACAGTTGGCACAAAGTTTTTGTGGAAAAATAATATTTAACATGGAAGGGATGGAGGAGGTGACCCAGCATGCTGTGAAGACTGAGGACACTGGCGAAAGCAGTGAGCTGGGAGAGTAACAATTGGGAGGACGAAAAAGAGCGAGGAGGTTCTCGGACAAATGCCTCCCTCATGCAGGAGGTCGAGTCACACTGGGGTCAATTGACCCACGGAGGGCGTGGGAAGCCCACCCCAAAGGTCTACCAGAAGATATAGGCCGACATAGCTGAGGTGGTCTCATCAGCGACCAACGAGGTGCATGAGGGCAACCACTGCCGCAAGCACTGGAATGATCTTGTCGCATCCACCAGAGTAAGTATTACATTTATTTACATGTACTTATATATTTATATAATTTGAATTGTAAGTGCATTGAGTGATTAAAATCAGATGTGATGCCTTGCATTTATACCGGAAATCAAAGCCTGCGGTCACGGTGTACGTCTTTAGGTAAAGAATGATAAGTTTCATAATAATCATGATTACATCTGTCGGTTATGTGTTGTATCAGTCTCTGTGACAGTACCTAGCAATGATACCATGCAATGATCTCATGCCATGTCATGCTTTTGTTACCTTTTACAGAAGAAGCTTTTGAGGAATAGGCCTGAGCAGAAGTGAACGGGTGGAGGGCCACCAGTCATCATCGACCTCACCGACATCGAGGAGCGGGTGTTGGCACTGGTGGGGACCCATCCCCGGTTGGCTACACAAGCAGCAGCAGAGCCTGACGTGATGCCACGTGAGTAAAGTATACACCATTGCGTGATGTAATGTCAATAGATGCCACAACCACTCATATCTGACCAATATTATATGATAGATGAATCATAAAATTCTTCTCGAAATAATGATGGCCTCATGAGAATCATTGCAATGCAGAATTTGGTGATGGTCATGAAATGCGATATCTGTGATGATTTTGATAGCAGTGGTGCTTTTGTCATGCATATGTTGTGTGTAGCGCTGGACTCACCTTGTGACTCTAGCATCCCCTTCTCCTCTAATAACCGAATTTATGTTTTGCAGCTCATAGAAACATAGAAACAAGAAAATAGGTGCAAGAGTAGGCCATTCGGCCCTTCGAGCCTACACTGTCATTCAATGAGTTCATAGCTGAACATGCAACCTCAGAACCCCATTCCTGCTTTCTCACCATACCCCTTGATCCCTCTAGTAGTAAGGACTACATCTAACTCCTTTTTGAATATATTTAGTAAATTGGCTTCAACAACTTTCTGTGGTAGAGAATTCCACAGGTTCACCACTCTCTGGGTGAAGAAGTTTCTCCTCATCTCGGTCCTAAATGGCTTACCCCTTATCCTGAGACTGTGACCCCTGGTTCTGGACTTCCCCAACATCGGGAACATTCTTCCTGCATCTAACCTGTCTAAACCCGTCAGAATTTTAAATGTTTCTATGAGATCCCCTCTCATTCTTCTGAACTCCAGTGAATACAAGCCCAGTTGATCCAGTCTTTCTTGATATGTCCGTCCCGCCATCCCGGGAATCAGTCTGGTGAACCTTCGCTGCACTCCCTCAATAGCAAGAATGTCCTTCCTCATGTTAGGTGACCAAAACTGAACACAATATTCCAGGTGTGGCCTCACCAAGGCCCTGTACAACTGTAGTAACACCTACCTGCTCCTGTACTCAAATCCCCTCGCTATGAAGGCCAACATGCCATTTGCTTTCTTAACTGCCTGCTGTACCTCAGCCAGCAGCACGGCCCCATGCAAGACCACCGAGCCCAGAAGGTGGCAGCACGGGAATGGACTTGCCGAACCCTCCTCCATCTGGTGCTGAGCAGCACCGATTCTTGCCTGTGCATCTGCTGGGTTCCTTCTCAACGGATGACCGTATCGACTTTGAGGAGCTTGCATCGCCAAGTTGTACAGAGCCTTAGTGAGGCCACACCTGGAATATTGTGTTCAGTTTTGGTCCCCTAATCTGAGGAAGGACGTTCTTTATATTGAGGGAGTGCAGTGAAGGTTCACCAGATTGATTCCTGGGATGGCAGGATTGACATATGAGGAGAGACTGGATCAACTGGGCTTGTATCCACTGGAGTTTAGAAGAATGAGAGGGGATCTCATAGAAACATATAAAATTCTGATGGGATTGGACAGGTTAGAGGCAGGAAGAATGTTCCCATTGCTAGGGAGTTCCAGAACCAGGGGACACAGTCTTAGGATAAGGGGTAAGCCATTTAGGACTGAGATGAGGAGAAACTTCTTCACTCAGAGAGTGGTTAACCTGTGGAATTCTGTACCGCAGAAAATTGTTGAGGCCAGTTCGTTAGATATATTCAAAAGGGAGTTAGATATAGCCTTTACTGCCAAAGGGATCAAGGGGTATGGAGAGAAAGCAGAAAAGGGTACTAAGGTTGAATGATCAGCCATGATCATATTGAATGGCGGTGCAGGCTCGAAGGGCCGAAAGGCCTGCTCCTGCACCTAATTTCTATGTTTCTATATAAGCTCCATAATCCATTCGACACTGGTGACATCTAGTGCTCCTGCGGCCATTCCCTCCTCCACCGTGGAGGTACTGGGCCCAAGCACCTTGCCACAGGGCACCCCAGGTGTCACCAGGACGGCGTCGACCAAGTGGAGGTTGGTTCGACATGGCAGATCTGCTTCACGAGTGGCAGATCTGAGCAGGGACATGGTACACTTGTCCAGGAGGATTGCTGACATAGGTCAGTAGATCCAACAGATAATGGGGGGCATATCCCTCCAGCTGGCCAGCATGTCCGCCACCATGAGCGAGTACGTGCCGTGGATTGCAGAAGCCCTGGAGGTGATAGCCAGGAACACCGGTGGCAGAGGCCACCCAGTGGTCCCAAAGCGTGGCACTGCACCCCAAGGCGTCGCACCCCCATGGCCAATGACACATGAGAGCCAGGAGGAAGATCTTGCTTCTGGCTTGGAGCACGTTCCCACCTCAGGACCGTCCTCTCTCATATCCATCCAAGCAGCGGTTCTGCCGTCATCCCCCCCAAATGAAGCAGAGCTTGAGGAGCTCCTCGGCCAGGCCGCTTGGAGTCAGGAGGGAAAGAGGTAGAGGTGGGAAGGAGAAGCGGGGTGGGGGGGGAGGGGGTGAAGTAAAGTGAGGTGCGTGGCCGCAGGTGTTTCTTGGGTATATTTTTATGTTGTTGGTGCTATTTTGTTGGGAGGGGTTGGGGAAAGGGGCGAGGGGGGCTACCTTATGTTCTGTGTTCTGTATTGCTGGAAATGTTGACCATTTGAATGATGTAACTGTGATAAATTTATTGTGGGATGGGGTGGGGTGGGGTGTTTTTTATAGTTATAATTATGATTTCACACAAATGTTCGGATTAAATGTTTTTTAGTTGACATAATCTTGTTGCGTATTGTCTCAGATAGCTGCACCGTTACACACTGGTGATTCCTTAACATGAAAGGGTATAATTAAACTTAACTTGAATCAACTTAAACTTTAACTGTCACCAAGGTGATGCACACCATTGATGTATGAGCTGCACATCCAGCAGTGTTGCAGCTTTGTAAATAACAACAATGTTCTTTCAGGCAAAGCGCTCATTGATGAGCTCCTGACGTAAGAGTATTGCAGCTATGTAGCCACCATGGGCCCTTTCCTGCAATCTAGAGGGGGGGGCGGGGGCATGGTTTCAGCATCAGCCTGATTGTCTGGCCCGAGGTCAGCGTCCACCTCCTTGTCCTCCTCTTCCTCTCTCTCTCCTGAGGTGGACTGTCAGACCCTTCTGGCAATTCTTGTCCCCTCCTGATAGCCAAGTTGTGTAGAATGGAGCACACCACCACGAATTGAGCTACCTGCTCAGGGTGGTATTGGAACTTGCCTCCTGAGTGGTCCAGGTATCTAAAGCGCTGCTTCAGCATTCCAATGGTTTTCTCGACAATATTGCGAGTGGCTATGTGGCTCTCGTTGTATCGCCTCTCGGCTTCAGTGTGGGTGTCACACAGAGGGGTCATCAGCCAGGTGGTGAGGCCACATCCTTTGTCACCAAGCATCCAGCATTGACCTTGTGGCTGCCTGGTAAACATGTCAGATACAGCGCTGTCACGCAGGATGTGAGCATCATGGATGCTGCCCGGGAATTTGGCATTCACTGCCATAATTATTTGCTAGTGGTCGACAACGAGTTGCACATTCAGGGAGTGGAATCCCTTTCGGTTCCGAAAAACTTCTGCATTCTGAAAAGGTGCCCGCATCACAATGTGCGTACAGTCTATTGCTCCCTGCACCTTGGGGAAGTTAACTATTTGGTAGAATCCGAAAGCCTTCAGTCTGAGCCTCCCTGGTCATAGGGAAGCTGATAAAGTCCATCCTGTGTGCATAAAGGGCTACAGTGACCTGTCTAATGCAGCAATCTGTGGCATGCTGAGACAGACCACAAATGTTGCCAGCTGAGGCCTGAAAGGAACCCGACGCATAGAACGAAAGTGCCGTGGTGACCTTGACCTCGACGGACAGTGCGGTCCTGATGATGCTGGTAGGCTGCAGATCTTACCTGATGAGCTGGCATATCTCACTGATACGCTCTTTGTGGAAGCGCAGTCTCCTAAGGCACGTGTTATCGGACAAGTTGAGGTAAGACTGCTTCTCCTTGTAAGTGTGGGGGTGTATGGTCTGGTCCTCCTCATCAGTCTGGCACGTCTTAGATTGGACACATAATGCTGTCGAATATACCGTCTGTCACCTCTAGTCTGCAGCATGTACGTACTCATCAAGACAGGCTGAGAAATGACAGGCCCCATTCCAATAACTATCAGTATTATACCTATTGTTCACAAACATAAATGTCCCCACTAAGACACTTAAAGTAAATTGCAATCGTCCACAGTATGATAAGATGTTTGTTCAGATGTTCACATCACATTAAAAGACCTCCAGAGTACATCCAATCTCCCCCGAAGTTGAAGCAAAGCAGCCTTTTAAATGAAGCGACCTGTGATTTAGAAAATGGCATCCATACCGTTGTGATTAGTTTAGGTGAGAGCAACTTTTTCACAGCGGTTTTCTCGGCGCGGCGATTTTTTGGCCGTTAGTTTTGGCAAATGTGATCTTTACGACAAAAAAAAGTGGGTGGATAATATTATTAAATCTCAGCGTTAATTACGTGCCAAAAGTGACGCTGGGCGATTTTATGGGCATTGATTTCACCCATTCTGATCTTTCCGCCCAAAAAAAGTGGACGGGTGGTATTATTTTTTATCGCCGTTAAATTCATGCCGAAAGTATCGCTCAGCGATAAGTGACCAAGAAATGGGCGTTAGTTTCCATTTTGTGGCTAACTGGGCGATATATGGGCGTTATACCTCATGTCAGTGTTAAAATGGACGTTAAGTGGGCTGTATGTATGCAAAAATAATAGAAAGTTTAGCCCTAAATCTTTTTTATAACATGGCAATCGGAACTGTCTGCAGTACACTTAAGTGTGGTCTAAACAAGGTTCGATACAGGTTTAGTATAACTTACGTACTTTTCAATTCTATACCTCGAGAAATAAATCCTAGTGCTTGGTTTGTTTTTTATGGCCTTGCTATGATGCAACTGTTAGAGATTTGTGTATGTGTACTCCGAGATCCCTTTGTTCCTCGACCCCACCCAGACTCTCCCCCTCCAAGTAATAAGTGACCTCCCTATTCTTCTGACCAAATGTAATACTTCACATTTATCTGTGTTGAACTTCATTTGTCAATTATATGCCCATTCTGCAAGTTTATTAATGTCCTCCTGTAATTTGTTGCAGTCCTCCTCAATATTGACTATCGCCCCCCAATTTGGTGTCATCCGCAAATTTAGAAATTGTGTTTGTGATTCCAAAGTCTAAATCATTAATATAAATTGTGAACAACAGTGGTCCCAGCACTGATCCTTGTGGAACACCACTACCCACCTTCTGCCCCTGTGAATAGCTACCCTTTATCCCTACTCTCTGCTTTCTGTCTTGAAGCCAGCTAGCGATCCATTCTGCTACTTGTCCCCTGACTCCGCATTCTCTGACCTTGTTCATCAGTCTATTATAGGGTACCTTATCGAAGCCTTTTGAAAATCTAGATAAATTACATCTATTGCATTACTATTGTCTACTCTCTCCGTTACCTCTTCAAAAAATTCTTTGAGGTTGGTCAAACAAGACTTTCCCTTTTGAAATCCATGCTAACTATTCATTATTACTAGCAGAAACCTACAAAACATTTGCGGTCAAATTAGTATCGTTATTGTAACAGTACTTGTTTAAACTGTTATCATCTTCTTCGTCTATAGAATCAACGCTGATGTCCTCCCTCCCCTTCTCCCTCCCACCCTCTCCCTACATCTCTCTCGCTCCTTCCCTCCCCCTTCGTCTCTCACTCTCTCACTCTCCCTCCCACCATCTCTCCCTCCCCCACCACCCCCTCCCTCTCACCCTCTCTTTCCCTCCCAACCACTCCCTCCCTCCCTACTTCTCCCTCCCAACCTCTCTCCCTCCCTCCCCCTCCCAACCTTTCCCTCCCACCCTCTCTCCCTCCCTACCATACTTTCTCCATCTCACTCTCCCTCCCACCCTCTCCCTCCCAACCTCTCTCCCTCCCTCCCCCTCCCACTCTCTCCCTCCCAACCTCGCTCCCTCCCCCTCCCACCATCTCCCTCCCACCCTCTCTTTCCCTCCCTCCCTCCTCCTCCCACCATTTCCCTCCCAGCCTCTCTCCCTCCTTCTCCCTCTCACCCTCTCTCCCTCCCTCTCCCTCCCTCCCTCTCTCCCTCTCCCTCCCACCCTCTATCTGTGGGGATGGGGAGAGGCCGAAGACGTCTGCGGAGGAGACCTTACCCCCTACGGGTTTACAGGCAGCAACGCTCAGACCTCCAGCTCTGGATTACTAGTCCAGTAACGTAACCACAATGCTACCATTCCCATTAATGGCCGCAAGGTAAGACAGCTCTGTCATCTATACATATACACGTCGGATTAGGATCTGGTTCAATCTCATGTGATTAACGGTTTTGGTTTCTTTTCACTGAATGAAATGGTTAAAGTTGTTCATTCCCAAGATGCTTTGGAGTTTGACGTGTCAGGGAACTATTTTAGCTGACTCCGTTTTTCAATTGTTTGCTGACAGACAGGATGTAAGATTTGTGACATGTTGTTGGGATGAAAAGACGTGGCAGCTGTTGTTTTGAAGGAAATATATACTTTCTGGGGGACTCGTTCAATAACACCTGTCATTGATGATTGATTGTCGCTGACATAGTTTTGTGAGAATCCCACTATAAAGATACCAAGCTGTTCTGTTCAATCTGCAGAGAAAAATCAGCATCGGAAGGAGCAACAACGGATTTGCTACCCAGGTAGAGATCACTCGGTCGTATGCTTTATTTCTCTGTGTGCTTTATTCCTCTCTCTGTCTAATGTTTAAAGATAATGCGGGAGAAATTCACTCTCGCCCTATGTGAGGTGCTAATTTTGTAAAGTTTGAAAAGTTAGCACCAGGCGCTAAGGATTTAAAACTTTTAAAGAATTTGTTGTTTGCGCTCCAAGAAGGAACTGCAGCGTTAAATCAAGCGCCGCACTTCCGTCTTGGAACGCAATTGGCAGCAGGTGGGGCCGGTGACATCAACGGCGCTGCACACAGGGCCGTGCAACACTGCCACGCTCAAAGACTCCTAAAGGGAAGGGCCATCGCTGCAGGCTCTGCGAAAATAAAAAGGACCTACCTGGAGGAAAGGTTGAGTAGGTTGGGCCTCTACTCATTGGAATTCAGAAGAATGAGAGGTGATCTTATCGAAACGTATAAGGTTATGAGGGGGCTTGACAAGGTGGATGCAGAGAGGATGTTTCCACTGATGGGGGAGCCTAGAACTAGAGGGCATGGTCTTAGAATAAGGGGCTGCCCATTTAAAACAGAGATGAGGAGAAATTTCTTCTCTCAGAGGGTTGTAAATCTGTGGAATTCGCTGCCTCAGAGAGCTGTGGAAGCTGGGACATTGAATAAATTTAAGTCAGAGATAGACAGTTAACCGATAATGGGATAAGGGGTTATGGGGAGTGGGCAGGGAAGTGGAGCTGAGTCCATGATTGGATCAGCCATGATCGTATTAAATGGCGGAGCAGGCTCGAGGGGCCTACTCCTGCTCCTATTTCTTATGTTCTTATGGACCACCATGGCAGCTGTGATCCCGTGCGATCAGCCCAGTGCTCCAGCAGAGTGCCGGGCCGATCGATCGCGGGGAGGAACCGCTTAAAAAACTGGAAGAAAAAAGGTCTGTTTTTTTTACTGACCTCGGCCACTTCGCCTTTAATCATCACCCCCGAAGCTCAGTGGGCAGCACTCTCTCGCCTCTCAGTCAGAAGGTCGTGGGTTCAAGTCCCACTCCAGGTTGAGCACAAAAATCTGGGCTGACACTCGCAGTGCTGTGCTGAGGGAGTGCTGCACTGTCGGAGGTGCCATCTTTCGGATGAGACGTTAAACCGAGGCCCCGTCTGCCCCCTCAGGTGAATGTAAAAGATCCCATGGCACTATTTCGGAGAAGAACAGGGGAGTTATCCCCGCGTCCTGGGCCAATATTTAACCCTCAAACAACATCACTAAAACAGATTATCTGGTCATTATCGCACTGCTGTTTATGGGAGTTTACTGTGCGCAAATTGGCTGCCGCGTTTGCCACATTACAACAGTGACTGCACTACCAAAGTACTTCATTGGATGTAAAGTGCTTTGAGATGCCCGGTGGTCATCAAAGGCACTATATAAATGCAAGTCTTTCTTTTATATTCAATGTTTAAGTGATAAGAACGTAAGAATTAAGTGCAGGAATAGGCCATTCGGCCCCTCGAGCCTGCTCCGCCATTCAGTAAGATCATGGCTGATCTTCGATCTCAACTCCACTTTCCGCACTGTCCCCATATCCCTTGGTTCCCTTCGTATCGTAAAATCTATCGATCTTTGTCTTGAATGTACTCAACGTCAGAACATTTATGGCCCCCTAGGGTAGAGAATTCCAAAGAGTCACCACCCTCTGAGTGAAGAAGATTCTCCTCATCTGAATCTTAATGGCCGACCCCTTATTCTGAGATTGTGACCCCTGGTTCCAGATTCCCCAGCCAGGGGAAACATCCTCCCTGCATTTACCCTGTCAAGCCCTATAAGAATTTTGTATGTTTCACTGAAAACGCCTCTCATTCTACTAAACATTAGAGAATATAGGCCTAATCAGCTCAATCTCTCTTCAGAACAGTCTCCCCATCCCAGGAATAAATCTAATTGTGGAAACTCAAACTCGGGGACATAGTCTTAGAATAAGGGGCTGCTCATTTAAAACTGAGATGAGGAGAAATTTATTTTCTCTGAGAGGGTTGTAAATCTATGGAATTCTCTGCCCCAGAGAGCTGTGGAGGCTGGGTCATTGAGTATATTTAAGGCGGAGATAGACAGGTTTTTGAGCGATAAGGGAGTAAAGGGTTATGGGGAGCAGGCAGGGAAGTGGAGCTGAGTCCATGATCAGATCAGCCATCATCATCATCATCATCGACAGTCCCTCGTATCGAGGATGACTTGCTTCCACGCCGAAAAGGGATGAGTTCACAGGTGTTTCAATGAAGGACCTAATATTCCAGATCCCGAACTACATCCTAAAGGGTGGAAGATGCCTGTGCGTAGATTTTTTTAATGTGTGGTGGCCGTTGCACACCAGCCACCACACGAGCTTGGCAGAGCTCGGTCTTGGTCCGGTGGCGGGGATTAACCAAGACGACCGGAGACCAGCTCTGCTGCACGGACCTAGTGCGCACACATTGCAGTGTGGGCTGGTCCGTGCTGCCCCTGGGCCCTCGCCTCTTCTGGGCCCCGAACTTGCGCCTCTCCTGGGCCCCGATCACATCCCTCTACGAACTCTTGCCGCTTCTTCGCCTCAACCTCGCCCCTCCTGCTGTACCTGCCCGCACTGCAGTCAGCCGTCGCCCTCCTGCAGCAGCACGCGCTGCTCCCTGCAGTGATCTTATTGAATGGCGGAGCAGGCTCAAGGGGACAAATAGCCCACTCCTACTCCTATTTCTTATGTTCTTATGTTCTAATGGGCCTTACTTGCATTCCCTCCAAGGCAAGTATATCCTTCCTTAGGTCAGGAGAGCAAAATTGTACACATTAATCAAGATTTTAAAGTGAACAAATAGTGCACGACTTGCTGTCGGATTTATTCATTGACGGTTTGGTAATAACGAGTTAATTCATTCACTCAGCGGATTCTGCGGATCCTATTTAAGGGTTGGGAAGATGAACTCAAATCCAACCCATCCAAGTCTTGCTCCAGTGATACAGGGTACTAGTGAGGCCACACCTGGAATACTGCATGCAGTTTTGGTTTTCATATTTATGAAAGGATATATTTGCTTTGGAGGCAGTTCAGAGAAGGTTCACTCGGTTGATTCCGGAGATGAGGGGGTTGACTTACGAGGAAAGGTTGAGTAGGTTGGGCCTCTACTCATTGGAATTCAGAAGAATGAGAGGTGGTCTTATCGAAACGTATAAGATTATGAGGGGGCTTGACAAGGTGGCTGCAGAGAGGATGTTTCCAATGATAGGGGAGACTGGAACTAGAGGGCATAATCTTAGAATAAGGGGCCGCCCATTTGAAACTGAGATGAGGAGAAATGTCTTCTCTCAGAGGGTTGTAAATCTGTGGAATTTGCTGCCTCAGAGAGCTGTGGAAGCTGGGACATTGAATAAATTTAAGACAGAGATAGACAGTTTCTTAACCGATAAGGGAATAAGGGGTTATGGAGTTATGGGGAGCGGGCAGGGCAGTGGAGCTGAGTCCATGATCAGATCAGCCAAGATCGTATTAAATGGCGGAGCAGGCTCGAGGGGTCGTATGGCCTACTCCTGATCCTATTTCTTATGTTCTTATGTTCAACCCGTGATTGAAATTTCGCGGGCGATGTCACAACGTCTGGTGAATGGGATCGAGGCATCATTCGCTCTTCAACATCAGCGGGGTGGTAAACCTGCGACCGTTCCTCTGTGAGGAGCTGAGGTGATGGAGTCAAGCATTTGTCTGGTTGCTTGACCTATATTTGTCAGGATATCGACCCCAGTGTTTTTACAGACGGACAGTGACAGCTTCAGCAGGGAATACTTTCAGTCCTGACAGGAAAGGCTGCATGAGTTCTGAAAAAATAAAAGCCTACAGGATAAACAAACGTCAGTGTGCGACTTGCACTCTGATTAAATTGCTATTTCTGTAACATTTTCTAACCCTTTTCCAATAAATGCCAGCAAGTTGAAATCTCACAGTGACCATATCAGCTCAGTTCGGGGTTCATTTTGTTGGCACAAGCATGAGGGATTAATTAGCCACAAGCGTTCTGAGCAGGTATGCAAGGAGTATGTTGTACATCATTACAACCAAAGCAATTGGACACAAGAGTAGATGTACCACGTGGTTTAAGTGTGTCCCTACATGTCTGGCATGGCCACAAAGTACGTAGCGAGTCAACCAGAGCCCTAACCCTTGGCGATTACTAGGAACGGTGTTTTTCCCCTGGGAGGACAGACGCACCAACATTAGTGTCCTCGACCAGGCCAACATCCCCAGCATTGAAGCACTGACCACACTTGATCAGCTCCGCTGGGCAGGCCACATCGTTCACATGTCAGACACGAGCCTCCCAAAGCAAGCGTGCTACTTGGAACTCTTTCACGGCAAACGAGCCAAAGGCGGGCAGAGGAAACGTTACAAGGACACCCTCAAAGCCTCCCTGAAAAAGTGCAACATCCCCATTGACACCCGGGAGTCCCAGGCCAAAGACCGCCCTAAGTGGAGGAAGAGCATCGGGAGGGCGCTGAGCACCTCGAGTCTCGTTGTCGAGAGCATGCAGAAATCAAGCGCAGGCAGCGGAAAGAGCGAGCGCAAACCAGTCCCACCCACCCCTTCCCTCAACGACCATCTGTCCCACCTGTGACAGGGACTGTGGTTCTCGTATTGGACTGTTCAGCCACCAAAGGAATCATTTCAAGAGTGGAAGCAAGTCTTCCTCGATTCCGAGGGACTGCCTACCATGATGATAGGAACAGGAATTGAAGCACCTGAACTGGTCTGGAAGGGCAGAACTCGGTAATGTGAAAAACTGAATTACGAATAATTAAATTCTGGCTAAAGATAAAAATGCATTGGTAATCAAGAATCTGCATTTATATAGCACCTTTCACAACCTCAGGACACCCCAAAATGCTTTGCAGCCAATGAAGTACTTTTCAAGTGCAGTAACTGGTGTAATGTGAGAAGTACGGTGGCCAATTTGTGCACAGCAAGCTCCCACAAACAGCAATGTGATATAGACCACTTAATCTATTTTTTTTCAGTTAGGCTGATTGAGGGATAAATATTGGGCAGGACACCAGGAAAAACTCCACTGCTCTTTTTCAGAGATTGCCATGGGATCTTTCACGTTCACCTGAGAGGGCAAATGGGACCTCAGTTTAACGTCTCATCTGATAGAACAACTCCCCCTCAGCACTGCGCTAGAGTGTTAACCTAGATTTTCTGCTCAAGTCTCTGGAGTGGGACTTAAATCCACAAGCTTCTGAGGCAGAGACCAGAGTGCTACCCACTGAGTCACAGCTGACACAGCAGATAAAGAGCTAGATACAGAAACATGGGAATGTACAAGACCAGAATAGAGAGAGCTAGACTTTCCACTTCACATCGCCCATGTATCGCCCATATATCGCCCGAAATGGCCGCCTATCGCCCATTTTGAACAAAAAGTGGAAACTCAGGCTGGAACATCGCCGGAAAATTAACCGCCCAACTTTCGGCTCAAATCGCCGAGCTGATCACTGAGGTGATCGCCCACACATCGTCCGGTGCAAGTTTCGGCACATCGCCGGGCTGATTGCGCGCCGAGAAGATCGCTGGATACTAGTTGCTTTTTCTGGACCTTTCTCACAGAACTGGGCACTACGGACGCCATTTTGAATTTCAGAGGCAGGGAACAGGCAGCTAAATGTACTGTGAGTTAGTTACGGGTCTTTTACAGAAGGATCCACTCACATTTATATTTATATTTAATTGTTCTAATATTAGCTTGGTAGATTAAACATTTTTTTACTAAAATTTCATAGAAATTTACAGCACGGAAGGAGGCCATTTCAGCCCATCGTGTCCTTGGCCGGCTGATCAAGAGCTATCCAGCTTGATCCCACTTTCCAGCTCTTGGTCCGTAGCCCTGCAGGTTGCAGCACTTTAAGTGCACATCCAAGCACTTTTTAAATGTGGTGAGGGTTTCTGCCTCTACCACCCTTTCAGGCCATGCGTTCCAGACCCCCCACCACCCTCTGGGTGAAAAGATCTCCCCTCAAATCCTCTAAACCTTTTACCAATTACTTTAAATCTATGCCCCCTGGTTGTTGCCCCCTCTGCTAATGGAAATAGGCCCTTTCTATCCACTCTATCTAGACCCCTCATAATTTCCCCTCCGCCTCCTCTGTCCCAAAGGAAACAAAGCCAGCCGACCCAATCTTTCCTCATAGACATGACGAAGGCGCGGCTGCTAATCGCGGAGCGAAGGAAATCGAAGATGCGCAGGAGGCGGAATAATACATCTTCTTCAGTATTCCATGTCTGCAAAATCTTCAATGGTAATCTTCAAAGTAGTGTAGAACAGAGGTTATGAAGGGAAAACACTTCTAATCCCTGCTGCACCAAAGATTTCCTTATGATACAATAACTTTCTCTTTTCTTCCTTTACTTGCCTCAAACAATCTTCATCAATTATGTTTTAAGGCAAGACACCTTGTAATGGAGAGGCGTGGCCCAGAGCTACTGCTGCGCTAACATTCCAAAATAAAATACTAATCGGTATCATCATCGAATCATAGAAATATTACGCCACTCGGTCCATCGTGTCCGCGCCGGTCAACAAACAGCTACCCACCTTAATCCCACTTTCCAGCTCTTGGTCCGTAGCCCTATAGGTTACGACTCTTCAATGCACATCCAGGTACTTTTTAAATGTGGTGAGGGTTTATGCCTTTACCACCCTGTCAGGCAGTGAGTTCCAGACCCCCCGCCACCCACTGGTTGAAACATTTTCCCCTCAAATCCTCTCTAAACATAGAAACACAGGGTCCAAGTTTCCGATATCCGTTAAAACGGCTCATCTCCGAGAGGTCCACCTATTTTGTGGAATGAAAAGCGCACCAAAAACTTACCTTGCAATTCTCCGTGTGCAGCAGGCCTGTTCAGCAGTCAACGCGACGCAGCATAACAGCGGCGGGGTGGGGGTGGGGGGGCTGCGTGGAGGTACAGCCCTGGGCCAAAAAGAGTGCCAGCAGCTGCGCGCATGCGCAGTGGAGTCTGCGCGCATGTGCAGTAGCTCCTTGGTCCCCAGATTCTGTGTGCGTGTGCTGTTGGTTGTGTGGGAGGGTCCTGAAGCACGCAGCCCCTAGCCCTGGCCGAATGAGCTCCTGGAACGGGCAGAGTGATGATTTCCAGCCTGCAGCATCAGCCGGGCCGGGCTCCCGGTGCTCCCAAACGGGTAGGTGAGGTCGGAACTTTTTATTTTTTATTTATTGATTTATTGAATTATTTTTTATTTTTTATTTTTTAATTTATTGATTTATTTATCATTTATTATTGATGATGGTTCTTTATTTTTAAAAGTGAAGTGGTTAATGCTTTGGAAAATCCCCTAACTTCCCTCTAACTTCCCCCACCCCCCTCCACGCCCCCAACCCACCCCATCTCTGGCTACCTGCGTCTAATTCTAAAGTGTGGGCAAGGTTTTTCTGAGCATACAAAAGTCGACACTTATTCCGTTCTAAGTTAGTTTGGAGTAACTTTTTGCTGTCTAAACTTGCAAAACAGCCGTAAATGGCTGGTAATGCCCCCTTTTGACAAAAAAAACTGAACTAAAACGAAACTAAACTAACTCATTAGAACTGGGGCAAACTAAATGCCAAGAATTGCGATTTCTAAGATACTCCAAACTAAACTAGCTGCTCCAAAAAAATAGGAGCAGCTCCATCTGAAACTTGGGCCCATAGAAACATAGAAAATAGGAGCAGTTATCATCATAGGCAGTCCATCGAAACGAGGATGACTTGCTTCCTTGCCAAAAAAAGGATGAGTTCACAGATGTTTCGAATGAAGAACCCAAACCACATCCTCAAGGTTGGAAGATGCCTGTGCGTGGATTTTTTTAACGTGTGGTGGCCATTGCACACCAGCCACCACACGGGCTTGACAGAGCTAGGTCTTGGTCCACTGGCAAGGATTACCCAAGACCAACTGGAGACCACGGAACTAGTGCTCACATATCGCAGTGTGGGCTGGCCCGTTTTAGGAGCAGTGGTAGGCCATTCGGCCCTTCGAGTCTGCACTGTCATTTAATATGATCATGGCTGATCCTCTATTTCAACACCATATTCCCACTTTTTCCCCATACCCCTTGATGCCTTTTGTTTCTAGAAATCTATCTGTCTATCTCCCTCTTAAATATATTCAGTGACTTGGCCTCCACAGCCTTCTGTGGTGGAGAATTCCACAGGTTCACCACCCTCTGAGTGAAAACATTTTTCCTCATCTCAGTCCTAAATTTCCTACCTCCTACCAATTACTTTAAATCTGTGCTCCCTGGTTATTGACCCCTCTGCTACAGGAAGTACGTCCTTCCTATCCACGCATCCATCTAGATGCGTCACCTGAAGACCAATTCACTGTTACATTTCTTGTTGGAAATCAAATCAGAAGAAAACAGATTCAAATTCAAACGACCAAACAAAGTGAAATATCCCTGCGGCAGAAATCCTTCAAGTGATTATTGAGAAGGAAAGCCCTGAGGGAAGCACTTTCTGTTCCATGTAATGCATCATGTAAATCAAAAAATAATGAGATTTTTTTCCACATATTTCGTAAAAGCATCAATTTGATCACTTATTTTTTTAAATTTCTTCCAGCATTTATTGCTCATCCCTAATTGCCCTTGAGAAGATGCAGTTAAGAGTTAACCACATTGCTGTGGGTCTGGAGGCACATATAAGCCAGCAGTAAGGACAGCAGATTTCTTTCCCTAAAGGACATTAGTGAACCAGATGGATTTTTCCAAGAATGGTTATTTCATGGTTAACATGGCTAGCTTTTATTTTTAAATTCCAGATTTATTTCATTAGCTGAATTTTAATTCCCCAGCTGCCCTGGTGGGATTTGAACTCTTGTCTCTGGATTATTTGTCCAGTAAAATTACTACTATGCTACCATTCCCTATAAGGAACACAAGTGAGGATCTTGAGTTTCTCCCTCGCTCCCTCCCTCCCTCCCCCACCGTCCTGAGCCTTTCCAATATCAGTATCTTGGAGCAACACCACGGGACACAATTTCAGGTTGGCCAGAGCATCATTCCAGAGCTTCAGGACCCCACAGAATTATACAGAATTAGAACTCTGCCCTCCCAGCTGGAGACATGATTTACCAGGGTTCAGTGCTTCCAGAGAGGCTCTCATGTTGGCCCAAAGCCACGGCTGTAAATATAATATTTTCTTTTGTTCTCGGCAGGATCCATGGGGGACACTCTCTCGGGGCGAGTCTACTTCGGCAGACTAGCAGTTAGGTGCATCTAACTTGAGGATTTCTATGTAGAGGATGCATCTCATGAGCATATAATTTTTCTACATAAATAATTAATTTAATCAGCAAGTCAGTCTCACTTGAACCACCTTCCCATTTAATCAAAGTGGAAAGTTTTCTTTAAATCCTATGTGGAAACAGCAACTTTCAGCGCATTTATTAAAACAAAAACATAAGATACAAGGTTCTGCAGGGAGACAACGCCTATATTCCCTATAATTTAGAAGAATGAGAGGTGATCTCATTGAAACATACAAAATTCTTCGAACCATTGCCAGCTTCTTGTGATTTAATATCCTGCCATTGTGCTTTGGTTAATATGTTTACAAGAGGTTTCCTTGCACACAATATGAATGTATTTAAAAATAAATGATCAATGTGTTAAAATAAGAACACAAGAAATAGGAGCAGGAGTAGGCCATTCGGCCCCTCGAGCCTGCTCCACCATTCAATAAGATCATGGCTGATCTTCACATCAACTCCTTCTTCCCGCATTATCCTCATATCCCTTGATTCACTTAATATTCAAAAATCTATCGCTCTTTGTCTTGAATATACTCAATGACTGAACCTCCACAGCTGTCTGTGGTCGAGAATTTCAATTTTTCACAACCCTTTGAGTGTTTGAGTGAAGAAGTTTCTCATCCTCTCAGTCCTAAAGGGCCGACCTCTTATACTGAGAGGCTGTTTCCCCAAGTTTTAGATTCCCCAGCCAGGGGAAACATCCCCCTTGCATCTACCCTGTCAAGCCCTGTAAGAATTTTGTATGTTTCAATGAGATCACCTCTCATTCTTTTAAATTCTAGGCAATATAGGCCTAGTCTACTCAATCTCTCCTCATAGGATAATTCCCCCATTCCAGGAATCAGTCTGGTGAA
This sequence comes from Pristiophorus japonicus, assembly GCF_044704955.1. NCBI lineage: Eukaryota > Metazoa > Chordata > Chondrichthyes > Pristiophoridae > Pristiophorus > Pristiophorus japonicus. The sequence continues at coordinate 528,170,999 of NC_091977.1, forward strand.
CCTTTGCTGCACTCCTTCTATGGCAACGATATCCTTCTTTAGGTACGGAGACCAAAACTGTTTACAATACTCCAGGTGTGGTCTCACCAGGGCCCTATATAATTGTAGTAAGACATCTTTACTCTTCTACTCCATCCTTTTGTAACAAAGGCGCAACTGAGCTTTATGTCAACATGTTAACTCGTGAGTTACCAGAAGACCTTGCTGTTAAATGATTAAAAATGATTAAGATAGGGAACATGGACTATGAAAGTAAACTAGCACAAAATATAAAAACAGATAGCAAGAGTTTCTATAGGTATATAAAAAGGAAAAGAGTGGCTAAAGTAAATGTTGGTCCCTTAGAGGACGAGACCGGGGAATTAGTAATGGGGAACATGGAGATGGCAGAAACTCTGAACAAATATTTTGTATTAGTCTTTAAGATAGAGGACACTAACAATATTCCAACAGTGGATAGTCAAGGGGCTATAGGGGAGGAGAAACTTAACACAATCACAGTCACTAAGGAGGCGGTGTTCAGTAAGATAATCGGATTAAAGGCAGATAAATCCCCTGGACCTGATGGCTTGCATCCTAGGGTCTTACCGGCAGGGATAGTGGATGCTTGGTTGTAATTTACCAAAATTCCCTGGATTCTGGGGAGGTCCCAGCAGATTGGAAAACGCCAAATATAACACCCCTATTTAAAAAAGGCGGCAGACAAAAAGCAGGAAATTATAGACCAGTTAGCCTAACATCTGTGGTTGGGAAAATGCTGGAGTCCATTATTAAAGAAGCAGTAGCAGGACATTTGGAAAAGCAAAATTCGGTCCGGCAGAGTCAGCATGGATTTATGAAGGGGATGTCATGTTTGACAAATTTGCTTGAATTATTTGAGGATGTAACGAACAGGGTGGATAAAGGGGAACCAGTGGATGTGGTGCATTTGGACTTCCAGAAGGCATTCGACAAGGTGCCACATAAAAGGTTACTGCACAGGGTTTGGGGTTGGAGGTAATATATTAGCATGGATAGAAGATTGGCTAACTAACAGAAAAACAAAGAGTCGGGATAAATGGTTCATTCTCTGGTTGGCAACCAGTAACTAGTGGGGTGCCGCAGGGATCAGTGCTGGGACCCCAACTATTTACAATCTATATTAATGACTTGGATGAACGGACGGAGTGTAACGTAGCCAAGTTTGCTGATGATACAAAAATGGGAGGAAAAGCAATGTGTGAGGAGGACACAAAAAATCTGCAAAAGGATATAGACAGGCTAAGTGAGTGGGCAAAAATTTGGCAGATGGAGTATAATGTTGGAAAGTGTGAGGTCATGCACTGTGGCAGAAAAAAATCAAAGAGCAAGTTATTATTTAAATGGAGAAAGATTGCAAAGTGCTGCAGTATAGTGGGGCCTGGGGTTACTTGTGCATAAAACACAAAAGGATAGTATGCACATACAGCAAGTGATCAGGAAGGCCAATAGAATCTTGGCCTTTATTGCAAAGGGGTTGGAGTATAAAAGCAGGGAAGTCTTGCTACAGCTATACAGGGTACTGGTGAGGCCACACCTAGAATACTATGTGCTGTTTTGGTTTCCATATTTATGAAAGGATATACTTGCTTTGGAGGCAGTTCAGAGAAGGTTCACTAGGTTGATTCTGGAGATGAGGGGGTGGACTTATGAGGAAATGTTGAGTAGGTTGGGCCTTTACTCATTGGAATTCAGAAGAATGAGAGGTGGTCTTATCGGAATGTATATGATTATGAGGGGGCTTGACAAGATGGATGTAGAAAGGATATTTCCACTGATGGGGGAGAATAGAACTAAGGGCATAATCTTAGAATAAGGGGCCACCCATTTAAAACTGAGTTGAGGAGGAATTTCTTCTCTCAGAGGGTTGTAAATCTGTGGAATCCACTGCCTCAGAGAGCTGTGGAAGCTGGGACATTGAATAAATGTAAGACAGAAATAGACAGTTTCTTAAACGATAAGACATTAAGGGGTTATGGAGAGCGGGCACAGAAGTGGAGCTGAGCCCATGATCAGATCTTACTGAATGGTGGAGCAGGCTCAAGGGGCCGTATGGCCTACTCCTGCTCCTATTTCTTATGTTCTTATGTTAACCTTCCATAACATCCTGGTTCCATTTGCGCATATCTCTCCAACATTGTCCACAAACCCACAAAAATTCACCATTTTACCAGGAGCCAAACAGGATTCCATTATCACAAGTATCTTTCAATCTTTGCATCAAGTAGATAGGTTCAGACGAAGAAAGCTTTCGTTGGCCCTTTGGATCTTATCCTTCCAACCCTGCTGTCTTCCCATTGAGCTTTTATCTTCCCCTGCACAGGCGGACAAGTTAGTGCTTCAACATATCAGCCAAAGGAGCAACATTCTTAGTACTAGTGTGCCAATTATACAAGACCTACCCTTAGCAGAGCAGGTCTCCAGTCGTCCTGGTTAACCCTTGCCACTGGATAAAGGCCTAGCTCTGTCAAGCCATGTGGAGGCTGATGAGCAACGGTCACCACACATTAAAAAAATCCACACAGAGGCATCATCCACCACCTCAACTGGAGTTCAGGACTGGAACATCGGGTCCTTCATTGAAACATCTGTGAACTCTCGTGGAAGCAAGTCATCCTTGTTCGAGTGACCACCTATGATGATGATGATGACCCTTGTAGGAATATCTTGCATTCAGTCTCCAATTCATATCTCTTTCTTCCAGTGCATCATCACTTCAGATTCACTGATTGCATGCCAAACTTTATTAATAATAATAATGTACAATGAATGCGCATTGAGGCAGCGTGGAAGTGAAGACTTGCATTAAACTTTTATGCTTCATGTTTAATAATAATGATTGGAGAGTTAGGACTATGATTTTTTTTTTCATTACGATGGGACTGCCCATTAATAATATTTCAAAGGAAACTTAACTTAAATCTGAATTAGAATTCTAATTGCAGTCTGGCACCAATTATTTATTATTCCTGCGCTTTTTTCTCCCATCACTTGATTTGCCCAATTCATGCAGCACTCGATGAGGTAGACAGATGATTAACTATCCATTACTGTCCTGACACGAGCCATTGGAACATGCCTCAAAACAACCTCGAGTGAGAAAAGTCCGTCCCTCCTTGCAGGAGATGCTTAAACTTCTGTCATATCATCATACGTGTTAGCTGTGGCTCAATGGTCAGTGTTCTTGCCTTTGAGTCAGAAGGCCGTGGGTTCAGGTCCCATTTCAGAGACTTGAGCACAAAATCTAGGCTGACATTCCAGTGCAGTACTGAGACCTTAAACTGAAGTCCTTTCTGATCTCTCAAATAGAAGCAAAAGATCCCATGGCTCTAATTTGAAGGAGAGCAAGTGAGTCTCCCCGGTGTCCTGACCAATATTTATCCCTCAACCAACCTCACTAAAAAACAGGTTATCTGGTCATTACCACATTTATTTTTTATTCATTCCTGGAATGTGGGTGCCGCTGGCAAGGCTGCCATTTATTGTCCATCCCTAATTGCCCTTGAGAAGATGGTGGTGAGCCGCCTTCTTGAACCGCTGCAGTCCGTGTGGTGAAGGTGCTCCCACAGTGCTGTTAGGGAGGGAGTTACAGGATTTTCACCCAGCGACGATGAAGGAACGTTGTGTGGCTTGGAGTGGAATTTGCAGATGATGGTGTTCTCATGTGCCTGCTGCCCTTGTCCTTCTGGGTGGTTGCGGGTTTGGCGAGTTGCTGCAGTGCATCTTGTAGATGGTGCACACTGCAGACAGTGTACCTGTGGTGGAGGAAGTACATTTTTAAGGTGGTGGATGGGATGCCAATCAAGCGGGCTGCTATGTCTTGGATGGTGTCGAGCTTCTTGAATGTTGTTGGAGCTGCACTCATCCAGGCAAGGGGAGAGTATTCCAACACACTCCTGACATGTGCCTTGTGGATGGTGGAAAGGCTTTGGGGAGTCAGGAAGGGAGACACTCGCCACAGAATACCCAGCCTCTGACCTGCTCTTGTTACCACAGTATTTATGTGGCTGGGCCAATTAAGTTTCTGGTCAATGGTGACCCCCCCCAAAATGTTGATGGTGGGGGATTCGGCGATGGTAATGCCGTTCAATGTCAAGGGGTCGTGGTTAGATTCCCTTTTGTTGGAGATGGTCATTGCCTGGCACTTGTGTGAACATAAGAACATATGAAATAGGAACAGGAGTAGGCCATACGGCTCCTCGAGCCTGCTCCGCCATTCAATAAGATCATGGCTGATCTGATCATTGACTCAGCTCCACTTCCCCGTAACCTCTTAGCCCCTTATCGCTCAAGAAACTGTCTATTTCTGTCTCAAATTTATTCAATGTCCCAGCTTCCACAGCTCTCTGATGCAGCGAATTCCACAGGACACTGGTGTCACAGTTGTGTGAGGTGGACTGGTTGGGCTGGGTGCTCTTTGCCTTTCCGTCATTGTTCATAGGTTTATATGTAAACTTTAGGGCTGCTGACCAAGGACCGTGCGGCTCTTTGTCGGCCGGCGCGGATACGATGGGCTGAAATGGCCTCCTTTTGCGCTGTAATTTTCTATGTTTCTATGTTTTTAAGTGTAGAGGAACAGAGGTACCTTGGGTTGCAGGTCCACAGCACCCTGAAGCTGGCAGGCCAGATAGAATAAGGTGGTTAAGAAAGCATACGGAATACTTGCCTTTTAGCCGAGGCATGGAATACAAGAGCAAAGACGTTATGCTTGAACTGTATAAAACACTGGTTAGGCCGTAGCTGGAGTACTGTGTGCAGTTCTGCTCACCACATTACAGGAAATATGTGATTGCACTGGAAAGGGTGCATTTACAAGAATGTTGCCTTGACTGTAGAATTTTAGCTATGAGGAAAGATTGAAGAAGCTGGGTCTGTTTTCTTTGGAACAGAGGAGGCTGAGGGGAGACCCGATTGAAGTGTATAAAACCATGAGGGGCCCGGATAGAATAGACAGGAAGGGCCCGCCTCCCTTGGCAGAGTGGTCAACAACCAGAAGGCATATATTTAAAGGAAAGTGTGGCGCGAATGTTACTTGCCACTTATCAGCCCAAGCTTGAATGTCGTCCAGGTCTTGCTGTATACGGGCATGGACTGCTCCATTATCTGAGAAGCTGCGAATGGAACTGAACACTGTGCAGTCATCAGCGAACATCCCCACTTCTGACATTATGATGGAGGGAAGGGCATTGATGAAGTAGCTGAAGATGGTTGGGCCTAGGACACTGCCCTGAGGAACTCCTGCAGCGATGTTCTGGGGCTGAGATGACTGACCTCCAACAAACGCAACCATCTTCCTTTGTGCTAGGTATGACTCCAGCCAGTGGAGAGTTATACCCCTGATTCCCATTGACTTTAATTTTACTCGGGTTCCTTGATGCCGCACTCAGTCAAAGCTGCCTTGATGTCAATCGCTTGTCACTAAAAGATTTGTCGAATGATTTTCCTTGTGATTGTTATGTATTGTCCAAGTACATTAAATGTATAAGTACAATGGTGCGCCACAGAGGGCGCTGTAGTGGGAGACCTGAAAGTACCTGCCAGACAGAGTCTCAAAGGCTGCCCACCACACCTGAGAGGCACTCTGGAGTTACGCAATAAAGGACTAAGGTCACAGCAGTTATATCAACACCAGACTGTGTGGAGTCAGTGATGTGTGTGCTACATACACCACATTGGCAACGAGGACGCGGACAAACTCCATGCAACCATGGCTACTCTGGGCTCGCTAAAGGATTTTACGTGGGCAATGAATGGGAGGCCTTTACGGAAAGGCTCGAGTACTACTTCACAGCAAACGACTTGACGGGGCACACGGACACACTGAGAGAGAAGCGTAAGGTGATATTGCTTTCCAGTTGTGGCGATGAGGTTTACTGTCTCGTCAGGGATTTGCTGGCACAGGCGAGCGCCAGGGACAAGTCATATGAGAAGCTGGTCGCACTTATTCGTGACAGTTGAAAGTAAAGGAGAGCATCCTCATGGCCAGATACAAATTCTACCATCACTGCAGATCTGAGGGTCAGGATGTCACCAAATATGCTGCGGACCTCAGGAGACTCGCAGCGCCGTGTGATTTTGGCGCACACCTTGACGAGGCGTTGCGGGACGTTTTTGTTATGGGGATTGGCCACGAGGGCCTCCTTCACAAGCTGCTGGCCACAGAACCCACAGTCACTCTGACAAAGGCCATCACCATCAGCCAGGCATATATGACCTCGACTTGCAGCACCAAGCAAATAATCCACACAGTCTCGAACCCGGCAGGCACTGTCCACAGGATAGCGCCCACCACGGACAAAACTGCAGAACGTGGCTCTGCCCGGGGCAGAGAGCATGGACCTCAGGATCCTGGAGCTCAGAGTCCGCCGAGGGGGGCCAATCAAGCAGCACCATGCTGGCGCTGCGGAGGAAGCCATGGGGCTCACCGGTGCAGGGTTTGCGGAGTATACGTGCAATACCTGCCACACGAAAGGCCACCTTCAGCGTATGTGTAAAAGAAATCTGACTCACCATGTGGCAGAGGAGATGGTGGATGACCCACTGTTCAGCGAGGAGCAGGCAGAAGAAGATGAGGCGTTGGGACTGTATACGTGTGCCGACGATTCGCCCCCAGTGATAATGGAAGTAAAAATTGACAGAGTCCCAGTGAGTATGGAAGTGGACACTGGATCGGGTCCGTCGTTGATGAGTCAGAGAACTTTCAATAAACTGTGGGTCAACCCAGCTGCACGACCCAAGCTGGTCCCGGTCACGCAAAGCTGCGTACCTACACCAAGGAACCGATACCTGTTCTTGGCAGAGCGAATGTGCAGGTATCTCACGGGGGCAAGACGCACGGTTTACCTTCCCGATGCTTCCCGACAGTAGATGGATGGGAAACATAGAAACATAGAAAATAGGTGCAGGAGTAGACCATTCAGCCCTTCGAGCCTGCACCGCCATTAAATGAGTTCATGGCTGAACATGTAACTTCAGTACCCCATTCCAGCTTTCTCGCCATACCCCTTGATCCCCCTAGTAGTAAGGACTACATATAACTCCTTTTTGAATGTATTTAGTGAATTGGCATCAACAACTTTCTGCAGTAGAGAATTCCACAGGTTCACCACTCTCTGGGTGAAGAAGGTCCTCCTCTTCTCGGTCCTAAATGGCTTACCCCTTATCCTTAGACTGTGACCCCTGGTTCTGGACTTCCCCAACATTGGGAACATTCTTCCTGCATCTAACCTGTCTAAACCCATCAGAATTTTCAACGTTTCTATGAGATCCCCTCTCATTCTTCTGAACTCCAGTGAATACAAGCCCAGTTGATCCAGTCTTTCTTGATATGTTAGTCCCGCCATCCCGGGAATCAGTCTGGTGAACCTTCACTGTACTCGCTCAATAGCAAAAATGTCCTTCCTCAAGTTAGGAGACCAAAACTGTACACAATACTCCAGGTGTGGCCTCACCAAGGTCCTGTACAACTGTAGTAACACCTCCCTGCCCCTGAACTCAAATCTCCTCACTTTGAAGGCCAACATGCCATTTGCTTTCTTAACCGCCTGTTGTACCTGCATGCCAACCTTCAATGACTGATGTACCATGACACCCAGGTCTCGTTGCACCTCCCCTTTTCCTAATCTGTCACCATTCAGATAATAGTCTGTCTCTCTGTTTTTACAACCAAAGTGGATAACCTCACATTTATCCACATTATACTTTATCTGCCATGCATTTGTCCACTCACCTAACCTATCCAAGTCGCTCTGCAGCCTCATAGCATCCTCCTCGCAGTTCACACTGCCACCCAACTTCGTGTCATCCGCAAATTTGGAGATACTACATTTAATCCCCTCGTCCAAATCATTAATGTACAATGTAAACACCTGGGCCCCAGCATAGAGCCTTGCGGTACCCCACTAGTCTGCCATTCTGAAAACTACCCATTTTCTCCTACTCTTTGCTTCCTGTCTGCCAACCAGTTCTCCATCCACGTCAGCTCACTACCCCCAATCCCATGTGCTTTAACTTTGCATATTAATCTCTTGTGTGGGACCTTGTCGAAAGCCTTCTGAAAGTTCAAATACACCACATCAACTGGTTCTCTCTTGTCCAGTCTACTGGAAACATCCTCAAAAAATTCCAGAAGATTTGTCAAGCATGATTTCCCTTTCACAAATCCATGCTGACTTGGACCTATCATGTCACCTCTTTCCAAATGCGCTGCTGTGACATCCTTAATAATTGATTCCATCATTTTACCCACTACCGATGTCAGGCTGACCGGTCTATAATTCCCTGTTTTCTCTCTCCCTCTTTTTTATAAAAGTGGGGTTACATTGGCTACCCTCCACTCCATAGGAACTGATCCAGATTCTATGGAATGTTGAAAATGACTGTCAATGCATCCGCTATTTCCAAGGTCACCTCCTTAAGTACTCTGGGATGGAGACCATCAGGCCCTGGGGATTTATCGGCCTTCAATCCCATCAACTTTCCCAACACAATTTCCTGACGAATAAAGATTTCCCTCAGTTCCTCCTTCTTACTAGACACTCTGACCCCTTTTATATTCGGAAGGTTGTTTGTGTCCGTGGGAACTGGGAAGACTTCATTACTTCACAGACCGCTGTCCCCCGGGTTTCCAAAGAGCAGCGCCGACCGAGCTGGAGCTGCAGCCTAAATCCACACACAGGCGACAGCAGCCCAGCGCTCCTGACTTCAAGCAATCCTGCAGCCTCAGTCTCCACAGATGAACAGACCCTGGAAGAGCAAGTTTGCAGGTACGGGCCGATTGCTGGGGTGCGGGCCGGCGGGGCGCTGCGGGCGATGAGCAAGAGGTCCATCGATGACCGGCGGATCTGGGGGGCCCACGCAGAGGAAAAGTCGGGCGGCGGTAGCGGCTGCGATGGTGGCGGCCACGGCGGCCGCAGAAGAGGTGGGAGCGGAGGCTGTGGCAGCGGCTGGCGTGACTCGGGAGAACGCGAGCCAAAGTGGCGGATGCGGCAGCAAGTACGGAGGGACTCACAGGGACTATGACTGATCGAGTCCAGGGAGCCACTTCTGCAAAGATGGGTTGCTCTGGGCCATTTTTTTCCCTTCCTTTCTTCCTTGTCCCTTCTGTTCTTTCTTTGCCAGCGAGTTCAAGATGGTGGTGAGCCTCGTGGCAACAGAGCTCTGCAGACAAAGGCCAACAGAGCAACTAAAATGGCAGCGCCCAAGAGAAGCCTCGTGGGAACCGCAAGATGGCGTCTTAAAAGGGAAATGCACCCGACAGTCTTTAAAGGGCCTTACAACGTTGGCGGTCCCCACAAAAAGACTTTTGTAAGGCAAGAACGAGTCTAAATGAGCTATGTGAATGTAGGATGACAGATTTATGATAAGAATTAATATTTTAATGCTGAATGGTTACTGTGTTTAAAATAATGGATATGAATTACGATTAATGATAAGAGTTAATATTTCAATGCTGAATGGTCACTGTGTTTAAAATTATGGATATGAATTACGAAAGGAGTTAATACCACGAGGTTCAAGTAAAAGGGATATGGATCCGTGACTAACATTACCAATGGGCTAATGCGATTCTCGATTTAGGTGATTCATGCAATGGTTCAGTGGCTGCTAAGGCGACTACTTCATGAGAACAGAGGCAACGCACCAGTTGCGGTACCCTGTCTCAGTGCAGCCCATTACCTCAGGCAAAAACGGGCTGTGTCCCACCATCGTACCTCACCCAGAGGAGCTGGGATTAAATAACTGTTCAGTGTACCTGCAACCTTTCGACATAATATTAATATCTGTACCACATATTATAAGTACCATACAAATGTACCTGCTTTCTGTTGGAGGTTATGCTCGTGTACCTTATCACCCAAGTAAGGACTGCAAATACCACGTGCTTGCACCGGGTCCTCCACAAGGGGGAGAAGAGGGAAGTGGATGGTCATGGACTCACACTCACTAATCAACCAGGACGAACAAGGCCAAGGTCACTGGCAATGGCTTTCGGAAATGGGGGAGGGAGTGAGATGTTATGTATTGTCCAGGTACATTAAATGTATAAGTACAACGGTGGGCCACAGAGGGCGCTGTGGTGGGAGACCTGAAAGTACCTGCAAGACGGAGTATAAAAGACTGCCCACCACACCTGAGAGGCACTCTGGAGTTACGCAATAAAGGACTAAGGTCACAGCAGTTATATCAACACCAGACTGTGTGGAGTCAGTGATTTGTGTGCTATATACACCACAGTGATTATAGAGATTATCCTGAAATTGTCTAGTCCGACATTAGAAATGTGCATACAGCAAAGTGAAAAGCGATTATTTTAATTCCCTCTAATTCTATTTGTGGGAACTTATTGGTAAATTGGCTGCTGTGTTTCCTACATTACAACAATGACTACACTTCAGAAAGTAATTCATTGGCTGTAAAGTGCATTGGGACATCCTGAGGTCATGAAAGATGCTGTATAAATGAAAATCTTTCTTTTCCATTGTCCAAGACAGTCCTAAAAACAGGTGTCCGACTTATCCTTATTAATTGACAGTTCCAATCGCTTTCCCTCTTTCTTGCACGAGCGAGAGCAGACTAGAGAATATTGTTCACAAAGAGAGAGAAATAAAGGCAGGATCAAGGTAACACAGGCTTAAACCGGTAAACAGGCTAGCTAAAAGGGAGATGGTTGTGGTGGTTGGAGACCAATCATCTCAGCCCCAGGACATTGCTGCAGGAGTTCCTCAGAGCAGTGTCCTAGGCCCAACCATCTTCAGCTGCTTCATCAATGACCTTCCCTCCATCATAAGGTCAGAAGTGGGGATGTTCACTGATGTCTGCACAGTGTTCAGTTCCATTCACAGCTGTCCAGATAATGGAGCAGTCCATGCCTGCATGCAGCAAATCCTGACGACATTCAGACTTGGGCTGATAAGTGGCAAATAACATTCGCACCAACAAAGTGCCTATAATTTCTATGAGGCCATCCCTGATTTCTTGTATCTCCTGTGAGATTTTTGACAAACAAATTGCACCTGATCCGTCTGTTGAGGAGTTGTAAATTCTTTTCCATCAGCCCCTATTCCATTATTTGAAGGGGCTGCTCCTCAAATTCTGGTTGCACTTCAACCCCCCCGCTCCTGATCTTTGGGCACCCTGTGCGGAGGAGAGCGGGCAGGTCGGAAGGCCTCCTCGTGGGCCTGCTCCTGGGCATGGCCAAGAGGGCCATTAGCCGGTCCAGGCAGCGGGCGGTCAAGGGGGTCGTTCAGCCCGACTGCCTGCCTCTCTTCCGTGGTTACATCCGAGCCAGGGTGTCCCTGGAGATGGAGCACGCGATGTCCACCGGTACGCTCGCGGCCTTCTGCGAGAGTTGGGCGCCGGAGGGACTGAAGTGTATCATCACCACCGGCAACCACATTTTAATGTTATCTGTTCGTATCTAAAGTTTAATTTGTTCATTTGGCGGTTTTCGTGCCCCTTTATCCACTGGAATTTAGAAGAATGAGAGGGGGTCTCATAGAAACATCTAACATTCTGATAGGACTGGACAGTTAGATACAGGAAGAATGTTCCCGATGTTGGGGAAGTCCAGAACCAGGGGTTAAAGTCTAAGGATAAGGGGTAAGCCATTTAAGACTGAGATGAGGAGAAACGTTTTCACCCAGAGAATTGTGAACCAGTGGAATTCTCTACCACAGAAGGTTGTTGAATCCAGTTCATTAGATAAATTCAAAAGGGAGTTAGATGTGGTCCTTACGGCTAAAGGGATCAAGGGGTATGGAGAGAAAGCAGGAACGGGGTACTGAAGTTGCATGATCAGCCATGATCTTATTGAATGGTGGTGCAGGCTCGAAGGGCCGTATGGCCTGCTCCTGCACCTATTTTCTATGTTTCTATGTTTCTATGTTTAATAAGGAGGCATTTGATTTACACGTTCAACTAAAAATAGTTGTAAGTCCTTTCCTTGTTCCAAATATTTATTCTGCTGTTCCCAAAAGATCTGTCAACTGATTTTCCTTGTGATTGCAGAGATTAAACGGGTCCTTTTCAGAATGGCAGGCAGTGACTAGTGGGATGCCGCAGGGTTCAGTGCTGGGACCCCAGCTTTTTACAATATACATTAATGATTTGGATGAAGGAATTGAATGTAATATTTCCAAGTTTGCAGATGACACTAAACTGGGTGGCAGTGTGAGCTGTGAGGAGGACGCTAAGAGGCTGCAAGGTGATTTGGATAGGTTAGGTGAGTGGGCAAATGCATGGCAGATGCAGTATAATATGGATAAATGTGAGGTTATCCACTTTGGAGGCAATAACACAAAGGCAGAATATTATCTGAATGGTGGCAGATTAGGAAAAGGGGAGGTGCAACGAGACCTGGGTGTCATGGTACATCAGTCATTGAAAGTTGACATGCAAGTACAGCAGGCGGTGAAGAAGGCAAATGACATGTTGGCCTTCATAGCTAGGGAATTTGAGTATAGGAGCAGGGCGATCTTACTGCAATTGTACAGGGCCTTGGTGAGGCCTCATCTGGAATATTGTGTTCAGTTTTGGTCTCCTAATCTGAGAAAGGACGTTCTTGCTATTGAGGGAGTGCAGCAAAGGTTCACCAGACTGATTCCAGGGATGGCTGGACTGACGTATGAGGAGAGACTGGATCAACTGGGTCTTTATACACTGGAGTTTAGAAGGATGAGAGGGGATCTCATAGAAACGTATAAGATTCTGACGGGACTGGACAGGTTAGATGCGGGAAGAATGTTCCCGATGTTGGGGAAGTCCAGAATCAGGGGACGCAATCTTAGGATAAAGGGTAGACCATGTAGGTCTGAGATGAGGAGAAACTTCTTCACTCAGAGAATTGTTAACCTGTGGAATTCCCTGCCGCAGAGAGTTATTGATGCCGGTTCATTGGATATATTCAAGAGGGAGTTAGATATGGCCCTAACAGCTAAAGGGATCAAGGGGTATGGAGAGAAAGCAGGAAAGGGATACTGAGGTGAATGATCAGCCATGATCTTATTGAATGGTGGTACAGGCTCGAAGGCCCAAATGGCCTACTCCTGTACCTATTTTCTATGTTTCTATGTTTCTAATCCTGAAATTACCTAATCTGACATTAGAAATGTGCATACAGCGAAATAAAAGATTATCGTAATTCCTTCTACTCCTGTTGCAAGCTTTGAGTTTTCAACGCAGATACTGTTTAAGAAGGTAAGGTCTGCATTGGTATTGTGCCAGGCTACCAGAGGAACTGTGACAAAATAACATCAGACACTGGAGACGAAATGCATTTAGTCCCACTCCCCTGCTCGTTCCTCATATCCCTGCACATTTTTCTCCTTCAAGTATTTAATCAATTCCCTTTCCGCTGCTCATCTGCTGCTGAAGCCCTCATCCATGCGTTTGTTACCTCGCGACTTGACTATTCCAACCCACACCTGGCCGGCCTCCCACATTCTACCCGACGTAGGCCAGAGGTGATCCAAAATTCGGCTGCCCGTGTCCTAACTCTCATCAAGTTCCGTTCACCCATCACCCCTGTGCTCTCTGACCTACATTGGCTTCTGGTTAAGCAACGCCTCAATTTCAAGATTCTCATCCCTGTTTTCGAATCCCTCCATGTCCTCATCCCTCCCTATCTCTGTAATCTCCTCCAGCCCCACAACCCCTGGAGATGTCTGCGCTCCTTTAATTGTGCCTGTTATGTACGTAAATAACGGACTAACTGAAACAGGAGTAATGTAACTAACTGTGTGCTTTATAACAACAATCCAAAATGGTGTCCCAAACCAGCATGAACCAGAATGTTTACAGCAGTGCGTGAATAGCTCCCACAGGATCCTAATGCCCGTCTAGTGTACTGTAACAAACAAATAGATATGAACACGACACTGCCCTCTTGAGCATCCCTGATTATAGTCGCTCAACCATTGATGGCTGTGCCTCCTGTTGCCTAGGCCCTAAGCTCTGGAACTCCTTCCCTAAACCTTTCTACCTCTCTTTCCTCCTTCAAGACGCTCCTGAAAACCTATCTCGTCACCTGCGGTAATTTCTCCTTGTGTGGCTCGGTGTCAAATTTTTTGTCTCATAGTACTCCTGTGAAGTGCCTTGGGATGTTTCACTAAGTTAAAGGTGCTATATAAATACAGGTTGTTGTTGTTGTTTTGAAGGCTACTATTGACTTTGTATCCACTACCCTATTGGGCAGTATTAGGTTTTTAGATGCTCTGATAATGACTCCACGAGGCAGTGTGTTGTACTTGAACTGTAGTGACCTTAGTCCTTTCTTAGTTAACTCCAGAGTGAGGATCACATCTGGTGGACTGCCTTTTATACTAGGCCAGGCACACCTGTACAGGTAACCTGCAGGTCTCCCACTGCGGTGCCCTCTGATGGCACACCTTGTAATAGTACAAGCAGTAACCATGTAGGTATTCATGACAGGCAGTGCATTCCAAATCCTAACCACTCGCTGCGTAAAAAATGTTTGTCCTCATGAAATGAAAATATACCTTCCACATAATTCTGAAAACTTATTTTGCTGAACATCACTGCAATGCAACAACTCATTAACCAGATCAACAAAACCACGCAAGGGTCAGTAACAGTATCTGGAAAGCATAGCTCCCTTCACTGAGCCCACAGGTGGTTGCTTTTGTTCACAGTTTTGGTTTGCTGCAGTTGCCGGTTGTGAGATTTGGTTATTTTCCCATCGCCTTTAAGCTGTGCCCTCTCATATCGACCTTTCAGCCACAGGAAACTGCGACGGACGGTTATTTTTTTAACAGCTTTGTTGACCCCTGCTCTTATTCCAATGACAGATTGGAATAAGGGCCTGCCCATTTAAAACTGAGATGAGGAGGAATTTCTTCTCTCAGAAGGTTGTAAATCTGTGGAATTCTCTGCCCCAGAGAGCTGTGGAGGCTGGGTCATTGAATGGCCTGGAGATCCCGATCTCCCCGGGTCGGTACGGAGTGTGTACGGACCCAGGGAGGCATCGTAAAAGCCAATTTTCAGCGCACAATGTGCATTCGCTGAAAACCGGGTTTTCCGATCTGTCAAGCTTCAGCTCGACAGATCATTCCTATCTCGGGAGCGAGGACCTTTGCACGGGCAGGATTGCGGGATTTACCCATACCTTGCCCAGCAAATGTCCTCAAAACTCTTGTACCTGATAAAAGTATGTTTAAAAACATACAAAAATATAATTACATTAAATTTAAAAAAAACATATTATTTTTAAAAACCTTGCCCACTACGTTAAATTTATTTTTAACCATAATTAAAAAAGCTTTTTAAAAACTCGGATAAAAATGTTTTCTCTAAGATATTTATTAACTTTAATTTCAATTAATTTTAATTATGTGATGTGCGTTTTTTATGTTTTATTATGGTGTTCATTGTGGTTTTTTTTATTATATGTGTTTAGAGTGTTTAGGTTTTTTTTCTCATTAATAACAATGAGAACTGGTAGATACGGAGCTCCCATTGCTATTCATGAGAAAGCTGTGGAATACTGTACCTGATTGGCTGAGCAGTCATATGTGACTGCACCGTCTCCGTGGGAAGAGAAGGCCTCCCCATCGGAATCCCACAATCCTCCCGGACCACCAGGTACTTTCCGAAAAATGTTTCAGGTCGGAGGCAATTGCCCCCGGGAAGCCTGCGGCATCAATTTCAGCAGAGATAGACAGATTTTCGTAGTACAGGGGTGTCAAATAGCCTACTCCTGCTCCTATTTCCGATGTTCTTATGTTCTTATAGGAAGGATCTGGAGGTACAAAATCAGGAGAGGTCAACCTCCACACACACACACACACACAAAACCTTGGATGCTTAACGTTTCTCAAAACTGCCTATTTAGGGTAAAGATCAATTTATAGAATCACAGACTGATACAGCACAGAAGGAGACTATCTGGCCCATCATGCCTGTGCCAACTCTTTGAAAGAGCTGTTCAATTAGATCCACTCTCGCTGCTCTTAATGTATAGCCTTGCAAATTTTGCCCTTTCAAGTACTTAGCCTTTTTTAAAAATGTATTCCTCTCGAGGTCTTCTCGCGGGCAATTGCCTCTTCGCCGGTGAATTTTTCCGAATCTACCTGGTGGTCTAGGAGGCGCCCTGGATTCCGGCGGGGAGGCCTTCTCTTCCCCCGCTGTGGAGCGCACTCCCGTCCGGAGGGTTCCCACGCAGAAGGTGCAGTCACGTGTGACTGCTCAACCAATCAGGTATAATATTTCACAGGTTCCCATTGATAGTAGACAAATGTAGGTCTCTTGCAGTCAGAATCAGGTGAACTTAAATGGGGAACAAAGAAATGGCAGACGAATTGAGCAAATACTTTGGTTCTGTCTTCACTGGATACAGTTTTGGTCTCCTAATCTGAGGAAGGACATTCTTACTATTGAGGGAGTGCAGCGAAGGTTCACCAGGCTGATTCCCAGGTTGGCAGGACTGACATATGAAGAAAGACTGGATCGACTAGGCTTATATTCACTGGAGTTTAGAAGAATGAGAGGGAATCTCAAAGAAACATATAAAATTCTGACGGGTTTAGACAGGTTAGATGCAGGACGAATGTTCCCGATGTTGGGGAAGTCCAAAACCAGGGGTCACAGTCTAAGGATAAGGGGTAAGCCATTTAGGACCGAGATGAGGAAAAACTTCTTCACTCAGAGAATTGTAAACCTATGGAATTCTCTTCCACAGAAAGTCGTTGAGGTCAGTTCGTTAGATATATTCAAAAGGGAGTTAGATGTGGCCCTTATGGCTAAAGGGATCAAGGGATATGGAGAGAAAGCAGGAATGGGGTACTGAAGTTGCATGATCAGCCATGATCATATTGGGCCCAAGTTTCCACATGATTCGTGCCTGATTTTTAGGAGCAACTGATGGAGAACGGACTATTTTAGAAATCGCAATTCTCCACATTTTTTTTTCTGCAGTTCTAGTCAGGTAGAACAGTTCTAGTTTAGAACAGAATTTTTTCTTCAAAAGGGGGCGTGTCCGGCCACTGACGCCTGATTTGAAAGTTTCCACAGTGAAAATGTACTCCAAACTAAAGTAGAATGGAGCAAGTGAAGATTTTTGTAGAACTGAAAAAACCTGTTCTACACATTAAAAAATCAGGCGCAGGTTACAAATTAGGCGTCCAGAACGAGGTGGGGGGGGGAAGGGAACTCATTAAATTCGACAATAAATCCTTATTTATACTTCTACAAATATTATACAAATAAATCCAACCTGAATAAACATTTATAAGCCAAGAAAAGATTAAATAAACCATCTTCCTACCTGTGTAAAAGTGCTTCAGCCAGGGAGAATTCTGCAGTTGTTCGTGCCGCTGAGCGAGAGAGGGAGGGAGAGAGAGAGAGAAAGAGAGAAGGGGAAGAGAGAGAGAGAGAAGGGGAGAGGGAGGGAGAGAGAAGGGGAGAGGGAGGGAGAGAGAAGGGGAGAGGGAGGGAGAGAGAAGGGGAGAGGGAGGGAGAGAGAAGGGGAGAGGGAGGGAAGGGGAGAGGGAGAGGGGGGAAGGGGAGAGGGAGGGGGGAAGGGGAGAGGGAGGGGGGGAAGGGGAGAGGGAGGGGGGGAGGGAGGGGAGAGAGGGGGGGGTCGGGGAACAGGAGCGGGTGTCGGGTCGAGGGGGGGGGGGAGCGGGCCTCGGGTCGGGGCGGGCCTCGGGTCGGGGCGGGAGAGCGGATCTCGGGTCTCGGTCGGGGCGGGGGGGAGCGGGTCTCGGGGGTCGGGTCGGGGGGGGGGGGGGAGCGGGTGTCGGGTCGGGTCTGGTCGGCGGGGGTGGAGTGAGTGTCGGGTCTGGTCGGGGCGGGGAGCAGGAGCTGGCCGTGGGAGGAGCCTCATTCACGCAGCCCCAGTGAGGCCATTGGGCCAGGGCTCGGGGGCTGCGTGCTTCGGGCCCCTCCCACACAGTTCGGCGCCTGGAGCTACTGCACTTGCGTGCCGACTGTAGCGCGCATGTGCAGAGGTCCCAGCACTGTTTTCAGCGCAGGGACCTGGCTCCGCCCCCCCCACAGCTCGTGCCAGCTGCGCCGAGTGCCACAGGACCTGTAAGTAGGTGGAGAATACCGAGGATTTTTTTAGGCGCCGTTTTAGGCGCGAAAAACGGGCACCCAGCTCGGAGGGGCGCCCGTTTTTTTTCTTGTGGAAACTTGGGCCCATTGAATGGTAGTGCAGGCTCGAAGGGCCGAATGGCCTACTACTGCACTTATTTTCTATGTTTCTATAGCACTGAGACTCGTGTAACTACGAGTTGTCAGTGCTATTTATGGGAACAAAATCATAAAAAATAAAAAACAGACAACACATATTTAAAATTAATTAAAATTGAAGTTATTATGTCTTATAAAAATAAAATATTTTCCTAATTTTTCAAAAAAGTTTTTTTAATTATGGTTAAAAATAAACTTGCCGTAGTGGGGAGGGTTTTTAAACAATAAAATATGTGTTTATAATTTAATTTTATCGTGTTTTTGTATGTTTTAAAACACTTGCGCCTGCTGGGCAAGATATGGGTAAATCGCACAATCTTGCCCAAGAAATGACAGATCGGAAAGGCTGGTTTTCGGTGCTGAAAAACGCCTTTTCCGATGCCTTCCCGGATCCATAGAAACTTCGTACGGGCCCGGGACGTCGGAATTTCTACCCCATTATTGAATATGTTTCCAACACCCTTTCAGGCAGTGGATTCCAGAACATAACATTGTATTTTTATTATTTCTCATCTACCCTCTGGTTCTTTTGCTAATGACCTTAAATCTGTGTCCTCTGGTTACTGGCCCTTTTGCCAGTGGA
The DNA here is from genome assembly GCF_044704955.1 of Pristiophorus japonicus. Lineage (NCBI taxonomy): Eukaryota > Metazoa > Chordata > Chondrichthyes > Pristiophoridae > Pristiophorus > Pristiophorus japonicus. The sequence continues at coordinate 528,189,810 of NC_091977.1, forward strand.
ATCAGTTGTTGCTTCTTTACTCTATCAAAACCACTTCGCAACCATTGTCTTTGGTCCCTGCCACAAATTCTGTTCCCTACCCACCGACTCCATATCTCTCCCTGGCAACTGTATGAGGCTGAACCACACCGTTTGCCAATTTGGTGTCATATTTAACCCCAAAATGAGCTTCTGACCACAAATCCGCACCATCACGAAGAAATCCAAAACTTGTCTGCCCATGTCCTAACTCGCACCAAGTCCCATTCATCCATCATCATCATAGGCGGTCCCTCGAAACGAGGATGACTTGCTTCCATGCCGAAAAAGGATGTGTTCACAGGTGCATCACCCCTGTGCTCGCTGAGCTACATTGGCTCTCGGTTAAGCAACGCCTCGATTTCAAAATTCTCGTCCTTGTTTTCAAATCCCTCCATGGCCTCACCCTTCCCTATCTCTGTAATCTCCTCCAGCCTCACAACCCCCCAAGATATTTGCACTCCTCTAATGCTGCCCTATTGAGCATCTCTGATTTTCATTGATCTACCATTAGAAACGTAGAAGCATAGAAAATAGGTGTAGGAGTAGGCCATTCGGCCCTTCGAGCCTGCACCACCATTCAATATGGCTGATCATTCACCTCAGTACCACTTTCCTGCTTTCTTTCCATGCCCCTTGATCCCTTTAGCCATAAGGGCCACATCTAACTCCCTCTTGAATATATCCAATGAACTGGCATCAACGACTCTCTGCGGCAGGAAATTCCACATCTTACCTACTCTCTGAGTGAAGAAGTTTCTCCTCATCTCAGTCCTAAATGGCCTACCCCTTATCCTAAGACTGTGTCCCCTGGTTCTGGACTTCCCTAACATCGGGAACATTCTTCCCGCATCTAACCTGTCCCGTCCTGTCAGAATCTTATATGTTTTTATGAGATCCCCTCTCATCCTTCTAAATTCCAGTGTATAAAGGCCCAGTTGATCCAGTATCTCCTCATATGTCAGCCCAGCCATCCCTGGAATCAGTCTGGTGAACCTTCGCTGCACTCCCTCAATAGCAAGAACGTCCTTTCTCAGATTAGGAGACCAAAACTGAACACAATATTCCAGATGAGGCCTCACCAAGGCCCTGGACAATTGCAGTAAGACCTCCCTGCTCCTATACTCAAATCCCCTAGCTATGAAGGCCAACATGCCATTTGCCTTCTTCACCGCCTGCTGTACCTGCATGCCAACTTTCAATGACTGATGAACCATGACACCCAGGTCTCGTTGTACCTCCCCTTTTCCTAATCTTCCGCTATTCAGATAATATTCTGCCTTCCTGTTTTTGCCACCAAAGTGGATAACCTCAAATTTATCCACATTATACTGCATCTGCCATGCATTTGCCCACTCTCCTAACCTGTCCAAATCACCCTGCAGCCTCTTAGCATCCTCCTCACAGCTCACACCGCCACCCAGTTTAGTGTCATCTGCAAACTTGGAGATATTACCCTCAATTCCTTCATCCAAATCATTAATGTATATTGTGAAGAGCTGGGGTCCCAGCACTGAGCCCTGCGGTACTCCACTAGTTACTGCCTCCCATTCCGAAAAGGACCCGTTTATCCCGACTCTCTGCTTCCTGTCTGCCAACCAATTCTCTATCCAGGCCAGTACATTACCCCCAATACCATGTGCCTTGAACTTGTACACCAATCTCTTATGTGGTACCTTGTCAAAGGCCTTTTGAAAATCCAAATAAGCCACATCCACTAGTTCTCCCTTGTCCACTCTACTAGTTACATCCTCAAAAAATTCCAGAAGATTGGTCAAGCATGATTTCCCTTTCATAAATCCATGCTGACTTGGACCGATCCTGTCACCGCTTTCCAAATGCGCTGCTATTTCATCCTTAATAATAGATTCCAACATTTTCCCCACTACTGATGTCAGGCTAACCAATCTATAATTACTCGCCTTCTCTCTACCTCCTTTTTTAAAAAGTGGTGTTACATTAGCTACCCTCCAGTCCATAGGAACTGATCCAGAATCGATAGACTGTTGGAAAATGATTACCAATGCATCCACTATTTCCAGGGCCACCTCCTTAAGTACTCTGGGATGGAGACAATCAGGCCCTGGGGATTTATCGGCCTTCAATTTCCCCAACAAAATTTCCCGCCTAATAAGTATATCCTTCAGTTCCTCCTTCTCACTGGACCCTCGGTCCCCTAGTACATCCGGAAGGTCATTTGTGTCTTCCTTCGTGAAGACAGAACCAAAGTATTTGTTCAATTGGTCTGTCATTTCTTTGTTCCCCATTATTAATTTGCCTGAGTGTGACTGCAAGGGACCTACGTTTGTTTTCACCAATCTTTTTCTCTTCACATATCTATAGAAGCTTTTGCAGTCAATTTTTATGCTCCCGGCAAGCTTCCTCTCATACTCTATTTTCCCCCTCTTAATTAAACCCTTTGTCCTCCTCTGCTGAATTCTAAATTTCTTCCAGTCCTCAGGTTTGCTACTTTTTCTGGCCAATTTATATGCCTCCTCCTTGGATTTAACACTATCCTTAACTTCCCTTGTTAGCCACGTTTGCGCCACCTTCCCTGTTTTATTTTTACTTCAGACAGGGATGTACAACTGTTGAAGTTCATCCATGTGATCTATAAATGTTTGCCATTGCCTATCTACCGTCAACCCTTTAAGTATAATTTGCCAGTCTATTCTAGCCAATTCACGCCTCATGCCATCGAAGTTAGCTTTCCTTAAGTTTAGGACCCTAGTTTCTGAATGAACTATGTCAATCTCAATCTTAATAAAGAATTCTACCATATTATGGTCACTCTTCCCCAAGGGGTCTCGCACAACAAGATTGCTAATTAGTCCCTTCTCATTACACATCACCCAGTCAAGGATGGCCAGCTCTCTAGTCGGTTCCTCCATATATTGGTCAAGAAAACCATCCCTAATACACTCCAAAAAATCCTCCTCTACCACATTGCTACCAGTTTGGTTAGCCCAATCTATATGTAAATTAAAGTCGCCCATGATAACTGCTGTACATTTATTGCACACATCCCTTATTTCTTGTTTTATGCTTTCCCCAACCTCACTACTACTGTTTGGTGGCCTGTACACAACTCCCACCAGCGTTTTCTGCCCTTTGGTATTCCGCAGCTCCACCCATACCGATTCCACATCATCCAGGCCAATATCCTTCCTTACTATTGCATTAATTTCTTCTTTGACCAGCAACGCCATCCCGCCTCCTTTTCCTCTCTGTCTATCCTTCCTAAATGCTGAATACCCCTGGATGTTGAGTTCCCAGTCTTGGTCACCCTGGAGCCATGTCTCTGTGATGCCAATTACATCGTATCCATTTACTGCTATCTGCGCAGTTAATTCGTCCACCTTATTCTGAATACTCCTCGCATTGAGGCACAGAGCCTTCACGCTTGTCTTTTTAACACACTTTGCCCCTTTAGAATTTTGCTGCAATGTGGCCCTTTTTGTTTTTTGCCTTGGGATTCTCTGCCCTCCACATTTAGTATTCTCCTTTCTATCTTTTGTCTCCCTTTTATTTCCCTCTGCCTCCCTGCATAGGTTCCCATCCCCCTGCCATATTAGTTTAACTCCTCCCCAACAGCACTAGCAAACACTCCCCCGAGGACATTGGTTCCGGTCCTGCCCAGGTGTATTTTGTACTGGTTCCACTTCCCCCAGAACCGGTTCCAATGCCCCAGGAATTTGAATCCCTCCCTTCTACACCACTCCTCAAGCCACATATTCATCTGAGCGATCCTGAGATTCCTACTCTGACTAGCACGTGGTACTGGTAGCAATCCTGAGATTACTACTTTTGAGGTCCTACTTTTTAATTTAGCTCCTAGCTCCCTAAATTCATCTCGTAGGACCTCATCCCGTTTTTTTACCTATATCGTTGGTACCTATGTGTACCACGACAACTGGCTGTTCACCCTCCCTTTTCAGAATGTCCTGCACCCGCTCGCTCCGAGACATCCTTGACCCTTGCACCAGGAAGGCAACATACCATCCTGGAGTCTCGGTCGCGGCCACGGAAACGCCTATCTATTCCCCTTACAATCGAAACCCCTATCACTATCGCTCTCCCACTCTTTTTCCTGCTCTCCTGTGCAGCAGAGCCACCCATGGTGCCATGAACTTGGCTGCTGCTGCTCTCCCCTGATGAGTCATCCCCGTCAACAGTACCAAAAGCAGTGTATCTGTTTTGCAGGGGGATGACCGCAGGGGACCCCTGCACTACCTTCCTTCCACTGCTCTTCCTGCTGGTCACCCATTTACTATCTGGTTGAGTACCCTTTACCTGCGGTGTGACCAACTCGCTAAACGTGCTATTCACATCATTCTCAGCATCGTGGTGCTCCAGAGTGAATCCACCCACAGCTCCAGTGCCGCAACGCGGTCCATCAGGAGCTGGAGGTGGATACACTTCCTGCACACGTAGTCGTCAGGGACACCGGAAGCGTCCCTGACTTCCCACATAGTACAGGAGGAGCATAACACGTGTTCCTTGCAAATGTTGTCGGTATACATGAAAAATGGACATTATTAAGAATTAGTTTAATTGCGCTCAAAAGCAAATACCGTTTTCACTTTTAATTGCTGTGTTAATTTACCTGGAAATTTACTGGCCTAGTAATCTCGTAACTGTGACAAACGGTTTTACAGAAACAATTCTGCTCATAGGGGTAGAAATTAATTGGCCAGATAATTTTAAAACTCTTCCAATTCAACTATTTCTATTATCTAATTCTGCTTTGTAATATCCGATATTCACAGAAATTACTCATATCGCTCTTGTAAAAGCTTAATTAATTGTCCATATAATTTTAAAAATTATTCCAATGCAACTATTTCTTTTATCTAATTCTGCTTTGTAATATCTGATAGTCACTGAAATTATTAATATTGCTCTTGTAAAAGCTATGGGGCAGAAAGTCGATATCGCCCCATGGGACGGAGCACTACAGGGGCGCCAAATGGTTTGCAGCCACTAGCATCGACATTTGCTCGGCAAATTCAGTGTGCCGGTATTGGCGACGCTGAGGAGTATCGCTGAGAGCGTTGTGCCGGTGTGCAACGACCCCCGGTATCGACACAAAGGCAAAATTCGGTTTGCGCTGCCTAGTGACACCGCCACAGAAAGTTGGCATGTAGAGCTGTCCCGGAGTGCTATGGGAAGAAATGACTGCCTGAGGTAAGTGTGATCGATAATTTTTAATTGTTTTTTTGCGACTTAACTTTATTTGGGTGAGGTATGTATCAGGAATGTTTTTTGAGTATTTTGTTCCGATTTTTTTTTGCAGAGAGGCCTCTGGTAGGGCTCTATAGCACGGGATATTCAGTTGCTCACCCGGCCTAACAACCTGAGAGAAGTGTGGAACTGCCATTATCTGGCCATTATCACATTGCTGTTTGTGGGAGCATGCTATGTGCAAGTTGGCTGCCCCGTTTCCCACATTACAACAGTGACTACACTCCGAAAGTACTTCAGTGGCTGTAAAACGCTTTGAGATGTCTGGTGGTTGTGAAGATTCACGGCGCGGCCCTCGACAACGTGGACCATTTCCCAAATCTCGGGAGCCTCTTATCAGCAAAGGCAGACATTGATGCGGAGATTCAACATCACCTCCAGTGCGCCAGCGCAGCCTTCGGCCGTCTGAGGAAAAAAGTGTTTGAAGACTTGGCCCTCAAATCTACCACCAAGCTCATGGTCTACAGAGCTGTAGTAGTACCTGCCCTCCTGTATTGATCTGAGGCATCGACAATGTATAGAAGGCACCTCAAGTCGCTGGAGATATATCACCAACGATGTCTCCGCATGATCCTGCAAATCCCCTGGGAGGACAGGCGCACCAACATCAGTGCCCTCTTCCAGGCTAACATCCCCAGTATTGAAGCACTGACCACACTCGATCAGCTTCGCTGGGCAGGCCACATAGTTCGCATGCCAGACACGAGACTCCCGAAGCAAATGCTTTATGCGGAGCTCCATCACGGTAAACGAGCCAAAGCTGGGCAGCGGAAGCGTTACAAGGACACACTCAAAACCTCCCTGGTAAAGTGCGACATCACCACTGACAGCTGGGAGACCCTGGCCGAAGACCGCCCGAGGTGGAGAAAGTGCATCCGGGAGGGCGTTGAGTTCTTCGAGTCGCAACTCAAAGAGTGTGAAGAGGTCAGGCGCAGGCAACGGAAGGAGCGCGCGGCAAACCAGCCCCACCCACCCCTTCCCCCGATGAATGTCTGTCCCACCTGTAACAGGGTCTGTGGCTCTCGTATTGGACTGTTCAGCCACCAGAAAACTTACTTTGGGAGTGGAAGCAAGTCTTCCTCGATTCCAAGGGACTGCCTATGATGATGGGTGGTGAAAGGCGCCATATAAATCCAAGTCTTTCTTTCTTTAATTCTCTGTAAAATGTTGCATTACTTTGCCAAAATGAATTAAGTACATTAATGTATCACTGCCACAGAATCCACACAATATTTTTTTCTGGGTGAGATTTGGTTGCCATGAGTTTTGTAATTGAAAACAATATTTCAGCGATGTTATTTTTATTTGTTCCTGGGATGTGGGCATCGCCAGCAAGGTCAGCATTTATTGCCCATACCTAATCACCCTTGATAAAGGTGGGGGTGAGCTGCTTTCTTGAACCATTGTGGATTGTGGTTTATGATGACAATTTGGTCGTTTCATGCTCAACATTACTGTTACTAGCTTTTTTATCTCAGATTTAGTTAATTAACTGAATTTGAATTCCTCTGCTGCTATGAGTGGGATTTGAACTTACATCTCTTGGATAACTAGTCCAGTAACATAACCACTATGCTACTGTTCCCCCGTATTTCCAAACACAGCATATTTGGGAGGGTAGCGAGAAAAGAACAGAATATTCTCGAAAAGTCCTTGCGACTGGGCTTAGCTGCACACTCAGTCCCGAACCTGCCGAGGTTTGGACACTGATCAAATTTTGACAAAGTCCTTGGAGGTTTTCAGGCTGTTAAAAGACCTTCTCGGTTTCAATAAAGACAGCGGCATTTGTGCTTCAAGCAAAGCAGGGCCGTTATTTTTGTCTGATTCATGCCATTGAGCGCCTGCTCTGCGTGTGACGGAAGGGTAAACTCTAAGTTCGTTGCGACAACAAGGGGAACTGAGGAGTGCTTGTTTTTCCACCACTTTAACATTTCACTGAGGCTAATGTCGATGTTGGTCGACAGGCAATGAAGCATTTTCTTCAAGATCATCATAAATTCATTTTCACAGTCTTCACCCACCATCTGCTCCCGCATTGAATATCATCAGGAGTCAGCGGACGTTCCGCCATTTCAATCTTCTGTCCATTATGTCGTAAATGTTTAACTGAGGCAAGACTCTGCAGAAACTGTTGGCATCGCAGTAACCTTTAACTAAGTAACCAGCGCTCAGGAAAGGGGGTGATTGGGAGAGGGGGCAATAGGGAGAGGGGGTGATTGGGAGAGGGGGCGATTGGAAGAGGGGGCAATAGGGAGAGGGGGTGATTGGGAGAGGGGGCGATTGGGAGAGGGGGCGCTTGGGAGAGGGGGCAATAGGGAGAGGGGGTGATTGGGAGAGGAGGCAATAGGGAGAGGGGGTGATTGGGAGAGGGGGCGATTGGAAGAGGGGGCAATAGGGAGAGGGGGTGATTGGGAGAGGGGGCGATTGGGAGAGGGGGCGCTTGGGAGAGGGGGCAATAGGGAGAGGGGGTGATTGGGAGAGGAGGCAATAGGGAGAGGGGGTGATTGGGAGAGGGGGCAATTGGGAGAGGGGGCAATAGGGAGAGGGTGCGATTGGGAGAGGGGGCAATAGGGAAAGGGGGTGATTAGGAGAGGGGGCGATTGGGAGAGGGGGCGAGAGGGGGCGATTGGGAGAGGGGGCGATAGGGAGAGGGGGCGATAGGGAGAGGGGGCGATTGGGAGAGGGGTTGCTATTTTATGGTTTATCCACCACTGAAGTAAACTGGGTTTAAATGACGCCAATATTAAATTAACATCTGCCCAGAGTAGATTTTTTTAAAGATTTATTTAAATAACAGGGATAGGCAGATAGCCTGTCCTAGTTAATGTTTTTTTGACTCCATCTGAACCTATTCATCTGAAGCTGATTCAAAGTTGATGAAGTTGTTAAATTCTTCATGTAACGTGGGCTGTTCCTTTCAGAAAAGTGCGAAGTGAAACATTTTGGCAGAAAGAATGAAGAAATGCAATAGAAACTGCTGGGTACAATCCTAAAGAGGGTGCATGAACAGAGAGACCTGGGGTATATGTGCACAAATCGTTGAAGGTGGCAGTGCAGGTTGAGAAAGCAGTTAATAAAGCTTACGGGATACTGGGTTTCATGAATAGAGGTGTACGGTGTGAAATTCGGGTACTTTGCACCTCCCGTTAGAGCCTGAGGGGGCCGATAACGGGTTGTAAATGAGTTTCTGCTTAGGCGCGGGGGAAACAGCGTCTCCCGCTAAATTGGGTGATGGATTGGCGGCGGTGATGACAGGTGGTGGCCCGCTCGGTTGCCCCTAGCGATGATGATGTCATCGCTGAATGAAGAAGTTTCTCCTCATCTCGGTCCCAAATGGCTTACCTCTTATCCTTAGACTGTATCCCCTGGTTCTGGACTTCCCCAACATCGGGAACATTCTTCCTGCATCTAACCTGTCCAATTCCCGTCAGAACGTTATATGTTTCTGTGAGAAGGGACTACATTTCCTTCCCCACGACCAGAGAGAAGCAGCCAGAGCGTGCATGTGGGTTTGCCGGGATAGCGGGATTCCCCCATGGTGCAGGGCATCATTGACTGCACCCACGCCGCTTTGCAAGCACCACATCACAATCCTGAGGTATTCCATAACCGCAAAGGCTACCACTCACTGTGAAGTTGGTGTGCAACCACACACGGTGAATCCTCACCGTCAATGCCCACTATCCTGGCAGCAGCCTTCATCCTGAGCCAGCTCTCTTCCGGCCACCACATCCAGCTCGCGGCTGGCTGGTCGGAGACGAGGGCTATCCGCTCTCCACCTGGCTCATGACTCCCCTCCACAACCCCAACGCTCGATCCCAGTACTCATACAATGGGAGCCATGCTGCCACCAGGGACATCATCGACCAGACCATCAGAGTGCTCAAGCAACAGTTTCGCTGCCTTGACTGCTTGGGACAAATCCTCCAGTACTCGGCTCAGTGGGTGTCCTTTTTCATTGTCGTTTGCCCCCCACCCCTCCCGCCTGCTCCCTCTCCCCGGCCCCGAGTAAATATCCGTATCCAGAGGTCTGCTGGAACGGCTGCAATTCGATTGGCTATCGCCGTTTCAGATCATCACACAAAGTCGAAATGAACCCTTCCGTGTCTTGTTCACTATGCTGCCTATTGTCTCACTTTTAACCATCTCCTGTACTTAAGCACATCACAGTTCAATCTTCAGCTGTGGCTTAGTGGGTAGCACTCTCACCTCTGTGTCATAAGGTTGTGGGTTCAAGTCACACTCCAGCTGCTTGAGCACAGAAAATCTTGGCTTTCATTCAAGTGCAGTGCTGAGGGAGTCCTGCACTGTCGGGGGTGCTGTTTTTCAGATAAGATGTTAAACCGAGGTCCCATCTGCTCTCTCAGGTGGGTGTAAAAGATCCCAGGGCACTTTTTTGAAGAAGAGTAGGCGAGTTATCCCCGGTATCCGGGCCAATATTTGTCCCTCGATTACCATCAGTAAAAAGAAAATAAACGATCTGGTCATAATCACAATGCTGTTTGTGGGATCTTGCTGTGTGCAAATTCTGACATTACAACAGTGACTGCACTCTAAAAATAGTCTTACAAGCTATGCAGAAAACTCAAAACTAGGTGATAAGGAGGGGAGGGAAAAAAGGGTGGGGATTTTTTTGGTAAATAAATATGAGATAAACATTCACGAAATCAGAACTGATGCACTACATCGACTCTCATCATCATAGACAATCCCTCAAAACGAGGATGACTTGCTTCCACGCCAAAAAAGGATAAGTTCGCAGGTGTTCCAATGAAGGGCCTAATTTTCCAGTCCTAAGCTACAGCCTGCAGGGGTGGAAGATGCCTGTGCGTGGACTTTAATAATGTGTGGTGGCCGTTGCACACCAGCCACCACACGGGCTTGACAGAGCTAGGTCTTGGTCCAGTGGCAAGGGTTACCCAAGACGACTGGAGACCAGCTCTGCTGCACGGACCTAGTGCGCACACATATCGCAGTGTGGGCTGTGCCTATGGTGCGCCTGGGGCCCTGGCCCCGAACTCGCACCTCCCCTGGGCCCCGATCACGTCCCTCCACAGTCTCTCGCCGCTCCTGCTGTATCTGCCCACGCTGCATTCACCGACCTGGACCTTGATGACGTCACTCTTCGCTGCCATTGACTCTGTGGAAGCAACGATTCCATAGTTCGAAGCCCCGATGCTCAGAGTCAGGTGCAAACCATAAAGTTGTTGTTATGTATTGAGTAAAGAGTCTGACCAGATACTGTGAGCTCAAAGTAATGTGTGACCGTAGTCCTTTATTACAGGTCTCCAGAGTGCCTCTCCAGCCTGTGAGGCCTCCTTATGTACAGGTGCTCCCAAGGGATTGTGGGATCCCTTGGGACTCCAGGGGATGGGCCCTCTGGTGGTGAAACAAGGTATTTACAGGTTTACATATATAACAGTTGTCATGTGAAATGAGTTCTTCGGCACAGCTTTTCCTGGGTGCTAGGCTCTGAGGAATGCAAAGTTGTCGGTAAACTGCATCATGACGTCCTGGGGTTGTGAAAGACCCAAATTCTTTCTTTCTCCAATGTTTGTGTATTTTTTGTACCCTCCCCTTTCTGCTGCTCCGTAATATCTCACAGTGCGAACAAGAGGTCTGTTCCCTTCGCAGGTCTTGCCTGACCCAATGTATTTTTTTGCTTTCATTACGCAGTTCCAGATTCCACATCTTTGTTTTTCGCTCTTTTTAAAAAACATATATATTTGTTTTTACTCTCCTGCCTGGGAGAGAGCTCTGCTCAATCCTGGATACAACACATGCACAGGGGCTATCTTCCAGACGTTCGAAAGGCAAGCCGTCGGAGAGAGTGGGGAGGAGAGAATTCTAGCGCTCCAAATATTTACGCCTACATGCCAACATTACAAAAGCTAACCGTCTGCTTCAAAGCAGCTTCTGCAGCCCAGCACATCGGCACTTCAAGAATGTCCCTGTATTTATACGTCCACGTCTTGTGAAAACAAACAGTTACACAGGCCAGGAATTCCCTCAGAGCTGTTCCCGCACTGGGACCGCAACTTCGTCGGACGTGTGGCAGGACTGAGGGATCGCTGCATGTTCGGGGGGTGCCATCTTAGAGGTCAAACCGAGGCTCCGTCTGCCCTCTCCGGTGGACGCAAGGAATCCCACGGCACTATGTCGAGTGGCTCAGTGGGGTAGCACTCTCGCTTCTGAGTTCAAGTCCCACTCCAGAGACTTGAGCACAAAAAATCTAGGCTGACACTCCCAGTGCAGTGCTGAGGGAGGGCCGCACTGTCAGAGGTGCTGTCTTGCAGGTGAGTCGTTAAACTGAGGCCCCTTCTACTCTTTCAGCTGGATGTAGAAGAAGAAAAAGAACAGAGGAGTTATCCCCGGTGTCCTGGGGCCAATATCAATCCCTCAACCAACACCACTAGAACAGATGATCTGGTCATTATCACATTGCTGTTTGTCATCATCATAGGCAGTCCCTCGGAATCGAGGAAGACTTGCTTCCACTCCCAAAGTGAGTTCTTTGGTGGTTGAACAGTACAATATGAGAGCCACAGATCCTATTACAGGTGGGACAGACATTTGTCGAGGGAAGGGGTCGGTGGGGCTGGTTTGCCGCGCGCTCCTTCTGCTGCCTGCGCTTGGCTTCTTCACGCTCTTTGCGTTGAGACTCGAAGAACTCAACGCCCTCCCGGATGCACTTTCTCCACCTCAGGCGGTCTGCGGCCAGGATCTCCCAGGTGTCAGTGGTGATGTCGCACTTTACCAGGGAGGCTTTAAGGGTGTCCTTACAATGTTTCCGCTGTCCTCCTTTGGTTCGTTTACCACGAGGGAGCTCGCGGAAAGCATTTGCTTCGGGAGTCTCGTATCTGGCATGCGAACTATGTGGCCTGCCCAGCGAAGCTGATCGAGTGTGGTCAGTGCTTCAATACTGGGGATGTTAGCCTGGGCGAGGACTCTGATGTTGGTGTGCCTGTCCCCCCAAGGGATTTGCAGGATCTTGCGGAGACTTGGTTGTGCGCAAATTGTCTGCCGCGTTTCATAGAAACATAGAAATTTACAGCGCAGAAGGAGGCCATTTCAGCCTATCGTGTCTGTGCTGGCCGACAAAGAGCAGCACGGCCCTCGGTCAGCAGCCCTGAAGGTTACATATAAACCTATGAACAATGAACAATGGCGGAAAAGTAAAGAGCACCCGGCCCAACCAGTCTGCCTCACACAAACTGCGACACCCCTTCTACTGAAACATTGTCCACTCCACCCCAATCGGAGCCATTACAGCAGTGAATACACTCGAAAGGTACTTCATTGGCGTAAAGGGCTTTGGGAAGTCCGGAGGTTGTGAAAGGCGCTATATGAATGCATGGTTTAGGTGTGTGAGCACAGACACCGTCCCGGCTCCAGTGAAGTCACGGTGATCGAACGGAAGCGCACGCGAGGAGATGCCAGGCTGTGAGTTCTGTAACGCAATCTGTCAATATACACAGCGTTCCTTCATCTGTATAGGAGCTTTCAATCGTAGCAGACTCATTTCCATTAGGATCTGCAACACGGAAAAGCTTTTGGATTTTTAAACTAAAAGCGAGACATTCCGATTCAGTTTTAATATTTTTACGTTTCACAATTACAATAAAAAAACACAACGTACTCCCACTAATCTGTGGGCAAGGGATCTTGGCATGAGTGTCCGCCCTCGCCAATGCCACCTCTGACTGCCCCACCAAAAGGGTTGGCCCATGATCCATTCATTACAGAGGCAATACGGCACAGAAACAGGCCATTCGGCCCAACCAGTCCATGCCGGCGTTTATGCTCCTCCCGTCTTTCCTCATCTAAATCTATCAGCATAACCCTCTATTCCCTTCTCCCTCATATGCTTGTCTAGCCTCCCCTTAAATGCATCGATGCTATTCAATTCAACCACTCCCTGTGATAGTAAGTTCCATATTCTCACCACTCTCTGGGTAAAGAAGTTTCTTCTGAATTCCCTATTGGATTTCTTGGTGACTATCTCATATTGATGGCCTCTAGTTTTGCTTTTCCCCAGAAGTGGAAACACTCTCTCTGTGTCCGCTCTATCAAAATCTTTCATGATTTTAAAGTCCTCTATTAGGTCACCCTTCAGCCTTATCTTTACAAGAGATAAGAGACCCTGCCTGTTAATCCATGTGTCTATGGCAGGATGGGACATGTTATGTATGTAAACTTTACTCGTGTGTAAGACTTGCCACCAGGGGGTGCACCTGTGGGAGACCCAAGGGTCACCTGCACACCCCAGGCAGGCAGGTATAAAAGGCAGTCTGCCATGCTGCTTCTTCACTCTGGAGTTACATTAAAGAGACCAAGGTCACAACAGTTTGAGCTTGCTGCATACAGTCTTGTGGAGTTATTCTGAACATAACAATTGGCGACGAATAACAGATCACGAACTTTCACGCGGTTATGGCTGCCGTTGGTATTCTTAAGAGATTCGTTGTGGGTGATGATTGGGAAGCCTTCATTGAGTGTCTTACCCAGTACTTCGTGGCCAATGAGCTGGATACGCAAGAGACCGCGGTCAAGCACAGGGCGATTCTCCTCACCGTTTGCGGGTCCACGATATGTGGCCTCATCAAAAATCTGCTAGCAGTGATGAAACCAATGGAGAAGACATATGCAGAGTTGTGCATGCTGGTTCGGGAACACCTCAAGCCGAAGGAGAGCATCTAATGGCCAGGTATCGCTTTTACACGCAACATCGCTCCGAGGACCAGGACGAGCTATGTTGCCAACCGAAGACGCCTTGCTGGACCATGCGTATTTGCTGAATTTTTGGGGGAAATGTTGCGGGACATTTTAGTGCTTGGAATCGGCCACGAGGTCATTCTTCGCAAACTGCTGTCTGCCGAATCCCTAGATCTGAGCAAGGCCACCAAGATAGCCGAAGCTTTCATGTCCACGAACGATAACACTAAACAGATATCTTTGCAGCATCGAAGCTCACCTACAAGTACTGTGCATAAAATAACGCCTTCAGCAGGCAAACCTGTACATGGCAGGGCCTACACGCCTGCAGAGGCCAGACCCAGGATGACTCAGAGTCTGCTGCGGGGCGTGAATGCGAATCCATTAACACAATGTTGGTGCTACGGGGGTAATCATCGGGCCCATCAATGTCGATTCAAGCACTACGTGTGCAAAGGCTGCGGAACAATGGGGCACCTCCAGCGAATGTGCAAACGTGCTGCGACTCACCACGTGGCAGAGTCGGCAGAAGATGACCGATCCGGCATGGATCATGCTGAACAAGTAAGAGAGGCAACTCAACCCAAGGCTGAAGAGGAAGTGTATGGGGTACACACCTTCACCACCAAAACCTCTCCAATAATGTTGAAAGTCAAATTAAACGGCATTCCAGTTTCCATGGAATTGGTCACGGGGGCGAATCAGTCAATTATGAGCCAGAAGGCTTTTGAGAAACTGTGGGGCAACAAGGCACAAAGGCCAAAACTAAGCCCGATCCACACCAAGCTGCGCACTTACACCAAAGAGCTCATACCAGTCATTGGCAGTGCAGCAGTGAAGGTATCGTATAATGGAACTGTTGTGTATGGAGAAAGAGTCAGACTGAACACTGTGAGCTCAAAATAAAGTGTGACCTTAGTCTTTTATTGCAGGTCTCCAGAGTGCCTCGCCAGCCTGTGAAGCCTCCTTAAATACCTGTGGTCCCGAGGGATTATGAGATCCCTTGGGACTCCAGGGAATGAGCCTTCTGGTGGCTGTACAGTGTAAATACAAGTCCACATATATAACAACATTACCCCCCAAAGTCAAAAGTGTAACTATTTACAATGTGAGTCGATCTGGGGCCCTTTTTGCCCTGGTTGATCGTCTCGGTGTGAAGGCTGGTGTTGTTGATCCATTTGTTGGGCCCTCGCTGGGCTGCTGTGCAGCTGGCCTTGCTGGGCTGCCTGGTGTGTTGGGCCCTGCAGGGCTGCTGTGGATGGTGGGTTCTGCTTCGTGGTCAACCGTGGTGTCGGTTGCCACTGGTGTGTATGTTGAGAGATCATAAAAGGTAGGGTCCAAGGTGGGTTGCTCAGGGTAGTCCGTGAATCTGAATTTGATTTGGTCCAAGTGTTTCCGGTGAATGAGTCCATTTGAAAGTTTGACCCAAAACACCCTGCTCCCCTCTTTGGCCACAACAGTTCCGGGAAGCCCCTTGGGACCTTGCCCATAATTCAATACAAATACAGGATCATTGAATTCAATCTCGCGTGACACATTTGCGCTATCATGGTATGCATTATGTTGAAGCCGCCTACTCTCTACCTGTTCATGTAGATCAGGGTGAACTAACGAGAGCCTTGTCTTAAGTGCCCTTTTCATGAGCAGTTAAGCAGGTGGGATCCCAGTGAGTGAGTGTGGTCCCATGTAGTAGCTAAGCAGGACTCGGGATAGGCGAGTCTGCAGTGAGCCTTCAGTTACCCTCTTCAAGCCTTGCTTGATGGTTTGCACTGCTCTCTCTGCCTAACCATTGGACGCTGGTTTAAATGGGGCAGATGTGATATGTTTGATGCCGTTACGGCTCATGAATTCTTTGAACTCAACACTGGTAAAATATGGCCCGTTGTCGCTCACCAGGACATCGGGTAAGTCGTCTGTGGCAAACATGGCCCGCAGGCTTCAGTAGTGGCAGCGGACGTGCTAGCCAACATTATCTCACATTCAATCCAATTGGAGTATGCATCGACAACCACAAGGAATATTGTACCCAAGAACGGGCCTGCATAGTCGACGTGTAGCCTAGACCACGGTTTGGAGGGCCAAGACCATAAACTTAGCGGCGTCTCCCTGGGTACATTGCTTAACTGCGAGCATGTATTACATCTGTGAAAGCAGGACTCTAAGTCCGCATCGATACCGGGCCACCACACGTGGGATCTGGCTATCGCTTTCATCATTACGATGCCTGGGTGGGTACTGTGGAGGTCATTGATGAAGGTACCTCTGCCCTACTCGATTGCCCCACAGAATGCAGTCTGCCTGTATAGACATTTCATCTTTACACCGCTGGAACGACTTTATCTCTTCCTGCATTTCCACTGGGACACTGGACCAGCTCCCGTGAAGCACACAGCTTTTGATTGGAGATAATAAGGGGTCCTGGCTTGTCCAGGTTTTGATCTACCGGGCAGTGACTGGTGATTGCATACTCTCAAATGCTTCCATAACCATGGCTAGTTCTGCGGGCAATGGCAGCCTACTGAGAGCATCGGCGCAGTTTTCTGTGCCTGACCTGTGGCGGATGGCGTAGTTGTATGCGGACAACGTGAGCACCCATCTCTGCATGCGGGCCGATGCGTTGGTATTTATCCGTTTATTCTCGGAAAACAGGGATATAAATGGCTTATGGTCAGTTTCCAATTCAAATTTTAGCCCAAACAGGTATTGATGCATTTTCTTTACCCCATAGACACACGCTAATGCTTCTTTTTCAATCATGATGTAGGCTGTCTTGGCCTTAGGCAGACTCCTGGATGCATAAGCAACCGGTTGCAGTTTCCTGAAATCATTAGCTTGTTGCAATACACACCCGACGCCATATGACGACGCATCACATGCTAGTACCAAACGCTTACATGGATCATACAACACAAGCAATTTGTTTGAGCATAACAATTTTCTCGCTTTTACAAAGGCATTTTCTTGGCTTTTGCCCCAAACCCATTCACACCCTTTTCGCAGTAAGACATGTTGTGCTTCTAGCAGGGTGCTGAGACCCAGTAAGAAGTTACCAAAGTAGTTCAAGAGTTCCAGGAACAACCGCAGCTCCGCCACATTCTGTGGCCTCGGTGCGTTCTCGATTGCCTCCGTCTTCGCGTTGGTGGGCCTGATGCCGTCCGCCGCAATCCTCCTTCCCAGGAGCTCCACTTCAGGCGCCAGGAAAACGCACTTCAAGCATTTTAATCTGAGCCCCAAGCTGTTGAGGCGACTAAGATCCTCCTCCAGGTTCTGCAGGTGCTCGATTGTGTTCCGACCTGTGAGCAAGATGTCGTCCTGGAAGACCACGGTGTGCGGGACTGACTTCAGTAAAATTTCCATGTTTCTCTGGAATATCGCCGCCGCTGATCGGATTCCAAATGGGCATCTGTTATAAACAAATAGACCTTTGTGCGTGTTGATGCAGGTGAGGGCCTTCGATGATTCCTCCAGTTCCTGCGTCATGTAGGCTGAAGTCAGATCCAGCTTCGTCAACGTCTTTCCTCCCACCAGCGTTGCAAAGAGGTCATCGACCTTTGGTAGTGGGTATTGGTCCTGCAGGGAGGAATGATTGATAGTTACTTTGTAATGGCCACAGATTCTGACGGTGTCGTCTCCCTTGAGGACTGGCACAATAGGACTGGCCCACTCGCTGAACTCAATCAGTGAAATGATGGCCTCTCGTTGCAGCCAGTCTAGCTCGATCTTTACCCTTTCTCTCATCATGTACGGTACTGCTCTCGCCTTGTGATGGATGGGTCGCGCCCCCGGAATTAGGTGGATCTGCACTTTTGCTCCTTGGATTTCCCGATGCCTGGTTCGAACAGCGAAGGAAATTTGTTTAAGACCTGGGCACACGAAGTGTCGTCAGCGGGTGATAGCGCTCAGACGTCGTCCCAGTTCCAGCGTATCTTTCCCAGCCAGCTCCTGTCGAGCAATGTGGGACCCTCGCCCGGTACCACCCAGAGTGGTAGCTTGTGCACCGCTCCATCGTAGGAGACCTTTACGGTAGCACTGCCGATTACAGGAATCAGTTCTTTTGTATAAGTTCTTAGTCTCGTGCGAACTGGAGTTAAGACTGCCTTGAGGCCTTGTTGCACCACAACGTTTCGAAAGTCTTTTTGCCCATGAAGAACTGCCTTGCACTCGTATCCAGCTCCATTGACATGGGGAGTCCAGTTAGTTCAACATTCAGCATTATCGGAGGACAATTTGTGATGAATATGTGCACCCTATATACCTCTGCCTCCTCTATCTGAGGCTCTGGTTCGTAATGATCCTCCGTGGATCTGTCCTCCTTTGCAACATGGTGGTTTTCAGGTTTAACAGGCTTAGCAGCTTGCCTGCACACTCGTTGGAGGTGTCCCATTGTTCCACAGCCCTTGCAAACATATACTTTGAAGCGGCAGGAATGGAAATGATAATCCCCCCCGCAGTGCCAACAAGGTGTTAATTGCCTTGCATTCATCACCCTTGATGGTGGACTCTGAGACATCTGCGGACGTGTAGCTACAGGTATGTGTGACCTGCCGTGTACGTTACGATTCGCAAACAACATCACTTTGCTCACAGTATTTGTAGCAGCACTTGTGTGCTGAGAGATTTGCTTAGTATTGTCTCTGGTAGCAATGAACACCTGGGCTATCGCTATGGCCTTACTCAAGGTTGGGGTCTCTACAGTCAAAAGCTTGCGAAGTATGGTTTCGTGGCCAATGCCAAGTACAAAAAAGTCTCTGAGCATGTGCTCCAAATGTCCTTCAAATTCGCAATGTCCTGCAAGACGTCTCAGCTCGGCGATATAACTCGCCACTTCCTGGCCTTCAGAAGTTTTGTGGGTGTAGAACCGGTACCTCGCCATCAGAACGCTTTCCTTTGGGTTCTAATGCTCTCGGACCAGTGTGCACAAATCGTCGTATGATTTCTCTGTGGGTTTCACTGGAGTGAGCAGATACTTCATGAGGCCATATGTTGGTGCCCCACAGACGGTGAGGAGGATCGCTCTATGTTTGGCAGCGCTCTCTTCTCCATCTAGCTCGTTGGCCACGAAGTATTGATCGAGTCGCTCCACAAAAGTTTCCCAGTCATCTCCCTCTGAAAATGTCTCCAGAATGCCCACTGTTCTCTCCATCTTTGGGTTCCCTATCTCTATCTCGTCGCCAGTTGTTGTGTATGGAGAAAGAGTCATACTGAACACTGTGAGCTCAAAGTAAAGTGTGACCTTAGTCTTTTATTGCAGGTCTCCAGAGTGCCTCTCCAACCTGTGAAGCTTTCTTAAATACCTGTGCTCCCAAGGGATTATGAGATCCCTTGGGACTCTGGGGAATAAGCTCTCTGGTGGCTGTACAGAAGTAAATACAAGTCCACATATATAACAGGAACTGTGCATGATTTATCACTATGGATTGTACCAGGCGACGGCCCAACCTGTTCAGCAGAAGCTGGCTAAGAAAGATCCGATGGAACTGGGACGACATCAAAACACTGTCTTCGGTGGATGACGCCTCATGCGCCCAAGTGCTAAACAAATTCCTTTCATTATTCGAGCCAGGCATCGGCAACTTCACAGGCGCCAAAGTGCAGATCCATCTAGTCCCTGATGCACGACCCATTCATTACAAGGCCTGAGCGGTTCCATATATGATGCGAGAGAAAGTCGAGATCGAGCTAGACAGACTTCAACGAGAGGGGATCATATCGCCAGTTGCGTTCAATGAGCGGGCCAGTCCAATTGTTCCGGTGTTGAAAAGCGATGAGACGGTCAGAATCTGTGGGGACTACAAGGTAACGATCAAACGAGTCTCGTTACAGGAACAGTACCCACTACCCAAAGCGGATGACCTGTTCCCAACGCTAGCAGGGGGGAAGTCATTCACCAAGCTGGATCTAACCTCTGCTTATATGACACAGGAGCTGGCTGAGCCATCGAAAAAATTGACGTGCATCAACACACACAAAGGACTGTTCATATACCACAGATGCCCTTTTGGGATTCGCTCGGCTGCAGCCACCTTACAGAGGAACATGGTGTTGTGTCTCTGCACCTTGTTACAAACTCACAAGAGGCATGTATATATCAGACACGGTCACTCTGTGACCTTCACTTTATTCCCAGGACCAAGGAGTGCTGACCCTGGATGGGACCTCCCCTTTTATACCTGGAAACCCAGGTGAGGAGTGTCTCCCGCAAGCTCACCCCCTGTGGTCAGGGTGTGCATTTCAAGGGTACAGGTACAGTGTGCATGAGTAACAGTTACATAACTATTGTCATTGCAAGATGGTGAAATACATGACATCACCTCACCCCTTGAGTCTTTTAGTTTCAGAGGTTAAGTCTATCGGGTGGTCGACGCTCTCTCGTGGAGCGCCGCAGTTGTGGCTCTGGTGGCTGAGCCTCAGCATGCGTCTCTGTCACTTGAGGTGATTCTGGCCTGTCCGGGCTGGCCGCAGGGACTGTGCATGCTGAGGGCTGTCTTTGTTGCTCGTACGCTGGAAGTGGTTTGGGTGCTATCTCATTATGCTCTTCTTCCGGTTCCTCCTTGTCAATGCTGAACCTTGTCTTTACTTGGTCCAAGTGTTTGCGGCATATCTGCCCATTGTTTCGTCTGACCACCATGATCCTGTTTCCTTCTTTGCCAATTACGGTGCCCTCAAGCCATTTGGGTCCCAAAGCATGGTTAAGAACAAATACCGGGTCATCTATTTCTATGCGCCTCCCCCTTCAGCCTCGGTCATGGAGCTCGATTTGGGACTGGTGTTTGCCCTCAACAATGTCTGCCAGGGCTGGGTGAATGAGGGACAGCCACGTTTTAAGTGTGTGTTTCATGAGGAGTTCCGCTGGCGGGACTCCCATGAGCGAGTGCGGGCAGGACCTGTAGGCCAGCAGGAGGCGCGATAGGCGGTACTGAAGGGAGGATCCTCGGGTGTGTAGCATGCCCTGTTTTATGACTTGGACCTCCCGTTCCGCCTGGCCATTAGAGGCCGGCTTGAACGCCGCTGTCCAGACGTGCTTGATCCCATTGCCCGAGATAGACTCCTGGAATTCATGGCTGGTAAAACACGGGCCATTGTCGCTGACCAGGATGTCCGGCAAGCCATGGGTCGCAAAAACCGTACGCAGACTCTCCACGGTGATGGATGTCGTGCACGAGTTCAATATGATGCACTCGATCCACTTCGAGTATGCATCGACTACGATAAGGAACATTTTCTCCATGAACGGGCCCGCATAGTCTACGTGAATACGTGACCATGGCCTGGTGGGCCAGGGCCACGGGCTGAGTGGAGCCTCCCTGGGGGCATTGCCCAGCTGGGCACACGTCGTGCACCTGCGAACCCAGTGTTCCAGGTCTGGGTCAATCCCCGGCCACCATATATGTGACCGGGCAATGGCCTTCATTAACACGATGCCAGGGTGCTCGCTGTGGAGTTCCCTGATGAACACTTCCCTTCCTTTCTGGGGCATGACTACTCGGAGAGTTCATCCACCCGTCTCGGAAACGGCCTGACTTCCTCGGGGCACGCCCTGTGTGCGGGCGCCCAATTCCCAGTCAGGACACATTTCTTTATCATGGATAGGAGGGAGTCCCTGTTGGTCCAGAGTTTGATCTGTTGGGCTGTGATGGGGCAGCCCGCAGTGTCAAAAGCCTCAATGGCCATGACCATCTCGGCGCTCTGCTCCGACGCCCCCTCGATTGTGGCCAGTGGGAGCCTGCTGAATACGTCAGCGCAACTTTCGGTGCCTGGCTGGTGCCGTATGGTGTCGTCATGCGCAGCCAGCATGAGGGCCCATCGCTGTATGCGAGCTGACGCGTTAGCGTTGACAGCCTTGCTGTCGGACAACAGGGATGTTAAGGGCTTGTGGTCCGTCTCTAGCTCGAACCGTCTACCGAAAAGGTACTGGTGCATCTTTTTCACACCATACACACACGCAAGTGCCTCCTTCTCGACCATGCGTATCCACGCTCTGCCTGGGAGAGCGACCTGGAGGCGTAAACCATCGGTTGGAGTCGGCCGTCATCGTTACCCTGCTGCAATACACACCCAACCCCGTAGGATGACGCATCGCATGTTAAGATCAGTTTTTTCCAGGGGTCATACAAAGTCAACAGTTTGTTGGAACACAGCAGGTTCCTCGCCTTATTGAAAGCCCGTTCTTGACAATCCCCGCAAAACCATTCACAATCTTTATGGAGGAGCATGTGTAATGGCTCCAACAATGTGCTTAAGTTCGGCAGAAAGTTCCCAAAATAATTCAAAAGTCCTAGGAATGATTGCAACTCTGACGTGTTGCCAGACCTGGGCGCCGGTGAATCACCGCAGTGGGCCGGATCCCGTCTGCGGCAACCCTCCTGCCCAGGAACTCGACCTCTGGGGCTAAAAACATGCACTTGGCCTTTTTCAGCTGCAAGCCTACCCGATCCAATCGGCGTAGCACCTCGTCCAGGTTGCGGAAGTGATTCTCGGTGTCTCGATCCATTATAAGGATGTCGTCTTGGAATACGGCCGTTCCAGGGATGGACTTGAGCAAGCTTTCCATGTTTCGCTGAAAGATAGCCGCTGCTGAACGAATGCCAAACGGGCACCAATTGTAAACAAATAATCCTTTGTGTGTCGTGATGGTGGTCAGAAGCTTGGAATCTTCAGCCAGTAAATGAGTCATGTAGGCCGAAGTGAGGTCCAACTTCGTGAACAGCTTGCCACTTGCCAGCGTGGCAAAGAGGTCCTCTGCTCTTGGAAGCGGGTATTGGTCTTGCAGCGATACTCGGTTAATGGTGGCTTTGTAGTAGCCACAAATCCTAACCGAGCCATCTGCTTTGAGGACGGGAACGATGGGACTTGCCCAGTCGCTGAATTCAACGGCCGAAATTATGCCCTCTCTGAGCAGCCTGTCCAGTTCACTTTCAATTTTCTCACGCATCACGTACGGCACCGCTCTGGCTTTGTCGTGCACTGGTCTGGCGTCCAGAGTGATGCGTGTCACTATTTTGGTGCCCTTGAACGTTCCGATACTGGGTTGAAAGAGTGACTTGAATTTTTGCGATACCTGCGAGCATGAACTTCGCTCCACGGATGAAATGCCGTGCACATCCCCCCATTTCCAATTCATCTCAGCTAGCCAACTCCTCCCCAAAAGCGGGGGGCCTTTTTCTGGAACAATCCAGAGTGGCAGCCGGTTCTGTAATCCACTATGCGTTACCACCAAGTTTGCACTGCCCAGCACTGGGATGATCTCTTTGGTGTACGTCCGTAGCTGCGTCTCAATGCGTTCCAGTTTTGGCCTGCTAGCTCTGTGTGGCCATCATCTCTCAAATTGTTGGGTGCTCACGAGTGACTGGCTAGCTCCCGTATCCAGCTCCATGTGCACCGGAATGCCATTCAGTAAGACTTTCATCATCATGGGTGGCGTTTTAGTGTATGAGCTGTGGACGTCAGCCACATGATCTCTCTGAACTTCAGCATCTATGGTTGTTCCCCAGGCCTCATCCTGCATTACAGACCCCTCGTCTGGTTCCTCTGTCTCGCAGACTAGCCTCGCTACTGCCTTTTTGCACATCCTGGCCAAGTGTCCACTGACATTACAAATCCTACAGGTATAAAGCTGGAACCTGCAGCTTTTGGCAGTGTGTCTACCCCCACACCTCCAGCATGAGCTGAGAGTGCTGTTAACAAAAGGACTATTCCCAGGCATTCCTCTCTGATGGCCCGTTTGGCTGTTTCTAAGCACTCTGATGGAGGGTGTTAAGGGATGCATTGTTCCTCGTGATGGCGTGAATTGCCGATCCCCTTTCCATTGTCCCTGTTGTGGGCCCACCCTGGAGCTACTGGAGCTTGTTGCTGCCTGGGTGGTATTGAATTGCCCTTGCCTGCCTGCCTGGACGGTGTCGAATTGCCCTTGCCTGCCTGCAGGGTTCTGTATCACTTTTACAACATTAACTCCCTGGTTCATCGCAATGTTAAAACCAGGGCTGCGTGCGTGAATTAACTTGGTCTCCTCTTCCCCTGCCATAAAGGTCTGAGCTTTCAACGCCGCCCCTTCTAAAGTCAGGTCCTTGATCTTTATAAGCTTCCTGAAAATGCTGGCATGATTAATGCCCTCGACGAAAAAGTCCCTTAACATCTCCCCCCTGCAGGCATCGGAGAACTTACAGAGATTGGCCAAACGCCGCAGTTCCGCCACGAAGTCCGAGACGTTTTGACCCTCACGACGCCGGTGAGAGTAGAACCGGTGCCGGGCCATGTATACGCTACTTGCCGGCGTGAGATGCTAACTGATCAGCTGGCTGAGCTCTTTGAAGGACTTGTCCGCTGGCTTTTGGGGTGCGAGCAGGTCTTTTATTAGTGCATACGTCTGTGGACCACAGTTGGTCAGTAGATGCGCCCTCCGCTTGTCAGCCGTTGTCTCTTCCAGCCAGTCCATTGTGACAAAGCTCTGCTGGAGTCTT
Source organism: Pristiophorus japonicus (assembly GCF_044704955.1). Classification (NCBI taxonomy): domain Eukaryota; kingdom Metazoa; phylum Chordata; class Chondrichthyes; family Pristiophoridae; genus Pristiophorus; species Pristiophorus japonicus. Next base: position 528,214,244 of record NC_091977.1, read on the forward strand.
TCCACAAAGTCGTCCCAGTCCTCACCCACACAGTAACGTTCCTCTGTGCCACCGGTGGCCATCCTCGTGGTTCGGTGATTCCTGTTTCTCGTCGCCAAATGTAGTGTCTCTGCACCTTGTTACAAACGCACACGAGGCATGTATATATCAGACACGGTCACTCTGTGACCTTCACTTTGTTCCGAGGACCAGGGAGTGCTGACCCTGGGTGGGACCTCCTCTTTTATGCCTGGAAACCCAGGTGAGGAGTATCTTCCGCAAGCTCACCCACTGTGGTCAGAGTGTGCATTTCAAGGGTATGGGTACAGTGTACATGAGTTACAGTTACATAACTATTGTCATTGCAAGATGGTGAAATACATGACACATGGATAGTCTGCTGAAATCGGTTGTGGTGTTTCAAGACGACATCCTGCTCACTGGTCGCAACACCACCGAACACTTGCACAACCTGGAAGAGGTTCTAAAGTGACTGGACAGAGTGAGACTCAGGTTGAAATGCTCCAAGTGTGTTTTGCTGGCACCAGAGGTCGAATTTCTGGGAAGAAAAATTGCAGCGGACGGCATCAGACCCAAGGACTCCAAGACAGAGGCCATCAAGAATGCACCCAGACAACAGAATGTGACGGAGCTGCGTTCGTTCCTGGGACTCCTCAACTATTTGTTAACTTTCTACCGGGGTTGAGCACTTTGCTGGAACCCTTGCATTTATTGCTACGCAAGGGTGACGACTGGGTTTGGGGTAAATCTCAAGAGGCAGCCTTTAATAAAGCCAGAAACCTGCTATGTAGTAACAAGTTACTTGTATTGTATGACCCGTGTATATGTTTAGTACCAGCTTGTGATGCATCTTCGGGTGGGGTCGGTTGTGTGTTACAGCAAGCCAATGTGTCAGGAAAACAGCAACCAGTTCCATATGCATCCAGAAGTTTATCTAAGGCTGAAAGAGCCTACAGTATGGTTGTGAAAGAAGCATTAGCATGCAGATACGGGGTTAAGAAAATGCATCAACACCTAGCTGGACTCTGGTTCGAGCTCGAAAACGACCACAAACCGTTCATTTCGCTGTTCTCAGAAAGCAAACCAATGCTTTGTCCCGCATCCAAAGATGGGCACTAACATTGTCCGCTTATGACTATGTAATCCGTCACAGACCAGGCACTGAGAACTGTGCTGATACCCTCAGTCGGCTACCATTGCCCACCGCCGGGGTGGAAATGGCGCAACCCGCAGACTTGCTTCTTGTAATGGATGTTTTTGAGAGTGAGGAGTCACCTGTCACGGCTCGCCAGATCAGGACCTGGAATAACCAGGACCATGTGCTATCACTAGTAAAAAACTGTGTCCTTAATGGGAGCTGGTCGAAGGCTTCCTGGGAAATGCAAGACGAAATTAAGCCGTTTTACCGACGCAAGGATGAACTGTCCATCCATTCGGATTGTCTCCGATGGGGTAATCGCGTAGTTTTGCCAAAAAAAGGCAGGGAAACATTTATACACGACCTACACAGTACCCACCCAGGCATAGTCATGATGAAGGCTATCGCCAGGTCGCACGTTTGGTGGCCCGGCATTGACTCGGATTTGGAGTCATGCATACACCAATGTAACACTTGTTCACAGTTGAGTAATGCACCAAGGAAGACCCCACTGAGTCTGTGGTCATGGTTCTCCAAACCGTGGTTCAGGGTCCACGTAGATTTTGCTGGCCCCTTTCGAGGAAAGATGTTCCTAGTAGCAGTGGACGCTTACTCTAAATGGATTGAATGTATAATAATGTCGTCATGTACGTCCACTGCCACCATTGAAAGCCTCCGGGCCATGTGCGCCACCCATGGTTTGCCCGACGTCCTTGTTAGTGACAATGGACCATGTTTCACCAGCTCGGAATTCAACAAGTCATGACCTGCAATGGCATCAAGCATGTCAGGTCTGCCCCACTTAAGCCCGCATCCAATGGTCAAGCGGAACGGGCAGTCCAAACTATCAAGCAGAGCTTGAAATGCGTGACGGACGGTTCCCTGCACACCCGGTTATCTCGGATTCTGCTCAGCTACCGGACATGACCCCACTCGCTTACTGGAGCTCCCCCTGCAGAATTGTTGATGAAGAGAGCACTCAAAACCAGGCTCTCCTTAGTCCACCCGGATCTCAATGATCATGTAGAAACCCGGCATAACATATACCACGATCGCGCGGCTGTATCGCGTGACATTGAGGTTAATGACCCTGTGTTTGTTCTTAATTACGGTCATGGTCCCAAATGGGTTGCTGGCACGGTTTTAGCCAAGGAGGGGAATAGAGTGTTTGTTGTCAAACTTTTGAATGGACAAACATACAGAGAGCATTTGGATCAGACCAAACTGCGGTTCACTGACAACCAGGAACAAGAAGACATTACCATCATTGATCCACCTACACCCAACCAGCAATTGACCTCATGGTCAACCACGGGGATGAACCCACCATGCCCAACAGTCTGATCAGACCAGCCGCACTGCAGTGCAGTAATGGTCCGACCAACTCACCCATGCCAGGACTTCAAGTCAGACGATCAACCCGGGAACGTAGAGCCCCGGATCGCCTCAACTTGTAAATAGCTTGTATCTAAGACTTTGGGGGAAATTATGTTATGTATGTAAACTTTACTAGTGTGTACGACTTGCCACCAGGGGGCGCATCTGTGGGGGACCCAAGGGTCACCGATACACCCTGGACAAGTAGGTATAAAAGGCAGTCTACCATGCTGCTTCCTCACTCTGGAGTTACATTAAAGAGACCAAGGTCACAACAATTTGAGCTTACAGCACACAGTCTTGTGGAGTTATTCTGAACATAACAGGACACATCTACGGCAACCCCCCCCCACAGAGCCAATGGAGCTGGGACATTTGATCAAAGGATTCCACTGCTACACCCATCTCCCCATCCCGCCCACCCTCCCCCTCGTACCGAAGAATATTTCAGGGGCACTTTCAAAATTGCCAAATCCCCACCACCACTGGTGTGATGACCAGTGCGCCTGGTCTCCGGAGCTGACCATAGGACTGGTCCCAAAGAAGGCGGGGAAATTCTGGCATTTTCAGAGTTTCCCGCCACTCCCACCCGTGCCCCCCGCCCCCCCGCCCTAACTTCGCTGGCCTTGTGAGGGAAAGACGGAATCTTCGTCGGACGAGGCCGTTCCACACACTTTGGCGTCAGCCCGGATTATCTAATTACCAGTGGGAGGTACTGGATGCTATCAAACCAGACACTGTAAAATCTATGCACTGTGCATCTCCAGTTACCAACCGTCAACTGAAGTCAGAGGTCGGGCACGATATGCGTACCAATATCAACGTTCTCTCTCAGGCCAACATCCCCAGCGTCAAGGCATCGACCACGCTCGATCAGCTCCGGTGGACGGGCCACATTGTCCGCATGCCTGATGCTAGACTACCGAAACAAGCGTTCTACTCCAAGCTATATGATGGCAGGTGAGCCCCAGGAGAGCGGAGAAAACGCTTCAAGGACACCCGCAAAGCCTCCTTGAAAAAAATGCAACATCCCCACCTACACCTGGGAGTCCCTGGCCCAAGGCCGCTCAAAGTGGAGGAGAAGCATCCGGGAAGGCGGCGAGCACCTCGAGTCTCTTCGCCGGGAGCACGCGGAAGCCAAGTACAAACAGCGGAAGGAGCGTACATCAAAAATAGAGACACAGAAACATAGAAAATAGGTGCAGGAGTAGGCCATACGGCCCTTCGAGCCTGCACCACCATTCAATATGATCATGGCTGATCATGCAACTTCAGTACCCCATTCCTGCTTTCTCTCCATACCCCTTGATCCCTTTAGCCGTAAGGGCCATATCTAACTCCCTTTTCAATCTATCTAATGAATTGGTCTCAACAACTCTCTGTGGTAGAGAATTCCACAGGTTCACAACTCTCTGGGTGAAGAAATTTCTCCTCATCTCGGCCCAAAATGGCTTACCCCTTATCCTTAGACTGTGACCCCTGGTTCTGGACTTCTCCAACATCGGGAACATTCTTCCTGCATCTAACCTGTCCAATCCCAAGCACCCCACCCACCCGTCCCTCCAACCACCATCTGCCCCACCTGTGACAGAGACTGTAGATCTCACATTGGACTCTTCAATCACCTGAGAACCCGTATTAATGTGGAAGCAAGTCATCCTCGACTCCAAGGGACTGCCTAAGAAGAAGAAGACTGCTTGAACTAGACATAAAGAAAAACAAAGGAGATAAAGCATGGCAGTATCTAGCAAATCATAGCTGCTGATGGAATACTCCTTTAACATCTTGTCACAACGTGGATTGTGTTAAAAAAAAATGAAATGCCAAGTTATAATTATACTGAAAGTGGCCACGTGTTTTCTGGGATATTTCTGGGCCAGATTTTCTTGGAGCTGGACATCTCACGGCATGCCCCGGGAGGCAGAGGGCCGTGGCGGCTCAGTCATTGAGCCGATCCAAAACAGAGATCCATAGATTTTTGGCGATTAAAGGAATTGGATGAAATAGAGTCAAATCAGATACAGAAGGAGAAATAAAGAGAGGGAAAGAATGATTGGATTAAGAGCGGGAGAGAGAGAAAAGAGAGACAGAAAGGAAAAGTAAGAAAAATATCCAAAGATGTAAAATTTGTCATCTTTAAAATCTCCAACTATAATGTATTATCTGCAGGAAGGGACTGGATAGTGCAGGCAAGTGGAGTTGAGGTAGAAGATCAGCCAAGATCTTATTGAATGACGGAGCAGGCTCGAGGGGCCGAATGTCCTACTCCTGCTCCTATTTCTTATCGTCTTATGTTCTTAGACTTTCTACCGGCATCTTTCAGCTCAAATATTTTTTTTCCTTTTCCTTGCTGGATGTGCGATCTGATAACGGGGCGGTGAGGGTATCGGAGCATCTGGGACCCCAGTGAACAACATGGCCATCAGAATCTCTCCTCAACCAATGAGATTAAGGATTGAGAAAAAAGCAGAAGGACTGAGAAGAAAATCAGGTGAAATAGAGTCAAATTGGGTACAGAAGGAGAAATGAAGAGAGGGAAAGAATGATTGGATTAAGAGAGAAACATAGAAACGTAGAAAATAGGAGCAGTATTAGGCCATTCGGCCCTTTGAGTCTGCACCGCCATTCAATATGATCATGGCTGATCCTCTATCTCAACACCATATTCCCGCTTTCTCCCCATACCCCTTGATGCCTTTTGTTTCGAGAAATCTATCTATCTCCCTCGTAAATATATTCAGTGACTCGGCCTCCACAGCCTTCTGGGGTAGAGAATTCCACAGGTTCACCACCTTCTGAGTGAAAACATTTCTCCTCATCTCGGTCCTAAATTTCCTACCCCGTATCCTGAGACTGTGACCCCTTGTTCTAGACTTCCCAGCCAGGGGAAACATCCTCCCCGCATCCACTCTATCCAACCCAGTCAGAATTTTATGCGTTTCAATGAGATCCCCTCTCATTATTCTAAATTCTAGTGAATACAGACCTAGTCGACCCAACCTCTCCTCATACAACAGTCCTGCCATCCCAGGAATCAGTCTGGTGAACCTTCGCTGCACTCCCTTGTAAGCAGTTTTGGTCTTAGCCTAATTGCTAGACGGACGGTTCGAATCACTCCTGCCTTACAAAAGTTCTAGACCCGGGAATTATTATTCAGAGTGTAAATGAAATGAGTCACGGACAGGAATGCTTCGGTGAAAAATCGTACTTATATTTATTTGGTCTAACATACACTGGCTAAAACATGCACTACTAAACGAAATCACTGTCTCTGTGGAGAATAAAATCCAGGTTACAGATCCAGCATACGTACAGTACAGAAATGAGACCCAGTAACATACAGCAATTCCCTGGTGGATTCTAACACCACCCCTACCAATGAATTACCCAGTCGAAGCTTGCTCCCCAGAATAGCCCTGAAAAACCTTCACTTCTGAGAAAACCCTGAGCCCTTACACCTCACCCAGCTCGCCTGGGATATCTGGTTACTGGCTTGGGACACTCGCGACCATGCTCACCACTACACGCAGCTGGTCTCGATCGCTCTCCTGCGGAACTGCACTTCCTCTTGGTACATCGATCTTGGTGGAGCGAGAGCGAGAGGGAGAGAGCTCTCTCTAGATATAAGCTGCCAGCTCCAAGCTTCACTCCAAGCTAAAAATAAAGTGGAAAGAGCCTGCCTTTATGGGAGTCGAGCTACCCTCTATCTTTCCCGCCAATCTTGAAAATCCTTTTGTTTCTAAGCACAGGTACTTAGTCAGTGATGGGCCATCCGACCCATGTGTATTGGGCTGATGGCCCTTAGTCTGGGCATCTCTCTCAGCCTTTGTGTTGGGAAAGACCTGGCTCCTCTTTGGTTGGCCAGGCTCGTGGGTTCATTGTTCTGCTTTCCTCCTGAGATGGAGGTGAAAACTGCTTTTGCATATTAGAGTGGCTTTGTCAGTGGCCCCCCGCCAACCTCTCCCCCCCCACCCCCGCCTTCCTGGCCGACAGCTCTTTTGTCAATATTCCTGGCTCCCTTCCTTTAGCTGGGACTGGTGGGCAAACCCGTTCTGGATGTCCGACAGTTCTATTGTCACAGCTAACTGCCATGCGGCCTCTGGAGTTTTAACTAAAAACCAGCACAGGGAAAATACCCTCAGAAAAACCCATAAAGTCCACGAAATATTCGCGACTGAGTCCATTCTTTAAACAGAGACTTTGCGATCTCTTCACCCTCTATGGCAAGTATATCCTTACTTAGGTAAGGTGACCAGAGCTGCACAAAATACTCCAGGTGCAGAGAGAAAAAAAAAGTGACAGAAAGGAAAAGCAAGAAAAATACTCAAAAATGTAAAATTTGACATTTTTAAAATCTCCAACAACAATGTATTTACCTGAAGGAATGGACTGAACAGTTTAAATTGTTCGTTCTCTGGGCCGGAGAGATTGATTGGCATTGCGTTAACAATGATCGTGTCGGTAAAATGGTGCTTACGCTGTTAAGTTCCAGCCCCAACTTTCTGCGGTGAGTTTCATGGCAATTAATGTGCAAATCCAACAAGTTCTTAAAAATAACGGGGAGGCAATGGGCGAGGCTAACGGTGAAACAGCATAACTCAAGCAGCAAGTTCTGGAGATTCACAACTCATGGTGTGTCTTTTAATCCCCTGAACTTCCTGTCTGATTTGCACAATAATAGCAATTTTATTGTTATTTTTCCAGCAATATTCGACCCAAATTTTGGACTGGATTTTGGGCTTTGTTCATTTTGGGGCAGTAATGACGACGGGGCGGTAAAGTTTTCGCCCGGGAAAGGTTTGCGCCTCAGTCAGCAAAATTGGTCAGCTGGGACATGAGTGTGGGGTGGAGCGCTAAGGGAGGCGTCACACACTTCTCTTCAGGCGCTAGGCCGGCTGAGCATGGGAAAATCCCTAGCTAAACAACTGGCCTGGGAGCGCTCAGAGGGAGGCCTGGGGAGAAAAAACAAACCTGAAAAAAACACCCAATTCATCACCATCATAGGCAGTCCCGCAGAACGGCGCGGGACAACACAGGGCGGCGGCAGCAACTGGGAACAGCGGCGGGCAGCAAAGGTTCACCAGACTGATTCCCGGGATGACAGGACTGACATATGAGGAAAGATTGGATCGACTAGGCGTATAGTCACTGGAATTTAGAAGAATGTGAGGGGATCTCATAGAAACATAAAATTCTGACGGAACTGGACAGGAAGAATGTTCCCGATGTTGGGGAAGTCCAGAACCAGGGAACACAGTCTCAGGATAAGGGGTAAGCCATTTAGGACCGAGATGAGGAGAAACTTCTTCACTCAGAGAGTTGTGAACCTGTGGAATTCTCTACCACAGAAAGTTGTTGAGGCCAGTTCATTTGATATATTCAAAAGAGAGTTAGATGTGGCCCTTACGGCTAAAGGGATCAAGGGGTATGGAGAGAAAGCAGGAATGGGGTACTGAAGTTGCATGATCAGCCATGATCATATTGAAAGGCGGTGCAGGCTCGAAGGGCCGAATGGCCTACTCCTGCACCTATTTCTATGTTTCTACCTTTCTGTGAAATCGAGGAAGACTTGCTCCCACTCTAAAAGTGAGTTCTCAGGTGACTGAACAGTCCAATACGGGCATTACAGTCTCTGTCACAGGTGGGACAGACAGTGGTTGGAGGAAAGGGTGGGTGGGGAGTCTGGTTTGCCGCACGCTCCTTCCGCTGCCTGCGCTTGCTTTCTGCATGCTCTTGGCGACGAGACTCGAGGTGCTCAGCGCCCTCATTCCTGATAAATACCTCACACAACCACAACATGAAACGCAAAAACAAAATAGAAATGAAGAAACAATGGCACTTACCTGAGGTGGACATGACTTACCTCGCTGCAGCTGTTACAGCTCGGAACGCCCACTTTCACAGGCATTCACTGCGGGGCACATTGCGGAGCGCTATGGGTCGGGCGGGAGTCAAAAATCGAGCCGGTGTAGGAACCAGGGGCGTTGCACACCGGCTCACCTCTCCCAGGCGGTATTGCTCCGCGCCCCGCCGGAACCGGCCCCAAAAGCTCTTCCGGGCGGGGCGCTGGAAGATGGCCGCCCGCCCGGAAGAGCTTACCGTCGCCATTGCTGCCCCTTCGGGGTGCAAGCAGAGGCGGTCGGGACCGGAGAATTCAGCCCAAAAGTGGTTAAACATTGAGATAGCACAGAGAAGGGTTTCTGTATACCTTGCACATCTGCACATACCTGTTGGTAAATGTGAATTATGAAGCTAATAAAGGACCCAAAAGAAATATTTCTCTAGACTTGAGCAGCCCAGGCTGTTGCGCAGATGTGAGACCCGGTAGTAAAATGGATCCCATTGTACTAAAGCTCGGGAGGAGATGATTCGGATTTTAGATGCAATGCTCGAAGACTCAGGACTATCTGAATCTGAATCTGAAATCCAAACACTGAGGTTAGTGAGCAAGCTGGAGAAAGCATTCCTTAGATTCTCTGGATGTTGGATGGGTCCCATTCCCAGGCTGCCAGGGAACAGAGAGACATTCCGAGAAAAATCAGCAATTTTGGAGTGGAATCAAATATCTCCGCCTTCCCCACTGTGACCAGCTCGGGTGCATCTATAAGGACCCATCAGCTGCTCGGTCAGACCACACTGAGGAAATTATGGCGTGTCTCTTAGAAAGGCAGCACATACTTTTGGAGTGTGGTCACTGTTGTAATGCAGGAGACACGGCAGCCAATTTGCACACAGCAAGCTCCCATAAACTGCAGTGTGACAATGACCAGATAATCTGTTTTTGTGATCTGCGTTCCTCTAATTCTGCCCTCATGAGCATCCCTGATTATAATCGCTCAGACTTTGGTGGCCGTGCCTTCTGTTGCCTGGGCCCCAAGCTCTGGAACTCCCTGCCTATATCTCTCCACCTCTCGATCTCTCTTTCCTCCTTCAAGACGCTCATTAAAACCTACCTCTTTGACCGAGCTTTCGGTCACCTGTGCTAATTTCTACTTATGTGGCTCGGTGTCAATTTTTTTAATCTCATAATACTCCTGAGAAGTGTCTCGGGATGTTTCATTACACTAAAGGTGTGGGCAATGTATTGGGAATGTTTTTGTGTTTTTTTTTTTAGCTCCCCAGGCGTCTCTCGGAGCGGCTCCTGGCCCGGCTCTTTAGCTCGGGATTTTCCCAAATTAACGCCCTAAGAGAGGTGTACAACGCCTCCCTTAGCGCTGCGCCCCAGATACCAATTTTGCTGACTGAGGCGCAATCTGTTCCCAGGCACAAACGTCCCCCCGCCACCCCTCGCTGCCATTACCACCCCGAAATCATCAAAGCCGAATATCCAGTCCTAAAATTATGACACAGAAGGAAGCCATTCGGCCCGTCGTCTCCGTCAAAGAAGAGTTACCCAGCCTAATACCACCTACCAGCACAAGTTCCGTAGCCTTGTAGGTTACGGCACTTTAAGTGCACATCCAAGTACTTTATAAATGTGGTGAGGGGTCCTGCCTTTACCACCCTTTCACGCAGTGAGTCCCAGACCCCCACCACCCTCTGGATGAAGAAATGTCTCCTCATCTCCCCTCTAAACCTCCAACCAATTACTTTAAATCTATGGCCCCTGGTTGTTGACCCCTCTGCCAAGGGAAACAGGTCCTTCCTATCCACGCTATCCATAATTTTATACATCTCAATCAGGTCTACTCTCAGTCTCCTCTGTTGCAAAGAAAACAACCCCAGCCTATCCAATCTTTCCTCATCACTAACATCCTCGTAAATCTCCTCTGTACCCTCTCCAGTGCAGTCACATCTTTCCTGTAATGTGGTGACCAGAATTGCATGCAGTACTCCAGCTGTGGCCTAACCAATTCATTATAAGCCGATAGAAACACTAATTCAAATTTTTATTTTGATTGTCTTTTCGGCTCAGTTCGGCAGTGCAAAACTGTTCACTCTCTCTCTCTCTCTCTCTCTCTGGGGTCAATTTGGCAGGACTGATCCCTTTTCCCCACCCTCTCCCTAATGTTGGAAATATTGAACATTAAACCATCATCCGCCATGTCTATTATTACTTGCGTTTCAAGCTCGGTGGATGCTGATTGTTGACAAACTCCAGGAGTTTTTGCTTCTCAAGTGCACCAGCTCCACGTAAGGAACCTGGAGCGGGGCCGGACCACACCATCATCGTACCTCATCGGAGACCAGAAACCCCTTTCGAATTACTGGAACCGCCAGAATCTTCACTTCGAATAATTACAAACATGAGTCATTTCGTGAACAAGCCGCATTAACCTATCAAAATGACTGCTGCCAACGAATTCCGGCGAGAAAAACCAACAAACCATTGGCACTGCACGTGTGTGACGACGTCATGTCGTTGCCAGCAGTCGCGTCCTTAACATTATGGTTACGCGAAAGCTATGCGTGGCATTCTCGACGAGGTTTAGATGTTGCATTCACGCGGTTTGAATGGGAGCTGTGTGATGTTTACACAGAAGGGTTTGTAAAGATAGTGGCACAATTGAGGAGGGATGGAGGAAGATAATCCACAGGATTGTTGAGAACTTGAGAAATAAGAACAGGAGTAGGCCCTACGGCCCCTCGAGCCTGCTCCGCCATTCAATAAGATCATGGCTGATCTTCGACCTCAACTCCACTTTCCCGGCTGATCCCCACATCCTTTGATTCCCCTAGATTACAAAACTCTATCGATCTCAACCCTGAATATAATCAGTGATTCAGCATCCACAGCCATTTGGGGTAGAGAATTCCAAAGATTCACAACTCTCTAAGTGAAGATAATCCTCTTCATCTCAACCTGAAATGGCCAAACCCTTATCCTGAGACTATGCCCCCTAGTTCTAGACTCTCCAGCCAGGGGAAACAGCCTCTCAACTGGAAGGAATGAGACTTCACACTAGTAATAGTTAATTTTCAGTGCCAGAGAGGTTGACTGGCAGTAACCCTGTCAATATTCCTCAGAATATTATATGTTTCAGTGAGATCATCGCTCATTCTTCTGAACTCCACAGTACAGGCCCATTCTACTCAATCTCTCCTCATAGGACAACCCTCTCATCTCAGGAATCAATCTAGTGAACCTTCGTTGCATCATCATAGGCAGTCCCTCGGAATCAAGGAAGACAACGCTGTTGGGGTTGTCCATGAGGGTCCTGACGTTCCAGGTACCGAACTTCATTTTGAAGGGTGGAAGATGCCTTTTAACGTGGCCTGGCCGTTGCACACCGGCTATCACACAGGCTGGACAGAGCAAGGTCTTGGTCCAGTGGCAAGAGGTTCCGAGACGACTGGAGACCAGACTCTGCTGTCTGGGCCTAATTGCCTACGGTGGGGTGTGAGCCGTAAGCTCGGCACTGAGCAGCTCCTTCAGGACAGGTGGTGGGAGATCCGAGGTGTGATAAGGGACGCTGAGGCCCTGCTCCATTGTAGCTTCTTGAGGGGTCGTGAGAGAGGCCAGAGTTGCACCGCCTCTAAGGCAAGTATATTCTTCCTCTGATAGCGGCCGAAATTGATCTACTTACTGCCCACTGCCGCCGACATTGTTCTGCTCGAACCGCCCAGTGCCACTTTCGTCGTGGCCTGGAGCGGGCGGGAGGGGAGAGCCGCCGGGAAGCGCCCGCCGATGTCAGCGGACGTCAGCGCGTATGTAGACTCCCGCCCTCCGAGATTCCAGATTGGTGCAGGCGGGAGTCGGCGGGGTACGGCTGCGTGCAGGCAGCTCTGTCCTCAATGGGGTAAATGTGAAGATGGGGGAAAACAGGTTGGTGACATTTTTAAAATGATTTCTTTCCAGGGACTTACCTGGATGGGGTGCCCTGAAGGTCTTCAGTTGTTTTTTTTTAATGCTTTTTAATTTTAGGTCTTCGACCCTCCGTGGGCCCGACTCCATCCTCGGCTGCACTTGGGCGGCAAGCACATTTGCCGCCGAGTATGAGACCTTCCGCCCGCTGTTGCCCAGATTGGCGGCATATGTCTCTGCTTTGCCACCCGCCGACCTTCGGGGGACCTGGTCCATGAAAACCCCGCCCAAAGAACAATCAGGGAACTCGTCGGCCATCGGCAGTCCTTTGGGTGGCACTTGGGCAGGCGGGGGCCTTCATCAAATTTGGGCCCAAGGAGACCAAAACTGAGCCCAGTGAGGCACCAATTAGATGTGGTGGTGAAGAGAAGGCCTCTTCTATGCCAAGAGCCTGACTAAATTTGGGCTGGAATTACACCGGCAGAGCACTGCACTTGGAAATTCCAGGCCCGCGTCCTTTCTATAAAAGTAATTCTGACTTAAAGTACACAAGGCCATTATCACTACATACACGATTCCTGAATTGTTTTACATTTCTGTTCCACAGGGTTGTTGGTATCGGATGATGCAAGTAATGGATGCTGGTTAAACAGCATTAATCATTCTCAGTGGGCCTTGATTTTGTTGTAGCAAGATATCTGCTGGCTTCTGCTGTTCGCTCGACCAGCTCCTGCACCCTTCAACTCAAAGAAAATGTTTGCCCACTGAGATGTTGACTGTGCCAGCTGATAATGGGGCATCGGGGACCTAAGTAAACAGGACAAGCAACAGGACACCTCCTTAACCAACGAGATTGAAGGATTGGGAAATAAATAGTGGCAGGACTGTGAAGGAGGGTGAATTAAAGCGAGCTTTAATTCAATGTCACATCAGGTACAGTAGGAAAAATAAAGAGAGGGGAAGAAAGATTGGATTAAGGAAGAGAGATATAAAACGAGACAGAAGGGAAAAGCAAGAACAAAATTAAAAATGTCCCCTCTCCCCCGCAAAATTCTAAACTGGAAGGAATGAGACTTCACACTAGTAATAGTTCAGATCAGCCATGATCTCATTGAATGGCGGAGCAGGCTCAAGGGCTCCAATGGTCTACTCCTGCTCCTATTTCCTATGTTCTCATAGTTCACTTTCAATGCAGTGGCAGTAATTACCACTTCCCACATTATAACAGTGACTGCACACCAAAAGTACTTCATTGGTTGTAAAACGCTTTGAGACGTCCGGTGGTCATGAAAGGCGCTATCTAGATGCAAGTCTTTCTTTCTTCATCACGTTGTTCAAAGGTTGCTTACGCTTGCAATAACCAGGCTTAACTTTCTGTGGCGCGTTTAATGGGCGAATATAGCAGGGCACTAAGAATAAACGGGGAGGCCAAGATGCTTTCGCGAAGTGCAGTGGCGCAACTCGGAAAGCAGCTTTTGGATATTGACATTTAACCGCGTATCTGCCTCCCGCCCAGGGCTGGATTAATGGCCTGATGGGCCTGGGGCAAACTAAATGGGTCGAAAGTTGTGTTAGTTCATCTTCATTACATTACGAATAAATATAATAGCAAATTACTACCGTGGACTTATATTATAATATATTTTATATATTAAATATATTATATAATAACACAGTTAAATAATAACACAGATAAATAGTAAAGATCTTATTGTGTTCCTAACACAGATGAGACTGCACACAGGGAGGTTAAAGTAACAGTGACCTCAGTCTTTATTAAGACACTCCAGAGTGAGGAATAGGCCTTAGGGGCCGGCTTATATACAGTGCTCCCAAGGGATGCTGGGATCCCTTGGGACTTCAGGGGATGTGCTCCCTGGTGGCAGAACATGGGAGTGCATGCTTTACAGATACACAACATCACTCCCCCCCCAAAGTCAAAGTGAAAACTATTTACAAGGTGAGGTGGTCGGGAGCCTTTCTTTCCCTGCTGGACCGACTTGGTACAAATGTCTTTTCTGGTGTGTTGGCTGTGCCCTCACTGGGTTGGCGTGTTGTTGGCCCTGCAGGGCTGTTGGGTGAGCCTGGTCTTGCTGGGCTGTTAGGCGTGGTGGGTTCGATTTCCTGGGCAGGGGTGGTGTCGTTGATCCTTTGGGTGTGTGTTGTGGGCTCGAAAAAGGTGGTGTCTGCTGTGGGTTGTTCAGGGAAGTCTGTGAACCACAGCCTCATTTGGTCCAGGTGCTTTCTGCAAATTTGTCCATTGTCTAGTTTGACTACAAACACCCTACTCTCTTTAGCTATCACCGTGCCCGTGATCCACTTGGGATCATGTCCATAGTTTAGCACATTCACAGGGTCATTCAGATCAATTTCCTGTGACAGAGTGGCGCGACCATTGTTTACATTTTGTTGCTGCCGCCTGCTCTCCATCTGATCATGCAGGTTGGGGTGAACCAGCGAGAGTCTGGTTTTAAGTGTTCTTTTCATGAGTAGCTCAGCTGGGGCACCTCTGTGAGCGAGTGGGGTCTCGTGCTGTAGCTGAGCAGTTCACGGGACAGGCGGGTTTGGAGTGAGCCTTCTGTGACTCGTTTAAGGCTTTGTTTGATTGTTTGTACTGCCCGCTGGAGGCTGGTTTAAATGGGGCCGAGGTGACATATTTGATCCCATTGCGTCGTCATGAATTCCTTAAATTCGGCACTGGTGAAACATGGCCCGACCAGTATGTCAGGCAGGCCGTGGGTGGAAAACATGGCCCTCAGGCTTTCAATGGTGGCGGTGATGGTGCTTCCCGACATTATTTCACATTCAATCCATTTTGAAAAAGCATCCACCACCACCAGGAACATTTACCTAGAAACGGGCCCGGATAGTCAACATGGATCCTTGACCATGGTCTGGAGGGCCAGGACCACAAACTTAGTGGTGCCTCTCTGGGCGCATTGCTCAACTGAACACACATGCTGCATTGCCGTACACAGGACTCCAAGTCAGAGTCGATACCGGGCCACCACACGTGGGATCTGGCTATCGCTTTCATCATTACTATACACGGGTGTGTGCTATGGAGATCCGAGATGAACGTCTCCCTGACCTTTTTTGGTAGCACGACGCGGTTACCTCACAACAGGCAGTCTGCCTGAATGGACAACTCGTCCTTTCACCGCTGGAACGGCTCGATTAGCTCTTGCATTTCAAAGGGATTCTGGCCCAGCTCCCACGCAGTAGACAGTTGTTTACTCGGGACAGCAGAGGATCTTGGCTGGTCCAAGTCCTAATCTGGCGGGCCGTGGCAGGTGATTTATCATTTTCAAACGCTTCCATGACCATCAACAAGTCTGCGGGCTGCGCCACCATCAACAAGTTTGCAGGCTGCGCCATTTCCACCCCCGTGGTGGGCAATGGTAGCCGACTGAGAACATCCGCACAATTCTCGGTGCCTGGCCTGTGGCGGATGGTACAGTTATACGCTGATAGCGCGAGTGCCCACCTTTGTATGCGGGCTGAGGCATTAGTATTTATCCCCTTGTTTTCACCAAACAGGGATATGAGGAGCTTGTGATCGGTTTCCAGCTCAAATTTGAAGCCAAACTGTTACTGATGCATTTTCTTTACCCCGAACACACACGCTAATGCCTCTTTCTCAATCATGCTGTAGGCGCTCTCGGCATGCGAGTGCATGCTTTACAGATACACAACAGATCTTGTCTCTGCAAAATTAGGTATACCCACGTTCGGCCAATAAACAATATTCTTCTCGGTCTTGTTTTTCTTCTCTTATTATCTATTCTTTACAGTCTATTTGGGAGGCCTTGTTTTTTTTTCCTGATTTATTTGGTGGGCCTGTGTTCTTCGGTGGGCCTGGGGCTGAGCCCCATCTGTCCTGTGGTTAATCCACCCCTGCCCTCGCCAGAAGCTTCAACCGTATTTTGACAGCAAACTCTGGCCCATTGTGGCGAGCTCATTAAAGTTGTTTTCTTTCTCTGCAGTTCCACATTGGAAATCTTGGCTCCGCAGTCCAGGATCTGCATCTGAAGTTCCAAATGGCACATCATCGTGAATTTGGACAAAGCAGCTGCCAGAGCTAAGCCTTCTCAGAACCTGTCTAATCCATTCCAGTACGTCGACATTCTGTCATTGCAATTATTCCCATAATAGTTTGTCAAAGGGAAAAAGCACATCTTGTGCTGAACCGGTTGCGAAAGTGTTGTGAGGATTTGTCATCGGGCCCAAACTCGGTGAATGCCCCCGCACGCTCAAGTGTCGCCCAAAGGTCCACTGATGGCCGCCGAGGTCCCTGGCAGCTCTTTGGGCTGGATTTTCATCACCCAGGTCCCTCAAATCTGCGACGTACGCCGCCATTCTGGGCGGCAGCGGGCGGGAGGTCTCATTCTCAGCGGCAGAGGCGCTTGCCGCCCAAGTGCCGCCGAGGATGGAGTCGGGCCCCACGGAGGGTCGAAGAGGTAAAAGTAAAAAGCCTCAAAAACAAAAAAAAAAACATCTGAGGACCTTCAGGAGACCCCCATCCAGGTAAGTCCCTGTAAAGAAATTATTTAAATACACTCCCACTTACCTTTTTTTACAGGATTTTGACACTTACCACCGAGGACAGAGCCGCCTCCACGCAGCGGTCCATCGCCAACTCCCGCCGACTCCCGCCCGCACCAATCCGGCATCTCGGCGGACGGAAGTCTACTTACGCGCAGCGGCCGTCCGCTGATGTCAGCGGGCGCTTCCCGGCGGCTCTCCCTTCCCGCCCGTTCCAGGCCACGTCGAAAGTGGCACTGGGCGGTTCGAGCAGAGGCATGTGGTGGCAGTGGGCAGCACTGGACGGCAGTGGGCGGCGGTAAGTTCTCCAATTTTGGCCACTTTGAGTTTCCCAATGTGTTATTTCTGGATCAGCGTCCCTGATTGAAGATAACCTCGGTGGATTTCGGTTTCTGAGATTTAGTCGGAGCCCGAGATCATTAACGATGTGATGGTGCAGAAGGAATTCAGCCAGCCGTATTAATAAAACCATTGGAAAAGCGCAGAGTTCGATGGAGAGGGGTGGGAGGAGGCTCGTGTGGAGTGCAAACGTCGGCACGGACCAGATGGGCCGAATGTGCTGTTTCTCTGCTGTTACCGCTGTGTAATTCTCTCGGTACAGCAGAGGGTGAGCTGAAAGATACGCAATCTGAACAGGAACTGAACTGGTTGGCTGAATGCAGAATGAGGGCAGATGTCGCGGAGGGGCGTCGGGCTGGAAGAGGTTTCAGAGATCGGGAGCGCTGAGGTCAGAGAGGAAGTTGAAAACAAGGATGAGAATTTTAAAATGGAGGCGTTGCCGGAACGGGAGCCAATGTAGATCGGCAAGCACAGGGGTGAACGGGACTTGGTGCACGTTAGGACACGGGAGGCCGAGCTTGGCATGACTGGGAGGCAGGTTGGGGTGGGGCAGAACAAAGGGGTGAGAAATAGAGGAACAACATCAGCAGGGGCATAAAGCATAGAATCATAGAATGGTTATAGGAGGGAAGGAGGCCATTTGGCCCGTCGAGCCCGTGCCGGCTCTCTGCAAGAGTACCTCAGCTAGTCCCACTCCCCCCACCGTTTCCCCGTAACCCTGCAAATTTTTTTCTTTCAGGTACTTATCCAATTGCCCTTTGAAAGCCACGATTGAATCTTCCTCCACCACCCTTTCAGGCAGTACTTTCTAGATCCTAACTGCAAAAAAGTTTTTCCTCATGTCGCCTTTGGTTCTTCTGGCAATCACCTTGAATCTGTGCCCTCTGGTTCTCGACCCTTCCACCAATGGGAACAGTTCCTCTCTATCTACCCTGTCCAGACCCCCAGTGATTTTGAACACCTTGATCAAATCTCCTCCCAACCTTCTCTGCTCCAAGGAGAACAACCCCAGCTTAGACTCATAGAATCATGGACTGGTTACAGCATGGAAGGAGGCCGTCCGGCCCATCGAGCCCATGACAGCTCTCAGCTAGTCCCGCTCTCCCGCCCTTTCCCGTAGCCCTGCAGTCTCAACCTTCTCCGCTCAATGGAGAGCAACTCCAGGTTCTCCAGTCTCTCCACGTAACTGAAGTCCCCTCATCCGTGGAGCCATTCCTGTAAATCTTTTCTGCACCCTCTCTGAGGCACAACAAAGTGTGATGGTGAGGGAGCGTGATAATATTGCAACAATGGGCTCCAACACACAATGTCAGTGTCAATAAGGAAGGGGTTTGGATCTGGTTAAGTATGAAAACTCAGGGCCTGCAGTAGATTATTCACGTGATGGCAGACATCTGGGAACTAGTGTAACAAATATGTTCTGTATGTCTCAAGGAATTTTCAAACAATGCAGAACTGCAGAGGAACAAAATCGCTGCATAGTAAGAAAGACTTGGATTCATATAGCGCTTTACAGCCAATTAAGTACTTTTGGAGTGTAGTATTAGTATTAGGCAG
Source organism: Pristiophorus japonicus (assembly GCF_044704955.1). NCBI lineage: Eukaryota > Metazoa > Chordata > Chondrichthyes > Pristiophoridae > Pristiophorus > Pristiophorus japonicus. The sequence continues at coordinate 528,232,945 of NC_091977.1, forward strand.
TCCCTTGTATCGAGGATGACTTGCTTCCACATCAAAAAGGGATGAGTTCACAGGTGTTTCAATGAGGGATCTGACATTCTAGGTCCCGAACTATATTCTGAAGGGTGGAAGATGCCTGTGCGTGGATTGTTTTAATGTGGGGTGACCGTTGCACACCAGCCACCACACGGGCTTGACAGAGCTAGGTCTTGATCCAGTGGCAAGGGTTAACCAAGACGACTGGAGACCAAGCTCTGCTGCACGGCGTGTAGTCACTGTTGTAATGTAATGCAGCCAATTTATGCACAGCAAGCTCCCACAAACAGCAATGTGATAATGACCAGATGGCCTGTTTTTTGGTTACGTTGATTGAGGGATAAATATTGGCCAGGACACCAGAGATAATTCCCCTGCTCTTCTTCGAAATAGAGCCATGGGATCTTTTACATACACTTGCGAGAGCAGATGGGGCCTTGGTTTAAAATCTCATCCAAAAGACGGCACCTCCGACAATGCAGCACTCCCTCTGCACTGCACTGGGAGTGTCTGCCTCGATTTTTGTGCTCAAGATCCTGGGGTGGGACTGGAACCCACAACCTTCTGACTCAAAGGCACTTTGGGACATCCGGTGGTTGTGAAAGGCGCTATATGACTGCAAAGGGTTGCAGTACAAAGGGAGCTGGGGGTACTTGTGCAGGAAACACAAAAGGTTAGTATGCAGGTACAGCAAGTGATCAGGAAGGCCAATGGAATCTTGGCCTTTATTGCAAAGGGGATGGAGTACAAAAGCAGGGAAGTCTTGCTACAGCTATATAGGATATTGGTGAGGGCACACCTGGAATACTGCGTGCAGTTTTGGTTTCCATATTTAAGAAAGGATATACTTGCTTTGGAGGCAGTTCAGAGAAGGTCACTAGGTTGATTCCAGAGATGAGAGAGTTGACTTATGAGTAGGTTGGGCCTCTACTCATTGGAATTCAGAAGAATGAGAGGTGATCTAATAAGGCATATAAGATTATGAGGGGGCTTGACAAGGTGGATGCAGAGAGGATGTTTCCACTGATGGGGGAGACTAGAACTAGGGGGCATAATTTTAGAATAAGGGACCTCCCATTTAAAATTGAGATGAGGAGGAACTGAACAGGCTGGTTCCCTTTTCTCAAGAAAAGAGAAGGCTTAGGGGAGACCTGATAAAGGGTTTGCTAGGGTAGACGTAAAGATGTTTCCACTTGTGGGGGAGTCCAGAACTAGAAGTTATAAATATAAGATAGTCACTAAAAAATCCAATAGGGAATTCAGGAGAAACGGCTTCACCCAGAGAGTGGTGAGAATGTGGAACTCACTGCCACAGGGAGTGGTTGAAGCCAATAGTATCGATGCATTTAAAGGGAAGCTCGAGTGCATGAGGGAGAAAGGAATAGAAGGATATACTGATGGGGTGAGATGAAGAGGGGTGGAAGGAAGCTCGTGCGGAGCATAAATCTCGGTCTAGATCAGTTGGGCCGAATGGACCGTGTCTGTGCTGAAGACGCAATGTAATTCAGTGTTATTTCCCAAATGCACCCAAAGTGTAAATTCTCCCCCGACTGTACAAAGGCAATATGTTATTTGTTTCTTCTGCTTAGCTTCTTCATGCCTTGCAAAGTTCACGAAGGCTATCCTCTGTGTGAAAGGTGTCATATAAACGGAGGTTGTGATTGTTGGCGGGGATAAAAGCTGGTGAGCTGAGGCACAGAATCAAATCGCACAAGAAAAACATGGAGGTTGAGAATGAGCTCAAAGGTCAGGAAAACGGCCCTGGAACTGCCCCTCCATCATGGGTTAAAAGCCTGACTGTCTCGTAGTCACAGGCCCGAAAATCAAAGCTGCACAGCGGGCAGGAATCCCCAGCTACACAGCTCCACAAGATTAATCACATCAAACATGGGAAGCCGGGTGACCTGATTTCTCTTCCAGCTTTCATTTAATTCCTGCAACCGTGTTTGCACACACTTTCACACGCTTTAATTAAACTCTGCGAGTGGCTGCAACAGAAGATGGCCTCAACTCCGTCGGGAGGCATCAAGCAGTAATGCAGTCTTAGGGCTTGTGAAGAGGAAATATAGAGTACAGTATTTGTGCTCTTTACCAGCCTGCTGATAATGGGAACGGTAGCGTAGTGGTTATGTTTCCGGCCTAGTAATCGGGAGGTAATGATTAGACCGGTAGTTATCTGTTATTATCAGTTATTATTTTGTATTAATTATCAGCAGCATAACTAAACCCGCCAGCTCCACCTCCGTAACATTGCCCGCCTCCGCCCCTGCCTCAGCTCTTCTGCTGCTGACACCCTCATCCATGCCTTTGTTACCTCCAGACTTGACTATTCCAACGCGCTGCTGGCCGACCTCCCACATTCTACCCTACGTAAACTTGAGGTCATCCAAAACTCGGCAGCCCGTGTTCTTATGTTCTTATGACCCTCCCAGTGCAGCACTGAGGGAGCGCTGCACTGTTGGAGATGCCGTCTTTCAGATGAGATGTTAAATCAAGGCCCTATGTGCCCTCGTAGGTGGGTGTAAAAGATCCCATGGCATTAATTTGCTCACCCATCACCCCGGTCCTCTCTGACCGACATTGGCTCCCGGTTAAGCAACGCCTCGATTTCAAAATTCTCATCCTTATTTTCAATTCCCTCCAAGGCCTCGCCCCTCCCTATCTCTGTAATCTCCTCCAGCCCCACAACCCCCCCCCCTCCACTGCCCCCCCCACCCCACGATGTCTGCGCTCCTCAAATTCTGCCCTCTTGAGCATCCCTGATTATAATTGCTCAACCATTGGTGGCCGTGCCTTCAGCTGCCTGGGCCCTAACCTCTGGAACTCCCTCCCTAAACCTCTCCGCCTCTCTACCTCTCTCTCCTCCTTTTAGACGCTGCTTAAAACCTACCTCTGTGATGAAGCTTTTGGTCATCTGACGTATTTTCTTCTTATGTGCCTCGGTATCAAATCTATCTGTTTTGTCTTATAACACTGGTGTGATGCAACTTGGGACGTTTTACTACGTTAAAAGTGCTATATAAATAAAAGTTATTGTTATTGTTGGCGTTCAAATCACGCCATGGCAGAATTTAAAATTCACTTAATTAAATAAATCTGGAATAAAAAAGCTAGCATCAGTAATTATGACCATGAAACTCCCAGATTGTCAAAAACCCCAACTGGTTCTCTAACGTCTTTACCCGGTTTGGGCCTTTATGTAACTCCAGACCCACAGCAATGTGGTTGACTCTTAACTGCCCTCTGAAACTCAGTTGTACGACAAATTCAGCACTGTGGGAGCACCTTCACCACACGGACTGCAGCGGTTCAACAAGGCGGCTCACCCCACCTTCTCCAGGGCGATTAGGGATGAGCAATAAATGCCGGCTTTGCCAGCGACATCCACATCCTGTGAATAAATTGAAAAAAAGTTATGAAAAACCTATTGACTTAAATGCAATTCTCCATTCCCTCCTTGGTGCACAAACAATTTAATTGCCCAGCAGCAGTTGTTCTTTGTGAATTAAATAGGCTCTATTAGAAAAAAATGTCTCTGTGGTTTCAGACATCCTTGCCAGGCAGCTACATCCGCATAAATAAACGGAGTGCGTTTGATAAGGAATATTCTGGCCAGACTGCTTGACATTAAGGATATTAAAAAGAAAGCCAGCCTTCCCTTTGATTTAATCTGGAAGTTCATATTGGACAAAACCCACTGAATCCAGGGTTATATATAAAGCCTTGTCGTTCCCACTTCCAATATAATAAGAATTAATGAAAATGTGCCTATTTGTCAATTGAAAGAATGGTATTTTCTTTACAAAATAGGAACAAAATGTCCCCTCGAATTTCAGGAGGTAATTAGAATTCTTCTTTCCAATGCCTAAAACAGATTATCTGGTCATTACCACATTGCTGTTTGTGGGAACTTGCTGTGCGCAAATTGGCTGCTGCGTTTCCGACATTACAACAGCGACTACACTTCAAAAAGTACTTCATTGGCTGAAAAGCACTTTTGGACATACTGAGGACCAGATAATCTGTTTTAGTGATGTTGGTTGGGGGATAAATATTAGCCAGGACATCGGGGATAACTCCACTGCTCTTCTTCAAATTAGTGCCATGGGATCTTTTACACCCACATACAAGGGCACATAGGGCCTTGATTTAACATCTCACCTGAAAGACGGCTCCCTCAGTACCGCACTGGGAGGGTCATAAGAACATAAGAAGATAAGAACATAAGAACATAAGAAATAGGAGCAGGAGTAGGCCATACGGCTCCTCGAGCCTGCTCCGCCATTTAATACGATCATGGCTGATCCAATCATGGACTCAGGTCCACTTCCCTGCCCGCTCCCCATAACCCCATTACTCCCTTAGCATTTAAGAAACTGTCTATTTCTGTCTTAAATTTATTCAATGTCCCAGCTTCCACAGCTCTCTGAGGCAGCGAATTCCATCGATCCACAACCCTCTGAGAGAAGAAATTTCTCCTCATCTCAGTTTTAAATGGGCGGCCCCTTATTCTAAAATTATGCCCTCTAGTTCTAGTCTCCCCCATCAGTGGAAACATCCTCTCTGCATCCACCTTGTCAAGCCCCCTCATAATCTTATACGTTTTGATAAGATCCCCTCTCATTCTTCTGAATTCCAATGAGTAGAGGCCCAACCTACTCAACCTTTCCTCATAAGTCAATCCTCTCATCTCTGGAATCAACCTTGTGAACCTTCTCTGAACTGCCTCCAAAGCAAGTACATCCTTTCGTAAATATGGATACCAAAACTGCACGCAGTATTCCAGGTGTGGCCTCACCAATACTCTGTACAACTGTAGCAAGACTTCCCTGCTTTTATACTCCATCCCCTTTGCAATAAAAGCCAAGATTCCATTGGCCTTCCTGATCACTTGCTGTACCTGCATACTAACCTTTGGTGTTTCATGCACAAGTACCCCCAGGTCCCGCTGTACTGCAGCACTTTGCAATCTTTCTCCATTTAAATAATAACTTGCTCTTTGATTTTTTTTCTGCCAAAGTGCATGACCTCACACTTTCCAACATTATACTCTATCTGCCAAATTTTTGCCCACTCTTTTAGCCTATGTCCTTTTGCAGATTTTTTGTGTCCTCCTCACACATTGCTTTTCCTCCCAGCTTTGTAACGCCAGCAAACTTGGCTACGTTACATTCGGTCCCTTCCTCCAAGTCGTTAATATAGATTGTAAATAGTTGGGGTCCCAGCACTGATCCCTGCAGCACCCCACTAGTTACTGGTTGCCAACCCGAGAATGAAGCATTTATCCCTACTCTCTGTTTTCTGTTCGTTAGCCAATCCTCTATCCATGCTAATATATTAATCCCAACCCCATGAATTTTTATCTTGTGCAGTAACCTTTTATGTTGCACCTTGTCAAATGCCTTCTGGAAATCCAAATACACCGCATCCACTGGTTCCCCTTTATCCACCTTGTTCGTTACATCCTCAAAGAATTTTAGCAAATTTGTCAAAAATGACATCCCCTTCATAAATCCTTGCTAACTCTGCCTGATCGAATTTTGCTTTTCCAAATGTCTTGCTACTGCTTCTTTAATAATGGACTCCAACATCTTCCCAACCACAGATGTTAGGCTAACTGGTCTATAGTTGCCTGCTTTCCGTCTGCCTCCTTTTTAAAATAGGGGCGTTACATTTGCAGTTTTCCAATCTGCTGGGACTTCCACAGAATCCAGGGAATCTTGGTAAATTACAACCAATGCATCCACAATCCCTGCCACGACTTCTCTTAAGACCCTAGGATGCAAGCCATCAGGTCCAGGGGATTTATCTGCCTTTCGTCCCATTATCTTACTGAGTACCATCACCTTAGTGATTGTGATTGTGTTAAGTTTCCCCCCCCCCTCCCCCCGCCCCTATAGGCCCTAGACGATCCACTGTTGGAATATTGTTAGTGTCCTCTACCGTAAAATATTTGTTCAGAGTTTCTGCCATCTCCATGTTCCCCATTATTAATTCCCCGGTCTCGTCCTCTAAGGGACCAACATTTACTCGAGCCACTCTTTTCCTTTTTATATCTATAGAAACTCATGCTTTCTGTTTTTATATTTCGTGCTGGTTTAATTTCAAAGTCTATCTTCCCTTTCTTAAGCAGCCTAGATTTTTTGCTCAAGTCTCTGGAGTGGGTCTTGAACACATCATCATCATAGGCAGTCCCTCGGAATTGAGGAAGACTTGTTTCCACTCTAAAACTGAGTCCTTAGGTGGCTGAACAGTCCAATACGAGAACCACAGTCCCTGTCACAGGTGGGATAGACAGTGGTTGGAGGAAAGGGTGCGTGGGACAGGTTTGCCGCACGCTCTTTCTGCTGTCTGTGCTTGACTTCTGCATGCTCTCGGCGATGAGACCCGAGGTGCTCAGCGCCCTCCCGGATGCACTTCCTCCACTTAAGGTGGTTTTTGGCCAGGGACTCCCAGGTGTCGGTGGGGATGTTGCACTTTATCAGGGAGGCTTTGAGGGTGTCCTTGAAATGTTTCCTCTACCCATCTGGGACTCGCATGCCATGTAGGCGCTTGCTTTGGGAGTCTCGTGTCAGGCATGCGGACAATGTGGCCCGCCCAACGGAGCTGGTCGAGTGTGGTCATGCGTCGATGTTGGCGATGTTGGCCTGGTCAACCCACAACCTTCATGAATCCAAGGGGCAAGAGTGCTCCCCACTGAGTCATGACAGACACGGTTTTTGGATAAAGAGAAGCAGGAGTTCTCCTTCTGGGGCCCACAAAAGTACTCCAGCCCTGCGAGGCCCATTCCCAAGATGGCCCGGGACCTCCCAGGACCTCCTCCCACCCCACCCCAGTTCTGACTGTCTGCCCTCTCCAACCAGCGAGCCGCGCCAGAGTGCTGATTTGGAGCCTGCAGCTCACTGGCAGCATGTACACGAAGCCCAGGGCTCAAAATGACTTGGCCCTCAGGGCGATAACAACTGGCTGGCGTGTTCTGCTGGGTAAAAGACAGAAGGCAGCACACCTTATCCAACTCAAACCATCAAGTTGAAATTTGGAGTTGTTATCAGATACTGAATGGTTAAATTAAATACACATCTGGCCAGGATTTTCCATTTCTCACATGCCCTTCCACTCTTCTCCCCCACCAGGAATTGTTTTTAGAGATAATCCCCCACTGCGATATCTTTAGACACCACTACACAAGCACATACATGACAAGATGGCTCCTAACAAGAACTGTGATCACATGACTGTGCCACATGACCGTTTATTGTTTTTACATCAGGAGTTGTTATTACATCAGTAGTCCACTAGGTGGAGCTTTATTACACCCGCTATGTCCCCACCTCCTGTAATGCACTGCCATTTCCCACTCCCAGTGTCCAGTGATAGACAACATAGTTGGCCATATATATGGGTGGGGCTATAATCACCAGATGCAAATAAGGAAAATGCTGCGCTTCTTCACATGAAGGAGAGTGGAAATCTGGAACTCACTCCCCAAAATGCTGTTGAGGCAGTGGGGAGCGGGGGAGGGGGGATGGGTGTGGCGGGTGTTCAATTGAAAATTTCAAAACTAAGGTCAATAAGTTTTGGTTAGGTAAGGGCATTAAGGCAGTGGGTAACTGGAGTTAAGATACAATTCAGCCATGAGCTAATTGAATGGTGGAACATAGAAACAGAGAAACATAGAAAATAGGTGCAGGAGTAGGCCATTCGGCCCTTCGAGCCTGCACCATCATTCAAAAAGATCATGGCTGATCATTCACCTCAGTACCCCTTTCCTGCTTTCTCTCCATACCCCTTGATCCCTTTAGCCGTAAGAGCCATATCTAACTCCTGGTCTACTCCTGTTCCTATGTTGCTATGTTCCTATGTTCTACCAGCATGTTACCCTTGTACAGGGCTTTAGTGAGATCACACCTGGAGTAATGTGCATAGTTTTGGGCTTACCTGAGGAAGGATATACTTGCCTTGGAGGTGGTGCAGCGAAGGTTCACTAGACTAATTCCTGGGATGAGACGGTTGCCCAAGAGGAGAGATTGAGTAGATTAGGTCTACACTCTCTGAGGTTTAGAAGAATGAGAGGTGATCTCATTGAAACATATAAGATTCTGAGGGGAATTGACTGGATAAATGCTGCGGGTCTGTTTTCCCTGACTGGAGAGTCTAGAACTAGGGAGCTTAGTCTCAGGATAAGTGGCTGGGCATTTAAGACTGAGATGAGAAGGAATTTCTTCACTCAGAGAGTTGTGAATATTTGGAATTCTCTGCATCAAAGTGCTGTGGAAGCTCTGCCGTTGAGTGTATTCAAGGCTGAGACCGATAGATTTTTGGACTCTAGGGGAAGCAAGGGATATGGGGATTAAGCAGGAAAGTGGAGTTGAGATAGAAGATCAGTCATGATCTTATTGAATGGCAGAGCAGGCACGAGGGACCGTATGGCTGACTCTTGCTTCTAATTCTTATGTTCTAATGAACTTGTATTGTTGCAATGCAGGATACCAGGGAAAGATATTAGTCCATGGGATGTGGGCATCGCTGGCAAGGCTAGCATTTATTGCCCATCCCTAATTGTCCTCGAGAAGGTGGCAGTGAACCGTCTTCTTGAACCGCTGCAGTCCGTGTGGTGAAGGTGCTCCCACAGTGCTGTTGGGAGGGAGTTCCAGGACGATGAAGGAATGATGATATATTTCCAAGTCAGGATGGTGTGTGACTTGGAGGGGAACTTTCAGGTGGTGGTGTTCACATGCACCTGCTGCCCTTGTCCTTCTAGGTGGTAGAGGTTGCGGGATTGGGAGGTGTTGCTGAAGAAGCCTTGGCGAGTTGCTGCAGTGCATTGTGTAGATGGGACACACTGCAGCCACGGTGCGCCGGTGGTGGAGGGAGTGAATGTTGAAGGTGGTGGATGGGGTGCCAATCAATGGGCTGCATTGTCCTGGATGGTGTTGAGCTTCTCGAGTGTTGTTGGAGCTGCACTCATCCAGGCAAGTGGAGAGTATTCCAGCACACTCCTGACTTGTGCCTTGTAGATGGTGGAAAGGCTTTGGGGAGTCAGGAGGTGAGCGACTCATTGCAGAATATCCAGTCTCTGACCTGCTCTCATGTCCATAGTATTTATGTGGCTGGTCCAGTAAAATTTCTGGTCAATGGTGACCCCCAGGATGTTGATAGTGGGGGATTCGGCGATGGTAATGCCGTTGAATATCAAGATGCGGTGGTTAGAGTCTCGCTTGTTGGGGATAGTCATTGCCTGGCACTTTAGCGGCACAAATGTTTCTTGTCACTTATCAGCCCAAGCCTGAATGTTGTCCAGGTCTTGCTGTATGCGGACATGGACTGCTTCATTATCTGAGGAGTGGCAAATGGAACTAAACACTGTGCAATCAGTGAACATCCCCACTTCTGACCTTATGATGTTGGGAAGGTCATTGATGAAGCAGCTGAAGATGGTTGGGCCTAGGACACTGCCCTGAGGAACCCCTGGAGCGATGTCCTGGGGCTGAGATGATTGAGCTCCAACAACCACAACCATCTTCCTTTGTGCTAGGTATGACTCCAGCCAGTGGAGAGTTTTCCCTCTGATTCCCATTGACTTTAGTTTTACAAGGCTCCTTGATGCCGCACTCGATGTTCTCGCATTGCCATGGCAACGGAGGAGGCCTAGCAATTTCCGTGACTAAGTGAGCCTGTGCAATCACTCACAGTGATGGATTACACAAGCCCAAATGGGTCGGTTAAAAGATTGTCAAACAATTTGCCATTTTAGATGTGGGACAGAGGCTACTGCCACCTCCACATGCGACAGGCTTCGGAGGACTGCCAATGTAGGCCTCATTCTCCGGCTAAAGTCAGTGAGCTGCTTTTTAGTACGGAAATGGCCTCCAGAGCTAGAAGGGCTTCCAGGGTTGGACGTATCTGTGTGGCAGGTGGAAGTGGCACCTATGCTAGAGACAAGCCCCAACGTATCACACAAAGGGGCCGATTTTCAGCACCTCACCGCCCGTTGCCGCCGACTGCCGCCCACTGCCGCCGCCATTCCTCCTGAAGACCCGCCCAGTGTCACTTTCGGAGTGGCCTGGAGTGGGCGGGAGGGGGGAGCCGCCGGGAAGCGCCCGCTGACGTCAGTGGACGGCCAAGTGGTGCAACTAAGCTCCCGCCCGCCGAGGTCCCAGATTCCTGCGGGCGGGAGTCGACGGGAGTTGGTGGGAGAACAGGGGTGGGCCGCTGGCTGGAGGCCGGTCTGTCCTCGACGGTAAGTCTGAAGATCCTGAAAAAAAGGTTAAGTGAACATTTTCAAACAAATTCTCCACAGCGACTTACCTGCATGGGGTCCCCTGAAGGTCTTCCGATAGTTTTTGTATTTTTTATTGGTGATTTTTTTTTTTCAGGTCTTCGACCTTCCGTGGGGCCCGACTCCATCCTCGGCGGCACTTGAGCGGCAAGCGCCTCTGCCGCCGAGAATGAGACCTCCTGCCCGCTGCCGCCCAGATTGGCGGTGTACGTCGTCCATTTGCCGCCCACCGACCTTCAAGGGACCTCGGCCATGAATATCCCGCCCAAAGTACCGTCCCGTACCTCGGCGGCCACCGGCGGCACTTTGGGCGGCACTTGGCCGGGCGGGGGCCTTGATGAAAATCAGCCCCAAAGAAGAAAACTGGACCACTGTGTCAAGAGTTTCTGCCACTGCAACCCAAGCAGCTTCAGTGGCCAAACTCAAATGCTGTGGCTCGGTCGGTAGTCTCTGAGTCAGAAGGTTGCGGGTTCAAGTGCCAGCCCAGACACTTGAGCACAAAAATCTAGGCTGACACCCCCAGTGCAGTGCTGAGGGAGCGCTGCACTGTCGGAGGTGCCACCTTTGGATGAGACGTTAAACCGAGGCCCCGTCTTCTCTCTCAGGTGGACGTAAAAGACACTATTTCGCAGAAGAGCAGGGAAGTTATCCCCGGTGTCCCGGCCAGTATTTATCCCTCAATCAACATCACTAAAAACAGATTATCCGGTCATTATCACATTGCTGTTTGTGGGAGCTTGCTGTGCGCAAATTGGCTGCCGCGTTTCCTGCATTACAACAGTGACTACACGCCAAAAGTTCTCCATTGGCTGTAACAACACTTTGGGATGTGCTGAGGTCGTGAAAGCTGCTGTATAAATACAAGTTCTTTCTTACTTTAGTGAGTTAAATTCTATGTTTACATTTGGTCACAAGTCAGAGAATAGTCACAGTGTGTTGCTAAAATAAAGCACATTTTTTAAGAGTTCTCTCAAAGTTGGTTTCACTCATATGGAAAGTGCAACAAAGTCACGCAGCCCACCTCCCCCCCAACCCCCCCCCCCCACGGATCCCAGAACATCACTCATACTTCAAAGCCTTTCTCCCCCAGTCCTTCCAACCCACATCTTGCCTAAGCCTTCGAATTTTCCCTTTGAAAAAACTCAAAAGCAAGCACATCTGCACGGAACATTCATATAACTTTCGAAGCAGATTCCAGGTTAAAAAAACAAAGGCAAAAATATTATGCTCCTCTCGATGGGGCATAAACCATCTGCACTAATTATCCACAGCCACACTCTACCACAAGAAAGGAGGAATTCTGCCCAAACCTTGGCGTTCACTCGGCCTGATCAAACAGGCCCCACGGCTTGGCTCTGATCCTCAGACCGCGACCAGCAAGACTCTTCCACTCATGTGATGTGATTCCAATTAATGAGTGAATACCAATTGTCCCGTATGTGCTTCAAATTGTGCTGTGTCCTCGTGTACGAGGGCATGGAGGCCCTTTCGGACCCTATTAGCCAACATGCTTGACAACCATCAAAAGGATCTGCATGGGCCAGATTTTCGGCTTCACTGTCAACGATTTTCTCGCCGTTATCGCTGGTTTTCCGTCCGGCGAGAGTTTCCAGGTGAGTTTTTTCCTTGGTATCGCCCACCGGGACCAGACCGCCGGGTCCAGACCGCCCACGTGCAATGCCGAGAACAACCGCCAAGGCCTAAGTTTGGCCTCAACCGCCAACGTTCCAGATCGCCGCGAGACCTGCCCTGAAAAAGCTGCTTAAACAGGACGGTAATGGGGGGGGGGGGGGGGAGCCCTGCAAAGAAAGGTCAGTGAAAGGTTCTTAATCTATTTTTTAGCATTTTAAAATGCCGATTAGGTTTAAAACAGTCTTGGGAATGCTTTGTATGTTTTATTTTTTTTAATTAAAATTTCTTTTTAAAGTTTTCCCCTTCCCTAGGCCCAACCGCAGCCTCGGGCTAAATTTTAGTACTTACCGTCCATTCCGGTAACGACCGCCCACGTTGCTAACTTTGCACTTACCGCCGACAATGAGTGTCCAACGCCCATTTTCTCACCGGACAATTAGTTTTAATTACTTTAAACATTAAAATGGAAATTCTTGCCAGATTTTCCCGCCGAACGTTAGCGGTTCTTCTCAGTGGGAAATCGGGTGTTGAGGGCCTTTGTGGGAAAGTCTAGTCCATAGAAACATAGAAACATAGAAAATAGGTGCAGGAGCAGGCCATTCGGCCCTTCAAGCCTGCACCACCGTTCAATATGATCATGGGTGATCATGCAACTTCAGAACCCCTTTCCTGCTTTCTCTCCATACCCCTTGATCCCTTTAGCCGTAAGGGCCACATCTAACTCCCTTTTGAATATATCTAACGAACTGGCCTCAACAACTCTCTGCGGTAGGAATTCCACAGGTTCACAACTCTCTGGGTGGAGAAGTTTCTCCTCATCTCGGTCCTAAATGGCTTACCCCTTATCCTTAGACTGTGACCCCTGGCTCTGCATCGAACCTGTCCAATCCAGAATTTTAATGTTTCGATGAGATCCCCTCTCATTCTTCTAAATTCCAGTGAATATAAGCCTAACTTACGCCCTGGTAGTTGTTCTCGCCATTGCACGAGGGTGGTTTGTTACCGTTGGGCGATTTCAGATGTGGGCGATACCAAGGAAAACATTTGCATGGAAATTCTCGCCGGGCGGAAAATCAGCTGTCCACTTGAGAAGTGATCTTATCGAAACGTATAAGATTATGAGGGGGCTTGACAGGGTGGATGCAGAGAGGATGTTTCCACTGATGGGGGAGACTAGAACTAGAGGGCATGATCTTAGAAGAAGGGGCTGCCCATTTAAAACAGAGATGAGGAGAAATTTCTTCCCTCAGAGGGTTGTAACTCTATGAAATTTGCTGCCTCAGAGAGCTGTGGTAGCTGGGTCATTGAATAAATTTAAGATAGAGATAGACAGTTTCTTAAGTGATAAGGGGATAAGGGGTTATGGGGAGCAGGCAAGGAAGTGGAGCTGAGTCCATGATCAGATCAGCCTTGATCTTATTGAATGGCGGAGCAGGCTCGAGGGGCCGTATGGCCTACTCCTACTCCTGCTCCTATTTCTTATGTTCTTATGTTCTTATGACTTAGTGCTAGCACCCAGATCCAAAGGCACCTACAGAAACCACTGCAGAGTTGTCAAGTAAGAAAGAGGACCATTTTGACAAAATCAAAGATTGCTGAATTAATACAGACAGGTCCAGTGATGAACGAAACTTTGTTAACGAAACTGCGAATTATACAATCAAAGAATTTTACCGCACAGAAGGAAGCCATTCGACCCATCATGCCTGTGCTGGCTCTTTGAAGAAGCTAGTCGATTTAGTCCTCTTCAAGTGCATGTCCAATGTGATGCAACTGTTCAGAAAAATTATCTTAAACTTGTATCGACCTTGGTTAAAGCACACAGTTGTGGTCTGCAGACAGGTTGAGCGTCCGAAATCCGGGATGGCGAAATTCGGAATATTCTGGAATCCGGACACCGGGCCGATCTGTGGCGGAGTCGTCCGGAAACTGGAAAATGTTCCGAAATTCGGACTGCCCGCTGTGGCGGTCTGACCTCATCCCAGCCCGACCTCGCCCCGGCCATCGACGGCCCGACCTCGGCCCCTTACCTTGGCCACCCGACTCTGCCCGACACCACCTCACCCCCTCCCCCGCCCGACCCCACCTATCTCGGCCCAGGGAAAGACGTTCTGAAATGTGGACATGTCCGGAATCCGGAACGGCCTCGGTCCTGAGGTTTCCGGATTTCAGATGTCGCACCGCATTATTAAAAGGATATAGAGGCACTGGAGAAGGTGCAAAAAAAATTCATAGAAATGATAACAGAACTGAGAGATTATACCTATCAGGATCAAATTAACAGGCTGGGGCACTTTTCTCTAGAAAGAAAGACTTGCATTTATATAACGTCTTTCACGACCACCGGACATCTCAAAGCTCGTTACAGCCTTTGGGGTGTAGTCATTGCTGTAATGTGGGAAACGCAGCAGTCAATTTGCGCACAGCAAGCTCCCACAAACAGCAATGTGATGATGACCAGATAATCTGTTTTGTTATGTTGATTGAGGGATAAATATTGGCCAGCACACCGGGGATAACTCCCCTGCTCTTCTTCGAAATAGTGCCATGGGATCTTTTACATCCACTTGAGAGGGCAGACGGGGCCTCGGTTTAACGTCTCAACCGAAAGAAAAGAGAAGGCTGAGGGGTGATGTAATAGAGATCTTTAAAATTATGAGAGGGTTTGATCGGATAGATGTAGAGAAGATGCTTCCACATGTGGGGATTCCAAACCTAGAGGCCATAAATATAAGATGCTCACTAATAAATTTAATCGGGAATTCTACTTTACCCAGAGAGGGGTGAGAATGTGGAACTCGTTACCACAAGGGGTAGTTGAGGCGAATAGAATAGATGCATTTATGGGGAAGCTGCATAAACACATGAGGGAGAAAGGAATAAGCAGCCAGCGTGAGATGAAGTGGGGTCGGAGGAGGCTGCTATGGAGCATAAACGCCGGCACAGACCCGTTGGTCCAAATGGCCTGTTTGTGTGCTGAACATTCTGTATAATTCAATGTAATTCATGACGACACATATTTTATTACTAACTACAAGGCTAAATGGTCCATTTGGTGGTTTATAGTCAGGGCACCTAGGTGAAAGACAATAGAATTCACAGCATGAAGTCTTTAAAACTTACCAGGCTTGCTAAAAACTGAAAATTAATTTTGTTTAATTTTCAAGAACAAACTCATTAACAGGGGTCTAAACTGTTATTGTTCGGTAGTGGCGGGGAATAGAAAGCATATTATGTTCAGAACGTGAAGGGGTTCAAGTGTTTGTCGGTGGAGTAATTTCCACTGTGAATTGGTTTGTGCAAATTATCCCATTAGATCGAACAATTCCACAGAAAATATAATTACCAGCTGCTGCAGAACAACACTGGGGAATATGGCTGGTAAGATCTTTCTCTCTGCATTATCAGTAACCAGCTATCATCATCATAGGCAGTCCTTCGGAATCGAGGAAGATTTGTTTCCACTCTAAAAGTGAGTTCTCAGGTGACTGAACAGTCCAATACGGGAACCACAGTCCCTGTCACAGGTGGGACAGACAGTGGTTGGAGGAAAGGGTGGGTGGAACAGGTTTACCGCACGCTCCTTTCGCTGCCTGCGCTTGTTTTCGGCATGCTCTGGCGACGAGACTCGAGGATGCACTTCCTCCACTTAGGGTGGTCTTTGGCCAGGGATTCCCAGGTGTCGGTGGGGATGTTGCACTTTATCAGGGAGACTTTGAGGCCGCCCTTGTAATGTTTCCTCTGTCCACCTTGGACTCGCTTGCCGTGCAGGATTTCCGAGTAGAGCACTTGCTTTGGGAGCCTTGGCATGCGGATAATGTGGCCCGTCCAGCGAAACTGATCAAGTGTGGTCAGTGCTTCGATGGTGGGGATGTTGGCCTGGTCGATGACGCTAACGTTGGTGCATCTGTCCTCCCAGGGGATTTTGCAGGATCTTACGTAGACATCGTTGGTGCTATTTCTCCAGTGATTTGAGGTGTCTACTGTACATGGCCCATGTCTCTGAGCCATGAGGAGGGCGGGTACCACTGTCATTCTTCAACATGCCTTATTAAACTGAGGTTCTGTCTGCCCTCTCAGGTGGATAAGATCATAAGTACAGAAGAACATAATAAATAGGAACAGGAGTAGGCCATTTGGCCCCTCGAGCCAGCTCCGCCATTTAATAAGATCATGGCTGATCTGATCATGGACTCAGCTCCACTATGTCCCCTAATTTTAGTTTCTCCTCTTTTACGGTGATGTAAAAAATCCCACAGCTGGAAGAAGAGCATGGGAGTTCTACCAGTTGTCCGGGCCAATATTTATCCGTCAACCAACAACACAAAAAAAAACATTAAGTGGTCATTATGACATTGTTGTTTGTGGGAGCTTGCTGTGCGCAAATTGGGTACCGCATTTCCTAAATTACAACAGTAACTATACTTGGCTGTAAGGTAATGAGAGACGCTATAGAAAGGCAAGTTCATTCCTTCTTTCATTGTGATTCCAATGAGGAACATGGAGCCCAAATTTGGCCCACCCGTTTTTTTTGCGCACTCACGTGAGATGCGCCAACTTCCTAGGCTCAAGCCAGCACCAAAAAGATGTCCCCAGATTCTGGCCGCTCTGTTGACTCTCCCGGGGCTTGGCACAGCATGGTGATTCCATTGCCGGGGGGGGAGCTAGGACCCTGCACGTGAAAGAGTGTCGGCAGCTCTCCGTATGCGCATTGGAGCATTCGCGCATGCGCAGTAGCTCCTGCCGTTGATGATAATGATGCGTGCTGCAGCATGGGACCCGATGCATCCCGCCCCTATCCCAGGCCGAGTGACCTGCGCACAGTAACGACAGAAGCCTACCTTCTTCTAAAGCACTTGGTTCTTTTGTTGGCTGCCTGCATTATATTCTACACACAACTTGAAGACTTGAGGACATTGTCATGCAAAGGTTCAGGTAGAACTGTCTATTTTGAAATCCATCTCAAAAGGTTGATGGGGGGTGGGGAGAGTTTTGATCCCGGGGGGGAAGTTTTGATCGGGGAGGTGGGGGGAGTTTTGATGGGGGGGGTGGGGGGGGGCGGTGATAACAATGTAGCCAGTAATTTTAATGAGCTTACTCAAGACTTTCCTTAACACTGTTGATGAAAATACTTTCCTACGAGCAGGAGGGACTTCTATTTTTTATTTGGATATTTTGAAAAAATTATGTAAATATGTTTTGTCTCTTCACTTCTTTTATTTTTGCAGTTTAAGCTTCCATGAATGCTTCTGTTGTAGAGTAAATTAACTTTGCAAAGTTTGTCATATAATGTCCTGTATAGCTGTTTGATCCTATTCACATTCTTTAGTCACGTCATTAAGTTCTGCTGGCCTCCGATGTACCTACCTGCGCTGATTTCTTAACTCACCGCAACGGTTTTCTGTGCGGCCACAAGTGGCCACATACGCTGACCTATGTTAGTTTGGAGCAACTATTATCTGTCCAAAGTGGCTTAAATGGCCAAAACTGGCGTAGGTGGCTGGTAACGCCCCCTTTTGAACAAAATGAAACGAAACTAAAAAAACCCTAATGAACTCACTTACACTGGCGCAAATTGAATGTGCAAAATGGGGATTTTTAAGATACTCCAGAAAAATCAAGTTGCTCCAAAAAAAACGGAGCAACTCTTGGGCAAATTTGGGCCCATGATGCTGACACTTTAAGGGCTAGAGTTTCAGCTCATTTGCGCCTCTGTGTGAGGGGCGGGGCGATAAATGGTGTTTCTAGGCCGAAGGCCGGGTGTCCAGTTTTTAGCGCCCGGCCGATAAATTAGGCTCCTGTTTTGCAGCGGCGAAAAAAATTACCGCCCTCTAGTTTCACTGAGATCAAGACGTCAATTGTTGGTGCAACGTTACACTAGCACTCCGGTTGCAAAATTCGGCCCCGACGCCTCATTTAACGCCCGCCCCAGGAAACGTCTGAAAAACCAGGCATTCCCAGGGTGCAACAGGCAGTATTGGCGGCATATTTAAATGCATGGATCAGGATCCTACATTGCCGTTCACATTGAGTTTAAGGGTTGTGCACAGCACGCTGCGTGAATCTCAGACTTGCAAACAGCACTTTTATCTGCCATCCTTACAACGTCTGTGAGAGAATATAATAGGGGTATCACTAGTTCACCAGCGTATCATAAGAACATAAGCAATAGGAGCAGGAGTAGGCCATATGGCCCCTCAAGCCTGCTCCGCCAATCAATAAGATCATGGCTAATCTGATCATGGGCTCAGCTCCACTTCCCTGCCCGCTCCTCATAACCCTTTATCCCCTTATCGGTTAAGAAACTGTCTATTTCTGTCTTAAATTTATTCAATGTCCCAGCTTCCACAGCTCTCTGAGGCAGTGAATTCCACAGATTTACAACCCTCTGAGAGAAGAAATTTCTCCTCATCTCTGTTTTAAATGGGCGGCCCCTTATTCTAAGATCATGCCCTCTATTTATAGTCTGCCCCATCAGTGGAAACATCCTCTCTGCATCCACCTCGTCAAGCCCCCTCATAATCTTATACGTTTCGATAAGATCACCTCTCATTCTTCTGAATTCCAATGAGTAGAGGCCCAACCTACTCAACCTTTCTTCATAAGATAAGATTCATTTTGGTTGCTATTGCCAGGCCGCGTCAAGCTCGAAGACGGGCTGCTGACCATGTCGGGACACGGATGAGGAGAGGGCGAAGACATCTGGGGAGAAGGCCTTATCCCCTACGGGTTTACAGGCACCAACGCTCAGACCTCCAGCTCTCTGAGGAGCAGTGTGAGAAGGCTGTGCTTCCTACAGGCAGACCGATGCCTGAACCACTCTGGAGGCAGCCTTCAGTGTCTCCCCTCAACAGATGTCCGAATTCATCGTGGTGTGCTGCATGTTGCACAACTTGGCCATCATGAGGGGCCAGTCATTGCCAATGAGGATTGCAGGCCCAGCTCAGGAGGAGGAGGACGATGAAGACGAGCCTGGAGAGGCACCGATTACACAGCCATCATATCCACGGGGGGGGGGGCAGCGCGGAGATGCTGCTGGAACAGGAACCGCATGTCACCAGCTCACAATGGACAGGTTTGCTTGAATGGAGGAAGTTGAGGGATGCATCTAATGCTGGACATGCTATGTGTCACCATAAAGGCGTGTGTAGAGAGCCCGTGTGACGTGCTGCGAATTGTGAGATGCCGCACATGTCCCCTGATGCAGCCTGGAAGGAGCCGGAGGCATAGAAGGTGAGTGCCACTGTGACCTTCACTGCGACGGGCAGCGCAGTCCTGGTGCCAATGTGAGGCTGCAGATCTGCCTGTAGGAGATGGCGTATCTCTGTAACGACCCCCTTTCGGAAGCACAACCTTCTCACTCGTTGCCCCTCGGACAGGTCAAGGTATGAGCCGCGAGCGGGTAAGGCCTCCTGCCCCGCTCATCTAGGGGCTCTCCTCCTTCGGTCGCCGACACGGCCAACAGCCCTCCTCTGTTGCTGTCGCCTTGCTAGAGCACGTAGAATGCGGATCTGGAGAACTAGTAACGCACCCATCAAAGTTTTCAAAATGACTTTTTCTCAAGCTGAACTGTTATGTCTGTCTACCGCTGCAAACTCAGAGGCTCACGCACCGTGCTGTGTGTAAACATTGCGCTGACTGTGACCTCCGAGGGAAGTGTGCCCTCATCCCTTTAAGTAGCCGCCAGTTAACGACTCTGGAAGGATACCCACTGTTTTTTCAGATGTGATTATTGGCGGCCGCGCCTCATTTAGCGAGTGGGGCGCAAGCGTGCGCGTTGCACCAGGACTGACGTCAGGGTCGGAGCGATCGCCAGCAGCCAGGCGCTCGCGTTTTGCGCCCCCGGTATACCTCAACTGAATTTTCCGTCAGGACGTTAAAAGCTGCGCCCGGTCACTAAGCTCTAACGCTTGCATTAACGCCCCCTCTGACCGCTAACTGAGGCGTTAGACAACCGGATTTTCACCCCAGTGTGTCGCTGTTGTTGCAAAGCATTTTATTCTGTTTAAAATAAAAAGGTGTAGGATTACCGTGGGACTGGTATAAATGGGCACTTACTGAGAGATCCAAATAAGTTGCACGGTAAAAAATACAAGCGGCACTCTGAAACCACCAACACGTGCAGATTATGAATAACAGACAGACTTCGATGCACCAAGCTCTTTACAACATAAATCAAGGGACATGACATTTCAAAATGCTTAAAAGGATCTACTGTATCTGAGTCGAAAGATCGTAATGACCGATGGATCGGTACTGATTCCCTTCAGTCCATGCCGGCCTCCAGGGTTTGAATCACCCCACGGCCACAGTCATTGCTTCCAAAAACAATGGACGGCAGGACATGTGCTGTATCTGACCCCACGCAGACCCAGATTGCACATGCACGCGGACCCAGAGGATGCGCACACAACTGCTCAAACATGGACCCAGATTATGCATACACCTGCCCAAACACGGACCCAGATTGTGCACACACCTGCCGAAATGCGGACCCAGAGGATGTGCACACACCTGCTCAAACGCGGACCCAGATTGTGCACACACCTGCTGAAACGCGGACCCAAAGGATGTGCACACACCTGCTCAAACGCGGACCAGATTGTGCACACACCTGCCGAAACGCAGACCCAGAGGATGCGCACACAACTGCTCAAACACGGACCCAGGTTGTGCACACACCTGCCGAAACCTGGACCCAGAGGATGTGCACACACCTGCTCAAACGCGGACCCAGATTGCGCACACACCTGCTCAAACACAGACCCAGATTGCGCACACACCTGCCGAAATGCGGACCCAGATTGCACACACACCTGCCCAAACGCAGACCCAGCGGATGCGCGCACACCTGCTCAAACATGGACCCAGATATTGCGCACACACATCTGACCAAACATGGACCCAGAAGATGCATACCCACCTGACCAAACGCAGACCCAGAGGATACACATACACTTGACCAAACACAGACCCAGAAGATGCACACACACCTGACCAAACACAGACCCAGAAGATGCACACACACCTGACCAAACACAGACCCAGAAGATGCACACACACCTGACCAAACACGGACCCAGGAGATGCACATACACCTGACCAAACACAGACCCAGAAGATGCACACACACCTGACAAAACACAGACTCAGAAGATGCACACACACACCTGACCAAACACAGACCCAGAAGATGCACACACACACCTGACCAAACACAGACCCAGAAGATGCACACACACCAAACCAAACACAGACCCAGAAGATGCACACACACCAAACCAAACACAGACCCAGATTGTGCACCCACCTAACCAAACATGGACCCAGAAGATGCACACACCTGACCAAACGCAGACCCAGAAGGTGCACACAAACCTGACCAAACACAGGCCAATAAGATGCACACACATCTGACTCCTTGCAGTACGTTTCTCCATCTTCTGAGAGTGTCATTAGGAACAGGATCCACTGTACAAGGCACATCAGTTTTGCTGTTATATCGGCTTCCAAACGTAAGTTCCCAGCCTCGTTGCCGCTGATTAGGTGCTAATCAGAATCTCAGCTGATTCTTCAAGCAGATATTTTTTACTTATTCATTCCTTGGATGTGGCCAGGCCAGCATTTATTGCCCATCCCTAATCGCCCTCGAGAAGGTGGTGGTGAGCAGCCTTCTTGAACCGCTGCAGTCCATGTGGTGAAGGTGTTCCCACAGTGCTGACTTTGTTATAGCGGTTTGGTACAACTGAGTGTCTCGCTGGGCCATTTCAGAGAGCAGTTAAGAGCCAACCACATTGCCGTGGGTCTGGAATCACATATGGGCCAGACCGGGTAAGGGTGGCAGATTTCCTTCCCTAAAGGACATTAGTGAACCAGTGAATGACAATCCGTTAGTTACTGATAATTTTAATTCCAGATTTAATTAATTCACTGAATTTAATTTTCCCCAGCTGCCGTGGTGGGATTTGAACTTGTCTCTCTCGGATTATTAGTCCAGTCACATTACAGTGCACACAGTGAGCATTTTGGGAAATAAGGACACCTGCAAAGAAAGGACAGCTAATGCCAGTCTCTTAGACGTCCGCAATTTACAGGTTTCACTGTCTAATGGAACATGCGTAGAAGAATTTCACACAAGTAGGTGAACCAATGCACTAAAAAACAGAAATCAGCAACATTTCAATCGCAATGGCTTTTGACACCTTCAGTTAGCGGCCAGAGGGAGCGTTAAGTAGGTTGGTAGGTTGAGTAGGTTGGGCCTATACTCATTGGAGTTCAGAAGAATGAGAGGCGATCTTATCGAAACATATAAGATAATGAGGGGGCTCGACGAGGTGGGTGCAGAGAGGATGTTTCCACTCATTGGGGAAACTAAAACTAGGGGACTATGGGCCCAAATTTGGCCCTCTGGTTTTTTTCGGTGCACTCACGTGAGGTGCGCCGACTTCCCACGCTCAAAACGTCGGCGAAAAGTTATTGCCTTATTCTCCCCGCTCTGTCGACTGTCCTTGTGCTTGGCACAACGTGGCAATTACAGTGGGGGGCGTGGGGCGAAGCTAGGGCCCTGCGCTCAAAAGAGTGCCGGCAGCTCAACGTATGCGCACTGGAGGTTTCGCGCATGCACAGTAGCTCCTCTGCAGCGTGGGACCCAATGCCCCGCCCCTATCCCAGGCCGAGTGGCCTCACGACACGCGCCGGGCTGCTACACGTCAAGGAGGGAGTTCCGCACCTATCCTCGGCCAAGTGGCCTCCCGCACCGAGGTAGGACTTGGGCTTTATTGTTTACTTATTGATGGTTGTGCTTTTTAGTGACGAGAGTTTTGATGGTGTGGGGGGGGGGGGATTGAGGAGGAGAATTTTGATGGGGGTGTGGGGAAGAGTTTTGATCCAGGGGGGAGAGTGTTTTGATCGGAGGGAGGGAGTTTTGATGGCCGGGTGGGGGTAGTTTTGATGGGGTAGGGGGGGAGCTTTGATCGGGGGGGGGAGTGTTTTGATCGGAGGGGGGAAGTTTTGATGGGGGTGAGTTTTGATAGGGTGGGGGGAAGGAGGAGAGTTTTGATCCGGAGGGGGTGGGTGTTTTGATCGGAGGGGGTGGCGGGGGGGGGTGGGAAGTTTTGATGGGGGTGAGTTTTGATAGAGTGGGGGATGGGGGGGGGGTGAGAAGGGTTTTGATCCAAGGGATAGAATGTTTTGATCGAGGGGGAGGGGGGAGTCAGCAGTCCTCGGAGGGAGAAGTCCACCAGCCCCTCAGCGTTGACTCCTGCAGCCTCCGTGTTCTGCGAGCCCAACCTGCTGTGTGTTGTGTGTGGCCAGTACCCTGTGTGCGCTCTCTCTTCCGCCCGGGTGTCCCACCCACCTGCACCTATCCCCAATACAGTGGCCTCTCCCACTGGCTGGCCCGCTGACTTTCGGACCGCATTATGAAGGTAGGTTTTAAGTTTTAATTTTTTAATGTTAATTTATTTATTTTTTATTTATTATTGATGGGTTTTATGCTTCTTGAATGTTGTTGTGAAGGTGTTTAGTGCTTTGCAAGGTTCTCTACACTTCCCTTCCCCCCACCCGCCCCCCACCCCCCATCTCTGGCTACCTGCGTTGATTTCTTAACTCTCCGTAAGGGTTTTCTGTGCGGCCACAAGTGACCACATACGCTGGCCTAATTTGGTTTAGAGCAACTATTAGCTGTCCAAAGTGGCCGAAATGGCCAACATGGGCGTAGGTGACTGGTAACGCCCCTTTTTGAGAAAAAAACTAATCTAAAAAAAATCCTAACTAACTCACTTACACTGGCGCAAGTTAAGTGTGCAGAATGGGGATTTTTAAGATACTCCAGAAAAATCAAGCTGCTCCAAAAAAAAACGGAGCAACTCCTGGGCAAATTTGGGCCCATAGTCTCAGAATAAGGGGCCGCCCATTTCAAAGTGAGATGAAGAGGAATTTCTTCTCTCAGATGGTTGTAAATCTGTGGAATTCTCGGCCCCAGAGAGCTGTGGAGGCTGGGTCGTTGAATATATTTAAGGCGGAGATAGTCGGATTTTTGAGCGATAAGGGAGTAAAGGGTAATGGTAAGCCGGCAGGGCAGTGGACCCGAGTCCATGATCAGATCAGCCATGATCATATTGAATGGCGGAGCAGACTCAAGGGGCAAAATGGACTACTACTGCTCCTATTTCTTATGTTTTTATGCTCCAACTTGCATTTATAAAGCATCTTTAACGTAGGAAAAACGTCCCAAGACGCTTCACAGGAATTTTCCCAGATTTTTTTTCCCTAATTGGCCTGGGTTTTTATCTGGTTTTTGCCACTCCCAGGAGGTCAGATGGCTCCGGTTGGGGTGGAGTGCAGAATGTTTCGGTGCATGGGGTGTCGCAATTGTGTGGGGCAGACTGGTTGGGTTAGGTGCTCTTTACCTTTCCGCCGTTGTTCGTTGTGCTGTAGGATTGCAAAATTCATGGGAAAACCCTCCAGTGTTTGGACTCATTGGAAAGGAGATTTAATATGGAACCATCAACCAGAAAGTTTGGGATCCTAAAATGCACATGGAAGAAACTACGCGTTTTAACCGAATTTGGGATTTTACAAGGCAGATTGGGTCCGTGTAGAAAGGGCTGAGAACTAAAGGATAACTATCCTTCAAAGAAACCAGTTTTGGGTATTGAAGCTGTCTGGGGTATTGAAACTAAACAAATTGTCTCGGGAATTGTGTAAACTCGAAAACCCTTCTCCCTGGGAGACATTAACATAGCAACAATCAACCCAGAAATAGCTAGCCATCGCTCTAAGCAGGAAAACCATCCAGTGCATACATAATGTTAATGGCCCATCCAGCCTGCAAGGAAAACCCAGGTCTAGGCAGACATTGAAGATACCAAAACTAATTTTTCCCGATCAAGAAACAAATTCGAAAGATCGACACATCCAAGACAGGTTACCATTAATGGGCCCGCCAAAATATGACAAAGAGATATCAAGCCCGCCAAAATTAAAACAAAGAATCGGGGCTGATTTGGCGCGCAGATTAGAACGGCTCCCAAAGTATAACTGGGGCCCTGTTTTAACGAGGGGATCGGGGAGGGAAGAAGGGAGAAAGAGTGCAGACCACTGCAGCAGCCTTAACAAGCCTTCCAGAGAGCTTGCTACACAGCCTTCTATGCAGCTCTTCTGAGCACCAACATCTCCAGCCTCGACAACACTCCTGGGCCACACTGCCCTGCTATCGAAGAAGAAGGAAGAACATCACCACGGCAGAGAAAGCAGTTCCCAGTAACTTCGGACATCGCCATCGTGATAGCAACTGACTACAGCCAACGTGGTAACATCAAAACCACCACGATCGACAAATTCTAAGAACAAAACTCCTCAAGAAGAAACCGAAGATTCGAAAGTTTCCACTCTACAATCTAGTCCTAGCGACCAACAGGTGACACATTGCCTAAAGAGACTTTAAAACCTACTGCTGATGGAAGAAAGTGGATACTCACCCCATAAAATCCAATACGCGCCCTACTGCATCAGTGAACTCCACCCAACTGAAGACTCCGCAGTAAGAAGTCTTCCACGACGTTCGGGGTATGGCAAGCAGAACTTACAGAGTCTAGCAAACCCCGAAATCGCGAACCACCGCCAACTGACAATAAGAGGATTGGTGAGCATAATCCCTGTTTGCCCTGGATTCAACCTAGTCAGAGTTAGGCATTGGGAGGTGGGAGGTGTATTTTTTTCAGTAACCCCTTTGATGAAGTGTTCTTTATCCGAGTGATTGCAAGCTTGGCATTGTATTTTCTTGTCTTAATAAAATCCAAGTGCTTTGCACCAAACCAGTTGTCTCTTGCACTTTGTCACATCCCTAAATATATCCAAAGTTTAGAACCCAGACAGTGGGAACGATTCGAAACGCTCAGAAGGTCAGAGGTGAACCTGACCCCTGAGACCACCCCCTACAGTTCATAGGTTTATATGTAACCTTCAGGGCTGCTGACCGAGGGCCGTGCGGCTCTTTGTCGACTGGCGCGGACACGATGGGCTGAAATGGCCTCCTTCTATGCTGTAAATTTCTATGTTTCTAATCCAAATTTGACACCGAGCCGGATAAGGAGATATTAGGTCAGGCGAGTAAAAGCTTGCACAAAGAAGCAGGTTTTAAGGAGCGTCTTAAAGGAGGAGAGAGAGGTAGAGAAGTGGAGAGGTTAAGGGGGGGAGGGAATTCTGGAGGTTAGGGCCAAGACGGGGTTCTGTTACGTAGCAGCAGCTGCCACTGCTCTGCAGACGGTGGGGGGTTAATTTAACCTGTCGCTCCAGGCAGGAAACCCATGAAATGGGATGGGATGCCAGTTTTACACCCCCGCCCAATGTTACTCTCAAAAGTCGGGCCGGAGTATTTTGTGTGTCAAAAGGTAAAACCATAGTTGCAGCCGTTCCCGTTAGTTTCCCGATGGGTGGGTGAAGTTAAAATTGCCCCCAACTGTGAGTGCGTTCATAGAATCATAACATCATACAGCACAGAAGGAGGATATTCGGCCCATCGTGTCTGTGCCGGCTCTTTGAAAAAGCGATCCAATTAGTCCCATTGCCCTTGCTCTTTCCCCGTAGCCCTGGAAAGTTATTATTGAATCTGTTTCCACCATCCTTTCAGGCAGCGTATTCCAGATCGCAACAACTCACTGCATTAAAAAAAACACTTTCTCATGTCACCTCTTGTAAGATGTTGACAAATCACATTCTAAAAAGGGAGGGAGAACAGCCAGTTGTCGTGGTGCACGTTGGTACCAACGACATAGGTAAAAAAAGGGATGAGGTCCTACGAAATGAATTTAAGGAGCTAGGAGCTAAATTAAAAAGTAGGACCTCAAAAGTAGTAATCTCGGGATTGCTACCAGTGCCACGTGCTAGTCAGAGTAGGAATCGCAGGATAGCTTAAATGAATACATGGCTTGAGCAATGGTGCAGCAGGGAGGGATTCAAATTCCTGGGGCATTGGAACCGGTTCTGGGGGAGGTGGGACCAGTACAATCCGGACAGTCTGCACCTGGGCAGAATCGGA
Organism: Pristiophorus japonicus; assembly: GCF_044704955.1. Lineage (NCBI taxonomy): Eukaryota > Metazoa > Chordata > Chondrichthyes > Pristiophoridae > Pristiophorus > Pristiophorus japonicus. The sequence continues at coordinate 528,259,911 of NC_091977.1, forward strand.
ACCAATGTCCTCGGGGGAGTGTTTGCTAGTGCTGTTGGGGAGGATTTAAACTGATATGGCAGAGGGATGGGAACCAATGCAGGGAGACAGAGGGAAACAAAAAGAAGGCAAAAGCAAAAGACAGAAAGGAGATGAGGAAAAGTGGATGGCAGAGAAACCCAAGGCAAAGAACAAAAAGGGCCATTGTACAGCAAAATTCTAAAAGGACAGAGGGTGTTAAAAAAACAAGCCGAAAGGCTTTGTGTCTTAATGCAAGGAGTATCCGTAATAAGGTGGATGAATTAACTGTGCAAATAGATGTTAACAAATATGATGTGATTGCGATTACGGAGACGTGGCTCCAGGATGATCAGGGCTGGGAACTCAACATCCAGGGGTATTCAACATTCAGGAAGGATAGAATAAAAGGAAAAGGAGGTGGGGTAGCATTGCTGGTTAAGGAGGAGATTAAGGCAATATTTAGGAAGGACATTAGCTTGGATGATGTGGAATCTATATGGGTAGAGCTGCAGAACATCAAAGGGCAAAAAACGTTAGTGGGAGTTGTGTACAGACCTCCAAACAGTAGTAGTGATGTTGGGGAGGGCATCAAACAGGAAATTAGGGGTGCATGCAATAAAGGTGCAGCAGTTATAATGGGTGACTTTAATATGCACATAGATTGGGCTAACCAAACTGGAAGCAATACGGTGGAGGAAGATTTCCTGGAGTGCATAAGGGATGGTTTTTTAGACCAATATGTCGAGGAACCAACTAGGGGGGGAGGCCATCTTAGACTGGGTGTTATGTAATGAGAGAGGATTAATTAGCAATCTCGTTGTGCGAGGCCCCTTGGGGAAGAGTGACCATAATATGGTGGAATTCTGCATTAGGATGGAGAATGAAACAGTTAATTCAGAGACCATGGTCCAGAACTTAAAGAAGGCTAACTTTGAAGGTATGAGGCGTGAATTGGCTGGGATGGATTGGCGAATGATACTGAAGGGGTTGACTGTGGATGGGCAATGGCAGACATTTAGAGACCGCACGGATGAACTACAACAATTGTACATTCCTGTCTGGCGTAAAAATAAAAAAGGGAAGGTGGCTCAACCGTGGCGATCAAGGGAAATCAGGGATAGTATTAAAGCCAAGGAAGTGGCTTACAAATTGGCCAGAAATAGCAGCGAACCCGGAGACTGGGAGAAATTTAGAACTCGGCAGAGGAGGACAAAGGGTTTGATTAGGGCAGGGAAAATGGAGTATGAGAAGTAGCTTGCAGGGAACATTAAGACAGATTGCAAAACTTTCTATAGATATGTAAAGAGAAAAAGGTTAGTAAAGACAAACGTAGGTGCCCTGCAGTCAGAATCAGGGGAAGTCATAACGGGGAACAAAGAAATGGCGGACCAATTGAACAAGTACTTTGGTTCGGTATTCACAAAGGAGGACACAAACAACCTTCAGGATATAAAAGGGGTCAGAGAGTCTAGTAAGGAGGAGGAACTGAGGGAAATCCTTATTAGCCGGGAAATTGTGTTGGGGAAATTGATGGGATTGAAGGCTGATAAATCCCCAGGGCCTGATGGACTGCATCCCAGAGTACTTAAGGAGGTGGCCTTGGAAATAGTGGATGCATTGACAGTCATTTTCCAACATTCCATTGACTCTGGATCAGTTCCTATGGAGTGGAGGGTAGCCAATGTAACCCCACTTTTTAAAAAAGGAGGGAGAGAGAAAACAGGGAATTATAGACCGGTCAGCCTGACATCGGTAGTGGGTAAAATGATGGAATCAATTATTAAGAATGTCATAGCAGTGCATTTGGAAAGAGGTGACATGATAGGTCCAAGTCAGCATGGATTTGTGAAAGGGAAATCATGCTTGACAAATCTTCTGGAATTTTTTGAGGATGTTTCCAGTAGAGTGGACAAGGGAGAACCAGTTGATGTGGTATATTTGGACTTTCAGAAGGCGTTCGACAAGGTCCCACACAAGAGATTGATGTGCAAAGTTAGAGCACATGGGATTGGGGGTAGTGTGCTGACATGGATTGAGAACTGGTTGTCAGACAGGAAGCAAAGAGTAGGAGTAAATGGGTACTTTTCAGAATGGCAGGCAGTGACTAGTGGGGTACCGCAAGGTTCTGTGCTGGGGCCCCAGCTGTTTACACTGTACATTAATGATTTAGATGAGGGGATTAAATGTAGTATCTCCAAATTTGCGGATGACACTAAGTTGGGTGGCAGTGTGAGCTGCGAGGAGGATGCTGTGAGGCTGCAGAGCGACTTGGATAGGTTAGGTGAGTGGGCAAATGCATGGCAGATGAAGTATAATGTGGATAAATGTGAGGTTATCCACTTTGGTGGTAAAAACAGAGAGACAGACTATTATCTGAATGGTGACAGATTAGGAAAAGGGCAGGTGCAAAGAGACCTGGGTGTCATGGTACATCAGTCATTGAAGGTTGGCATGCAGGTGCAGTAGGCGGTTAAGAAAGCAAATGGCATGTTGGCCTTCATAGCAAGGGGATTTGAGTACAGGGGCAGGGAGGTGTTGCTACAGTTGTACAGGGCCTTGGTGAGGCCACACCTGGAGTATTGTGTACAGTTTTGGTCTCCTAACCTGAGGAAGGACATTCTTGCTATTGAGGGAGTGCAGCGAAGATTCACCAGACTGATTCCCGGGATGGTGGGACTGACCTATCAAGAAAGACTGGATCAACTGGGCTTGTATTCACTGGAGTTCAGAAGAATGAGAGGGGAAATAGAAACATTTAAAATTCTGACGGGGTTAGACAGGTTAGATGCAGGAAGAATGTTCCCAATGTTGGGGAAGTCCAGAACCAGAGGTCACAGTCTAAGGATAAGGGGTAAGCCATTTAGGACCGAGATGCGGAGGAACTTTTTCACCCAGAGAGTGGTGAACCTGTGGAATTCTCTACCACAGAAAGTTGTTGAGACCAATTCACTAAATATATTCAAAAAGATGAGGTCCTTACTACTAGGGGGATCAAGGGGTATGGCGAGAAAGCAGGAATGGGGTACTGAAGTTGAATATTCAGCCATGAACTCATTGAATGGCGGTGCAGGCTAGAAGGGCCGAATGGCCTACTCCTGCACCTATTTTCTATGTTTCTATGTTTCTATGACCCTTTAGTATCTGTACCTTTTACAGGTTGAACCTCCTTTATCCGGCACCTTCGGGACCTGGCCTGTGCCGGATAAGGGATTTTGCCGGACGATGGAAGGTCACGCACCCCCCCACTCCCCACCCCCACCCGCCACTTTCCAGATTTACCGGGTACTACTGACTTGGGGCACCAACAACACCCACACTGTGTCCTCAGGCCAACCTCCTGACCTCCTGCTGCTCACCGACCCCTGACCTCCCACTGCTCTCTGACCTCCTCACCTCCCGCTGCTCACCGACCCCTGACCTCCCGCTGCCCGCTGACCGCCTCACCTCCCACTGCTCTCTGACCTCCTCACTTCCTGCTGCTCTCTGATCGCCTCACCTCCCACTGCCCCCCGACCTCCTCATCTCCCGCTGCTCTCCGACCCCTCACCTCCCGCTGCCCCCCGACCTCCTCACCTCCCGCTGCTCTCCGACCCCTCACCTCCCGCTGCCTCCCAACCTCCTCACCTCCCGCTGCTCTCCGACCCCTCACCTCACGCTGCCCCCCGACCTCCACTCTCCGACTCCTCACCTCCCACTGCCCCCCGACCTCCTCACCTCCCGCTGCTCTCCGACTCCTCACCTCCCGCTGCCCCCGACCTCCTCACCTCCCGCTGCTCTCCAACCCCTCACCTCCCGCTGCCTCCCAACCTCCTCACCTCCCGCTGCTCTCCGACCCCTCACCTCCCGCTGCCCCCCAACCTCCTCACCTCCCGCTGCTCTCCGACCCCTCACCTCCCGCTGCCCCCCCGACCTCCTCACCTCCCGCTGCTCTCCGACTCCTCACCTCCCGCTGCCCCCCGACCTCCTCACCTCCCGCTGCTCTCCGACCCCTCACCTCCCGCTGCCCCCCAACCTCCTCACCTCCCGCTGCTCTCCGACCCCTCACCTCCCGCTGCCCCCCGACCTCCTCACCTCCCGCTGCTCTCCGACTCCTCACCTCCCGCTGCCCCCCGACCTCCTCACCTCCCGCTGCTCTCCGACCCCTCATCTCCCGCTGCCCCCTGACCTCCTCACCTCCTGCTGCTCTCCGACCCCTCACCTCCCGCTGCTCGCCAACCTCTTCTGGGCCCCGACCCCACCGTTGGGCTCGACCTCGCACCGAGAGACCTGGCTGCTTCATCTCAGGTCAGGTCTGCCGACACCGGAATGCTGCAAAATGGCAGGCGGTGTGCCGCTCAATGGCTGCAGTTGTGTGTGTGAGTGTCGGGCTGTCTCTCTCTCTCTCGGGGGCTGTGGGTGAGAGTGTGGGGAGTCGCTGAGGGAGGGTGGAGGCCGGCACTGATTCTCCGGATCACCGGCCATCCCACATTCGACACTGCAAGAGCTCCCGCGGCTTTCACACATAGACCCGACTCCCCTGCCAGGAATGGTGCCAGACAAGGGAGTCCCCAATATGAGAGGTTCAACTGGTATCTATAATCTGTGGAGTTTAGAAGAATGAGAGGTGATCTCATTGAAGGATATAAGATTCTGAGAGGGCTTGACAGGATAGATACTGAGAGGTTGTTTCCCCTGGCTGGAGAGTCTAGAACTTGGCGGCACAGTCTCAGGATAAGGGGTCGGCCATTTAGGACTGAGATGAAGAGGATTATCTTCACTCAGAGATTTGTGAATCTTTAGAATTCTCTACCTCAGAGGGCTGTGGATGCTCAAACTTTGAGTACATTCAAGGCAGAGATCAATAGATCTTTGGACTCCAGGGGAATCAAGGGATATGGGGAGAGGGCAGGAAAGTGGTCTTGAGGTGAAAGATCAGCTATGATCTTATTGAATGTCGGAGCAGGCTCGAGGAGCCATGTAGCTTACTCCTGCTCCTATTTCTTATGTTCTTATTCTGCACATTCTATCTATCGTAAGATTAGGTTAGTGTATTACTAATTATATCCCTGATACGAGTTCAGGACGTTCCCATTGTGCTGGTATCAATGGACTGGTCAGGTGGGCAGAATAGTGGCAAATGGAATACAATCTGGAGAAGTGTGAGATAATGCATTTGGGGCTAACAAGGAAAATGAATACACAGTAAATGGTAGGATACTGAGAAATGTAGAGGAACAGAGGGACCTTAAAGTGGAGTGAGGGGGCTTGACAAGGTGGATGCAGAGAGGATGTTTCCACTGATGGGGGAGACTAGAACTGGAGGGCATAATCTTAGAATAAGGGGCCGCCCATTTAAAACTGAGATGAGGAGAAATTTCTTCTCTCAGAGGGTTGTAAATCTGTGGAATTTGCTGCCTCAGAGAGCTGTAGTATCTGGGTCATTGAATAAATTTAAGACCAAGATAGACAGTTTCTTAAACGTTAAGGGGATAAGGGGGTATGGGGAGTGGTCTGGGAAGTGGAGCTGAGTCCATGATCAGATCTGCCATGATCTTATTGAATGGCGGAGCAGGCTCGAGGAGCATAAGGCCTACTCCTGCTCCTATTTCTTATGTTTTTATGTTCTTATGAAGGTAGCAGGCCAGGTAGATAAGGTGGTTAAGAAGGCATACGGAATGCTTGCCTTTATTAGCCGAGGCATAGCATATACGAGCAGAGAGGTTAGGCTTGAACTGTATAAAACACTAGTTAGGCCACAGTTTGAGTACTGTGTGCAGTTCTGGTCACCATATTACAGGAAGGACGTGATTGCACTAGAGAGGGTACAGAGGTGATTTACGAGGATGTTATCAGGATTGGAGAAGTTTCGCTATGAGGAAAGGTTGGATAGGCTGGGGTTGTTTTCTTTAGAATAGAGGAGGGTGAGGGGAGACTTAATTGAGGTGTATACATTATGAGGGGCCTGGATCGAATGGATAGGAAGAACCTATTTCCCTTAGTAGAGGGGTCAACAACCAGGGGGCATAGATTGAAAATAATGGCGAGAAGGATTAGAGGGGAGTTAAGGAGAACTTTTCTCACCCAGAGGGTGTTGGGGGTCTGGAACTCATTGCCTGAAAGGGTAGTAGAGGCAGAAAGCCTCATCGCATTTAAAGAGCACTTGGATGTGCACTTAAAGTGCCGTAAACTGCAGGGCTTCGGACCGACAACTGGAAAGTGGGATTCGGCTGGATAGCTCTTGGTCGGCCGCCACAGACACGATGGGCCGAATGGCCTCTTTCCGTGCTGTAAGTTTCTATGATTCTATTGTTTTTAATAAATAAAGCAGATTGCATCTCCTACCGCTAGAGTAGTCGCTGCACTGAATTAAATCGCTAATGGCGAGGGCAAGTGGTTTGTGATTGCTCGGATGCGGCCAGAAAGCCCGCCTTTGCCTCCCGGACTTGGAAGCAAACTTGCGGGATTCAGGCAGGAAACAGCTGCTAAGCGTGGAAATTTGCTCCATTTATCATTGGAGGCTGCTTCGATGTAACTAACGGGTGCTTTCTGCATTCGGCATGACACGATTGTGTGTCTGTTGCCAATGTCTGGATTGCGTCTCAACTAAGTCTGGAAGAAAATTATCAATTGTGGGGGAGATACTGGAATCTAGCCTAGAATTGTACAGCACAGGAGACTGATACGTCCTTACTATACAGTATCAATGCACACGAGGCCCATGCTTGAGAGAAGGTCAGTCTGTGACCTGTCCTTTATTTCATAGCACTCAAGTGATAGAAGTGGGTGGAGTTTCCTCTTTTATATCTGAAGGTCTCGGTTAGGAGTGTCTCCCACAAGTTCACCACCTAGTGGTCAGTGTTCTCACAGTGTACAACTTAGGTCAGATTATACATGGGTTACAATGCTGGTTGAATACATGACATCACCTCCCTCCTCAAAGTCTTATTGGGATCACAGGTTGAGTCTCTCTGGTGGTTTACACTCCCTTGTAGAGCGCCTGAGTTGGGGCTCCGGTTGTTGGGCGCTGGCCTGAGTGTCTGCTGTTTGCGGTGCCTCAGGCCTGTCCGGACTGCCCACAGTGACTGGGCTCTCCTCCCTTTGGTTCCTGTGTTCGGTCACCTTTGGTAGAGTCAACTCTACATCGTGTTCTTCCTCTGCTTCTTCTATGGGGTTGCTGAACCTCCTTTTTGTTTGATCCACATGTTTGCGGCAGATTTGTCCATTGGTAAGTTTAACTATTTTCCTCTTTGGCAACAACAGTGCCTGCGAGCCATTTGGGCCCTGCAGCGTAGTTGAGGACAAAAACAGGGTCATTTACATCAATACATCGCGCCCTCGCATTCCTGTCATGGTAGTCATATTGTGACTGGCGCCTGCTCTCGACAATTTCTTTCATAGTGGGGTGTATAAGGGATAGCCGGGTTTTGAGCGTCCTTTATTTCATAGCACTCAAGTGATGGAAGTGGGTGGAACTTCCCCTTTTATATCTGAAGGTCCAGGTTAGGAGTGTCTCCCACAAGTTCACCACCTAGTGGTCAGTGTTCTCACAGTGTACAACTTAGGTCAGATTATACATGGGTTACAATGCTGGCTGTGAGCGAGTGTGGTCGGGATCTGTAGGCCAACAGGAGGCGTGATAAGTGGCATTGTAGGGAACCCCTTGGATTCTGAGCATCCAGTTTGATTATCTGCACTGCTCGTTCTGCCTGGCCGCTTGAGGCCGGCTTGAACAGTGCCATTCTAACATGGTTAATTCCATTGCCTGTCATGAAGCCATTGTCGCTGACCAAGATGTCCAGTAGACCGTGGGCGGCGAACATTGCCCGTAGACTTTCTACCGTGGCAGAGGATGTGCTTGAATTTAAAATGTCACACTCGATCCATTTGGAGTAGGCGTCTACTACAACCAAAAACATTTTTCCCATAAAAGGACTTGCGTAGTCCACATGGATGCATGACCAAGGCTTGGCGGGCCATGGCCAGGGGCTAAGGGGGGCTTCCCTGGGCGCATTGCCCAGCTGGGCACACGTGTTGCACCTACGAACAAAAAGTTCCAGATCTGCGTCTATCCCTGGCCACCAAACGTGTGACCTGGCAATTGCCTTCATTGTGACAATGCCCGGGTGCTCATTGTGGAGTTCTCTGATGAACACCTCTCTGCCCTTCTGGGGCATGACTACGCGGTTTCCCCACAGTAGGCAATCGGCCTGAATCGAGAGTTCATCCTTGCGCCTGTGAAATGGTTTAAATTTCTCATGGCATGCCCCGTACATGGCTGCCCAGTCCCCATTCAGGACACATTTCTTGACTAGAGACAATAGCGGGTCTCTATTTGTCCAGACTTTAATCTGACTGGCTGTCACGGGTGAGCCTTCGCTTCCGAAAGCTTCAACAGCCATGACCATCTCAGCAGCATGCTCAGTAGCCCCCTCAGTGGTGGCAAGTGGGAGCCTGCTGAGTGCATCAGCGCAGTTTTCGGTGCCTAGTCTGTGCCGAATTGTATAGTCATAGGCGGCTAATGTGAGTGCCCACCTCTGTATGCGGGCCGATGCGTTTGCATTTATGGCCTTGTTGTTGGCCAAAAGGGACGTTAGGGGTTTGTGATCTGTATCCAGCTCAAATTTCCTGCCAAACAGGTACTGGTGCATTTTCTTTACCACATATACACATGCGTGCGCCTCCTTTTCTACCATCCCATAGCCTCTTTCTGCCTGGGACAGACTCCTGGAGGCATAAGCGACCAGCTGTAACTGACCCTTGGCATTGACACCCGACACCATAGGACGACGCATCGCACGTTAACACAAGTTTCTTAATGGGTCATATAGCATTAACAGATTGTTGGAACATAACAAATTGTGTGCTCTATTAAAAGCCCTTTCCTGGCTGTCCCCCCAGATCCATTCGCGACCTTTGCATAGGAGCACGTGTCGCGGCTCTAGCAGCGTGCTCAATTTGAGAAGAAAGTTACCAAAATAGTTCAGGAGCCCCAGGAATGAACGCAGCTCCGTCGTGTTACGGGGTCTGGGTGCTCTCTGGATCGCTTCCGTCTTGGATGCAGTAGGGCTGATCCCGTCTGCTGCTACCCTCATCCCCAGGAATTCTACCTCTGGAGCTAGGAAGATGCACTTCGCCTTTTTTAGTCGCAGCCCTACCCAGTCCAGTCTGCGTAGCACCTCCTCCAGGTTGTGGAGGTGTTCTTCAGTATCGCAACCCGTAATGAGGATGTCGTCCTGAAAAACCACCGTCCCTGGAATCGACTTGAGGAGGCTTTCCATATTTCGTTGGAAGATTGCCGTTCAGCTTGCCATTGTCTCTGCTGAACTCCCCCTCTGGGTTCGACTACATGTTGGGGCATGCCCGACTGCCCTTGTCTGCCTGGAGAACTGTGTGCTGCTTTAACAATGTTGAATCTCTGTCCCAACCATTCCTTAACACAGTACCTCTCGTCTGTTCTGCTAGTGGCCATGCTTGCGTGGTTTAAATCCCAGTTTCTTGTCGCCATTGCTACGTCCTTACTATACAGTATCAATGCACACGAGGCCCATGCTTGAGAGAAGGTCAGTCTGTGACCTGTCCTTTATTTCATAGCACTCAAGTGATGGAAGTGGGTGGAGCTTCCCCTTTTATATCTGAAGGTCCAGGTTAGGAGTTTCTCCCACAAGTTCACCACCTAGTGGTCATTGTTCTCACAGTGTACAACTTAGGTCAGATTATACATGGGTTACAATGCTGGTTGAATCCATGACAGAGACCATTCGGCCCATCGTACCTGTGCCGGCTCTTTGAAAGAGCGATCCATTGAGTCCCACTTTCCCCCTCTGCTCTTTCCCAATAGCCCTGCAATTTTTTTTTTCAATTAAATAGCCAATTCCTTTTTGAAGGTTACTATTAAATCTGCTTCCACCGCACTTTCAGGCAGCGCATTCCAGATCAGAACAACTCGCTTAAAAAAACCTCTCCTCTGGTTCTGTTCCAATTAAGCTTTGCTGTGATACCCTTCCTGGTGTAATAGCTGGCTGACACTTGCTGTCTAGAAGTACACATGAAAAAATGCTCCCTTGCCTTTGAGCCATGGAAATGTACTCGGTGTGAGCCAGTAACTTGAGGAGAGGAGGCAAAAGAAAAAAAAACACTACGATTGAGATCAAGCCAAGATTTTATAAGCATTAGAAAACGACTTGCATTCCTATAGTGCCGTTCACCTCAATGATGTACTTTTGGAGTGTAATTGCTGTTGTAATGTTGGAAACGTGCCAGCCAATTTGCGCACAGCAAGCTCCCACAAACAGCAATGTGATAATGACTGGCTCACCTGCTTTTAGGTATTGGATGAGGGATAAATATTGGTCACAGGACACCGGGGAGCATTCCCCTGCTCTTCTTTGAAATAATGCCGTGGGATCTTTTACATCAAGCTGAGAGACCAGACGGGGACCTCGGTTTAACGTCTCATCCGAAAGCCGGCATCTCCGACAGTGCAGCGCTCCCTCAGCACTGCACTGGAGTCTCAGCCTAGATTGTTGTGCTCAAGTCCCTGGAGTGGGACTATGAGCACAAGTCCCTGGAGTGGGACTATGAGCTCATAGGGCTAGATTTTCTTATCATTTTCGGTGGGTTCTCGGCGGTTTTCTCGGCGGTACAGCTGTTTTTCCCCCTTTAGTTTTTTTAATGGTATCGCCCACATCTGAAGACACCCGCCGGGACCGGACCGCCCACGCGCAATGCCGAGAAAAATCGCCAGGGCGTAAGTTTGGCCTCAACCTCCGACGTCCAGATCGCCAGAGAGGTCCGCCCTGTAAAAGCTGCTTAAACAGGGCGGTAAGGGGGGAACCCTGCAAATAAAGGTGAGTGAAAGGTTCTTTATTTATATTTTTTACATTTTAAAATGGCAATTAAATGTAAAAGTGTCTTGGGAATGCTTTGCACATTTTTAATGACTTTTTTTTTTTAAAAGATTTCCCCCCTCCCGAGGCCCAACCGCAGCCTCGGACTAAATTTTAAATACTTACCATCCATTCCGGTACCGGCCACCCATGTTACTAAGTTTCCCCTTAGCCGCCGAGAAAACCACCAACAATGAGTGTGCAATGCCCATTTTCTTGCCGGGCGATTAGTTTTGATTAGTTTAAACATAAAAGTGGAAATTCTCGCCATTGTTACTCACCAAACGTTAGCGGTTTTTCTCAGCTGGAAATCGGGCAGTGAGGGGCTCATAGGAAAGTCTAGCCCATAATCTTCTGACTCAGAGGCGAGAGTGTTGCCTACTGAGCCACGGCTGACGTGGATGTGACGGAGGAAAGTAACATCACTCGCTCCATGACCATGCACACTGCTGCTTTTGCAATGTACCAAAATATAACATAGAAACATAGAAATCTACAGGGCAGAAGGAGGCCATTTTGGCCCATCGTGTCCACGCCGGCCGACAAAGAGCCGCACGGCCCTCGGTCAGCATCCCTGAAGGTTACATATAAAGCAATGAACAATGGCGGAAAGGAAAAGAGCACCCAGCCCAACCAGTCCGCCCCACACAACTGCGACACCGCTTACACCGAAACATTCTACACTCCACCCCAACCGGAGCCATGTGATCTCCTGGGAGAGGCAAAAACCAGATAAAATCCAGGCCAATTTAGGGAATAAAAAATCTGGAAAAATTCCTCTCCAACCCATCCAGGCGATCGAAACTAGTCCAGGAGATCACCCTGGCCGTATTCTATTCCCTGCAGTACTTACCATTATATCTGCCCCAGCCAACGAGAGGTTATCCAGTCGAATCCAAATTACTAGCTCTCGGTCCGTAACCCTACAGGTTACGATACTTTAAGTACCCATCCGATCATCTCTTAAAAGTGGTGAGGGTTTCTGCATCTACCACTCTTCCAGGCAGTGAGTTCCAGATCCCCACAACCCTCTGCATAACGAAGCCCCCCCGCCCCTTAAATCCTCTCCAAACTGTCCACCAACCACCTTAAAAAGGAGGCGTTAGTCTGTTCCAGGATCAGTAATAGTGACGGCGGCCATATAAATAATCCCTCTAGCCTTCCATTCAGTAATAAATGGAACAAGATGTTGAAAATTATGAACCACTTTGTTGGATTCAATAAGGAGAAACTGTTTCCACTGGCAGGACGGTCGGTAACCTAAGGATACAGATTTAAGTTAATTGGCAAAAGAACCAGTGGTGCGATGAGGAGAATTTTTTTTGAAAGCAGCAAGTTGTTATGATCTGGAACGCGCTGCCTGAAAGGGCGGTGGGAGCAGAGCAGCTCTATCAGAGAGCACGCACAGGCACGACAGGCCGAATGGCCTCTTTCTGTGCCATTAGATTCTATGAACACTTGCTTTGATAAATGGCACTTTATCGCGCTAATACCTTGTGAAGTGTTTCGCAAAGTGTAGTGACTGTCCTTATGTAGAAAAACTGTCCCTTACGTGATCTTATATTTGACAGCGTCCTTGGCAAAAGAAAGAGCGTCGACTGACAGTAATTCTAAAACTGGTTGAAAGCTTGTTCACACAAAAATGCATTAAAAAGTTTTTGAACAACTCATGAATTCATCTTCCTTCACAATGAAGATGTTAAAATGTTGTTGACAGGAAACGTCACAGAATCAGAACTGAAGAAACATGATAGCAGTCTCCTACGGTGCAGTGATGAAGGACCAAGGAGTCTGTACATTTTCTGTTAAAATCTCTCTGGACCTCAGTTCAATAATAAATGGAACAGATTATTGAAAGAAACATAGAAACATATAAAATAGATGTAGGAGTAGGCCATTCGGCCCTTCGAGCCCACACCATCATTCAATATGATCATGGCTGATTGTTTTTGCAACTTTAGTATCCCATTCCTGCTTTCTCTCCATACCCCTTGATTCCTTTAGCCACATCTAACTCCCTTTTGAAGGGTCACATTTAATTCCCTTTTGAATATATCTAACAAACTGGCCTCAACAACTTTCTGCGGTAGAGAATTCCACAGGTTCACAATTCTCTGAGTGAAGAAGTTTCTCCTCATCTCGGTCCTAAATGGCTTACCCCTTATCCTTATCCTTAGACTGTGACCCCTGTTTCTGGACTTCCCCAACATCGGGAACATTCTTCCTGTCCAATCCCGTCAGAATTTTCTATGTTTCTCATTCTTCTAAATTCCAGTGAATATAAGCCTCGTTGATCCAGTTTTTCTTCATATGTCGGTCCTGCCATCCCGGGAATCAGTCTGGAAAAACTACTATACTTTAAGCTAATGACCTCTAACATGGGGACTACATAGGAACACATAGGATATATGACACAGACACAGGCCACTCAGCCCAACCAGTCCATGCCGGCGTTTATGCTCCACTCGAGCCTCCTCCCATCTTTCCTCATCTAAATCTATCAGCATAATCCTCTATTCCCTTCTCCCTCATATGCTTGTCTAGCCTCCCCTAAAATGCATCGATACTATTCGCTTCAACCACTCCCTGTGGTAGCGAGTTCCACATTCCCACCACTCTCTGGGTAAAGAAGTTTCTTCTGAATTCCCAATTGGATTTCTTGGTGACTATCTTATATTAATGGCCTTTAGTTATGCTCTACCCCTACAAGTAGAAAAATTCTCCCTGTGTCCACTCTATCAAAACCTTTCATAATGTTACAGACCTTTGTTAGACCAGTTAAGGACGGTTCAAAGAAGTTCAAAGGCTACGGACCAAGGGGTATAAAGTGGGCTGGCGCAGACACGATGGGCCGAAATGGCCTCCTTCTGTGCCGTACATTTCTATGGTTCTGTGAACGGCTTGAAGTAATCCTCACAGTTGTGGAATACGGATCAGGACACACGGGACTGACCAGAACATTGCCCTGGGGAGTAGGCCAGGAGTGGCTACTAAAGTGATTCCTCCTTGTCTTCTTCGTGTTGCCTCTCCTGCCGATACCACGTTTCGCTCTCCTTTCCTGATTCTTGGGCTCACGGCTTCTGACTCACATGACCGGGGCCTCCTCGCCCAGCTGTTGTTGTCGCGCTGTTCAAAGTCGGGACCTTTTCCTGTTCTGCGTCTGTTTTCTGTTGCTGCTCTTTAGCAGGAGACAGAAGTCTGTGGTTCGTGGTTAACTGACAGAAGTGTCTGTTCAACAACTTGCAGGCTGGCTTTCCCATTAGCCCAAGGGTCAAAAGGTCATCACGTTTAAATCGAAACCAAAACAAACCTGTGTCCTTACAGGACCCGTAAACTGGAACAAATTCCCTGGCTGGAGTAGAATTTCACTGGATTCCATGCCCGGTTCTGTCCTTGTGGGAAATTCCAATTTTGTGGGAAAATCCTGCCCTCACAACCCAACATCAAAGGGGGTGGGGGGTGGGGGTGACTTTGGAGAAGTTCCCCAGTTACTCCATTATGCTCTCAATAGCCCTGAATGGAATTCTCACCAGAGTAGGGCTGGCGAGAGTCATGTGGGGACAATTTATTCCACTGATAATCAATAAAGATTTGGATTTATATAGTATCTTTCACAAACTCATGAGCAATGGAAAGACTCATATTTATATCGCGCCTTTCATGATAGAAAATAGGAAACATAGAAAATAGGTGCAGGAGTAGGCCATTCAGCCCTTCTAGCCTGCACCGCCATTCAATGAGTTCATGGCTGAACATGCAACTTCAGTACACAGAAACATAGAAAATAGGTTCAGGATCTCAGGATGTCCCAAAGCGCTTTGCAGCCAATGAAGTACATTTGAAGTGTAATCACTGTTGTAGAAACATAGAAACATAGAAATTTACAGCGCAGAAGGAGGCCATTTCGGCCCATTGTGTCCGGGCCGGCCGACAAAGAGCCGCACGGCCCTCGGTCAGCTGCCCTGAAGGTTACATATAAACCCATGAACAATGAACAATGGCGGAAAGGTAAAGAGCACCCAGCCCAACCAGTCCGCCCCACACAACTGCGACACCCCTTGCACCGAAGCATTCTACACTCCACCTGACCCGGAGCCATGTGATCTCCTGGGAGAGGCAAAAACCAGATAAAAACCCAGGCCAATTTATGGGGAAAAAACTGGGAAAATTCCTCTCTGTAATGCAGGAAACACAGTAGCCAATTTGCGTACAGCAAGCTCCCACACACAGCAGTGTGATAATGACCAGATAATTACTTTTAGTGATGTAGGTTTAGGCATACAAGGACACTGTGCTCTTCTTCAAAATAGTGGCCGTGGGATCTTTTACGTCCACCTGAGAGGGCAGGCAGGGACTCAGTAAAGGTCTCATCCGAAAGTCGGCACTTCCGACAGTGCAGCGCTCTCTCAGTACAAGGTTTTCCAGACTTTAGGAGCTGGCAAAGTCATTGCTCACTCCATATTTATCTGGCTCCCTGATTTTTTGTGAATCCTGTTCTGTTAAAGTATCTGAGCTGGTTCATGGGACTGAAAAAAGCAAATAATGCAGCCAGTGATTGGGACATAGATTGAGCAGAGGAACATGGGGCAATATGTGTCCTCTTGCTCAACACATCATTGTCATCATCACGGTCAACCAGAAAGAATGCTTTTCACCTCTTGCTCTTCTTCCTTTCATAAAGAAAGAAGAAAGACTTGCATTTACATAGTGCCTTTCACAATCTCAGGACGTTAAAAAAGTGCTTTACAGCCAATAAATTACTTTTTCAAGTGTAGTCACTGTTGTAATGTAGGAAACGCGGCAGCCAATTTGCGCACAGCAAGCTCCCACAAACAGCAATGTGATCATGACCAGATCATCTGTTTTAGAGATAAATATTGTCCGGGACACCGGGGGGGAGAACTCGCCTGCTCTTGTTTAAAATAGTGCCATGGGATCTTTTGCGTCCTCCTGACAGGGCAGGCGGGGCCTCGCTTTAACGTTATATCCGAAAGACGGCACCTCCGACAGTGCAGCACCCCCCTCAGTACTCATCATCATCATAGGCAGTCCATCGGAATCGAGGAAGATTTGCTTCCATTTGTAGAATGAGTCCTTAGGTGGCTGAACAGTCCAATATAAGAGCCACAGTCCCTACCACAGGTGGGACAGACAGTCGTTGAGGGTAAGGGAGGGTGGGACAGGTTTGCCGCACGCTCTTTCCGCTGCCTGCGCTTGATTTCTGCATGCTCTCGGCGATGAGACTCGAGGTGCTCAGCGCCCTCCCGGATGCACTTCCTCCACTTAGGGCGGTCTTGGGCCAGGGACTCCCAGGTGTCAGTGGGGATGTTGCACTTTATCGGGGAGGCTTTGAGGGTGACCTTGTAACGTTTCCTCTGTCCACCTTTGGCTCGTTTGCCTTGAAGGAGTTGCGAATAGAGCGCTTGCTTTGGGAGTCTCGTGTCTGGCATGCGAACGACGTGGCCCGCCCAGCGGAGCTGATCGAGTGTGGTCAGTGCTTCGATGCTGGGGATGTTGGCCTGGTCGAGGACGCTAACGTTGGTGTGTCTATCCTCAGTACTGCACTTGGAGTGCCAGCCTAGAGTTTCTGGAGTGGGACTTGGTCCTCTGACCTTCTGATTCAGGGGCATATTTATTTGATTTATGTTTCCTGAAAGATGAACTGAAGAACGAGAAGATGGATGCCAAACAGGTCAGGTGATACCGCAGATACATTTACCTCGTCCTCAACCACATTCCAGGCAATGGTAGCTGAATGTATCTGAGCAACATCTGCCTTTCCTACATTACAACAGTGACAGTACTTCATTGTCTATAAAGCGCTTTGGAACGTCCTCAGGTGATGAAAGGCGTGACAGATAATGTGAGTATTTCCATTGCTCCTTTGACAATTCCAGTTGCAGGGTAACTGTATCTGGTCTTCAATCGGATCAACAACAAGGAGAATCATCGTGAAAGGAGCCATTTTTCCCCAATGATGACTGTGCCATTTAAAAGGAGCTGTAAATCCTTTATAGGGCAAGAGTGAAGAAGCGGTGAGGCGAGCTGGTCCACAAACGTATTGAGAGAGCAAAAATACCGAGGAGTTGCAATAATAGCCTTTGCCTTGAGCAAGTGGCCTTTTCTCACAGATGCATTTATAACCAGCCACTTGACAGTTAACAGTCGGATTATTGTGAAAGAAAGCAGGGGATCATGAGTGTGTGGGACTAATGGAATTTCACATTGTAAACAGCCAGTGGGAACCCTGATAAACTGTTCAAAGTGAGACAGGGCCAGAGTGGAGTGAACTGTATGGCAAACAATTTCTCAGCGTATTACACTCTCTCCACTTGCGCATTACCCCGTGAATATGACTTGAAGCTGACTGCTCAACCCCGTTACAAAAGCAAAATACTGCGGGAAGCTAGGAATATGAACCAAAATCAGAACCGGAAGAAGTTAGCGAACGTTGTCATTTAATCGTTCCTGCCCTCCCCCCCAAAGACTTTCCCTTTGTTATTTCCTTCCCTTCCCTTCCCACCACTCACCCCATTCCCTGCCTCCGTACTTGCTTAAAACTTGTTACATTCAACGGCTTCACCATCGGCAAATCCCCCATCATCAACATCCTGGGGGGTTCACCATTGATTAGAAACGTCACTGGACCAGCTACATAAGGGTATGCTGCTAATTAGTGGAATTCAGTAATTGGATACAGTGTTTCCTACATTACACTAATGACCACCGTTTATAAAGTGCTTCACTGGCTGTAAAGCATTTTGGGGCGCCCTGACGTCGTGAAAGGCACTATAGAAATGCAAGGTCTTAAACAGTACATAAAGAAGCAAATTAGAGTCACAGAATCATACAGCACAGAAAGAGGCTATTCAGCCCATCGTGCCTGTGCCGGCTCTTTGAAAGAGCTGTCCAATGTCCCACTTCCCCTGCTCTTTCCCCACAGCCCTGCAAATTCTCCCTCATCTCACAGTCAGAAGGTTGTGGGTTCAAGTCCCATTCCAGGAATTTGAGCACATAAATCTAGGCTGACACTCCCAGTGCAGTGCTGAGAGAGTGCTTCGCTGTCAGAAGTGCCGTCTTTCAGATGAGACGTTAAACCGAGGCCCCCTCTGCTCTCTCGGGTGGATGTAAAAGATGCCATGGCACTGTTTCGAAGAAGAGCAGGGGAGTTATCCCCGGTGTCCGACAATATTTATCTCTCATTCAACATAACAAAAACAGATTATCTGGTCGTTATCACATTGCTGTTTGTGGGACCTTGCTGTGCGCAAATTGGCTGCCGCTTTTCATACATTACAACAATGACTGAGGCACTCGTTTATCCCGCAAGGGGAATCTCTAAGACGCCAGACTAGCTCGTTTTTGATTATGCTTCAGAGACATGGACAATGTACAGCAGGCACCTCAAAGCAGTGGAGAAGTACCACCAATGCTGCCTCCGCAAAATCCTTCAAATCCATTGGCAGGATAGATGCACCAACGTCAGTGTCCTCTCTCAGGCCAACATCCCCAGCATCGAGGCATTAACCAATCTCGATCAGCTCTGTTGGGCGGGCCACATTGTCCGCATGCCCGATACGAGACTCCCGAAACAGGTACTCTACTCGGAGCTCCGTCACGGCAAGTGAGCCCCAGGAGGGCAGAGAAAACGCTTCAAGGACACCCTCAAAGCCTACTTGAAGAATGTAACATCCCCACCGACCATTGGGAATCCGTGGCCCATGTCCGCTCAAAGTGGAGGAGAAGCATCCGGGAAGGCGCTGAACACCTCGAGTCCCTTCGCCGGGAGCACGTGGAAACCAAATACAAACAGCGGAAGGAGCATATGTCAAATCAAACGCCCCACCCACCCGGCCCTCCAACCACCATCTGTCCCACCTGTGACAGAGACTGTAGATCCTGCATTGGATTCATCAGTCACCTTAGAACTCATGTCCGTGTGGAAGTAAGTCATCCTCGACTCCGGGGGACTGCCTCAGAAGAAGACAACAGTGACTACACTCCAAAAAGTACTTCATTGGCTGTAAAGCGCTTTGAGACGTCCGGTGGTCGTGAAAGGCATTATATAAATCCAACTCTTCTTTCTTTTAAATAGACATCCAATTCCCTTTTGAAAGTTACTATTGAATCTGTTTCCACCGCCCTTCCAGGCAGCGCATTCCCGATCGTAACCATTAACTGTGTAAAATAAAAGTCCCCATCTCTCCCCCAGGCATTTTTTGTTTGTCAATTACTAGTAGAGCGTGGAAATCCAGAAACACGGGACTGAGGTCGTTCCGGATTTCGGGTATTTCCAGATTTCGGAACATCTTTCTGATGTCCTGAATCTGGAAACGCCTAGGTTGAGGTAAGGCGGGTGGGGGGGCATAGGCAGCGGAGGGTCAGCAGAGCAGGGAATTGGAGGGGTGTCGGAGGAGCGGGGGGTCGGAGGAGCGGGGGGTCAGCGGAGCGTGGGATCTGGGGGTCGGGAGAGCGGGGGGGTCAGCGGAGCATGGGGTCGGGGGAGCGGGTGTTCGGGGGAGCGGGGTGTTGGGAGGTCAGCAGAGCGGGCGGTCGGGGGAGTCAGGGGATTGGGGGGTCAGTGGAACGGGAGTTGGGGGGCAGGGGGTCGGGAAGTGGGGGCTCAGGGGAGTGGGAGAGCGTGGAGTCGGGGGGTCGGGGGAGCAGGGGGTCGGGGGAGCGAGGGGTCTGTGGGTCGGGGGTCGGGGGAGCGAGGGGTCAGGGGGTCGGGAGGTCGGGGGGTCAGGGGAGGGGGGGTCGGGGGAGCGAGGGGTCTGGGGGTCAGGGGGTCGGGGGAGCGAGGGTCGGGGGTCCAGAGAGTCGGTGGATTGGGGGGTCAGTGGAATGGAGTTGGGAGGGCGGGGGGGTCAGGGAAGCGGGGGCTCAGGGGAGCGGGAGCATGGAGTCAGGGGATTGGGGGAGCAGGGGGTCAGGGGAGCGAGGGTTCGGGGGGTCGGGGGAGCGGGGGTTGGGGGAGCGAGGGGTCGGAGGGTCAGGGGGTCGGGGGAGCGAGGGTCGGGGTAGAGGGGGAGCAGGGGGGTCGGGGGGGTCGGGGGAGCAGGGGCTCGGGGGCGGGGGATCGGGGGGGACGGGGTGTCGGGGTCAGGGGTCAGATGGTCAGGGGGTCGGGGGAGCGGGGGGTTCAGGGGCGGGTGGTCAGGGGAGCGGGGTGTCGGGGTGCGGGGGTCAAGGGAGCGGGGGGGTCAGGGGCGCGGGGTGTCGGGGGCGCGGGTGGTCGGTGGAGCGGGGGGTCGGGGAGCGAGTGGTCGGGTCAGAGGTCAGAGTGCGGGGGTCGGCGGGGTGTTAGCAGCGGGGGGTCAGCAGCGGGGGGTCGGGTCAGGGGTCGGCTGCCAGGAAAAACCTGCATTGAAGGCCTGCTAAAAAGGTAAGTTAAAGTTTTTATTTTTTAATTCTTTTTCAATGATTTAGGAGGTAAGAGTTTTGTGAATGTTTTGTGAATTTTTATTTTTTGTTTTGTGGAACATATTTTGGGTGTTTTCCCCCCTCACAGCAGTAATCGGTTTAAAAATTGTCAAGATTTCGTAACATTTTCTGGATTCCAGACAACCCCGCCACGGATCAGCCCGGATTCCGGATTCTGGAACATTCCGAATTTCGGAACTCGGTTTTCGGACACTCAACCTGTATCTTAAGTCTGACCCTTTAGGTGTCCACGATCTCTGACCTCAGAGGCGAGAGTGCGGACAGATCAGAATTCTGCGAGGTCTGCGAGGTGCAGATAGAAAATCAGCAGGCAAGCCAGTAGTTTCAGGAAAGGGCAGGAAAACTCAGGGGAAGCTGATAATGAAATTAAAAGATTTGCTATTGAAAACTGCTACAGATGCAGCAATTGAAAAAATAATTGGTTTCTCTGAGAAGAGCTTTAATTAGGTTAAGGCAGGGGAAATAAACAGTGTACGAAACATGTCTGGGCTTGAAATTTGACAACATTTCCAGCTGGCATGGAGTTCATAAGAACATAAGAAATAGGAGCAGGAGTAGGCCATTCGGCCCCTCGAGCCTGCTCTGCCATTTAATAAGATCATGGCTGATCTTCTACCTCAACTCCTCTTTCCCGCACTATCCCCATATCCCTTGATTCCCTTAATGTCCAAAAATCTAGCGATCTCAGTCTTGAATATACTCAACGACTGAGCCTCCACAGCCCTCTGGGGTAGAGAATTCCAAAGATTCACACTCTCTGACTGAAGAAGATTCTCCTCGTCTTAGTCCTGAGGTAGTGATGGAGGAGCCTCAGCCCTTGCAATTGTCCAATAGGTGTGGACAAGAGCAGGGACTGCAGGGAAGATGAGCAAATTGACCACAGCACCATGGTACAGGGGAGCATTCAAGTGGGAGGAGTGAAAAGAAATGTAGTAGTGATAGGGGACAGTAGAGTTAGGGGGATAGATACTGTTCTCTGCAACCGAGATGTGAGTCCCGAAGGCTGTGTTGCCTGCCCAGTGCCAGGGTTAAACATAGAAACATACAAACAGAGAAAATAGGTGCAGGAGTAGGCCATTCGGCCCTTCGAGCCTGCACCACCATTTAATATGATCATGGCTGAGGACATCTCCCCTGGGCTGGAGAGGAACTTGGAGTGGGAGGTGAAAGATCCAGTTGTCATGGTCCAGGTAGGTACCAACGGCGGTGGGGGAGCCAAACGACTATCTGTCCCACCTGTGACAGAGTCTGTGGCTCTCGTATTGGACTGTTCAGCCACCAAAGAACTCGCTTCAGGAGTGGAAGCAAGTCTTCCTCGATTCCGAGGGACTGCCTATGATGATGATGATGAGGTACCAATGATATAGGTAGGAAGTAGAAAGAGGTTCTGCTGAGGGAGTATGAGCAGTTAGGGGCTAAAGAAAAAAGCAGAACCACAAAGGTAATAATCTCTGGATTACTACCTGAGCAACGAGCAAATTTGCATTGGGTAAGTAAGATCAGAGAGATGAACTCAAAGTTAGTTGTGGGAGAAATGGGTTTCGATTAATGGGGCACTGGCATCAGTACTGGGAGAAGAGGGAGCTCTTCCATTGGGACGGGCTTCATTTCAACCAGGCTGGGACCAGTGTCCTGGCGAATCGATTAACTAGGGCTGTACATAGGACTTTAAACTAAATAGTGGGGCGGGGGGGGGATGGGTGCAGGAGAAGGCAATAGAGCAGGAAAGCACTGGGGGTAATGATATCCAGAGAGTGACAGAAAGAGACAGAGTGTATAAACATACGAGTGCATCAGAAAGTGGGGTCAGAGTCGAAAAAATGGTAAAAAGACAAAATAGAAAGCTTTCTCTGATTGCACGCAGCATTCGTAACAGCACAAATGGAAATAAATGCGTATGATCTGATAGCCATTACAGAGATGTGGTTGCAAGGTGACCAAGGCTGGGAACTAAATATTCAAGGGTATTTGACATTTTGGAAGGATAGGCAGAAAGGAAAAGGATGTGGGGTAGCTCTGTTAATAAAGGATGAGATCATTGCAGAAGTGAGAAATGATCTTAGCTCAGAAGATCAAGATGTAGAATCAGTTTGGGTGGAGATAAGAAATAATAAGGGAAAGAAGTCACTGGTGGGTGTAGTCTATAGGCCCCTTTGTAAGATCGAAAAAGGCCATGTATAAGGGCTGGCGCTGCTCCCTGCATTTTTCCTGCAACTGTCGCGCTGCAAAGCTCATATCCATTTTGCCCCGTAGGGGACGAAATCCACACTATGTTTCCGGGAGGAGCTCCTTGGCCACAGGGAGAAGACAGTTGAGGAGAACTCTAGAGACAACTTTCTCAGTGGCTGATAGCAGGGAGATTCCCCTGTAGTTGCCGCAGTCGGACTTGGCCCCTTTTTTTAAAATGGTCACGATCGCTGGAGATATATCAGCAACGATGGCTCCGCAAGATCCTGCAAATCCCCCGAGGACAGGCGCACCAACATCAGTGTCCTCGTCCAGGCTAACATCCCCAGTATTGAAGCATTGACCACACTCGATCAGCTTCGCTGGGCAGGCCACATCGTTCGCATGCCAGACACGAGACTCCCTAAGCGATTGCTCTATGTGGAGCTCCTTCACGGCAAACGAGCCAAAGGTGGGCAGCGGAAACATTTCAAGGACACCCTCAAAGCCTCCCTGGTAAAGTGTGACATCACCACTGACACTTGGGAGACCCTGGTCGAAGACCGCCCGAGGTGGAGAAAGTGAATCCAGGTGGGCTTTGATCTCTTCGGGTCTCAACGCCGAGAGCATGAAGAGGTCAAGCGCAGGCAGCGGAAGGAGCGAGCAAGGAACCAGTCCTCCCCATCCCTTCCCTCAACGAATGTCTGTCCCACCTGTAACAGGGTCTGTGGCTCTCGTATTAGACCGTTCAGCCATCAAATAACTCACTATAGGAGTGGAAGCAAGTCTTCCTCGATTCCGAGAGACTGCCTATGATGATGATAACTATAGGCCCCCTAACAGTAGCTACACTGTAGAACAGAATATAAATCAACAAATAATGGAGGCTTGTAAGCAAGATACGGCAATAATCATGGGTGATTTTAATCTTCATATTGATTGGACAAATCAAATTGGCAAAGGAAACCTTGAGGACAAGTTCATAGAATGTATCCGGGATGGTTTCTTCGAACAATTCGTTGTGGAACCAGCCAGAGAGCAGGCTATTTTAGATCAGGTAATGTGTAATGAGACTGGATTAATTAATGATCTCCTAGTAAAGGATCCTCTTGGGGAGAGTGATCATAGTATGGTAGAATTTCAAATTCAGTTTGATGGTGAGAAAGCTAGGTCTCAAACTAGTGTCCTGAATTTAAATAAAGGCAATTAAAAAGGCATGAAGGCAGAGTTGGCTCAAGTGGACTGGGAAAATAGATTAAAGGGTATGACAGTAGATGAGCAGTGGCAGACATTTAAGGAGATATTTCAGAAGATGCTGGAGTCCATTACTAAGAAAGTGGTAGCAGAATATTTAGAAAATCATAATACAGTCAGGCAGAGTCAGCATGGAAATCATGTTTGACAAATTTGCTGGAGTTCTTTAAGGATGTAACGAGCAGGGTGGATAAAGGGGAACCAGTGGATGTGGAGTATTTGGACTTTCAGAAAGCATTTGATAAGGTGCCACATTAAAGGTTACTGCACAATGTCATGTTTGTAACTACAATGTAACACCATTGTATTACTGTATACACTCAACTTAAATGCACACCTTGACCACAGGGATGAACTTGTGGGAGACACTCCTTACCTGATCACACAGGTATATAAAGGGAGGTCCCACGCAGGCTCTTCACTTCTGGAGTCCTGTAATAAAGAGTTAAGGTAACAGAGTGGCCTTGTCCCTGGAATGTGCCTCGTGTGGTTTCATGCTGTAGAGTAAGGACTTTGCACACAAGATAAGAGCTCACAAGGTTGGGGGTAATATATTAGCATGGATAGAGGATTGGCTAACTAACAGAAAACAGAGAGTTGGAATAAGTGGGTCATTTTCAGGTTGGCAAACAGTAACTAGTGGGGTGCCATAAGGATCGGTGCTGGGGCCCCAACTATTTACAATCTATATTAATGACATGGATGAAGGGACCAAGTGTAATGTAGCCAAGTTGCTGATAATACAAAGATAGGTGGGAAAGCAAGTTGTGAGGAGGACGCAAAGAATGAAAGGACATATCTGACTAACTTGATTGAATTTTTTGAGGAGGTGACAAGGAGGGTCGATGAGGGCACTGTGTTAGATGTAGTCTCCAAGGATTGTAGCAAAGTTTGACAAGGTCCCACATGGCAAACTAGTCACGAAAGTAAAAGCCCATGGGATCCAAGGGAGGATGGCAAGTTGGATCCAAAATTGGCTCAGAGGCAGGAAGCAAAGAGTAATGGTCGATGGGTGTTTTTGTGACCGGAAGGCTGTTTCCAGTGGGGTTCTGCAGGGCTCAGTACTATGTCCCTTGCTTTTGAGGTATATATCAGTGATTTAGACTTCAATGTAGGGGGGCATGAGGAGTTTGCAGTTGATACAAATATTGGCCGTGTGGTTGATAGTGAGGAAGAAAGTGGTAGACTGCAGGAAGATATCGATGGACTGGTCAGGTAGGCAGAAAAATGGCAAATGGAATTCAATCCGGAGAAGTGTGATTCAATACATTTGGGGAGGGCTAACAAGGAAAGGGAATACACATTAAATGGTAGGACACTGAGAAGTGTAGTGGTACAGAGGGACCTTGGAGTGAAGGTCCACAGATCCCTGAAGGTAGCAAAACAGGTAGATCAGATGGTTAAGAAGGCATACGGGATATTTGTCTTTATTAGCTGAGGCATAGGGGCAGAAATTGCCCTCCGCCGGAAAAAGGACGCACCTACCGTTTTTGTTGTGTTTTGGCCTCCGCAACACATGTGACGGCCTATCCGGCGAAACTCAGCTCTTCATTGGGTTTTATCCAGCGGGGCAGAAGTGCATCAACATGGGGGCAGAAGCGGGGGCAGACGGAATGGCCGCTGCTGTCAGTCATCAGCGCCGGGCTGATGACATCATCACACCTTCACGTCACCACGACTCTCCCCTTCAGTTAAAGGGAGGGCCACCCAGGGAGGGTTTCGGCCGGGTCAGCAGCCTGGCACCCAAGAGGTGGGGTGTTGATGGCCCGGCCGAACCTGGGGGCATGATTGTCAGGCAGAGCAGTCACGGACACCTCTCCGCATCTGAAGAAGGGCAATTTCTAAAATGGAGGCCCCTCCATGGAGAGTCGGCGGCCATTCCACGCCACCCTGTGGCCGCCGCTGTCTGGCGCTCAGAAGCCTTGTTGAAAGGGGCAATTTTGTCCCCCATAGTATATAAGAATATAACACTAGTTAGTCCACAGCTGGAGCACTGCGCGCAGTTCTGGTCACCAGGTTACAGGAAAGATGTGATTGCACTAGAGAGGGTACAGAGGAGATTTACGAGGATGTTGGCTGGACTGGAGAATTTTAGCTATGAGGAAAGATTGGATAGGCTGGGGTTGTTTTCTTTGAAACAGAAAAGGCTGAGGGGAGACTTAGTTGAATTATGAGGAACCGAGATAGGATGGACAGGAAGGACCTATTTCCCTTACTGAGCAAAGGGGTCAATAACCAGGGGACATAGATTTAAAGTAATTGGTAAAAGGATTAGAGGGAAGTTGAAGAGAACTTTTTTCACCCAGAGGGTGGTGGGGGTCTGGAACTCACTGCCTGAAAGGATGGTAGAGGCAGAAACCCTCTTCACATTTAAAAAGTACTTGGATGTGCACTTGAAGTGCCGTAACCTATAGGGCTACGGGCCAAGAGCTGGAATGTGGGATTAGGCTGGATAGCTCTTTGTCGGCCGGCATGGACACAATGGGCCGAACAACCTCCTTCTGTGCCGTAAATGTCGATGATTCTATGATTTGGGGTATTTGTTTTCTTTGGAGCAGAAGAGGCTGAGGTGAGACTTTGTTGAATTATGAGGGGCCTAGATAGAATGGATGGGAAGGCCCTTAGCAAACGAGCCAATAACTGTACGCAGTACTCTTCTTACATGATTGGTCTGGTTCCTGACTACTTGGTTTTTTCTGTGGGGAAGTTTAAGTGGTAGTTTTAAGGGTATACTTGCAAAAAAAATAGGTTGGGGGCTGATTGGGGGATGAGGGGAGAGAGGAGATGGAGACTGATCATGCTTCTGTTGACCTTTTCACCCCACCCCCCCGTGACGACAATTACTTTAGAAGGCGGGCCAACAAATGAAAAATGAAAGTTTAACGTCGGTGGTCACGATGAAAAAATAACAGGAACAAACTCACCCTTGACAAGACGGAGGGGGAAGGAAAGCTGGCCTGGCCTCTTGCCGGCCTGCTTTCCTTCACCGATCGAGTCTGGGACGGATCTTCACAGTGAGGCCTGTTTACTTAAACTGCCAGACATGACTTGGCGCCCAGCCCGGTTTCCAACCCTCCAAAAAAAGGGAAGCGTTTGAACGCTGTCGAAACTGCATTCGGCGAAAAGGCAGGTCGGCTTGGTGGTGAAGGAGCAGGAACAAATGCAGGAATGATCTGACACCACCGCCCAGCTGTCACTGTCAGTCAGGGGCAGCCTTTGTCCATTGGGACTGTTCCTAAACTGAGCAAATGGGATCCTCAGTGTGAGTTTTATGGCCTTCGTAAACAAAGGCTGCGATCCCTGTAAAAGTGAGTTAATCGGCGAATTCCCCTCCACACTTTGTGAGAATCCTTTATTTCAGTTGTGTTGAACACTCTCTGTACAATTTCTTCCATCTCGTTTGATCAGACTACCCCGCAGTCTTTGGCACTTGTTCTGGGACACAGTGCAATTTGATCGGCTGGACTTCAGGTGTTCTCTTCACGAAAGGCCAACGTGTGCAGCATAATCATCATCATAGGCAGTCCCTCGGAATCGAGGAAGACTTGCTTCCACTCTAAAAATGAGCCCTTAGGTGGCTGAACAGTCCAATACGAGAACCACAGTCCCCGTCACAGGTGGGACAGATAGTCGTTGAGGGAAAGGGTGGGTGGGACTGGTTTGCCACACGCTCCTTCCGCTGCCTGCGCTTGATTTCTGCATGCTCTCGGCGATGAGACTCAAGGTGCTCAGCACCAATACGTGCAGCATCATAGCACGCTGTCCTTTCTCAACGTCTGCCGCTTCAGCCATACAGATTTTGCGATGCGACGGACTGTACTTTTTTGAGATTTCGAGCATTGCCTTTCAAAGTCATTCTTATGGTTGGGATGGAATCAGGCAGGAACTGTTCAGCATTTGCTCTTTCACACGCTATGCACAGACCTCATCTGCACTCCCAGCCGTCTGTGTTATCAGTCCGACTGCCCATAAATCACTGGCCGCTTGGTCGGTTACTTGACATCGACTTGAAATTCACCACCATCGCATGCTCAATATTATCATATTTGTTTGGCCATTTGCTTAAAAAAAGAAAAAGGAAGGCTTGCATTTCTATAGCGCCTTACACGACCTCAGGGTGTCCCAAAGCACTTCACTGCCAGTGAACTGCTTGCTTGAAGTGTTGCAATGTAGGAAACACGGCCGCCAAATGCGCACAGCAAGTTCCCACAAACAGCAACGTGATAATGACCAGCTAATCTGTTTTTAGTGAAGTTGATTGAAGGATAAATATTGGCCAGGGCACCGGGGATAACTCCCCCTGCTCTTCTTCGAAATAGTGCCGGAGGATCTTTTACATCCATCTGAGAGGGCAGACGGGGCCTCGGTTTCAGGCCTCATTGTAAAGACGGCACCTCTGACAGTGCAGCGCTCCCTCAGCACTGCATTGGGAGTGTCAGCCTAGATTTATGGGCTCAAGTTCCTAGAATGGGGCTTGTATCCAAAAAGCTTCTGACTCAGGGGCGAGAGTGCTACCCACTGAGCCACAACATTCTAGGCAAGTCTTTAAAGCAAGATACATTCATATATGAGGTTTATTTCAAGGTATTATATGAAGTGGTGAAAGTGAACTCGCACTGACTGAAGTCAATTACAACATCTGTCAAAAAATCACATGGCTCTATCATCCAGACCAGATTCCTCTTCTTTCATATGGTAGTCACAAAATGCCAGTTAAATATCAGTGTCTAAGTCAGATATCCAGGCCAAAGCTACCGGTGGAACAGCGTGGATATCTTGTCAGCTGCCTGTGAATTCCCTCTGAGGGCAGTGCTCAATGATGTGTTCCAGGGTCTGATTAGGAGCTCCACAGTCACATGATGGGGATGCGTTAATCTTCCACCTCTGGAGAAGGTGGCAGCATCGACCGTGACTAGTTCTGAGGCAGTTGATGGTTGTCCATTGTCTGCGAGGAAGGTTTGACCCTTCAGGTTGAACTGTGGGGTCCTCTATCAGGAATCCATTCCGTAAGTTATATTTCTTCCAAGCATTTCGTCATCGGCCGTCAAGGCTGAGGGGAGATCACTGAAGGGCTTCGGCCAGATTAATGAGGAATTTGTCAAATTCAATTCAATGTTTTATTCCTCCTGTCATTTTTCTAAGAGAGAAGTTTGATATCTTCTTGAATTTCAAACTGACTCTGATAGTCCTGTAATGTAGCAAGTGATTAACAAAGGTTATTATTTTGTAAGTTGTCTGGGCAGATGGAGTCATATCTCGGGGAAATATGAGATCATCTATAAAATGTTTATATTAACATTTCCAGAAAACCACAAGATTTCTGCTCTGTTTGACTTATCCTTAGCCCCAGGAGAGATCATTTGGAGTGCTGTGATTACAGTTCATCCTTCTCCTTCAAATAGAGATAGAAGTAGCTTGTCGGAGTGATGACAGCAGGTCCCAGAAATTGCTAAGTTAATTCACCTGACCAGATACAACATAAGAACATAAGAAATAGGAGCAGGAGTAGGCCATACAGCCCCTCGAGCCTGCTCCGCCATTCAATAATATCATGGCTGATCTGATCATGGACTCAGCTCCACTTCCCTGCCCGCTACCCATAACCCTTTATTCCCTTATCGCTCAAAAATCTGTCTAGCTCCGCCTTAAATATATTCAATGACCCAGCCTCCACAGCTCTCTGGGGCAGGGAATTCTATAGATTTACAAACCTCTGAGAGAAGAAATTCCTCCTTATCTCAGTTTTAAATGAGCGGCCCCTTATTCTGAGACTATGTCCCCTAGTTTTAGTTTCCTCTATGAGTGGAAATATCCTCTCTGCATCCACCTTATCGAGCCCCTTCATTATCTTATATGTTTCGATAAGATCACCTCTCATTCTTCTGAACTTCAATGTGTATAGGCCCAACCTACTCAACTTATCTTCATAAGTCAACCCCCTCATCTCTGGAATCAACCGAGTGAACCTTCTCTGAACAGCCTCCAATGCAAGTATATCCTTTCTTAAATACGGAAAACTGTGCGCAGTAGACTATGTGTGGCCTCACCAATACCCTGTATAGTTGTAGCAGGACTTCTCTGCTTTTATACTCTATCCCCCTTGCAATAAAGGCTAACTGGTCTATAGTTTCCTGCTTTTTTGCCTGCCTCTTTTTCTAAACAGGGGCGGTACATTTGCGGTTTTGCAATCCGCCAGAATTCAGGGTATTTTGGTAGATTACAAACAATGCATCTATTATCTCTGCAGCCACATATTTGAAGAACCTAGGATGTAAGCCATCAGGTCCAGGGGGCTTGTCCGCCTTTAGTCCCATTATTTTACTGAGTACTACTTCATTAGTGATAGTGATTGTATTAAGTTCCTCACTCCCTATAGTCCCTTGATTATCCACTATTGGGATGTTTTTAGTGTCTTCTACAAAATATTTGTTCCCTATTCTCCATTATTAATTCCCCAGTCTCATCCTCCAGGGGATCAACATTTACTTTAGCCACTCTTTTCCTTTTTATGTACCTGTAGAAACTCTTACTATCTGTTTTTATATTCCGTGCGAGTTTACTTCCACAATCTAGCTACCGTCTCTTTATCATTTTTTAATTCATTCTTTGCTGGCTTTTAAAAATTGCGCAATCCTCTGGCCTCCCACTAGTCTTGGCCACATTGTATGCCCTTGTTTTCAATTTGATACCCTCCCTTATTTCCGTAGTTAGCCACGGATGGTTATCTCTTCTCTTACAGTCTTTCCTTCTCATTGGGGATATATTTTGATTGCGAGTTATGAAATATCTCCTTAAATGTCTGTCATTGCTCATCAACCATCCCACACTTTAATCTATTTTCCCAGTCCACTTTAGCCAACCCTGCCTTCATACCTTTGTAGTCTCCTTTATTTAAACTTAGGACCCTGGCCTGAGAACCAAATTTCTCAACCTCCAACTGAATTTCAAATTCAACCATGTTATGGTCACTCATTCCTCGAGGATAATTTAATAGGAGATCATTTATTAATCCTGTCTCAGTGCATGAAGGAAGATCGGACAACACAGTGCCGTCCCTATGGTCATGGATTTGATTGAGAACTTTGACTGATTTCTGAATACAAAATGAACTGGGGCCTTTGTGCAGAGTGCCATTTGTCTGCCAGAATTTGCCAGATTGCTGGAGAAGGAACATTTAGATGCTAAGGTAGCCATTGCCAAGCATGCTCGCAGCATAATAGAACTGTAATTCAATAGAACTGTATTCAATAGAACTGTAAGATTCTATATTAACGACTTGGAGGAAGGGACTGAGTGTAATGTAGCCAAGTTTGCTGATGATACAAAGATGGGAGGAAAAGCAATGTGTGAGGAGGACACAAAAAAATCTGCAAATGGACATAGACAGGCTAATTGAGTGGGCAAAAATTTGGCAGATGGAGTATAATGTTGGAAAGTGTGAAGTCATGCACATTGGCAGATAAAATCAAAGAGCAAGTTATTATTTAAATGGCAGTGCAGGCTCGAAGGGCCGAATGGCCTATTCCTGCATCTATTTTCTATGTTTCTATGTTTCTATGTAAGGTTCACTAGGTTGATTCCGGAGATGAGGGGTTTGACCTATGAGGAAAGGTTGAGTAGATTGGGCAACTGGACCGACTGGGCCTTTATTCACGGAAATTTAGAAGATTGAGAGGTGATTTTATCGAAACGTACAAGATTATAAGGGGGCTTGACAAGGTGGTTGCAGAGAGACTGTTTCCACTGATGGGGGAGACTAGAACTAGGGGGGCATAATCTTAGAATAAGGGGCCGCCCAATTAAAACAGATATGAGGAAAAATTTCTTCTCTCAGAGGGTTGTAAATCTGTGGAATTCACTGCCTCAGAGAGATGTAGATGCTGGGACATAGAAACATAGAAAATAGGTGCAGGAGTAGGCCATTCAGCCCTTCGAGCCTACACCACCATTCAATAAGATCATGGCTGATCATTCACCTCAGAACCTCTTTCCTGCTTTCTCTCCATACCCCTTGATTCCTTTAGCCGTAAGGACCATATCTAACTCCCTCTTGAATATATCCAATGAACTGGCATCAACAACTCTCTGCGGTAGGGAATTCCAGTTAACAACTCTCTGAGTGAAGAAGTTTCTCCTCATCTCAGTCCTAAATGGCTTATCCCTTATACTTAGACTGTACCCTTGTCTGGATTTTCCCAACATCTGGAACATTCTTCCTGCATCTAACCTGTCCAGTCCTATCAGAATTTTATACATTTCTATGAGATCCCCTCTCATCCTTCTAAACTCCAGTGAATAAAGGCCCAGTCGATCCAGTCTCTCCTCATATATCAGTCCAGCCATCCCGGGAATCAGTCTGGTGAACCTTCACTGCACTCCCTCAATAGCAAGAACGTCCTTCCTCAGATTAGGAGACCAAAACTGAACACAATATTCCAGGTGAGTCCTCACCAAGGCCCTGTACAACTGCAGTAAGACATCCCTGCTCCTATATTCAAATCCCCTAGCTATGAAGGCCAACATGCCATTTGCCTTCTTCACCGCCTGCTGTACCTGCATGCCCACTTTCAATGACTGATGCACCATGACACTCAGGTCTCGTTGCACCTTCCCTTTTCCTAATCTGCCGCCATTCAGATAATATTCTGCCTTCGTGTTTTTGCCCTCAAAGTGGATAAACTCACATTTATCCACATTATACTGCATCTGCCATGCATCTGTCCACTCACCTAAACTGTCCAAGTCACCCTGCAGCCTCTTAGCGTCCTCCTCACAGCTCACACCGCCACCCAGTTTAGTTTAATCTGCAACCTTGGAGATTTACACTCAATTCCTTCATCTAAATCATTCATGTATATTGTGAATAGCTGAGGTCCCAGCATTGAGCCCTGCAGCACCCCACTAGTCACTGCCTGTCATTCTGAAAAGGACCCATTTATCTCTGCTTCCTGTCTGCCAACCAGTTCTCTATGCACGTCGGTACATTACCCCCAATACCATGTGCTTTAATTTTGCACACCATTCTCTTGTGTGGGACCTTGTCAAAAGCCTTTTGAAAGTCCAAATGCACCACATCCACTGGTTCTCCCTTATCCACTCTACTAGTTACATTGAATAAATTTAAGACAGAGATAGACAGTTTCTTAAACGATAAGGGAATAAGGGATTATGGGGAGCGGGCGGGGAAGTGGAGCTGAGTCCATGATCAGGTCAGCCATGATCTTATTGAATGGCAGAGCAGGCTCGAGGGGCCGTATGGCCTACTCCTGCTCCTATTTCTTATGTTCTTATGAAGGCAAGATGGGTCTCCAACCTCGACACATTTATGTTCCTGTCCGTCGCCTGTCACACTGCCCTAGTTGTTGGTCTTGAGAAATGGTGCCCAGCGTCGGAGAACAGGACTTATTTGCTCCAGCAAGATCTTCAGGGTTAATCAGAAAACCATGGAGCACGGCTACTTCCAGGACTAACTGTCGCCATTGCTTCCAAACGCAGCGCTTCTGTGATGTGCTTTTATCAGCTAACACTTCACCAGCTCAAACTAAGGGAGAGAAATTCGTCTGCTTAGCGCCTCCCGTTAGCGCCTGACAGGGGGCGCTAATTGGGTGCTAAGGGGTTAGTGACCGGATGCGGCAAATTCAGCGATGCCTACGAACTTCAGTGTTGGGTTAGCGCAGATGCTAACACTTACCTCCTGGGCCTTTAACGCCTCGCAGATCGTGACGCCATAAAGTGCGAAATGCCCTGTTACCGCCCCGAATGTGAAATTGCCACCTGCCTCCTGCTGCATTGCCGGGCATCAACAACAGCAGGAAGAGAAGGCGTCGTCACCTCGGCTGGCCGCGTGGGGGCGGGGGGGGGGGGGCGCTAATTTAAAGGAATTGGTTTGCAGTTAGGCCAAAACTTATTCCTCGCACCGGTCTGGTGCTTCCTGAAAGTTTTCGATGTTTCATCGCTGCGCGATGTCCAAGCCCTCCGCTCTGTGAGAGTGTTTGGGGCTGCAATGGCGGTCACGCAGGTCGCCTGGCAACACAGAGTTGAGCAGCAGTAGGTTGTGCAGCATCATGGGCCCTTGCCTTTAAGCGAGGGATGCAGCCTCTGATGTCGGCAGCGCTGCGCTCCACATTG
The DNA here is from genome assembly GCF_044704955.1 of Pristiophorus japonicus. Taxonomy (NCBI): domain Eukaryota; kingdom Metazoa; phylum Chordata; class Chondrichthyes; family Pristiophoridae; genus Pristiophorus; species Pristiophorus japonicus. Next base: position 528,293,768 of record NC_091977.1, read on the forward strand.
TTCAGCGCTCTGCCGCTACCATCGCTCTCTCGCACGTTAGCGCTCTAAGAGAAGTAGTTAACGCTTGATTTAGCACTCCACATCTCTCTTGGAGCGCTAAAGCTGAATTTGCCAGCAGGAGAGAATCATTAGCAAAGCATTTGGGAATGATAGCATCATCATCATAGGCAGTCCCTCGAAACCGAGGAAGTCTTGCTTCCACTCAAAGTGAGTTCTCAGGTGACTGAACAGTCCAATACGGGAATTACAGTCTCTGTCGCAGATGGGACAGACAGTGGTTGAAGGAAAGGGAGGAACTCTGGTTTGCCGCACGCTCCTTCCGTTGCCTGCGCTTGTTTTCTGCATGCTCTCGGTGACGAGACTTGAGGAGCTCAGCGCCTCCCGAATGCTCTTCCTCCACTTCGGGCGGTCTTTGGCCAGGGACTCCCAGGTGGGGATGTTGCATTTCATTAAGGAAGCTTTGAGGGTGTCCTTGAAATGTTTCCTCTGCCCACCTGGGGCTTGCTTGCCGTGTAGGAGTTCCGAGTAGAGCGCTTGCTTTGGGAGTCTCGCGTCTGGCATGCGGACAATGTGGCCTGCCCAGCAGAGCTGGTCGAGTGTGGTCAGTGCTTCGATAGCATAGTAATTACATGACTGGACTAGTAATCCAGAGACCTGGACGAATGCTCTGGGGGCGTGTGTTCAAATCCCTGGGAGAATTTAAATTCAATTCATAAATAAATTTGGAATAAAAAGCTAGTATCAGTAATGGTGACTGTGCAGCAACTCACTGGTTCACTGATATCCTTTAGGAAAGGAAATCTGCCGCCCTTACCTGGCCTGGCCTATATGTGACTCCAGACCCACAGCAATGTGGTTGACTCTTAACTGCCCTCTGAAATGGTGTCGCAAGCTGCTCAAGGGCAATTAGGGATGGGCAATAAATGCTGGTCTTGCTGGCGATGCCCACATTCCGTGAATGAATAAAGAATATGTGCCTGGCACGACAATTGCTACTTTTCTACAGTTAGCGCAGGGGCGTTACAGAATTTCTAGCCCTAAGTTTACTTAAGGAATTCCACACAGAGTTAGGAAGCACTTGTACATGACTGAGGATTAGATTTCAGAACAAGATGAAACACAAAATGGGTCCATGTATTTTTCAACATCCTCAGTTTCATAATTTTGTACCCACACAAATAAAGTGGAAAACTGATTGTGTGTGACACGCTTTTGTTACCAACAGCAATGACCCAATGACTTGCATTTATATAGCGCCTTTCACGACCTCCAGACATCTCAAAGCACTTTACAGCCAATGAAGTCCTTTTTGAACTGTAGTCACTGTTGTAATGTGGGAAACACGGCAGCCAAATTGCGCACAGCAAGCTCCCACAAACGGCAATGTGATAATGTTGGTTGAATGTTAAGTATTAAGCCAGGAACACCGGGGAGAACTCCCTTGCTCTTCTTTGAAATAGTGCCATGGGATCTTTAATATCCAGCTGAAAGGGGTGATATCTCATCTGAAAGACAGCACCGCCGACAGTGCAGCACTCACACAAGGAGAAAAGATGATGCATAACCAGTCCATCTATTTTTTGCGGTGTTACTTGAGGAATAAACTTTGACTTGGACAGCAGGAAATTATTTTTGCACTCAGCATTAACGTGGCAGTAAAGAGATACCCAGCTGAGATCAAGGTTTGCGACTGGAAAATTGTATCGAATTACATTGAATTTTACAGCACAGAAATAGGCCATTCGGCCCAAACATTTCAATGCCAGATTTTATGTTCCACATGAGCCGACCTGGGTGTCATGGTACATCAGTCATTGAAAGTTGGCATGCAGGTACAGTAGGCGGTGAAGAAGGCAAATGGTATGTTGACCTTCATAGCGAGAGGATTTGAGTAGAGGAGCAGGGAGGTCTTACTGCAGTTGTACAGGGCCTTGGGGAGGCCTTACCTGGAATATTGTGTTCAGTTTTGGTCTCCAAATCTGAGGAAGGACACTCTTGCTATTGAGGGAGTGCAGCGAAGGTTCACCAGACTGATTCCCGGGATGGCTGGACTGACATATGAGGAGAGACTGGATCGACTGGGCTTGTATTCACTGGAGTTTAGAAGGATGAGAGGGTATCTCATAGAAACATATAAAATTCTGACGGGACTGGACAGGTTAGATGCAGGAAGAATGTTCCCGATGTTGGGGAAGTTCAGAACCAGGAGACATAGTTTAAGGATAAGCGCTAAGCCATTTAGGACTGAGATGAGGAGAAACCTCTTCACTCAGAGAGTTGTTAACCTGTGTAATTTCCTACCTCAGAGAGTTGTTGCTGCCAGTTCATTGGATATATTCAAGAGGGAGTTAGATATGGCCCTTACGGTTAAGGGAATCAAGGGGTATGGAGAGAAAGCAGGAAAGGGGTACTGAGGGAATGAACAGCCATGATCTTAGTGAATGGTGATGGCCTACTCCTGCAACTATTTTCTATGTTTCTATGTTTCTATGTTTCCTCCCACTTTACTTTACCTAACCCCATCAGCTTATCCTTCTTAATGTCCTAGAAACATAGAAACATAGAAAATAGGTGCAGGAGTAGGACATTCAGCCCTTCTAGCCTGCACCGCCATTCAATGAGTTCATGGCTGAACATGCAACTTCAGTACCCCCTTCCTGCTTTCTCGCCATACCCCTTGATCCCCCGAGTAGTAAGGACTTCATCTAACTCCCTTTTGAATATATTTAGTGAATTGGCCTCAACTACCTTCTGTGGTAGAGAATTCCACAGGTTCACCACTCTCTGGGTGAAGAAGTTTCTCCTCATCTCGGTCCTAAATGGCTTACCCCTTATCCTTAGACTGTGACCCCTGGTTCTGGACTTCCCCAACATTGGAAACATTCTTCCTATATCTAACCTGTCTAAACCCGTCAGAATTTTAAACGTTTCTATGAGGTCCCCTCTCATTCTTCTGAACTCCAGTGAATACAAGCCCAGTTGATCCAGTCTTTCTTGATAGGTCAGTCCCACCATCCCGGGAATCAGTCTGGTGAATCTTTGCTGCACTCCCTCAACAGCAAGAATGTCCTTCCTCAAGTTAGGAGACCAAAACTGTGCACAATACTCCAGGTTGGCCTCACCAAGGCCCTGTACAACTGTAGCAACACCTCCCTGCCCCTGTACTCAAATCCCCTCGCTATGAAGGCCAACATGCCATTTGCTTTCTTAACCGCCTGCTGTACCTGCATGCCAACCTTCAATGACTGATGTACCATGACACCCAGGTCTCGTTGCACCTCCCCTTTTCCTAATCTGTCACCATTCAGATAATAGTCTGTCTCTCTGTTTTTACCACCAAAGTGGATAACCTCACATTTATCCACATTATTCTTCATCTGCCATGCATTTGCCCCTCACCGAACCTATCCAAGTCACTCTGCAGCCTCATAGCATCCTCCTCGCAGCTCACACTACCACCCAATTTAGTGTCATCTGCAAATTTGGAGATACTACATTTAATCCCCTCGTCTAAATCATTAATGTACAATGTAAACAGCTGGGGCCCCAGCACAGAACCTTGCGGTACCCCACTAGTCACTGCCTGCCATTCTGAAAAGTACCCATTTACTCCTACTCTTTGCTTCCTGTCTGACAACCAGTTCTCAATCCACGTCAGCACACTACCCCCAATCCCATGTGCTTTAACTTTGCACATTAATCTCTTGTGTGGGACCTTGTCGAAAGCCTTCTGAAAGTCCAAATATACCTCATCAACTGGTTCTCCCTTATCCACTTTACTGGAAACATCCTCAAAAAATTCCAGAAGGTTTGTCAAGCATGATTTCCCTTTCACAAATCCATGCTGACTTGGACCTATCATGTCACCATTTGCCAAATGCACTGCTATGACATCCTTAATAATTGATTCCATCATTTTACCCACTACTGAGGTCAGGCTGACCGGTCTATAATTCCCTGTTTTCTCTCTCCCTCCTTTTTTAAAAAGTGGGGTTACATTGGCTACCCTCCACTCCATACGAACTGATCCAGAGTCAATGGAATGTTGGAAAATGACTATCAATGCATCCGCTATTTCCAAGGCCACCTCCTTAAGTACTCTGAGATGCAGTCCATCAGGCCCTGGGGATTTATTGGCCTTCAATCCCATCAATTTCCCCAACACAATTTCCCGACTAATAAAGATTTCCCTCAGTTCCTCCTCCTTACTAGACCCCCTGACCCCTTTTATATCCGGAAGGTTGTTGGTGTCCTCCTTAGTGAATACCGAACCAAAGTACTTGTTCAATAGGTCTGCCATTTCTTTGTTCCCCGTTATGACTTCTCCTGATTCTGACTGCAGGGGACCTACATTTGTCTTTACTAACCTTTTTCTCTTTACATACCTCTAGAAACTTTTGCAATCCACCTTAATGTTCCCTGCAAGCTTCTTCTCGAACTCCATTTTCCCTGCCCTAATCAAACCCTTTGTCCTCCTCTGCTGAGTTCTAAATTTCTCCCAGTCCCCGGGTTCGCTGCTATTTCTGGCCAATTTGTATGCCACTTCCTTGGCTTTAATACTATCCCTGATTTTCCTTGATAGCCACGGTTGAGCCACCTTCCCTTTTTTATTTTTACACCAGACAGGAATGTACAATTGTTGTAGTTCATCCATGCAGTCTCTAAATGTCTGCCATTGCCCATCCACAGTCAACCCCTTTAGTATCATTCGCCAATCTATCCTAGCCAGTTCACGCCTCATACCTTCAAAGTTACCCTTCTTTAAGTTCTGGACCATGGTCTCTGAATTAACTGTTTCATTCTCCATCCTAATGCAGAATTCCACCATATTATGGTCACTCTTCCCCAAGTGGCCTCGCACAATGAGATTGCTAATTAATCCTCTCTCATTACTCAACACCCAGTATAAGATGGCCTCCCCCCTAGTTGGTTCCTCGACATATTGGTCTAGAAAACCATCCCTTATGCACTCCAGGAAATCCTCCTCCACCGTATTGCTTCCAGTTTGGCTCACCCAATCTATGTGCATATTAAAGTCACCCATTATAGCTGCTGCACCTTTATTGCATGCACCCCTAATTTCCTGTTTGATGCCCTCCCCAACATCACTACTACTGTTTGGAGGTCTGTACACAACTCTCACTAACGTTTTTTGCCCTTTGGTGTTCTGCAGCTCTACCCATATAGATTCCACATCATCCAAGCTAATGTCTTTCCTAACTATTGCATTAATCTCCTCTTTAACCAGCAATGTTACCCCACCTCCTTTTCATTTTATTCTATCCTTCCTGAATGTTGAGTACCCCTGGATGTTGAGTTCCCAGCCCTGATCATCCTGGAGCCACGTCTCCATAATCCCAATCACATCATATTTGTTAACATCTATTTGCACAGTTAATTCATCCACCTTATTGCGGATACTCCTTGCATTAAGACACAAAGCCTTCAGGCTTGTTTTTTTAACACCCTTTGTCCTTTTAGAATTTTGCTGTACAGTGGCCCTTTTTGTTCTTTGCCTTGGGTTTCTCTGCCCTCCACTTTTCCTCATCTCCTTTCTGTCTTTTGCTTTTGCCTCCTTTTTGTCTCCCTCTGTCTCCCTGCATTGGTTCCCATCCCCCTGCTATATTAGTTTAACTCCTCCCCAACAGCACTAGCAAACACTCCCCCTCGGACATTAGTTCCGGTCCTGCCCAGGTGCAGACCGTCCGGTTTGTACTGGTCCCACCTCCCCCAGAACCGGTTCCAATGCCCCAGGAATTTGAATCCCTCCCTGCTGCACCACTGCTCAAGCCACGTATTCATCTGCGCTATCCTGCGATTCCTACTCTGACTAGCACGTGGCACTGGTAGCAATCCCGAGATTACTACTTTTGAGGTCCTACTTTTTAATTTAGCTCCTAGCTCCTTAAATTCGTTTCGTAGGACCTCATTCCTTTTTTTACTGATGTCGTTGGTACCAATGTGCACCACGACAATTGGCTGTTCACCCTCCCTTTTCAGAATGTCCTGCACCCGCTCCGAGACATCCTTGACCCTTGCACCAGGGAGGCAACATACCATCCTGGAGTCTCGGTTGCGGCCGCAGAAATGCCTATCTATTCCCCTCACCATTGAATCCCCTATCACTATCGCTCTCCCACTCTTTTTCCTGCCCTTCTGTGCAACAGAGCCAGCCACAGTGCCATGAACTTGGCTGCTGCTGCCCTCCCCTGATGAGTCATCCCCCTCAACAGTACTCAAAGCGGTGTATCTGTTTTGCAGGGGGATGACCACAGGGGACCCCTGCACTACCTCCCTTGCACTACTCTTCCTGCTGGTCTTCCATTCCCTAGCTAGCTGTGGACCCTTCTCCTGCGGTAAGACCAACTCACTACACGTGCTACTCACGTCATTCCCAGCATCGTGGATGCTCCAGAGTGAATCCTGGCTCAGCTGGTAGCACACTCGCCTCTGAGTCAGAAAGTTCAAGTCTTACTCCAAGAGACTTGAGCACATAAATAAATCTAGGCGGACACTCCAGTGCAATGCTGAGGGAGCGCTGTGCTGTCAAAGGTGCCATCTTTCAGATGAGACGTTAAACCGAGGTCCCATCTGCTCTCTCAAGTGGACATAAAAGATCCCATGGCACTATTTCGAAGAAGAGCAGGGGAGTTATCCCTGGCCAAGATTTATCTATTGCTAGAATCCTCCTCAACCGGCTTCTCCCTGTAGCTGAGGATCTCCTCCCGGAGTCATAGTGCGGATTCCGTCCACTACGGGGTACAATGGACATGATCTATACGGCGCGACAACTGCAAGAGAAATGCAGGGAATAGCACCAACCCTTGTACATGGCCTTCTTTGACCTTACAAAGGCCTTTGGCACTGTTAGCCGTGAGGGACTATGGAGCGTCCTCCTCCGTTTCGGCTGCCCCCAGAAGTTTGTCGCCATCCTCCGCCTGCTCCACGATGACATGCAGGCCGTGATCCTGGCCAACGGATCCACCACAGACCCTCAATCAACATAACAAAAACAGATTATCTGGTTGTTATCACATTGCTGTTTGTGGGAGCTTGCTTTGTGCATAAATTGGCTGCTGTGTTTCCGACATTACAACCGTGATTACACTTCAAATCGACTCCATTGGCTGTAAATCTAAGTCTTTCTTTCTATCCCTTTGTTCCTCATGTATTTATCAAGCTTCTCCTTAAATGCTATTTACCGCCACATTCTCACCACTCTCTGACTAAAAATATTTCTGCTGAATTACCGATTGGATTTTTTGTAACTATCTTATATTTATGGCCCCTAGTTTTAGACTCCCTCACTAGTGGAAACATCTTGTCTACGTCTAATCATCGCCTCTCAGCCTTCTGTTTGCTCGAGAAAGAGCTCCAGCCTATTCAGCCTTTTACAATCCCTCTGAGAGGACCTGAGATCATATTTGTTGGCTCCCAGTATTAAAGCCAAGCCTGCCAACTGCACAGCTCCAACCAAGGCTATAGGGCAGTACAGTCATAAAGTCTGCCTGCAACATTCGAAGTCAGGATCGACTGAGCGAGGAGAGATGAATATTCCATCTCACTGCTTTACCTAAGCTCAGCCAACTCCCACTGCCACTCTGACCTCTCTGTCCTCAGCCTCCGACACCGTCCCAGTGAAGCTCAGCGCAAGCTCGAGGAACAGCACCTCACCTTCCCATTACGGGTTCAAAAATTTCAGATCATAACCACTTTCTCGGACTGGAGCTGTTGGTGATGATTCTGCCATTCTCACCTACAACTCCTCTAGACCCATCTTTTGTTCCTTTACTTGTCCCGTTACCATCTCCTTTCACCTCACACCATCATCCCTTTTGTCATTCAATCTCTCCTGCCTTCCACCCTATCACAGACCTTCCCTTTTGTTGTTTCCTCCCCTCCCACGTTCCCTGCCTCTCTACTTGCTTAAAACCTGTTGCATCTCGAACTGTTTCCAGTTCTGATGAAGGGTCATCGACCTGAAACATTAACTCTGTTTCTCTCTCCACAGATGCTGCCTGACCCGCTGAGTATTTCCAGCATTTTCCGTTTTTATTTCAGATTTCCAGCGTCCGCAGTATTTTGCTTTTGTAGATGGATAGGATGAAAGTATCCCCTCTCTGCTGGCTGTAAAGGTCCTAAATGAAATAAATATGGCAGTCACAATCCAGCTCCTGATGTGCAAAGATGCACAGTCAGGTTGCCTATATTTCAGCATGATTTGGCAGTATTGGCCAGATGTACCATAAGGATGGCTGGCCTCCGAAATGTTTGGTGCAGTGCGTGTGGGTATCCTCATTTTCAAACCCCTCCATGGCCTCGTTATCCCTATCTCTGTAACCTCCTCCAGCCCCACGACCCTCCGAGATCTCTGCGCTCCTCCAATTCTGGCTTCGTGAGCATCCCCAATTTTCATCGCTCCACTATTGGTGGCCGTGCCTTCTCCTGCAAAGATCCCAACCTCTTGAATTCCCTCCCTAAACCTCTCCGCCTCGACCTCTCTCTCCTCCTTTAAGACACTGCTTAAAACCTTCCTCACCTGCACTAATGTCTGCTTATGCGGCTCAGTGTCAAATTTTGTTTGATAACGCTCCGGTGAAGCGCCTTGGGATGTTTTACTGCGTTAAAGGCGCAATACAAATATGTGGAGCGTGGAGCGGAGGTCGGAAGCGGCGAGGAGCGGAGGTCGGAAGTGGCGAGGAGCGGAGGTCAGGACCGACGAGGTCCGGAGGTCGGGACTGCCGAGATCCGGAGATCGGAAGCAGAGAGGAGCGGAGGTCGGAAGTGGCGAGGGGCGGAGGTCAGGACCGACGAGGTCCGGAGGTCGGGACTGCCGAGATCCGGAGATCGGAAGCAGAGAGGAGCGGAGGTCGGAAGTGGCGAGGGGCGGAGGTCAGGACCGACGAGGTCCGGAGGTCGGGACTGCCGAGATCCGGAGATCGGAAGCAGAGAGGAGCGGAGGTCGGAAGTGGCGAGGGGCGGAGGTCAGGACCGACGAGGTCCGGAGGTCGGGACTGCCGAGATCCGGAGATCGGAAGCAGAGAGGAGCGGAGGTCGGAAGTGGCGAGGGGCGGAGGTCAGGACCGATGAGGTCCGGAGGTCGGGACTGCCGAGATCCGGAGATCGGAAGCAGAGAGGAGCGGAGGTCGGAAGTGGCGAGGGGCGGAGGTCAGGACCGATGAGGTCCGGAGGTCGGGACTGGCGAGATCTGGAGATCGGAAGCAGAGAGGAGCGGAGGTCGGAAGTGGCGAGGGGCGGAGGTCAGGACCGATGAGGTCCGGAGGTCGGGACTGGCGAGATCCGGAGATCGGAAGCAGAGAGGAGCGGAGGTCGGAAGTGGCGAGGAGCGGAGGTCGGGACCGACGAGGTCCGGAGGTCGGGACTGCCGAGATCTGGAGATCGGAAGCAGAGAGGAGCGGAGGTCAGAAGTGGCGAGGGGCGGAGGTCAGGACCGACGAGGTCCGGAGGTTGGGACTGGCGAGATCCTGAGATTGGAAGCAGAGAGGAGAGGACAGACGAGGCACGGAGGAGCCCAGAGGTGGAGCAGCGTGTACAAGCCCAAGGGAAGGCGCAGCACGGGCCAATAGCGAGGCTGTGAGGTGGTGAGGCTCACATTGCGTACTATGAACTCCACGTAGAGAGAGGTCCTGTGGGAAGGAGGAAGGAGGCCAGTAGGAGTATGTTTGAGTTTGTGTGTATGTATTGGCACATGTGGCGGAGCCTGGTCTCCAGTCATCTTGGATCCCCTTGCCACTGGACCAAGACCTTGCTCCGTGAAGCCCGTGTGATGGCTGGTGTGCAACGGCCACCCTGCGTTAAAACAATTCATGCACAGGCATCTTCCACCATTTAAAATGTGTTCATCAGTCACCTGAGTATCATTTTTAGTGTGGAAGCAAGTCACCTTCGCCCCGAAGGACTGCCTGTGAAGCTGGTGATGATATAAATATAAGTTGTTGTTGTTGGTCGGTGTGTTTACTCCCGACTTTAACTTGGGGCAAGAGAGCGGGTTGGTGGGAGGGGGGGGCAATGCGGGAGGGACAAAAGTGAGGAGAAAGGGGGCAGTGTGGGGGGAGGGGGCTGTATGGGGTGGGACTATGGGGGGAGGGGGCTGTGTGGAAGGGGAGTGGGGGGAGGGGGCAGTTTGGGGAGGTAGTGCGGGGGGCAGTGTGGGGGGTGGGGGCATTGTGAGGGGGCAGTGTGGGGGGAGGGGGCAGTGTGGGGGGGAGTGTGGGGTGGCAGTGTGGGGGGGAGTGCGGGGGGACAGTGTGGGGGGAGGGGGCAGTTTGGGTGGGGAGTGTGGGGGAGCAGTGTGGGGGGGAGTGTGGGGGAACAGTGTGGGGGAGGGGGCTGTGTGTGTGGGGGCAGTGTGGGGGGCAGTGTGGGAGGGGGAGTGTGGGGAGGGCAGTGGGGGGGGCAGTGTGGGGGGGAGAGTGTGGAGGGGCAGTGTGGGGGGGGAGTGTGGGGGTTCAGTGTGGGGGGTTCAGTGTGGGGAGTGCAGTGTGGCGGGGGGCAGTGTGGGGGGGAGTGTGGGGGGCAGTGTGGGGGGGAAGTGTGGGGAGGGCAGTAAGGGAGGGCAGTGTGGGGGGGGAGTGTGGGGAGGGCAGTGTGGGGGGGCGGAGTGTGGGGAGGGCAGTGTGGGGGGGCCGTGTGGGGGAGGGACTGTGGGTGGGGCAGTGTGGGTGGGGCAGTGTGGGTGGGGCAGTGTGGGGGGGGGAGTGTAGGGGGGGAGGGAGTGTGGGGGGGGAGTGTGGGGGGGGCAGTGTGGGTGGGGCAGTGTGGGGGGGGAGTGTAGGGGGGGAGGGAGTGTGGGGGGGGAGTGTGGGGGGGCAGTGTGGGGGAGGCAGTGTGGGGGGGAGTGTGGGGAGGGCAGTGTGGAGGGGCAGTGTGGGGGGGAGTGTGGGGGGGGGGAGTGTGGGGGGGCAGTGTCGGGGGGGAGTGTGGGGGGACAGTGTGGGGGGGAGTGTGGGGGGACAGTGTGGGGGGCAGTGTGGGGAGGGCAGTGTGGGGGGGCAGTGTGGGGGGGGGAGTGTGGGGAGGGCAGTGTGGGAGGGCTGTGTGGGGGGGGCAGTGTGGGGGGGGAATGTGGGGGGGGAGTGTGGGGGGCAGTGTGGGGTGGAGTGTGGGGAGGGGAGTGTGGGGGGGGAGTGTGGGGGTCGAGTGTGGGGGGGGAATGTGGGGGGGGGAGTGTGTGGGGGGACTGTGGGGGTGGGGGAGTGTGGGGAGTGGGGGCAGTGTAGGGGGGGCAGTGTGGAGGGGTCAGTGTGGGGGGAGGGGGCAGTGTGGGGAGAGGCAATGTGGGGGGGGCAGTGTGGAGGGGTCAGTGTGGGGGGAGGGGGCAGTGTGGGGAGAGGCAGTGTGGGAGGGCAGTGTGTGGGGAGGGGGCAGTGTGTGGGGCGGGCAGTGTGGCGGGGGCAGTGTGGGGGGTGGTGGCAGTGTGTGGGGAGGGGGCAGTGTGTGGGGCAGGCAGTGTGGGGGCAGTGTGGGAGGGGGGAGAGTGGGGGGGCAGTGAGGGGGAAGTGGGGGGGCAGTGTGGGGGGGAGTGTGCGGGGAGGGGGCAGTGTGTGGGGAGGGGGCAGTGTGTGGGGCGGGCAGTGTGGGGGGGGCAGTGTGGGAGGGGGGGAGTGGGGGGGGGAGTGAGGGGGGAAGTTGGGGGGGGCAGTGTAGGGGGGGAGTGTGAGGGGGGGAGTGTGGGGGGAAGTGGGGGGCAGTGTGGAGGGGGCAGTGTGGGGGGCAGTGTGGGGGAGGGGGCTGTGTGTGTGGGGGCAGTGAGGAGGAAGAGGGGGCAGTGTGGGGGCATGGGCCCAGTGGGGGCGTCAGGGGCCCATTGCGGGCGGCAGGGGCCCAGTGGGAGGGGGTCAGGGGCCCCATTGCGGGCGGCAGGGGCCCAGTGGGGAGGGGGGAGGGGTGTCCAGTGCGGGTGGGGCGGGGCCATTGTGGTGGGTGGAGGCCAATGCGGGGTGGGGAGAACCACCCACAACAGTGCCAGCGTGAGGCCTGGGAAATTTGTAACTCCCATTCGAAGATGACAGGTGTGCCAGTGAGGCGGGCGGTAACAGGAAATCCCACGGCTGGAGGCTGTCACCAGTGAAATCTTCTCCGGCAAGTTAAACGAGGGGCTGGGAAGGTGGGTGGGGCGGGAGAGGGGTTGGGGGTTGGGGTTGTTCCTGACGATAGCTATCGGGGTGACAGAAGGTGTCCTTGTGGGGCCAGGACAAACACTGCTGCCCCTCCAGGCCTACAAGGAAATCTTTGAAAGAAAGATAAATTTGCCTGGGCCTCTTCCAACCACAATCCAGTATTGTGTGGGATTCATGCATCGCACAGTTACTCATAGCATCGAGATCAGACATACATCATCAGACTAAATATTCAGGGGCCACTCGCATGCCTGCGCTGAAAGAAAGAAAAACCTGCATCTCTCACAGCCATCAAAGCGCTTTACAGTCAATGAAGTACTTTTGAAGTGTAGTCATTGTTGTAATGTGGGATACGCGGCAGCCAATTTGCGCACAGCAAGCTCCCAGAAACAGCCATGTAATAATGACCAGATAATTGTTTTCGTTTTGTTGATTGAGGGATAAATATTGGCCCAGGACACCAGGGATAACTCCCTTGCTCTTCTTCGAAATAGTGGCCATGGGATCTTTTACATCCACCTGTGAGACAGGGCTTGGGTTTAACGTCTCATCTGAAAGACGGCACCTCTGACAGTGCAGCACTCCCTCAGCATTGCACTGGTGTGTCAACCGAGATTTCTGTGCTCATGGCTCTGGCGTGGGACTTGAACCCATGACCTTCTGACTCAGAGGCGAGGGTGTTACCCACTGAGCCACAACTAACATTGGATCAGGTGCAACGCTTTTGAAAATCCGGGAGTTAAAATGGCGGGAGACGCCTCCATTTTAAAGCTCTGCCTGTACTGTTTCCCGTCAAACGGGCAGGGTCAAAATCAAGATTTGCGCTGTGTGAGGGAACTTCGATTGAGTTCGCAGCACAATTCAGCCTTGGTGAAGAGGAAACTTGACTATTCTGTGCCGTACCTGGTGTAGGAGGGCGCAATGTGGATGCTCGATGCCCAAAATAGAAAGTTCTTCCGTCCATCACCCCCGTGGGTACAAATATTCAAAAAATAAACGTAAATATGTTAACTGACAGGAAGGGCGGGCCTTGTCTGATGGCGTTGGTTCAGCCCTGATTGATTCCATTCTCCGGCACGACTTAGTGTGAGGCAGTCGGAGGCTGAAGCAAAAGGGTTTCATTTCTGAAGCGATAGCTCTGTTCACTGCTAATCCTCGCAGTTCCAGTGTGTGGGAGGAGACTTCACGCACATTCAAGTCGGGATGAAAACATTCGAACCCAGTTCTGGACCTTCAATTTCTCAATCACTCCCACTGGGCCAAAGGCCTTACCGAAACAAAAACAGTTGCGCAGAGATCCTGACCCCCAGATCCTTCCCAGTTATCCCGTAATTACAGGGCGGCTGCTGCCAAAACTGCAAATGGAAACAGTAACGCATTCTTAAAGCCTAATAACGCTTGTGTGAAATAATCTTGTTGTAATGTATTTGCTTCATGGGTTCTTGGCTTAAGAATTCATAGCAACCATCATCATAGGCAGTCCCTGGAAATCGAGGAAGGCTTGCTTCCACTCTAAAAGTGAGTTCTCCATTGACTGAACAGTCCAATTACAGTATCTGTCGCAGGTGGGACAGAGAATGGTTGAAGGAAGGGGTGGGTGGGGAGTCTGGTTTGCCACACGCCCCTTCCGCTGCCTGCGCTTGTTTTCTGCGTGCTCTCGGCGACGAGACTCAAGGTGCTCAACGCCCTCCCGGATGCTCTTCCTCCACTTAGGACGGTCTTTGGCCAGGGATTCTCAGGTGTCACTTTATCAAGGAGGCTTTGAGGGTGTCCTTGAAAAGTTTCCTCTGCCCACCTGGGGCTCGCTTGCTGTGTAGGAGTTCTGAGTAGAGCGCTTGCTTTGGGAGTCTCGTGTCGGGCATGCGATCAATGTGGCCCGCCCCAACGGAGCTGGTTGAGTGTGGTCAGTGCTTCGATGCTGGGGATGTTGGCCTGATCGAGAATACTGACGTTGATGCGTCTGTCCTCCCAGGGGATTTGCAGGATCTTGCGGAGACATCGCTGGTGGTATTTCTCCAGCCATTTGAGGTGTCTACTGTATATGGTCCACGTCTCTGAGCCATAATGGAGGGCGGGTATCACTACAACCATGTCGACCTTTAGCTTGGTGCCAGATTTGAGGGCCTGATCTTCGAACACTCTCTTCCTCAGACAGCCGAAGGCTGCGCTGGCGCACTGGAGGCGGTGTTGAACCTCGTCTCGATGTTTGCCCTTGTTGATAATAGACTCCCGAGGTATGGAAAGTGGTCCACGTTGTACATAGCAACACAATGCTATTAAGAACTAGTTGGTTTATTAGCAAACGGTTTAACAATCACACTACACATTACCAGTTCATCCACCAGACTCACTATTACCTGCCTCATTGTGGATTCCCCCGAACCCAAGTGGCTGGGGTTTTATTGAATCTGATGAACACCACATGTCTGGCTTCACTCCCAACTCAACAGCTCTACCAACCTGTGAGCATGCTCACACGTGCACAGTGATACAGGATATTGGTGAGGCCACATCTGGAATACTGCGTGCAGTTTTGGTTTTCATATTTACGAAAGGATATACTTGCTTTGGAGGCTGTTCAGAGAAGGTTCACTAGGTTGATTCCAGAGATGAGGGGGTTGACTTATGGGGAAAGGTTGAGTAGGTTGGGCCTCTACTCATTGGAATTCAGAAGAATGAGAGGTGATCTTATCGAAACGTATAAGATTGTGAGGGGGCTTGACAAGGTGGATACAGAGAGGATGTTTCCACTGATGGAGAAGACTAGAACTAGATGGCATGATCTTAGAATAAGGCCGGTGAGCTGGCCTTTAAATTTTTTAAAGATGAGCACGCGCAGAATTTTGAATGGACCATTTAAAACAGAGATGAGGAGAAATTTCTTCTCTCAGAGGGTTGTAAATCTGTGGAATTCGCTGCCTCAGAAAGCTGTGAAAACTGGGTCATTGAATAAATTTAAGACAGAGATAGACAGTTTCTTAATCGATGAAGGAATAAGGGGTTATGGGGAGCGGGCAGGGAAGTGGAGCTGAGTCCATGATCAGATCAGCCATGATCGTATTAAATGGTGGAGCAGTCTCGAGGGGCTGCATCACCTACTGCTGCTCCTATTTCTTATGTTCTTAGGTTCTTATTACATTTTTGTTCAGGCTTCTGCTGAATTAATGGACTGTGGCACAAAGTCCCACCACTTGGCATTTTTTATTTGCAATTTAAGGAAGTTCTGATCCGAGCATTGAGGGCAATGGAAAATCCGCAATGCCTCATACCCATGTGAGTGGGTGCTCCGTGCTGACCTTGCCAGTGTTTGCAGGCAATCATGCCACTGCGGCACTTCTCAGATGCCCGCCTTCCCTGGGGTCACCAATGGCAGAGAACATATGCCAATCTGGCGGTGGGAGGGAGGGGCTTGTGGGGGAGGGGCATGGTGGTGATTGTCAGGACCCCTGGAAAAGAAACAAGTCTGGCTCCTTTCTGTGTGATTGTATGTAAATGTGAGCAGTTCCTGTAACAGGCGACAGTCATGTTTAACACCGGGGCGACAAGTTTAAAATCTACCCCTCCATCAGGAGCCCCATCCACGGGACAGCTCTCCCGCTGGAAGAGGAAATGATAGACGTCCGACAATCTGGCCTGCGTGTTTCCATCCCACATGTGCCAAAGATAGGTGGTATTGTGAGCAGTGTAGATGTAAGCAAAAAATTACAAAAAGATATTAATAAATTAAGTGAATGGGTAAAACTGTGGCAAATGGGTTTCAACACAGGCAAGTGTGAGGTCATCCACTTTTGGTCCTAAAAAGGAAAGATCGGAGTACATTCTAAATGGTGAGAAGCTAAAAACAGTGGAGGTCCAAAGAGCCTTGGGGGTCCATGAACATAGGTCGTTAAAATGCCATGGGCAGGTACAGAAAATAATCAAAAGGACTAATGGAATGCTAGCCTTTATCTCCAGAGGAATAGAAGAGGGTAGAAGTTATGCTGCAGCTGTACAAAACCCTGGGTTAGACCACACCTGGTGTACTGTGAGCAGTTCTGGGCACCATATTTTAGCCTCTGAGGGAATGCAACATAGATTTAGAGAAAGAAAGACTTGCATTTATAGAAACATAGAAAACAGGTGCAGGAGTAGGCCATTCGGCCCTTTGAGCCTGCACCGCCATTCAATGAGTTCATGGCTGAACATGCAACCTCAGTACCCCATTCCTGCTTTCTCGCCATACCCCTTGATCCCCCTAGTAGTAAGGACTACATCTAACTCCTTTTTGAATATGTTTAGTGAATTGGCCTCAACAACTTTCTGTGGTAGAGAATTCCACAGGTTCACCACTCTCTGGGTGAAGAAGTTTCTCCTCATCTCGGTCCTAAATAGCTTACCCCTTATCCTTAGACTGTGACCCCTGGTTCTGGACTTCCCCAACATTGGGAACATTCTTCCTGCATCTAACCTGTATAAACCCGTCAGAATTTTAAATGTTTCTATGAGATCCCCTCTCATTCTTCTGAACTCCAGTGAATACAAGCCCAGTTGATCCAGTCTTTCTTGATATGTCAGTCCCGCCATCCCGGGAATCAGTCTGGTGAACCTTCGCTGCACTCCCTCAATAGCAAGAATGTCCTTCCTCAGGTTAGGAGACCAAAATTGTACACAATACTCCAGGTGTGGCCTCACCAAGGCCCTGTACAACTGTAGCAACACCTCCCTGCCCCTGTACTCAAATCCCCTCGCTATGAAGGCCAACATTTGCTTTCTTAACCGCCTGTTGCACCTGCACACCAACCTTCAATGACTGATGTACCATGACACCCAGGTCTCGTTGCACGTCCCCTTTTCCTAATCTGTCACCATTCAGATAATAGTCTGTCTCTCTGTTTTTACCACCAAAGTGGATAACGTCACATTTATCCACATTATACTTCATCTGCCATGCATTTGCCCACTCATCTAACCTATCCAAGTAACTCTGCACCCTCATAGCATCCTCCTCGCAGCTCACACTGCCACCCAACTTAGTGTCATCCGCAAATTTGGAGATACTACATTTAATCCCCTCGTCCAAATCATTAATGTACAATGTAAACAGCTGGGGCCCCAGCACAGAACCTTGCGGTACCCCACTAGTCACTGCCTGCCATTCTGAAAAGTCCCCATTTACTCCTACTCTTTGCTTCCTGTCTGACAACCAGTTCTCAATCCATGTCAGTACACTACCCCCAATCCCATGTGCTTTAACTTTGCACATTAATCTCTTGTGTGGGACCTTGTCGAAAGCCTTCTGAAAGTCCAAATATACCACATCAACTGGTTCTCCCTTGTCCACTCTACTGGAAACATCCTCAAAAAATTCCAGAAGATTTCCCGTTCACAAATCCATGCTGACTTGGACCTATCATATTACCTCTTTCCAAATGCACTGCTATGACATCCTTAATAATTGATTCCATCATTTTACCCACTACCGATGTCAGGCTGACCGGTCTATAATTCCCTGTTTTCTCTCTCCCTCCTTTTTTAAAAAGTGGGGTTACATTGGCTACCCTCCACTCCATAGGAACTGATCCAGAGTCAATGGAATGTTGGAAAATGACTGTCAATGCATCTGTTATTTCCAAGGCCACCTCCTTAAGTACTCTGGGATGCAGTCCATCAGGCCCTGGGGATTTATCGGCCTTCAATCCCATCAATTCCCCCAACACAATTTCCTGACTAATAAGGATTTCCCTCAGTTCCTTCTTCTTACTCGACCCTCTGATATCCGGAAGGTTGTTTGTGTCCTCCTTCGTGAATAATACAGCACCTTTCACAACCACCGGACAGCTCAAAGTGCTTTACAGCCAATAAAGTACTTTTGGAGTGTAGTCACTGTTGCAATGTGGGAAACACGGCAGATAATGTGCGCACAGCAAGCTCCCACAAACAGCAAGGTGATAACACCCAGATAATCCGTTTTTAGTGATGTTGGTTGAGGGATAAATATTCATCAGGATATCAGGGGTAACTCCCCGTGCTCTTCTTCGGAATAGTGCCGTGAGATCTTTTACATCCACTTGAGAGAGCAGACAGGGCCTCAGTTTAACATCTCATCCAAAAGATGGCACCTCCAGCAGTGCAGCACTCCCTCAGCACTGCACTGGGAGTGTCAGTCTAGATTTATGTGTTTAAGCTCCTGGAGTGGGAATTGAACCCACAACCATTCTGACTCAGGGGCAAGTGTGCTACCCACTGAGCCACAGTTGACACACCTGAATTGCCAGACTGATACCCGGACTCCAAGGGTTCAATTGCAAATGAGGGTTGTATTCAATGTTCCCTTAAAACTGCTTGGCCAGAGCTGCAGGGGTCCCATGTCGCCGGTGAGCTGGCCTTTAAATTTTTAAAAGACGCGCATGCGCAGAATTTTGAATGGACCCGTTAAAGCGGTCACACTGTCCAAAAACATTTTTTATGAGGAACACTGGTTGTATTCTCTTGGATTTAGATGGTTAAGGGGTGATTTGATCGAAGTTTTCAGATATTGGGGGAACTGATAGGGTAGATAGAGTGAAACTATTCCCGCTGGTTGGGGAGTCTAGGACTAGGGAGCACAGTCTAAAAATTAGAGCCAGATCTTTCAGGGTGGTAGAAGTTTGGAACTCTCTTCCGCAAACAACTTTGATGCTAGAAAAGTTGTTCATTTTAAATGGGACGTTGATAACTTTTAGTTAACCAAAACTATTAAGGGATCATGGGTGGGTATGTGGAGTTAGGGCACAGATCAGCCATCATCATCATCATAATAGGCGGTCCCCCGAACGAGGATGACTTGCTTCCACATGGGTTCACAGATGTTTCAATGAAGGACCCGATGTTCCAGTCCTGAACTCCAATTGAGGGGGTGGAAGATGCCTGTGCGTGGATTTTTTTAACGTGGGGTGGCCGTTGCACACCAGCCACCACACGGGCTCGACACGGCTAGGTCTTGGTCCAGTGGCAAGGGTTAACCAAGACGACTGGAGACCTGCTCTGCTACACAGACCTAGCGCGCACACATATCGCAGTGTGGGCTGGCCCGTGCTGCCCCTGGGGCACTCGGCTCTTCTGGGCCCCGTACCCTCATCTATTGCACCTCCGCCATGATATCTCTCGCCGCTCCTCCGCCATAAACATTCACTGCATCTCGCCACAAACACTCTGCACTCATCCGCCCCGACCTTCCAGATCAGCCACGCTCTCGTTGAATGGCTGAACAGGCTGGAGGGGCTCAATGGCCTACTCCTGTTCCTGTGTTCCTATGCACCCGTTCCAGTAAACTGATGTTAAAAGCCTTTATTGCCAAGGCAACGTGGAGAGTGCGTGGTTTCAGAGTGCTTAGGCTGTCACTTGAAGGAAAGTTAAACAGATGCACCATTTTTTGCCGCTGTCATCAGTCACTAGTCAAATTGAGCATTTCTCCAGACAGGGTAAGCAATCTGCTTGTAATTACCCCCGGCTTATTAGCAGCACAACTCAGTCCATAATGTGTGCAATTTGCACATTCACACAGATGTGCATACACGTCAGTGCATACTTGCTCGCTGCCCTGCGCAGAGCGGAAATCCCATTAGGACTCCGCCGTATATTCCCACTACATGAATGGAAAACTGGAAAGGTCTCCACAGTGGAAGCAGCAGCGGCCAGCTGCCAACACAGCCACAGCATAAGGAAATGAGCTACTAAAGTGTTCTTTCCAGAATCTTGTGTACTTGCTGGAATGGGAAGGCAAAGAAAAACCCAGGCGAGTAATTGGCCTGTCGTCTTAAACCAGTGCAAAAATAATGACCTTTAATATCTGCCAGATGAACAGAATGGCCTTTCGAGGTTGAATTTGTTCAGTGTTTCAGAGCGAGCATACGTGCTAATGGAAGAATAGCACAATGGTGGGCAGCATGGAAAGAAAAACTTGCATTTCTATAGCTCCCTTCATGACCTCAGGACGTCCCAAAGCACTTCACAGCCAATGACGTGCTTCTTTTTGGAAGTGTAGTCACTGCTGTAACATAGGATATGTTGCAGCCAACTCGTGCGCCGTAAGGTCCCATGGTAGCATAGTGGTTAAGTTACGGACTAGTAATGCCAGAAACACGAGTTCAAAACCCACAAGGGCAACTGGGGAATTTAAATTCTATTAAATAAAATCAGGAACTAAACAGCTACTCTCAGTAATCATCATCATAGGCAGTCCCTCGTAAATCGAGGAAGACTTGCTTCCACTCTAAAAGTGAGTTCTCAGGTAACTGTACAGACCAATACGGGAATTACAGTCTCGGTCACAGGTGGGACAGACAGTGGTTGGAGGAAAGGGTGGGTGGGGGAGTCTGGTTTGCCTTCCGCTGCCTGCGCTTGGTTTCTGCATGCTCTCGGCGACGAGACTCGAGGTGCTCAGCGCCCTCCCGGATGCTCGTCCTCCACTTAGGACGGTCTTTGGCCAGGGACTCCCAGGTGTCAGTGGGGATGTTGCACTTTATCAAGGAGGCTTTGAGGCTGTCCTTGAAACGCTTCCTCTGCCCACCTGGGGCTTGCTTGCCATGTCGGAGTTCTGAGCAGAGCACTTACTTTGGGAGTCTTGTGTCCGGCGTGCGGACAATGTGGCCCGCCCAACGGAGCTGGTCGAGTGTGGTCAGTGCTTCGATGGTGCCAAGGTCCTGTAAAAAAGGTTAGTGATGTTTATTTAAATTATTTATTTACAGGGACTTACCTGGATGGGGTCCCCTGAAGGTCCGCAGATGTTTTTTTTTTGTTGGTGATGATTTTTATTTTCAGCTCTTCGACCCTCCGTGGGCCCAACTCCATCCTCGGTGGCACTTGGGCAGCAAGCGCCTCTGCCGCCGAGAATGAGACCTCCCGCCCGCTGCTGCCCAGATTGGCGGCATACATCGTCCATTTGCCGCCCCCCAACCTTCGAGCGACCTCAGCCATGAATATCCCGCGCAAAGTACCGTCCGGTACCTCGGCGGCCATCGGCGGTACTTTGGGCGGCACTTGAGCGGACGGAGGACTTGACCAAGTTTGACCCCTATAGAGAACAAAAGCGTGTAAATTATGATGAACCTGTATAAAACACTGGTTCGGCCCCAACTGGAGTACTGTGTCCAATTCTGAGCACCGCACTTTAGGAAGGATGTGAAGGCCTTCGAAAAGGTACAGAAAAAATTTACCAGAATGGTTCCAGGGATTAGGGACTTCAGTTGCGTGGAGAGACTGGAGAAGCTGGGGTTGTTCTCCTTAGAGCAGGGAAGTTTGAGAGGAGATTTGATCAAGGTGTTCAAAATCATGAGAGGCCTGGACAGAATAGATAGAGAGAAACTGTTCCCACTGGCGGAAGGGTCAAGAACCAGAGGACACAGATTTAAGGTGATTGGCAAAAGAACCAAAGGCGCGATGAGGAAAAATGTTTTTACGCAGCGAGTGGTTAAGATCTGGAATGCACCGCCTGAAAGGGAGGTGGAGGCAGACTCAATCTTATCTTTCAAAAGGGAATTGGATCAGTATCTGAAGGAAAACAATTTGCAGGGCTACGGGGAAAGGGCGGGGAAGTGGGACTAGCTGAGAGTCGGCACGGGCTTGACGGGCCGAATGGCCTTCTTCCGTGCTGTAACCATTCTATGATTCTAATCTCTCAGACTTGTGGGTCCCATCCCGGACTTGTACTCCAGTTCAGTACTTTGATCTTGAGTTAGACTCAGGCGGATGTTAGGGAAAGCCGATGCCTTCCGGAACCTTCCACAGAGGCATTTCTCCCAACAGAATCAGAAGCTACCTTGAGGACCCTGCATGCAACTACATTTGAACTGGTCGGGAATGTCAGACGCCAGGCGGAGAGCAAATATGGGCACATCCATTTGAAGACCGCTCATCGGTGAAACACGATTGCTCTGGGGTGATGCTGCTTTGCCAGGAGTGGCTAAAGCCAAGCAAGATACGACATGGGAAAAGACATTTCCTCGAACAAAAAGGGGAATTGTTGCTCCATAACCGCCACACTCGGTGTGTGTGGGCCTCGTCCTTTGTGGAACAAGATAATGACCCCTTCATTCCACTCTGCTGGCAACTTCCCAGAACTCCAAACCTGAACAACAATGTTTTATTTATTCATTCCACAGGATGTGGGCGTCACTAGCAAGGCCAGCATTTATTGTCCAACCCTAATTGCCCTTGAGAAGATGGTGGGTGGTGAGCTGTCTTATGCAACTGAGTGGCTTGTGAGGCCATTTAAGAGTCAACCACATTGATGTGGATCTGGAGTCACATATAGACCAGATCAGGTAAGCACATTAGTGAACCAAATGTGTTTTTATACTTTGATGGTCACCTTCACCATTATTCATACTGAACATTTGATTCAAGATTTATTTAATTAACCTAATTTAAATTCCACAGTTGCCATGGTGGGATTTGAACTTACGTCTCTGGATCATTATTCCAAGTCTTTGGATTACTAGTCCGGTAACAGAACCACTGTGCTAACGTACCCCCCAGTGTACTCTAGAGCTTGACAGCTCAATCATGCATTTGAGAAATTCAGGAGTTACACAGCTGGGTCCAGAAGCACGGCCACTTTGTAGTTTCCTTACAGCGAGCGGACCTGTTCCATCGTCTGTATCGCGACCTGGGTCTCGGACTAGCGTGTGCTGCTAATGCGCCCAGGTCTGAGCATGGTGTGGCTTCAGGCTGCCTGGGTGCATACTCACGGTGAAGGTAGTTCCAGCACAATTTGCCTGATATCAGGTAAACCAGTGATGGAGTCGGTGTCCAAAGAACAGAGTTTGTGGCAGGGGTCTGGAGACAGCGACTTCAGTCTTGCCAATAATTAACTGGAGGAACTTTCTGTTCCTTCAATATTGGATGTCGGACAAGCAGCTTGACAAATCAGAGACAGTGGAGGGGTCGGTGAGAGGTGGTGGTGAGGTAGAGCTCGGTGTCGTCAACGAACATATGGAACAACGTACAGGCCAACATCCCCAGCATCAAAGCACTGACCACACTCGACCAGCTCCATTGGGCAGGCCACATTGTTCGCATGCCAGACACGAAACTCCCAAAGCAAGCGCTCTATTCGGAACTCCTACACGGCAAGCGAGCCCCAGGTGGGCAGAGGATACGTTTCATGTACACCCTCGAAGCCTCCCTGATAAAATGCAACATCCCCACCGACACCTGGGAGTCCCTGGCCAAAGACCACCCTAAGTGGAGGAAGAGCATCCGGGAGGGCACTGAGCACCTCGAGTCTCGTCACCGAGAGCATGCAGAAAACAAGCGCAGGCAGCGGAAGGAGCGTGCAGCAAACCAGACTTTCCCCACCCACCCTTTCCTTCAACCACTGTCTGCCCCACCTGTGACAGAGACTGTAATTCCTGTATTGGACTGTTCAGTCACCTGAGAACTCACTTTTAGAGTGGAAGCAAGTCTTCCTCGATTTCGAGGGACTGCCTATGGTGATGATGGAACCTAACCGTATATTTTTGGATGAAGGTGCGCCAAACGGCACCAGTAGATGAGAAATTGGAGGAGGAGAGCAATAAAGAAAGAAAGTCTTGCATTTCTATAGCGCCTTTCATGACCACCGGACATCTCAAAGCGCTTTACAGCCAATGAAGTCCTTTTTGAAGTGTAGTCGCTATTGCAATGTAGGAAACGCGGCAGCCAATTTGCACACAGCAAGCTCCCACAAACAGCAATGTGATAATGACCAGATAATCTTTTTTTTTAATGTTGATTGAGGGATAAATATTGGTCAGGACACCGGGGATAACTCCCCTGCTCTTCTACAGAATAGTGCCATGGGATCTTTGGCATCCACTTGAGAGGGCAGACAGGGCCTTGATTTAACGTCTCACCCAAAAGCCGTTACCTTTCACAGTGCAATACTCCCTCAGCACTGCACTGGAGTGTCAGCTTAGATATTATTTGCACTCAAGTCCCTGGGCTCCTGTAGACTCAGAGACGAGAGTGCTACGCACTGAGCCACAGCTGACAATGATAGTTGCTTGGGGAGCACCAGAGGTAGGGGGAGCGGGAAAAGAAGCCATTGCAGGAGATTCTCGGGCTACGACTGGATAGATGAGAATGGACGCAGCCCCATCTAGTTGGATGACCATGTCAAAGACTGCAGGGTCGAAAAGGATGAGGAGGGATAATGCATAACGCACAATGCCATTTGTAACCTTGAGCAGTGAAGGAAGTGAAACTGGTCTTTGTACACCTCACAACCTGCATTAGTGCCCCAATGTAGTCAGTGCATAACTAGATTGGCACCCGGTGCATTGTTTACAATGTTCATGTGGCTATGAAGACGTTTCTCAGATGTCCCAGCACCATTACTGCAGGTTTTCTGATTGGTTGCTCATGTTATTTGTCACATGGAATGGGTCCAAATTTTCGTCTTTTGGATGAGACTTCATACCGAGGCCCCTGTCTGCTCTCTCAGGTGGACGTAAAAGATCAATGGCACTATTGCAAAGAAAAGCAGGGGAGTTATCCCCGGTGTCCTGATATTTATCCCTCAATCAACATAACAAAACACAGATTATATGGTCACTATCACATTGCTGTTTGTGGGAGCTTGCTGTGTGCAAATTGGCTGTTGCGTTACCCACATTACAACAGTGACTGCACTTCAAAAAGTACGTCAAGGTCCCACACAAGCGATTAGTGTGCAAATTTAAAGCACATGGTATTGGGGGTAATGTACTGATGTGGATAGAGAACTGGCTGCAGACAGGAAGCAGAGAGTACAAATAAACGGGTCCTTTTCAGAATGGCAGGCAGTGACTAGTCGGGTACCGCAAGGTTCAGAGCTGGGACCCCAGCTATTTACAATATACATCAATGATTTAGACAAAGCAATTGAATGTAATATCTCCACTGACACTAAGCTGGGTGGCAGTGTGAGCTGTGAGGAGGATGCTAAGAGGCTGCAGGGTGACTTGGACAGTTTAGGTGAGTGGGCAAAAACATGGCAGATGCAGTATAATGTGGATAAGTGTGAGGTTATCCACTTTGGTGGTAAAAACAGGAAGGCAGATTATTATCTGAATGGTGACAGATTAGTAAAAGGGGAGGTTCAACGAGATCTGGGTATCATGGTACATCAGTCATTAAAAGTTGGCATACAGGTACAGTAGGCTGTGAAGAAGGCAAATGGCATGTTGATCTTCATAGCGAGAGGATTTGAGTATAGGAGCAGGGAGGTCTTACTGCAGTTGTACAGGGCCTTGGTGAGGCCACACCTTGAATATTGTATACAGTTTTGGTCTCCTAATCTGAGGAAAGACATTCTTGCTATTGAGGGAGTGTAACAAAGGTTCACCAGACTGATTCCTGGGATTAAAGGACTGACATATGAAGAAAGATTGGATTGACTAGGCTTATATTCAATGGAATTTAGAAGAATGAGAGGGGATCTCATAGAAACATAAAATTCTGATGGGATTGGACAGGTTAGATGCAGGAAGAATGTTCCCGAAGTTGAGGCCAGTTCGTTAGATATATTCAAGACATAGAAACATAGAAACATCGAAAATATGTGCAGGAGCAGGCCATTCGGCCCTTCGAGCCTGCCCACCATTCAATAAGATCATGGCTGATCATTGACCTCAGTACCCCTTTCCTGCTTTCTCTCCATACCCCTTGATCCCTTTAGCCGTAAGGGCCATATCTAACTCCCTCTTGAATATATCCAATGAACTGGCATCAACAACTCTCTGCAGTCGGGAATCCCACAGGTTAACAACTCTCTGAGTGAAGAAGTTTCTCCTCATCTCAGTCCTAAATGGCTTACCCCTCATCCTTAGATTGTGTCCCCTGGTTCTGAACTTCCCCAACATCGGGAACAAAAGAGAGTTAGATGCGGCCCTTACAGCTAAGGGGTCAAGGGGTATGGAGAGAAAGCAGGAATGGGGTACTGAAGTGCATGATCAGCCATGATCTTATTGAATGGTGGTACAGGCCCGAAGGGCCGAATGGCCTACTCCTGCATCCATTTTCGATGTTTCTATGTAAAGCGCTTCGGGACATCCGGTGGTCGTGAAAGGCGTGATAAAAATGACAGTCTTTCTTTCTTTTCTTCAATACATTGAAGTTTCGGGAATGCACTGTGCGCTGAAAGATAAAATGAACGCTCGTTTAGTGCACAATCGATCCACTGAGAACTATTCCTTAGTGAGTGCACATTAGAGCAGTTCCAAGTACGACGGCCCATTTGTTGGCTCACACGACGGTATTTAGCAATGAGAAATGAAAGGTTAACATTTGTTAACATCGTACAATTAACTATTGTACTTGGCTAGGCAGGAAATCCCTTCCGATGGATCTTTCCTCACATGCTGTGAAGCAGGACATCTGCTGAAATATAAGGGGGCGTGAGCCAAGACCAGTGCATAGTCTTTCCAGTGAAACTATTGGAGACTCTGAAAGGAATGCGAAGAATTCAGAAGAGATGAGGAAATAACTTAATCTTGATATTGCCGCAAAATTGTTTGCAACGTAATTTTTTTTAACCCGTTACTCTTCTTTGAATCGCTTCTCTGCCAAAAAATCTTTGTACATGCAGGCAGAGAAGCAGAATAGGGGAAAGTATCGACTATTGGCCCAGAAATCCCGGTTTCTCCTTCCCGCGGGCGTCCGACTGGATTCTGGAAAAAAGAAGTGCACCTACCTGAAGCTGCCGTGCACACACGATATCCCGGTCCTGAGGACCATTATTATGAATGAGAAACAGCCCCAAAAACACACATACCCAATAATAAAAGATAGAAAAAATGGACAATAAATTTTTATTAATTTAAATTAAAGTTATTTATGTATTTACAAAAAAAGATTGTTCCAATTTTTTTTTTTTAAATTTAAATTATGCTTTAAAATAAACTTATTGAAGTGGGCAGGGTTTTTAACAATAAAATGTGTTTTAAAATTTTTATTTTATAATTTTTTTGTGTGTTTTAAAACTCTTACGCCTGTAACAGTAGGCTATGTGCCTGCTTTTATCAGGCGCAAGAATTTTGAGGACATTTGCTGGGCAAGATATGGGTAAGTAACGTAATCTTGCCCTAACAAATGTCCTCGCTCCCGAGATACGGAGGATCTGTCGAGCTCCAGCCGGTTTTCAGCGCATGCGCATTGTGCGTTGAAAATCGGCTTTTGCGATGCCTTCCCGGATCCGTACACACTCCATACGGACCCAGTGAGGCCGGAATTTCTGGGCCATTATTCACTTTACTGTCACTCCAAAAGGGTCTGATTTGATGGCGATTTCACCGACTTCGGCGGGTCCGGTGTGGCCGGGGTCGGTGGCGGGTCACGACCTCGCTGCTGGTTCCAGCCCGCTGTGTATTTGGCTTCTTAAGGCCTGCCCAGCGCGTCCCACAACCAATTGACGGACAGAGGGTCTGATGACATCATTTGCCGACATGTCATCAGCCAGTTTCATAGAAACTATGGGCCCAAGTTTCCACATGATTTGCGCCTGATTTTTCGGAGCAACTGGTGGAGAACGGATTATCTTAGAAATCGCAATTCTCCACATTTTTTTTTCTGCAGTTCTAGTCAGGTAGAACAGTTCCACTTTGGAACAGAACTTTTTCTTCAAAAGGGGGCGTGTCCGGCCACTGACGCCTGATTTGACAGTTTCCACAGTGAAAACGTACTCCAAACTAAGTTAGAATGGAGCAAGTGAAGATTTTTGTAGAACTGAAAAAACCTGTTCTGCACATTAAAAAATCAGGCGCAGGTTACAAATTAGGCGTCCAGAACTGGGTGGGGGGGAGGGGGGGGGGGAAGGGAAGTCATTAAATTCTACAATAAATCCTTATTTATACTTCTACAAATATTATACAAATAAATCCAAACTGAATAAACATTTATAAGCAAAGAAAAGATTAAATAAACCATCTTCCTACCTGTGTGAAAGTGCTTCAGGCACGGAGAATGCTGCAGTCAGCCTGAGGCGCCCGTTCTTCCCGCGGGGGGGTGGGGAGGAGGCGCCCGTTCTTCCCGCGGGGGGGGGGAGGAGGCGCCTGTTTTTCCCGTGGGGTGGGGGAGGAGGTGCCCGTTCTTTCCCGCGGCGGGGGGGAGGAGGCGCCCATTGTTCCCGCGGGGGGGGGGGAGGGAGGCGGCAATTCTTCCCGCGGGGGGGGGGAGGAGGCGCCCGTTCTTCCCGCGGGGGGGGTGGGAGGAGGCGCCCGTTCTTTCCCGCTGGGGGGGGAGGGAGGAGGCGCCCATTCTTCCCGCTGTGGGGGGGGAGGAGGCGCCCGTTCTTTCCCGCTGGGGGGGGAAGGAGACAGTGAGAAGGCTGCAAGTGTTGATGTGCTGATGTGCTGATGGCAATGTGCTTTTATTAAAAAATTTTCAAAAATTAAACAGCTACAAAGAACTACAAAAATGGCCGAGTGCCAATGTTTCCTTCACACTGAGCATGCGCGAACGCTCCAATGCGCACGCGCAGCGTTGCCGGCAGGAAAGAAACTAATTTAAATAGTACCCACCCCCTCCCACTTACAAAATCGTCACGAGTGTTGGCTCCGCCCCCCTGGGCGCCGCGCCAAACAGACAAGGAGCTGCAAAGCGCTCCAGAATCGCGTGTTTTTTTTCCGGCGCCGTTTTAGGCGCGAAAAACGGACGCCCAGTTCGGAGGGGCGCCCATTTTTTATCGTTTGGAAATTTGGGCCCATAGAAACATAGAAAATATGTGCAGGAGTAGGCCATTTGGCCTTTCGAGCCTGCACCACCTTTCAATAAGATCATGGCTGATCATTCCCTCAGTACCCCTTTCCTGCTTTCTCTCCATACCCCTTGATCTCTTTAGCCGTAAGGGCCATATCTAACTCCCTCTTGAATATATCCAATGAACTGGCATCAACAACTCTCTGCGGCAGGGAATTCCACAGGTTAACAACTCTCTGAGTGAAGAAGTTTGTCCTCATCTCAGTCCTAAATGGCCTAACCCTTATCCTACGACTGTGTTCCCTGGTTCTGGACTTCCCCAACATCAGGAACATTCTACCCACATCTAACCTGTCCCATCCCGTCAGAATCTTATATGTTTCTATGAGATCCCCTCTCATCCTTCTAAACTCCAATGTATAAAGACCCAGTTGATCCAGTCTCTCCTCTTATGTCAGTCCTGCCATCCTGGGAATCAGTCTAGTGAACCTTCGCTGCACTCCCTCAATGGCAAGAACGTCCTTCCTCAGATTAGGAGACCAAATATTCCAGGTGATGCCTCACCAAGGCCTGTATAACTGCAATAAGACCTCCCTGCTCCTCTACTCAAATCCCCTAGCTATGAAGGCCAACATACCATTTGCCTTCTTCACAGCCTGCTGTACCTGCATGCCAACTTTCAATGACTGATGAACCATGACACCCAGGTCTCATTGCACCTCCCCTTTTCCGAATCTGCCGCCATTCAGATAATATTCTGTCTTTGCGTTTTTGCCCCCAAAGTGGATAACCTCACATTTATCCACATTATACTGCATCTGCCATGCATTTGCCCACTCACCTAACCTGTCCAAGTCACCCTGCAACCTCCTAGCGTCCCCCTCACAGCTCACACCGCCACCCAGTTTAGTGTCACCTGCAAACTTGGAGATATTACATTCAATTCCTTCATCCAAATCATTGATGTATATTGTAAAGAGCTGGGGTCCCAGCACTGAGCCCTGCGGCACTCCACTAGTCACTGCCTTCCATTCTGAAAAGGACCCGCTTATACCGACTCTCTGTTTCCTGTCTGCCAACCAGTTCTCTATCCACGTCAGTATATTACCCCCCAATAGCATATGCTTTGATTTTGCACACCAATCTCTTGTGTGGGACCTTGTCAAAAGCCTTTTGAAAGTCCAAAGACACCACATCCACTGGTTCTTCCTTGTCCACTCTACCAGTTACATCCACAAAAAATTCCAGAAGATTTGTCAAGCATGATTTCCCTTTCATAAATCCATGCTGACTTGGACTGATCCTGTCACTGCTTTCCAAATGCGCTGCTATTTCATCCTTAATAATTGGTTCCAACGTTTTCCCCACTGCTGATGTCAGGCTAACCGATCTATAATTACCCGCTTTCTCGCTCCCTTCCTTTTTAAAAAGTGGTGTGACATTAGCTACCCTCCAGTCCACAGGCTTTGTGTCTGAATGCAAGGAGTATCCGTAATAAAGTGGATGAATTAACTGTGCAAATAGATGTTGACAGATATGATGTGATTGGGATTACAGAGACGTGGCTCCAGGATGATCAGGGCTGGGAACTCAACATCCATGGGTATTCAACATTCAGGAAGGATAGAATAAAAGGAAAAGGAGGTGAGGTGGCATTGTTGGTTAAAGAGGAGATTAATGCAATAGTTAGGAAGGACATTAGCTTGGATGATGTGGAATCGAAATGGGTAGAGCTGCAGAACACCAAAGCGCAAAAAACGTTAGTGGGAGTTGAGTACAGACCTCTAAACAGTAGTAGTGATGTTGGGGAGGGCATCAAACAGGAAATTAGGGGTGCATGCAATAAAGGTACAGCAGTTATCATGGGTGACTTTAATATGCATATAGATTGGGCTAACCAAACTGGAAGCAATACGGTGGAGGAGGATTTCCTGGAGTGCATAAGGGATGGTTTTCTAGACCAATATGTCGAGGAACCAACTCGGGGGGAGGCCATCTTAGACTGGGTGTTGTGTAATGAGAGAGGATTAATTAGCAATCTCGTTGTGCAAGGCCCCTTGGGAAAGAGTGACCATAATATGGTGGAATTCTACATTAGGATGGAGAATGAAACAGTTACTTCAGAGACCATGGTCCAGAACTTAAAGAAGGGTAACTTTGAAGGTATGAGGCATGAATTGGCTAGGATAGATTGGCGAATGATATGTAAGGGGTTGACTGTGGATGGGCAATGGCAGACATTTAGAGACCGCATGGATGAACTACAACAATTGTACATTCCTGTCTGGCGTAAAAATAAAAAAGGGAAGGTGGCTCAACCGTGGCTATCAAGGGAAATCAGGGATAGCATTAAAGCCAAGGAAGTGGCATACAAATTGGCCAGAAATAGCAGTGAACCCGGGGACTGGGAAAAATTTAGAACTCAGCAGAGGAGGACAAAGGGTTTGATTAGGGCAGGAAAAATAGAGTACGAGAGGAAGCTTGCAGGGAACATTAAGGCGGATTGCAAAGGTTTCTGTAGATATGTAAAGAGAAAAAGGTTAGTAAAGTCAAACGTAGGTCCTCTGCAGTCAGAATCAGGGGAAGTCATAACGGGGAACAAAGAAATGGCAGACCAATTGAACAAGTACTTTGGTTCGGTATTCACTAAGGAGGACACAAACAACCTTCCGGATATAAAAGGGGTCAGAGGATCTAGTAAGAAGGAGAAACTAAGGGAAATCTTTATTAGTCAGGAAATTGTGTTGGGGAAATTGATGGGATTGAAGGCTGATAAATCCCCAGGGCCTGATGGACTGCATCCCAGAGTACTTAAGGAGGTGGCCTTGGAAATAGCGGATGCATTGACAGTCAATTTCCAACATTCCATTGACTCTGGATCAGTTCCTATGGAGTGGAGGGTAGCCAATGTAACCCCACTTTTTAAAAAAGGAGGGAGAGAGAAAACAGGGAATTATAGACCGGTCAGCCTGACATCGGTAGTGGGTAAAATGATGGAATCAATTATTAAGGATGTCATAGCAGCGCATTTGGAAAGAGGTGACATGATAGGTCCAAGTCAGCATGGATTTGTGAAAGGGAAATCATGCTTGACAAATCTTCTGGAATTTTTTGTGGATGGTTTCGGTAGCGTGGACAAGGGAGAACCAGTTGATGTGGTGTATTTGGACTTTCAGAAGGCTTTCAACAAGTTTCCACACAAGAGATTAATGTGCAAAGTTAAAGCACATGGGATTGGGGGTAGTGTACTGACGTGGATTGAGAACTGGTTGGCAGACAGAAAGCAAAGAGTAGGAGTAAATGGTTACTTTTCAGAATGGCAGGCAGTGACGAGTGGGGTACCGCAAGGTTCTGTGCTGGGGCCCCAGCTGTTTACACGTACATTAATGACTTAGATGAGGGGATTAAATATAGTATCTCCAAATTTGCGGATGGCACTAAGTTGGGTGTCAGTTTGAGCAGCGAGGAGGATACTATGAGGCTGCAGAGTGACTTTGATAGGTTAGGTGAGTGGGCAAATGCATGGCAGATGAAGTATAATGTGGATAAATGTGAGGTTATCCACTTTGGTAGCAAAAACAGAGAGACAGACTATTATCTGAATGGCGACAGATTAGGAAAAGGGAGGTGCAACAAGACCTAGGTGTCATGGTACATCAGTCATTGAAGGTTGGCATACAGGTACAGCAGGCGGTTAAGAAAGCAAATGGCATGTTGGCCTTCATAGCGAGGGGATTTGAGTGCAGGGGCAGGGAGGTGTTACTACAGTTGTACAGGGCCTTGGTGAGGGCACATCTGAAGTATTGTGTACAGTTTTGGTCTCCTAACTTGAGGAAGGACATTCTTGCTATTGAGGGAGTGCAGCTAATGTTCACCAGACTGATTCCCGGGATGGCAGGACTGACATATCAAGAAAGACTGGATCAACTGGGCTTGTATTCACTGGAGTTCAGAAGAATGAGAGGGGATCTCATAGAAACGTTTAAAATTCTGATGGGTTTAGACAGGTTAGATGCAGGAAGAATGTTCCCAATGTTGGGGAAGACCAGAACCAGGGATCACAGTCTAAGGATAAGGGGTAAGCCATTTAGGACCGAGATGAGGAGAAACTTCTTCACCCAGAGAGTGGTGAACCTGTGGAATTCTCTACCACAGAAAGTTGTTGAGGCCAATTCACTAAATATATTCAAAAAGGAGTTCGATGTAGTCCTTACTACTAGGGGGGTCAAGGGGTATGGCAGGAAAGCAGGAATGGGGTACTGAAGTTGCATGTAAAGCCATGAACTCATTGAATGACGGTGCAGGCTCAAATGGCTGAATGACCTACTCCTGCACCTATTTTCTATGTTTCTATGTTTCTAACTGATCCAGAGTCGATAGACTGTTGGAAAATGATCACCAATGCATCCACTATTTCTAGGGCCACTTCCTTTAGTATTCTGGGATGCAGACTATCAGGCTCTGGGGATTTATCGGCCTTCAATCCCATCAATTTCCAGAACACAATTTCCCGCCTAATAAGGATATCCTTCAATTCCTCCTTCTCACTAGACCCTTGGTCCCCTAGTACTTTCAGAAGGTTATTTGTGTCTTCCTTCGTGAAGACAGAACCAAAGTATTTGTTCAATTGGTTTGCCATTTCTTTGTTCCCCATTATAAATTCACCTGAATCCGACTGCAAGGGACCTACATTTGTCTTCACTAATCTTTTTCCCTTCACGTATCTATAGAATCTTTTGCAGTCAGTTTTTATGTTCCCGGCAAACTTCTTCTCATACTCTATTTCCCCCCTTTTAATTAAACCCTTTGTCCTCCTCTGCTGTATTCTAAATTTCTCCCAGTCCTCAGGTTTGTTGCTTCTTCTGGCCAATTTATATGCCTTAAAGGGACCATGTCCGACTTTACTTTGACAGTTGTGCTGTCAGTGTTCTGCAGCATTGAGATGCTGCAAATACTGACAAACACTGACAAATGTGCACGGCTGCACCCAGGCTCTCCAATGACTCCCTCCATATGCTTACGGAGGGAGTCGTGGCCCACAGGAATGTTCTCTTCCCTTCCAATTCGTGGAAGAGACCTCCACAGGACACTAATGCAGCCTGGGTGCACATTGCCCAGGAGGGCACAAGCAGGAATGTCATCAGGAGGATCTGGCTACAGTGGCGCAAACCTTTCAATGATTTCAGTAGATCACGAAATGTTACTGCAAAGCCACACTCAACCTCATCCTGCTGTGCCACTCATCACATCCCCATCACTCTGCATTACCTACCCTACTCCTCAACATCCTTACTCACACCAATTTACCTTGCACCTCCACACATCCCTCTCTATCTACATTATCACATCCCCATCTGATTAGCCACCCCTCACAATCACCTTCATCCTTGTCCGATCATACCAACTAACAACACACAAGGGTAGGCACTTGGGTCTTTTAGCCAATGTTCATGTAACGTTTCTGTTGATGTACTGTCAAACTTTGAAATCTTTAT
Organism: Pristiophorus japonicus; assembly: GCF_044704955.1. Taxonomy (NCBI): domain Eukaryota; kingdom Metazoa; phylum Chordata; class Chondrichthyes; family Pristiophoridae; genus Pristiophorus; species Pristiophorus japonicus. The sequence goes on from NC_091977.1 coordinate 528,328,077, forward strand.
TTCAACACTTTGCGTTCTTGGTCAGATTTGTGTGCACCTTTGGAAGTGGCTCAGTGAGTTGCAGTGTAAGGCGGGATATAACGGTACCCCCCATAATGGTGATGAGTGTGAAATGAATGGCTTGGGCATTGTAGGGATGTTTCACGATGCTGGTGTGGGGTGATGCAACCTGGCACATCATGTGACAGCCAGGGTATACAACTTCAAGTGAGGTAAGTGTGGCCATGTTGAGGCCATCCCTGGCCTCCCGAGCAGCAATGTGGTCAGGTGCTGATGTCCTGTGTCTTGTGCAGCATCAGGAGACTGTTGGTGTTGTTGTTGGTGCTGCTGGTGTGCCTGGTGCTGCTGGTATTGGGGCTGATCGTGGTGGGATTTTGAGGATAGTTTCAAAGGGCACCGATGCTGATGGAATAGATGGCAGGTCGACTTGAGATGACAGAAGCGATCTGTCAATGGTGAGAGAGGTTGTTCCAATGAGGTGACACTGGATGGAGAGTTCACTCCAAACACTTGCAACCTGCCTAAAGCACAATCTGCCTTCCAAATACAGTAAGCTACAGTTTTTGATTTCGGAAAGTGAACAGCTGTGAGATGGGAGCTATTATAGCACAATTGCAACTGTCAAGTAAAGAAATGAATTGATGGTCACACAGCTCCCGACGTCCTTACCTGACGTGATCCCGAGCAGCGTAAACCCCGTGGACAAACCTGGTAAAATGATAAGTTCAGCTCAAAATTCTTTTTAATAGACTCTTAACAAGGTCATATTGATCTAAATTACCTCCCACGCCACTGCGTGTTGGATCTGTTCAGCGTTGGCAGACCCGACAACTGGGAAAGTCGCGTGCGACAGATTGACAGCAGGGTCCCCACCCGCTGTCAATCATTTTAAATTTAACAGCTGACCCGCCTCCCATCCTGTCCGCTGAGCACAATTCCGGCCTTGCATCTCAGGAGAAGAGCAACAGGCTGTCACAGCGACTCCCTGAACGACCACGCAACTGACAGCTAACTCTCAGCACATGAGCGGGAGTTATCTCTAAAATTAACTCAGGGCTACAGTCATGCTTAGGAATAGGAAGGCCATTCAACCCCTCGAGGCTGTTCCACCATTGATTGAGATCCTGGATGACCTGTATCCTAACACCATCTACCCACCTTGGCTTCATATTCCCAATACCGCTGGCCAGCAAATATCTATCAATCTAAGAGTTGAAATGATTAACTGAGCAAGCATCGACTGCTTTTTATGGGAGAGAGTTCCACACTTCTATCACTCTTTGCATGAAAAAGTGTTTTCTAACTTCTCTGCTGGATGGCCTGGCTCTCATTTCAAGTGAAAATGGTTGCGGTTGTTAACTTGCAGGCCAATCATCCCAGCCCCAGGACATCGCTGCAGGAGTTGGTCAGGGCAGTGTCCTAGGCCCAACCATCTTCAGTTGCTTCATCAATGACCTTAACTCCATCATAAGGTCAGAAGTGGGAATGTTTGCTGATGATTGCACAGTGTTCAGTGCCGTCCAGTCCAGTCGCCCTCTTCACAGCCATCGCTCTCCAGCACGCGCTGTGCCTTGAAACGGCATTGTCCTTTGAAGGCCCTGATCTGTTGATGGTCCTTGCAGGTCGAGGCCGCCACACCACACCACACATCTACACTGCACTGTTAATATATCAATGTACATTAAATGGTAGGACACTGAGAAGTGTAGAGGAACAAAGGGACCTTGGAGTGCAGTTCCACGGATCCCTGAAGGTAGCAGGCCAGGTAGATAAGGTGGTTAAGAAGGCATACAGAATGCCCAGGTCCAGGTCGCTGATTGGAACGTGGGCAGGTACAGCAGGAGCGACGTGATTGGGGCCCAGGAGAGGCATGAGTTCGGGGCCCAGAAGAGGTGAGGGCCCAGGGGCAGCACGGACCAGCCCACACTGCGATACGTGTGCGCACTAGGTCCGTGCAGCAGAGCTGGTCTCCAGTCGTCTTGGTTAACTCTTGCCACTGGACCAAGACCTAGCTCTGCCAAGCCCGTGTGGTGGCTGGTGTGCAACGGCCACCACACGTTAAAAAAATCCACGCACAGGCATCTTCCACCCTTAAGGATGTAGTTCGGGACCTGGAATATTCGGTCCTTCATTGAAACGCCTGTGAACGCATTCCTTTTTGGCGTGGAAGCAAGTCATTCTCGATGTGAGGGACCGCCTATGATGATGTTCAGTGCCAATCTCAACTCCTCAGATAATGAAGTTGTCGATGCCCACATGTAGCAAAGGGGTTTTCCAACATAGTTAGCTTAGGTGGTTGTCCAGGAATCGAGTGTGACTTGCACCCATCGTGGGGTGGTGGGGGGACGGGAGTTGTGAGGGCTAGGCGGGGGGGCGGTTAGAGGGTGCAGCTCTGGGCCCTTCTGGCCGAAAGCTAAAGATATTCTATTTAAAAAGCAATAATTTACCATTGCCACAAACTCCGTACCCTCGCCAGCGCTTCCATCCCTTTCCCCCACTCCCTGGCCACTGTCTCAGGTGGAGCAAGATTGTTCGCAACATTCGCCATCATAGAAACATAGAAACATAGAAATTTACAGCGCGGAGGGAGGCCATTTCGGCCCATCATGTCCCCGCCGGCCGATAAAGAGCCGCACGGTCCTCGGTCAGCAGCCCTGAAGGTTACATATAAACCGATGAACAATGAACAATGGCAGAACGGTAAAGAGCACCCAGCCCAACCAGTCCACCCCACACAACTGCGACACCCCTTGCACTGAAACATTCTACACTCCACCCCAGCCGGAGCCATCCAATTTGACCCCCGAGCTGAGCTTCCCACGACTGATCCTCTCCATTAGCAAGACCGCCCCATGCGTTCCCACCAAGTGTGCTTAGCATTGGGGTCAGAGCAGGTGGAACTGGAGGGGTTCCTGATGGGCGACATGGTCCCTCCATCCAGTCTACTTTTCTGATGATGGGATGGGTGTGAGTCAGGAGGTGAGGGCGGTGGGGGGGCTTCGGGACGGGGTGAAGGGGAAGTTGTGGGAACGAATGAGTACTTGCCCTAATTCAATCATACTTTATGAACCTTCAGAAAGGGAGATGGAGTCCCAATGCAACCGAGGTCTTGCCCCTCCCTCCTCCCTGTCCACCTTACACTTCCGCAATGCCCTCCCAGACACAAGAATGTTGGTGCCACAGTGTTTAGGAGAACCTGGGATTTGGCAGAACCGGGGGCGGATTATGGGACTTGGATCACTAAAGGATTGTGTTAGCAATGAGAAGGAGAATGGGAATATGGACTCGTTGGCACTGGACAGGGTGTGAGGAAGGTTCTAGGGTTGCCAGCACTAGAATCTTACAGCACACAAGGAGGCCATTCGACCCATCATACCTCTGCCAGCTCTTTGAAAGAGCTGTCCAATTTAGTCCCACATTCCAGTTCTGTTCTCCAAAACCCTGCAAATGAGTCCTCTTCAAGTACACTAGCTTTTAACATTCGAAGAGATAGAATCGTAGGGCTCAATTTTCCCCAAAGCATTTTTTTGGCGTGCATGAAGAGTTCTGCTCGATTTTTGGGGGCCTAAGTATGGCAAAAAAACAATTCTAAGTTTCCCGTTAGATTTCTTCATTTTGGCGTGACATAACCCGACCTTTAGTTTTGGGGGTGGAGACTTAATTTGCGCCAAAAAGATTGGGCTGTCATGGTAACCAGGGACACAATGCGAGCTGAGGCTGCAAAGACAAGCATACAGCCAGCTCCCAACACATAAAAAGAATTGAAAAACACATAGCAGCAACTTACCTCCAACCCTGCCGGTCTGGTCTCTCTCTCTCTCTCTCTCTCACGTGAACCGGGACCGAGAATGGGACCGAACAGACTTTGGGCAGGGTTGGATGTAAGTTGCTGCTATGTGTTTTTCAATTCTTTCAGGGTGTCCGGGCATCTGCTGTGCCCATTTCCTTACCTGCACGGATTTCCTTAACTCGAGGGAAGGTTTTTCTGCAGAGGCCACATACGCTGGCCTAAGCACAACTGCAGTAACTCTCAGCTGGCCAAATTTCCCTAAATGGCCAGAAGTGGCATAGGTGACTGGTTACGCCCCCTTTGGCTGAAAAAAAAACTGACCGAAAAAAAATTGTAACTAACCAAGTTACACTGGTGCAAATTGATCGGGGAAACTGTGGTTTTTCAATTTAGGCCAAAAAAAGCGGCCTACTCAAAAAAAACGGCGCGAATCACTGGGGAAAAATGAGCCTATAGACTCATCGAAATTTATGGCACAGAAGGAGGCCATTTGGCCCAGCGTGTCAGTGCCATCCGAAAAAGAGCTATCCAGCCTAATCCCACTTTCCAGCTCTTGGTCAGTAGCCCTGTCAGTTACGACACTTCAAGTGCACATCCAAGTATTTTTTAAATGCGATGAGGGTTTCTGTCTCTACCACCCTTTCAGGCAGTGAGTTCCAGACCCCACCACCTTCTGCATGAAAAATGTTCTCCTCAACTTCTCTCTAATCCTTCTACCAATTACTTTAAATCTTTGCCTCCTGGTTATTGACCCCTCTGCTAATTGCTTCATCGATGAGACGTGATTGTGAAATAATTACTTGTTTACATTGCAATTCCTCATGATAAATGCTTACCCAGGGAGTTCCGTTAAGAAAGGCAACTTTGAGTGATTGACATGAATATGTTATTCACAAATCACGAGGAGTAAGATTCCTGGACAGAAAGCGTGCACAACAAAGGCAAGACTTTGCGTTGCATTTAGATGTGATTTAATTGAACTAGCTTTCATGTGACGTTGTTTACACATAGTCTGGGATCTGGAGCATGTTTAGTTGCGAAGATCGAGCTGGGTTTCCCTTTAAGGACACGGCTCAGGTATTTCCTGTGTGCGGTGGGCTATATAAGCACATTCAGGGTCAACTGGAGGGTAATTATTGAACAGCGTCACTGTAGATAGGCAGGAAAATTGAAAAGGCAGGAAACTGGGCTGCAGGACAAGTTGTAGAGAAATGATTCTGTTCGACGTTAAGTGCAATGACCTGCCGGTGCGAGGGAAGCAATGCATGTGCTTTATTTTGTATTGTTATGTAAAAATAATTAGTGCCTGTTGAACTAAGTGACTCCATTCATATTTATCGCTCTGTACCTTTCAACTTGCTGTGGAATGAAGCAGCTTAATGAGCGAGGCCAGGCTTCACCTCACCCCATCTAATGCAGTCTACCTTCGGAGAGATTGAAGAAATACAAGTGCAAAAATGTTAAAATTTTCATCCTTGTTTTCAAATCCCTCCATGGCCTCACCCCTCCCTATCTCTGTAACCTCCTCCAGCCCCACGACCCGCACCGCCCCCCTCCCCCACCCCCGCTCCGCCCTCCGAGATCTCTGCACTTCTCTTATTCTCGCCTCTTGTTCATCCCCGATTTTAATCGCGTCACCATCGGTGGCCGTGCCTTCAGCTGCCTGGGCCCTAAGCTTTGGAAATGCCTCACTAAACCTCTCCGCCTCTCTAGCTCTATTTCCTCTTTTAAGGTGCTGCTTATAACGTACCTCTTTTGACCAAGTCTGCCCTAATTTCCCCTTATGTGGCTCGGTGTCAAATGTTGTTTGATAACGCTCCTGTGAAGCACCTTGGGAGGTTTTAGGATGTTAAAGGCACTATATAAATGCAAGTTTTAGTTGTTGTTGATCTATTATTACTCCCCTTGTCTTGCGACTGTACCAGTCAATGTAGTGTAGTGTTGTCAACTTGTGTAAAGGCAAGGTGCTGAGACAGCCTCAGGAGCCTATAACAGCACTGAACCCGCGAGAGGATCTGTGTGAGACCCGAATTCAGAACACTCGCTTTCTTTCTGTTTTCATATCTGTTTGGCATTTTGAGATAAGAACATAGGAAATAGGAGCAGGAGTAGGCCATACGGCCTCTTGAGCCTGCTCCGCCATTCAATAAGCTCATGGCTGATCTGATCATGGACTCAGCTCCACTTCCCTGCCCGCTCCCCATAACCCCTTATTCCCTTATCGCTCAAAAATCCGTCTATGTCCGCCTTAAATATATTCAATGACCCAGCCTCCACAACTCCCTGGGGCAGAGAATTCCACAGATTTACAATCCTCTGAGAGAAGAAACTCCTCCTCATCTCAGTTTTATTCTGAGACTATGTCCCCTAGTTTTAGTTCCCCCTATGAGTGGAAATATCCTCTCTGCATCCACCTTGTCGAGCCCCCTCATTATCTTATATGTTTCGATAAGATCACCTCTCACTCTTCTGAACTCCAATGAGTATAGTCCCAACCTACTCAATCTTTCCTCATAAGTGACCAATGTACATTTACCACATAGACTCACTTGAATTTATATATAGCCTTTAACATAGTAAAAGGTCCCAAGGCTCTTTGACATCCCCCCCCCCTGCCCCCCCGCTGCCCCCCCCCCACCTCCCACTGCCCCCAATCGTAAGTTCAGAAAAAATTCACTGCGTCTCCAATGGCAGCTGGTAATTATTTCGCCATTCACACCCTATCTCGATTAACCTTTTTCTAACTTCTGCCATTAGTCAGAATGTCAGCCCATCATCCCTTTTGTCTCTCTAATCTCTCCTGTCTTCCACCCTATCACTTACCTCCCCTTTTGTTCTTTCCTCCTCTCCCCCTTTCAGTGCTCCTTAAGAATCCGTTCATTTCGAACATTCGCCAGTTCTGACGAAGGGTCATCGACCCGAAACTTTAACTCTGCTTCCTCTCCACAGATGCTGCCTGACCCGCTGAGATTTCCAGCAGTTTCTGTTTTTATGTCCCAAGGCGGTTCAAAGGAGCGTTATCAAACAAAATTTGACACCGAGCCTCACAAGGAGAAATTAGGACGGATGAGCAAAAGCTTGGTCAAAGAGGTAAGTTTTAAGGAGCATCTTATAGGAGGAGGTAGAGGAGTGGAGATGTTTAGGGAGGGAACTCCAGAGCTTAAGGCCTCGGCAGCTGAAGGCACGGCCGCCAATGATGGAGTGATTAAAATCGAGGATGCGCAAGAGGCCAGGATTTGAGGAGCGCAGAGATCTCAGGAGGCTGGTGCGAGGTTACAGAGCTAGGGAGGGGCGAGGCCGTGGAGGGATTTGGAAAACAAGGATGAGAATTTTATAATTGAGGCATTGCCAGACCGGGAGCCAATGTAGGTCAGCAACCACAGGGGTGATGGGTGAACGGGACTTGGTGAAAATTCGGATTCAGCAGTAGAGTTGTGGATATAGGAAGTCTGTGTATATTCCAAAGGATCTCCATTGTATTGCTGATGAGAATGTGCTGTAATATTAACTCTGGGCTACAAATACATAAGAAGATAAGAAATAGGAGAAGGAATAGGCCATCTGGCCCCTAGAGCCTGCTTACAATAATTTTTAAATGAAAGAAAATCTTTCTGGATGCCATGTCTTGGTTGGTTCCACATAATTCACCATTTTAATTCCCTCTCTCATTAAATTTTAATGTACTTTAGTTTTGCATCTAATTGAACTTATTCAAACCTATTCTGACTCTTTCTCTTCTTTAGTAATGGCAGCAGCCTGTTTTGAATTGGTCTCTAGCTCTCGATGATAATTCTTCAGATACTGAACGCCATCTGGTATAAATACTGACATGGGCCAATGCAAATCTTTGTGTAACAAAACGTTCAGCCAGAGGTGAATGACAAGGCTGATGCAAGAGAGAGTAAAGCTTTGCAACAATGTGAAGGATGTGAGCAGCAGGGTGCAACAGTGCAACTTAATGATAGGGGGTCTCTCGTTACAGCGTGACGGGCAAATGTTGACATAGGGCTTTCCCATGAGAAATGTCGAGAGAAGATTTTTACGTCTTTTATATATATGTTCACACAGGAGTTTCATGTTTGCATAATGTTGCCCAAACAAAAGGCAGCACTACAAGATGCACTGCATCAACTCGCCAAGGCTTCTTCAGCAGCACCTCCCAAACCCGCGATCTCTACCACCTGGAAGGCCAAGAGCAGCAGGCACATGGGAACACCATCACCTCCACGATCCCCTCCGAGTCACACACCATCCTGACTTGGAAATATCGCCGTTCCTTCATATCGCTGGGTTAAAATCCTGGAACTCCCTCCCGAACAGCACTGTGGGAGTACCTTCACCACACGGACTGCAGCGGTTCAAGAAGGCTGGGGGAAAGAGAGAGAGCCTGTTTTGGGGTGGCGGGGTCGGCGGGGTGGAGGGGAAGAGAGAGCCTGTTTGGGGGCGGGGGGGAGAGAGAGACTGGTTGGGGGAGGGAGAGAGAGCCTGGTTGGGAGAGGGGTGGGAAGAGATGGGGTGGTGGGGGGAGAGAGAACCTGGTTAGGGGGGGAGAAAGATACTGGATGGGGGCGGGGGAGGGGGAGAGAAACTGGTTGGGGGAGAGAGAGAGAGAGCTTGGTCGGGGCGCGGGGAGGGTGGTGGGAAGAGATGGGGTGGGAGGAGTGGTGGAGAGAGCCTGGTTTGGGGGGGGGGAGAGACGGGATGGGCGGGGAAGAGAGCTTTGTTGGGAGAGGAGAGAGAGAGCATGTTTGCGGGGGGGTGGGGAGATAGCCTGGTTGGGGGAGAGAGAGACTGGTTGGCGGGGGGAGGGGTGGGTTCAGGGAGAGCTTGGTTGGGGGAGGGAAGGGAGAGATGGGGTGGGGGGGGTGAGAGCCTCATTGGGGGAGGGGAGAGAGAGCTTGTTTGGGTGGGGGAGAGAGCCTGGTTGGGGGAGAGAGAGACTGGTTGGTGGGGGGAGGGGTGGGTTCAGGGAGAGCTTGGTTGGAGGAGGGTAGGGAGAGACGGGGTGGGGGGGTGAGAGCCTCATTGGGGGAGGGGAGAGAGAGCTTGTTTGGGTGGGGGAGAGAGGCTGGTTGGTGCGGGGGGAGTCTGTTTAGGGGGGATGGAGCCTGGTTGCGGCGGGGAGAGAGAAACTAGTTGGGGGAGGCAGGGAGAGAGAGACTGGTTGGCGGGGGGAGAGAAAGACTGGTCGGGAGGGTGGGAAGAGATGGGGTGGCGGGTGGTGAGAGAGAACCTGATTGGGGGGGACAAAGAGACTGGTTGGGGGACGGAGAGGGACTGGTTTGGGGGGAAGTGAGAGAGCCTGGTTGGGGCGGGGGGTGGGAAGAGATGGGGTGTGGGGGGTGAGAGAGAACCTGGTTAGGGGGAAGAAAGAGACTGGTTGGGGGTGGGGGAGAGAGAGAGAGACTGGTTGGGGGGGAGAGACACTGGTTGGGGGAGAGAGAGAGACCCTTGTTTGGGGTGGTGGTGGGAAGAGATGGGGTGGGGGGGAGGAGAGAGCCTGGTTTGGGGGGGGAGAGACATAGAAACATAGAAACATAGAAAATAGGTGCAGGAGTAGGCCATTCGGCCCTTCTAGCCTGCACCGCCATTCAATGAGTTCATGGCTGAACATGCAACTTCAGTACCCCATTCCTGCTTTCTCACCATACCCCTTGATTCCCCTAGTAGTAAGGACTTCATCTAACTCCTTTTTGAATATATTTAGTGAATTGGCCTCAACAACTTTCTGTGGTAGAGAATTCCACAGGTTCACCACTCTCTGGGTGAAGAAATTCCTCCTCATCTCGGTCCTAAATGGCTTCCCCCTTATCCTTAGACTGTGTCCCCTGGTTCTGGACTTCCCCAACATTGGGAACATTCTTCCTGCATCTAACCTGTCTAACCCCGTCAGAATTTTAAACATTTCTATGAGGTCCCCTCTCATTCTTCTGAACTCCAGTGAATACAAGCCCAGTTGATCCAGTCTTTCTTGATAGGTCAGTCCCGCCATCCCGGGAATCAGTCTGGTGAACCTTTGCTGCACTCCCTCAATAGCAAGAATGTCCTTCCTCAGGTTAGGAGACCAAAACTGTACACAATACTCCAGGTGTGGCCTCACCAAGGCCCTGTACAATTGTAGCAACACCTCCCTGCCCTTGTACTCAAATCCCCTCGCTATGAAGGCCAACATGCCATTTGCTTTCTTAACCGCCTGCTGTACCTGCATGCCAACCTTCAATGACTGATGTACCATGACACCCAGGTCTCTTTGCACCTCCCCTTTTCCTAATCTGTCACCATTCAGATAATAGTCTGTCTCTCTGTTTTTACCACCAAAGTGGATAACCTCACATTTATCCACATTATACTTCATCTGCCATGCATTTGCCCACTCACCTAACCTATCCAAGTCACTCTGCAGCCTCATAGAATCCTCTTTGCAGCTCACACTGCCACCCAACTTAGTGTCATCCGCAAATTTGGAGATACTACATTTAATCCCCTCGTCTAAATCATTAATGTACAGTGTAAACAGCTGGGGCCCCAGCACAGAACCTTGCGGTACCCCACTAGTCACTGCCTGCCATTCTGAAAAGTACCCATTTACTCCTACTCTTTGCTTCCTGTCTGACAACCAGTTCTCAATCCATGTCAGCACACTACCCCCAATCCCATGTGCTTTAACTTTGCGCATTAATCTCTTGTGTGGGACCTTATTGAAAGCCTTCTGAAAGTCCAAATATACCACATCAACTGGTTCTCCCTTGTCCACTCTACTGGAAACATCCTCAAATAATTCCAGAAGATTTGTCAAGCATGATTTCCCTTTCACAAATCCATGCTGACTTGGACCTATCATATTATCTCTTTCCAAATGCACTGCGATGACATCCTTAATAATTGATTCCATCATTTTACCCACTACCGATGTCAGGCTGACCGGTCTGTAATTCCCTGTTTTCTCTCTCCCTCCTTTTTTAAAAAGTGGGGTTACATTGGCTACCCTCCACTCCATAGGAACTGATCCAGAGTCAATGGAATGTTGGAAAATGACTGTCAATGTATCCACTATTTCCAAGGCCACCTCCTTAAGTACTCTGGGATGCAGTCCATCAGGCCCTGGGGATTTATCGGCCTTCAATCCCATCAATTTCCCCAACACAATTTCCCGACTAATAAGGATTTCCCTCAGTTCCTCCTCCTTACTAGACCCTCCGACCCCTTTTATATCCGGAAGGTTGTTTGTGTCCTCCTCAGTGAATACCGAACCAAAGTACTTGTTCAATTGGTCCTCCATTTCTTTGTTCCCCGTTATGACTTCCCCTGATTCTGACTGCAGGGGACCTACGTTTGTCTTTACTAACCTTTTTCTCTTTACATATCTATAGAAACTTTTGCAATCCGTCTTAATGTTCCCTGCAAGCTTCTTCTCGTACTCCATTTTCCCTGCCCTAATCAAATCCTTTGTCCTCCTCTGCTGATTTCGAAATTTCTCCCAGTCCCCGGGTTCTCTGCTATTTCTGGCCAATTTGTATGCCACTTCCTTGGCTTTAATGCTATCCCTGATTTCCCTTGATAGCCACGGTTGAGCCACCTTCCCTTTTTTATTTTTACGACAGACAGGAATGTACAATTGTTGTAGTTCATCCATGCGGTCTCTAAATGTCTGCCATTGCCCATCCACAGTCAACCCCTTCAGTATCATTCGCCAATCTATCCTAGCCAATTCACGCCTCATACCTTCAAAGTTACCCTTCTTTAAGTTCTGGACCATGGTCTCTGAATTAACTGTTTCATTCTCCATCCTAATGCAGAATTCCACCATATTATGGTCACTCTTCCCCAAGGGGCCTCGCACAACGAGATTGCTAATTAATCCTCTCTCATTACACAACACCCAGTCTAAGATGGCCTCCCCCCTAGTTGGTTCCTCGACATATTGGTCTAAAAAACCATCCCTTATGCACTCCAGGAAATCCTCCTCTACCGTATTGCTTCCAGTTTGGTTAATCCAATCTATGTGCATATTAAAGTCACCCATTATAACTGCTGCACCTTTATTGCACGCACCCCTAATTTCATGTTTGATGCCCTCCCCAACATCACTACTACTGTTTGGAGGTCTGTACACAACTCCCACTAACATTCTCTGTCCTTTGGTATTCTGCAGCTCCACCCATATAGATTCCACATCATCCAAGCCAATGTCCTTCCGAAATATTGCCTTAATTTGCTCCTTAACCAGCAATGCTACCCCACCTCCTTTTCCTTTTATTCTATCTTTCCTGAATGTTGAATACCCCTGGATGTTGAGTTCCCAGCCCTGATCATCCTGGAGCCACGTCTCCGTAATCCCAATCACATCATATTTGTTAACATCTATTTGCACAGTTAATTCATCCACTTTATTGCGGATACTCCTTGCATTAAGACACAAAGCCTTCAGGCTTGTTCTTTTAACACCCTTTGTCCTTTTAGAATTTTGCTGTACAGTGGCCCTTTTTGTTCTTTGCCTTGGGTTTCTCTGCCCTCCACTTTTCCTCATCTCCTTTCTGTCTTTTGCTTTTGCCTCCTTTTTGTTTCCCTCTGTCTCCCTGCATTGGTTCCCATCCCTCTGCCATATCAGTTTAAATCCTCCCCAACAGCACTAGCAAACACTCCCCCTAGGACATTGGTTCCGGTCCTGCCCAGGTGCAGACCGTCCGGTTTGTACTGGTCCCACCTCCCCCAGAACCGGTTCCAATGCCCCAGGAATTTGAATCCCTCCCTGTTGCACCACTGCTCAAGCCACGTATTCATCTGCGCTATCCTGCGATTCCTACTCTGACTATCACGTGGCACTGGTAGCAATCCCAAGATTACTACTTTTGAGGTCCTACTTTTTAATTTAGCTCCTACCTCCTTAAATTCGTTTCGTAGGACCTCATCCCTTTTTTTACCTATGTCGTTGGTACCAATGTGCACCACGACAACTGGCTGTTCTCCCTCCCTTTTTAGAATGTCCTGCACCCGCTCCGAGACATCCTTGACCCTTGCACCAGGGAGGCAACATACCATCCTGGAGTGTCGGTTGCGGCCGCAGAAACACCTATCTATTCCCCTCACCATTGAATCCCCAATCACTATTGCTCTCCCACTCTTTTTCCTGCCCTCCTGTGCAGCAGAGCCAGCCACGGTGCCATGAACTTGGCTGCTGCTGCCCTCCCCTGATGAGTCATCCCCCTCAACAGTACCCAAAGCAGTGTATCTGTTTTGCAGGGGGTTGACCACAGGGGACTCCTGCACTACCTTCCTTACACTGCTCTTCCTGTTGGTCTTCCATTTCCTATCTGGCTGTGGACCCTTTCCCTGCGGTACGACCAACTCGCTACACGTGATACTCACGTCATTCTCAGCATCGTGGATGCTCCAGAGTGAATCCACCCTCAGCTCCAACTCCGCAACGCGGTCTGTCAGGAGCTGGAGGCGGATACACTTCCCGCACACGTAATCGTCAGGGACACCGGAAGTGTCCCTGAGTTCCCACATGGTACAGGAGGAGCATAACACCCGACCGAGCTCTCCTGCCATGACTTAACCCTTATATACACTTAAATTGGCAACAACAATGTTAAAAGTTACTCACTGATATAGAAGAGAAAAAAGAAAAACTACTCACCAATCACCAGCCAATCACTTACCCTCTTGGCTGTGACGTCACCTTTTGATCTCTTTCTACTTCTTTTTTGCCTTCTCCCTGTAGCTGCACAAGTCCCGCCTTTTATAGGCCTCTCCGCGCACCTCATCGACGCTGCTCCCGACTGCCGCCGACGCTGGGCCCCGGACTCCCTGCTGTGCCTTTTATAGGCCTCACCAACGCTCCTCGACGCTGCTCCCGACTGCCGCCGACGCTGGGCCCCGGACTCCCTGCTGTGCCTTTTATAGGCCGCTCCACGCACCTCCTCAACGCTGCTCCCGACTGCTGCCGACGCTGGGCCCCGGACTCCCTGCTGTGCCTTTTATCGGCCTCACCACGCACCTCCTCGACGCTGCTCCCGACTGCCGCCGACGCTGGGCCCCGGACTCCCTGCTGTGCCTTTTATAGGCCTCACCACGCACCTCCTCGACGCTGCTCCCGACTGCCGCCGACGCTGGGCCCCGGACTCCCTGCTGTGCCTTTTATAGGCCGCTCCACGCACCTCCTCGACGCTGCTCCCGAATGCCGTCGACGCTGGGCCCCGGACTCCCTGCTGTGCCTTTTATAGGCCTCACCAACGGACCTCCTCGACGCTGCTCCCGACTGCCGCCGACGCTGGGCCCCGGACTCCCTGCTGTGCCTTTTATAGGCCTCACCACGCACCTCCTCGACGCTGCTCCCGACGGGATGGGGGGGGAGAGAGCTTGGTTGGGAGAGGGGAGAGAGAGCATGTTTGCAGGGGGGTGGGGTGGGGAGAGAACCTTGTTGGTGGGGGAGAGAGAGACTGGTTGGTGGGGGGGTGGGGGCAGAAAGAGCTTGGTTGAGGAGGCTGGGGAGAGACGAGGTGGGGGGGTGGGAGAGAGCGTGGTTGGGGGGGGAGGATGGAGCCTATTTGTTGGGGTGGGTGAGGGAGGGGGAAGAGCCTGGTTGGGGGATGAGAGAGAAATGGAGTGCGGGGTGGGGGAGAGAGGGAACTCAGGGAAGACAAATCACGTTATTCCAACCCCCTTTACACCCACACCTGACATCGTCTGAGTGGATGACACTTCATACCCAATAAACCTGTTAACAATCCGCACACAATGCCACATCTACCCATCTATGGGCGGGGGGCGGGAGCGGGGGGAAGGTTGCGGGGGAGGGGTAAGGTCATGCACTTGGCACTGGGTTAAGGGGGGACTTTGGCTGTGGGAGGCAGTACGTGCTTGGATAAAGGACTTTGGCTGGGGGAGGGATGTGTCCTTTCTGATTTCTGAAGTCCAAATGGATCATGTTACAATGTTCAAAGTTAGGCTGGTCGGTTCCATTCACACATTCCAGAGAAACTCCAAGGGGACCAATCAGCAATAGGTCATGTGATAATGGATAGCCAATCAGAGAAACGCCTCTTTTTTTTACCCAGCGAGATGTTGTGATCTGGAACGCGCTGCCTGAAAGGACGGTGGCAGCAGAGTCAATCATAACTTTCAAAAGACAAGTGGATGAATACTTGAAAGGGAAATATTTTCAAGGCTCTGGGACTAACCGGATCGATCTTTCAGAGAGCCGGCACAGGCATGCTGGGCTGAATGGCCTCCTTCTGTGCTGTATGATTCAATGGGCTAGAAATTGCGTAGCGCCCTGTTTGGGGGCGATAGTTTTTGCGGGAGCGCCAAAGTGACGGCGGGCGCGACACAACTGATTCTGTCGCGAACTTCCACACGAGCGCTCCCAGAGGGAAATGGAACACTAAATCAAACACTGCCATTTCCCTTAGAGCACTAAAAGGAATGAGAGGGATGGTATTGGCAGAGCGTTGATCAATGATCCGTGCAGCGCTGACGGTTTCACAGGCTCCTTCTCTCGCTCACAGAGAAGGGCCAACGCTGTGATCATTGAAAGCTAAGGCTGGGAATGGTCGTCAACAGCACCCGTGATTTCACAGAGCAGCCCCAAGCTGCAGGGCTGCCAAAAAAATTAAAACACATCACTGTGAGGACATTATTACATTTTGCCCTACCTGACCATCACTGCCTTTAAATATCGCTCCCCAAGCGGCCGGCCAAGGTGACAACGCCTTTTGCAGCTGCCGGTGTTGACTCCCGGCGGTACTGCAGGGGACGGGAGCGAATATTGCATCCGGGGCGGTAATGGGACGCTGCGCACCGGATTATGTCATGACCTCGAGGCTGCAGGAGATCGAGGCGGTAAGCTTTAACGCTAATCCGTCATGCAAATTCGCGGACGTCAGTAATTGTGCCGCGCCCGGTCGGTAAGCCGTTACCGCCCCACTATCGCCCCCCGGAGGTGCAAAAGAGGCCAATTTCTCCCCAATCATCCTCATCATAGACGGTCCCATCGAAATCGAGGAAGACATGCTTCCACTCTAAAAGTGAGTTCTCAGGTGACTGAACAGTCCAATACGGGAATTACAGTCTCTGTCACAGGTGGGACAGACAGTGGTTGAAGGAAAGGGTGGGTGGGGAGTCTGGTTTGCCGCACGCTCCTTCCGCTGCCTGTGCTTGGTTTCTGCATGCTCTCGGCGATGAGACTCGAGGTGCTCAGTGCCCTCCCGGATGCTCTTCCTCCACTTTGGGCAGTCTTGGGTCAGGGATTCCCAGGTGCCGGTGGGGATGTTGCATTTTATCAAGGAGGCTTTGAGGGTGTCCTTGAAACGTTTCCTCTTCCCACCGAGGCTCGCTTTCCGTGTAGGAGTTCCGAGTAGAGCGCTTGCTTTGGGAGTCTTGTGTCAGGCATGCAGACAATGTGGCCCGCCCAATGGAGTTGGTCGAGTGTGGTCGGTGCTTCCATGCTGGAACTGTTGAGCCTGATCGAGGACACTGACGTCAGTGCGTCTGTCCTCCCAGGGGATTTGCACGATCTTGTTGAGCTATGTTGAAGTGGGTGCAGATGTATCATAGAAATTTACATCACGGAAGGAGGCCATTTCAGCCCATCGTGTCAGCTATCCATCCTAATCCCACTTTCCAGCTCTTGGTGTGTAGCCTGGAAGACTGGAGGGAATCAGATCAAGCTGCCGGTCCAGACAGCATTTACCCAAGTTTGCTCAATGGAATGGGAGCTGTGCAAGGAGCACCCCTTCCTCGTATATTTAATGGCTCACTGGAGTCTGGGATAATTCCTCGCGACTGGAGGGAGGCTAATGATTGTACCAATATTAAAAAAGGGCATCAAGTCAGAACCAGGAAAGTGCAGGACCATTCGCCAATTATAGAAAAGTTGTTAGGAGGGTCATTAGGAATACTCTGTATGAACAACTTGCCTGAGAAAAGTTATTAGAGACCCTGGAAAAGAAAGTCATGTCTTACCAACCTGGTTGAATTCTAAGAGAGGATTAATAATGTAGGTCGCCCTGTCGACATTGTAGCTGTGGATTTTCATAAAGCTTTTTCGCAAGATGCCGCATAATAGGTTACTATATAAAGTAGAGTCCTGTGGGATTGGAGGGCGGATCCAGGGTTGGAAAGGAAATTGGTTATATTTTCAGATTCTTATCATTAATGACTCTGTGTGGAGACCGGATAATGGAAGTGTCCCACAGGGATTGGTATTAGAAGGGAAAATAATGTCTTGAATTTATATAGCCCTCAGGATGTCCCAAAGTCCCGAAGTACTTTTGAAGTGTAGCCACTGTTGTAATGTTGGAAACACAGCTCACAGCAAGCTCCCACAAAACAGCAATGGGATAATGACAGGTTAATCTGTTGTTTAGTGATGTGTTGAGGGATGAATATTGGCCAGGATACTGGGGATAACTCCTGCCTTTCTTCATAATAGTGCCACAGGATCTTTTACGTCCAGCTGAGAGAGGAGGCAGGGCCTCGGTTTAACTTCTTATCTTAAAGACAGCAGTGCAGCACCCCCTCAGTACTGCATTGGAGATCAGCCTAGATTATTGTGCTCAAATCTCTGGAGCGGGACTTGAACCCACAACCTTCATGACTCCGAGGCGAGTGTTCTACCCACTGAGCCAAACATGACTCCATTACACATCACGATGGATATCAATGTTCTGGATAAAGGCGCTGGGGCACTGTCAGAAAATTTGCGTATGACATGAAGATTTGTTCCAGGAGCAGAACCTTAAAGCGAAAATAAGATTCCAATCAGATCTAGTTTGCAGTCGGATCTACAGCATGAGACCACAGCATAGAATCATAGAAACATTACGACACAGACGGAGGCCATTCAGCCCATCGTGTCCGTGCCGGTCAATAAAGACCTACCAAGCCTAATTCCACTTTCCAGCACTTGGTCCGTAGCCCTGTCGATCACGCCTCTTTAAGTGCACAGTCAAGTACTTTTTAAATGGGATAGACAGATGATGGGAGGACAAATGCAGATGACATTTAATTGTGATAAATGTAATGTGATACCCGTGGGTCTGGCGAAAGCCAATCACATCTATAGCTTGCTGTGTTCCGAATTAAACTTTGTTGAGTGGGAAAGGGGCTTCAG
This sequence comes from Pristiophorus japonicus, assembly GCF_044704955.1. Taxonomy (NCBI): domain Eukaryota; kingdom Metazoa; phylum Chordata; class Chondrichthyes; family Pristiophoridae; genus Pristiophorus; species Pristiophorus japonicus. Next base: position 528,345,983 of record NC_091977.1, read on the forward strand.
TCTTGTAGTGCCTGATTCCCTGAAGTTTCAAGACCAATGCTGAGAAGCCAGGGCGAAAGCAAATAGGACAGAATCATTGAATAGTACAGCACAGAAGGAAGCCATTCGGCCCATCGAGTCCGCACCGGCTCTTTCAAAGAGCAATCCAGTTAGTCCCATCCCCCCACTCTTTCCCCATAGGCCTGCACATTTTTCCTCTTTTAAGTATTAATAGTATTGCAAGGTCAATCCAATATAAAATAAAAAGCACCACACTGTCCTTGTGCAAGACCTTGTCGAGGCTCCAATGCCGTGATCAGCTCTGGTCCCGTCACACGGTGAGAGGTATTGATGTCCTGCAAAAGCTACGAAGGTGGGTCACCAGATGAATACCTCATTTTAAAACCCTCAGTTAACACAATAGGTTCAGAAACCTGTGGCATGCGTATGCATTGTTTGGGAAGGATGAACAGGCTGGGTTTCTTTTCCCTTGAAAAAAGAAGGCTGAGGGGTGAGCTAATAGAGGGCTTTAAAATGATGAAAGGTTTTGATAGAGTGGATGCAGAGAGAATGTTTCCACTTGTGGGGAAGAGCATAACTAGAGACCATCAATAAAAGTTAGTCACCAAGAAATCCAATAGGGAATTTAGAAGAAACCTCTTTACCCAGAGAGTGGTGAGAATGTGGAACTTGCTGCCACAGGGAGTGGTTGAGGCGAATAGTATCGATGCATTTAAAGGCGAGGTTAGACCAGCGTATGAGGTGGAAGGGAACAGAGGGTTACGCTGATAGATTTAGATGAGGAAAGACGGGAGGAAGCTCAAGTGGAGCATAAACGCCGGCATGGCCTGGTTGAGCCGAATAGCCTGTATCTGTGCCGTATATCCACTGTGATGTCCCTCAGAACTCAATCTTTGCCCCTTTCCTCATTGTTTATCTGCTTACATTTGCTAACATTATCCAGGTGTTTGGGATCAGGGTCCATCTGTCCGTACACTAGTGATGCTCAGCTTTATCAATCCACCTCCTCGTGATGCCCGAGACTGGTGCTGCCTTTGCGATAAAGGACCAATTGGGTGCTCCGGGTGTGAGCAAGCTCCCCCATTGAGAGTGCACCGTGGGAAACTGAAGGCACATCCCTGCAGTTTTCTGTCTATTAGAACAGGGTGGGGGGAGTGCGCATTCCGAAAATCAATCTTCAATCGGTCAATAAATCATGCCGGTTAAATCTAATCTGCTTCATATCTCTTCCCCTATCTCCATCAACTGACCTGATGTTTCCTCGATGTCAGTCTGGTGGATGCAGAAACTCAGCGTGCTGGTCTGTGTATTCAGTGACTAACACTGCCTTCTTCCACATTCGCTGTCACGTTGCCCACCTTTACTTCGCCCTCTCCCAATTGCTGCTGAAATTCTCAAAGAACCGTTGGTGACCTCGAAGCTGGATTTTTTTAAATAGAAAGAAAAGAAAGGCCTGCATTTATATTGCACCTTTCACAACCAAACAACGTTTCAAAGCGCTTCACAGCCAACGAAGTGCTTTTGGAGTGTCGTCACTGTTGTAATAATAATAATAACTTTCATTTATATAGCGCCTTTAACATAGTAAAACATCCCAAGACACTTCACAACAGTGTTACAGACAAAACAGATAAATTTGACACTGAGCCACAGAAGAAATTAAGGCAGATGATCAAAAGCTTGTTTAAAGAGGTTGGTTTTAACGAGCGTCTTAAAAGAGGAGAGAGAGGTAGAGAGGCGGAGAGGTTTAGGGAGGGAGTTCCAGAGCTTAGGGCCCAGGCTGCTGAAGGCACATCCACCGATGGTTGAGCTGTTATAATGAGGGATGCTCAAGAGTACAGAATTTGAGGAGCGCAAACATCTTGTAATGTGCGAAACACGACAGCCAACTTGCACACAAGCTCCTACAAACAGCAATGTGGTAATGACCAGACAATCTGTTTTTTTGTGTGTTGATTGAGGGATAAATATTGGCCATGACACCAGGGATAACTCCCCTGCTCTTCTTCGAAATAATGCCATGGGATCTTTTACGTCCACCTGAGAGAGCAGACGGGTTAACATCTCATCCAAAAGACGACATCATCGCCAGTGCGGCACTCCCTCAGCACCGCACTGGGGTGTTGGTCTAGATTTTTGTGCTCAAGTCCCCTGGAGTGGGACTTCAATCCACAACCTTCTGACTCAGAGGCAAGTGTACTACCCACTGAGTTGTTGCTGCCAGGCAGCTATTAAGGATTATGATATAATTGGGATTACGGAGACATGGCTCCAGGGTGACCAAGGCTGGGAACTCAACATCCAGGGATATTCAACATTTAGGAAGGATAGACAGAAAGGAAAAGGAGGTGGAGTAGCGTTGCTGGTTAAAGAGGAAATTAACGCAATAGTAAGAAAGGACATTAGCTTGGATGATGTGGAATCTGTATGGGTAGAGCTGCGGAATACCAAAGGGCAGAAAACGCTAGTGGGAGTTGTGTACAGACCACCAAACAGTAGTAGTGAGGTTGGGGATGGCATCAAACAAGAAATTAGGGATGCGTGCAATAAAGGTACAGAAGTTATCATGGGCGACTTTAATCTACATATAGATTGGGCTAACCAAGTTGGTAGCAATGCGGTGGAGGAGGATTTCCTGGAGTGTATTAGGGATGGTTTTCGAGACCAATATGTCGAGGAACCAACTAGAGAGCTGACCATCTTATACTGGGTTTTGTGTAATGAGAAAGGACTAATTAGCAATCTTGTTGTGCGAGGCCCCCTGGGGAAGAGTGACCATAATATAAGAATTCTTTATTAAGAAGGAGAGTGACAGTGTTAATTCAGAGACTAGGATCCTGAACTTAAGGAAAGGTAACTTTGATGGTATGAGACGTGAATTGGCTAGGATAGACTGGAGAATGATACTTAAAGGGTTGACGGTGGATAGGCAATGGCAGACATTTATAGATTACATGGATGAACTTCAACAGTTGTACATGACTGTCTCGAGTAAAATTAAAAAGGGGAAGGTGGCTTAACCGTGGCTAACAAGGGAAATTAGGGATAGTGTTAAATCCAAAGAAGAGGCATATAAATTGGTCAGAAAAAGCAGCAAACCTGAGGACTGGGAGAAATTTAGAAATCATCAGAGGAGGACAAAGGGTCTAATTAGGAGGGGGAAAATAAAGTAAGAGAGGAAGCTTGCAGGGAACATAAAAACTGACTGCAAAAGCATCTATAGATATGTGAAGAGAAAAAGATTAGTGAAGACCAACGTAGGTCCTTTGCAGTCAGAATCAGGTGAATTTATAATGTGGAACAAAGAAATGGCAGACCAATTGAACAAATACTTTGGATCTGTCTTCATTAAGGAAGACACAAATAACCTTTCGGTTCGAGGGTCTAGCAAAAAGAAGGAACAGAAGGAAATCCTTATTAGTCAGGAAATTGTGTTAAGGAAATTGTGTTAGGAAAATTGATGGGATTGAAGGCCGATAAATCTCCAGGGCCTGATAGGCTGCATCCCAGAGTGACCCTCGAAATAGTGGATGCATTGGTGATCATTTTCCAATAGTCTATCGGCTCTGGATCAGTTCCTATCGACTGGAGGGTAGCTAATGTAACACCACTTTTTAAAAAAGGAGGGAGAGAGAAAAAGGGGAATTATGGACCGGTTAGCCTGACATCGGTGGTGGGGAAAATGTTGGAATCAATGATTAAAGATGAAATAGCAGCGCATTTGGAAAGCAATGACAGGATTGGTCCAAGACAGCATGGATTTATGAAAGAGAAATCATGCTTGACAAATCTTCGAGAATTTTTTGAAGATGTAACTAGTAGAGTGGACAAGGGAGAACCAGTGGATGTGGTGTATTTGGCCTTTCAAAGGGCTTTTGACAAGGTCCCACACAAGAGATTGGTGTGCAAAATTAAAGCACATGGTATTGGGGATAATGTATTGACGTGGATAGAGAACTGGTTGCCAGACAGGAAGCAGAGAGTCAGGATAAATGGGTCCTTTTCAGAATGGCAGGCAGTGACTAGTGGGGTGTTGCAGGGCTCAGTGCTGGGACCTCAGCTATTTACAATATACATCAATGATTTAGATGAAGGAATTGATTGTAATATCCCCAAGTTTGCAGATGACACTAAGCTGGCTGGCGGTGTGAGCTGTGAAGAGGATGCGAAAAGGATGCAGGGTGATTTGGACAGGTTAGGTGAGTAATGCATGACAGATGCAGTATAATGTGGATAAATGGGAGGTTATCCACTTTGGGGGCAAAAACACAAAGGCAGAATATTATCTGAATGGCGGCAGATTACGAAAAGGGGAGGTGCAATGAGACCTGGGTGTCATGGTACATCAGTCATTGAAGGTTTGCATGCAGGTGCAGCAGGCGGTGAAGAAGGCAAATGGCATGTTGGTCTTGCTGCAGCTGTACAGGGCCTTGGTGAGGCCTCATCTGGAATATTGTGTTGAGTTTTGGTCTCCTAATCTGAGGAAAGACGTTCTTGCTATTGAGGGAGTGCAGCGAAGGTTCACCAGACTGATTCCAGGGATGGCAGGACTGACATATGAGGAGAGACTGGATCGACTGGGCCTGTATTCACTGAAAGTTTAGAAGAATGAGAGGGGATCTCATAGAAACATATAAAATTCTGACGGGACTGGACAGGTTAGATGCAGGAAGAATGTTCCCAATGTTAGGGAAGTCCAGAACCAGGGATCACAGTATAAGGATAAGGGGTAAACCATCTAGGACCGAGATGAGGAGAAACTTCTTCACTCAGAGAGTTGTTAACCTCTGGAATTCTCTACTGCAGAGAGTTGTTGATGCCAGTTCGTTAGATATATTCAAGAGGGAATTGGATATGGCCCTTACGGCTAAAGGGATCAAGGGGTATGGAGAGAAAGCAGGAAAGAGGTACTGAGGTGAATGATCAGCCATGATCTTATTGAATGCTGGTGCAGGCTCGAAGGGCCGAATGGCCTACTCCTGCACCTATTTTCTATGTTTCAATGCCCCACTGAATGATAAAGTTCACCCTGCCCACTCCTGTCACTTCACTAAGATCAATCTATTCCTAATTGTCATCCTTTTCCATTCACCCCCCGGAGCCGCCGTTTTCTCAGCCACTTTCCCTCTGTCCTCTGGAATATCCTCTTCCCTCCTTGTTTTCAAAAGCAACAACAACAAACTGTATTTATATAGCGCCTTTGACGTAGTAAAACGTCCCAAGGCACATTCACGGGAGCGACACCGAGCCACATAAGGAGATATTAGGACAAGTGACCAAAAGCTTGGTCAAAGAGGTAGGTTTGAATTTGTGTCTTTAGGGAGCAGAGAGAGGTAGACAGGTGGAGAGGCTTCGGCAGGGAATTTCAGAGCTTAGGACCCAGGCAATAGAAGGCATGGGGACGCCAATGTTTGAGCGATTATAATCAGCATCCCCAGCATTGAAACACTGACCACACTTGATCAGCTCAGCTGGGCAGGCCACGTTGTCCGCATGCAGACACGAGACTCCCAAAGCAAGCGCTCTACTTGGGACTCCTTCACGGCAAACGAGCCAAAGGTGGGCAGAAGAAACGTTACAAGGACACCTTCAAAGCCTCCCTGATAAAGTGCAACATCCCCACTGACACCTGGGAGTCCCTGGCCAATGACCGCCCTAAGTGGAGGAAGTGCATCCAGGAGGGCGCTGAGCACCTCGAGTCTCATTGCCGAGAGCGTGCAGAAACCAAGCACAGGCAGCGGAAAGAGCGTGCGGCAAATCAGTCCCACCCTCCCTTACCCTCAGCGACCATCTGTGACAGGGACTGTCGTTCTCATTTTGGACTGTTCAGCCACCTAAGGACTCATTTTAAGAGTGGAAGTAAGTCTTCCTCGATTCCGAGGGACTGCCTATGATGATGATATAATCAGGGACGCTCAAGAAGGCAGAATTGGAGGAGCGTAGATATCTGGGGGGTTTGTCAGGCTGGAGGAGATTACAGAGATTGTGATGGGCGAGGCCATGGATTTGTAGTGCATACTAAATGTTTATTTAATTTCTAAGTCTTTTTTCACTTTACCTCTAAAATCGATTTTATTTTTAATGGCGTCCCCTTTCATTATCTGATCTGTGTAGTGGTCTTGGATATCTCCACCACATAGAGCATCATATAAATGCAGACTGCTGCTACAGTTGACCTTTGCACATTTTAGAAATGAATATTAACGCAAATCAGAGGCAGAACATTTATCTATAATAGCACAAAAAAGAGATTTTACACTGTAGTTAAAGTTTGCGATGTTAACCTATAACATACGTATATTTCTGAAAAGGTCGATGGGCAGAATTTTCACGCTGTTCTCCCGATATCACTGAAGAAGAAGAAGAGTTAAATTATAAAAAAGATTTGCATTTCTATAGCGCCTTTCACGACCTCAGGATATCCCAAAGCACAATGAACATCCCCAGCATCGAAGCATTGACCACGCTCAACCAGCTCTGCTGGGCGGGCCATATTGTCTGCATGCCCGACACGAGACGCCCAAAGCAAGCGCTCTATGCGGAGCTTCGACACGTCAAGCGAGCCCCAGATGGGCAGAGGAAACATTTCAAGGACATCCTCAAAGCCTCCTTGATAAAGTGCAACATCCCCACTGACACCTGGGAGTCCCTGATCAAAGACCGCCCTAAATGGAGGAAGAGCATCCGGGAGGGCGCTGAGCACCTCGAGTCCCATCGCTGAGAACAAGCAGAAACCAAGCGTCGATAGCGGAAGGTGCGTGCGTCAACCCAGACTCCCCGACCACCCTTTCCTTCAACCACTGTCTGCCCCACCAGTAACAGAGACTGTAATTCCCACATTGGACTCTTCAGTCACCTGAGAACTCACTTTTAGAGTGGAAGCGAGTCTTCCTCGATTTCGAGGGACTGCCTATGATGATGATGATGTAGGAAACAGAATTATATCTCGAGATGGTATGCGACTTGGAGGGGAACTTGAAGTCGAAGGTGTTCCCATGCACCTGCTTCCCTTGTCTTTTTACTGGTAGGTATGCCAGAAGAGGAGAGAGTGAATGTTTAAGGTGGTGGGAGGGGTGTCGATCAAGTGGGCTGCTTTGTCCTGGATGGTATTGAGCTTCTTGAGTGTTGTTGCAACTGCACTCATCCAGGCAGGTTGCAGATACGCATGACCCGGATTTTCCATTTGGTTTCGTTCTGGCATCAACGATAACCCAGTTAAAATAAAAGAGTTACTACAACAACAACAACAACTTGTCTTTATATAGCACCTTTAACATAGTGAATTGTCCCAAGGAGCTTCACAGGAGTATTATGAGATAAATAAAAGTGACATCAAGCCACATAAGGAGAAATTAGGACAGGTGACCAAAAGCTTGGTCAAAGAGGTAGGTTTGAAGGAGTGTCTTGAAGGAGGAACGAGAGGTGGAGAGGTTTAAGCAGGGAGTTCCAGAGCTTGGGGCCTTGGCAACAGAAGGTATGGCCACCAATGGTTGAGGGATTATAATCAGATATGCTCAAGATGGAAGAATTAAAGGAGCGAAGACATCTCGGGGAGGGTGTTGTGGGGCTGGAGGGGATTATAGAGATAGGGAGGGGCAAGGAAGGATTTGTAAACAAGGATGAGAATTTAGAAATCGAGGCGTTGCTTAACCAGGAGCCAATGTAGGTCAGCAAGCACAGGGGTTTCAGGTGAGCGGGACTTGGTGTGAGGTAGGATATGGGCAGCCGAATACCAGCATTAAAATAATGCTGAAGAAAATATCTAGGCTGAACAGTAGTAAGGCAAGCTGTAAACAATCAGACCATTACTGAAAAGTCTGTATCACCCAATGCCCAGAAAATCATGACTGAACAAAGTGGGCTAAAACTGTGTCTTAACCGTGGGGATAAATTTGCACTTCACTGTAACTTGAACATGTCACCTCAATGATTTCCTGCTGGATGTGGTTTCGTCCATACAACAAGTCCACCTAAATATATTGTAATCAGATGCAAATGATGGGACTACGTCACACAATCTATTTCCAACAGTGATAAAAATCTCATTGAAAAATATAAAATTCTTAAGGGGCTTCAGCGTAGATGCAGGGAGGGTGTTTCCTCTGGCTGGGTAGCCTAGAACTAGGGGGGTCACAGTCTCAGAATCAGAGGTCGGCTACTTAGGACTGAGCTGAGGAGAAACTTCTTCACTCAAAGGGTTGTCAATCTTTGGAATTGGGCTGTGGAAGCTCAGTCATTGAGTAAATTCAAGACGGAGATCGATAGATTTTTGGATATTGAGAGAATCAAGGTATATGGGGATACGCAGGAAGGTGGAGTTGAGGCAGAAGATCAGCCATGATCTTATTGAATGGCGGAGCAGACACGAGGGGGTGAATGGCCGACTCCTGCTCCTATTTCTTATGTTCTTATGGAAGTAGGGAGGAGATAACACGCGGGAAAACTAGAGTGAAAGTCAGAGATGCGATACAGCTGATGTAGGTTGGGTGGGTGCGTCTGTCCTCCCAGGGGGTTTGCAGGATCTTGCGGAGGCATCGTTGGTGGTGTTTGCCCAGCGATTTGAGGTGTCTGCTGTATATGGTCCACGTCTCGGAGCCATACAGTCTCTGTCGATTACAGAGCCTCCTTGATAAAGTGTAACACCCCACCGACATCTGGGAGTCCCTGGCCAAAGACCACCTTAAGAGGAGGAAGAGCATCCGGGAGGGTGCTGAGCACTTTGAGTCTCGTCACCGAGAGCATGCAGAAACCAAGCGGAGGCAGCGGAAGGAGCGTGCGGCAAACCAGACTCCCCACCCACCCTTTCCTTCAACGACTGTCTGCCCCACCTGCGACAGAGACTGCAATTCCTGTATTGGACTGTTCAGTCACCTGAGAACTCACTTTCAGACTGGAAGCAAGTCTTCCTCGATTTCGAGGGACTGCCTATGAATGACTGTAGTTTGGGCAGGATCAGTGACGAACTGATGTCCAGGTGCTGAGACAGGTGAGTGAGACCAGAGGTCGTGCGAAGGGCAGAGCATGGATGGATGTATTTCCATGAATTCAAATATTTCCTGTGGCCGTATTGAAACAGCTGTTGCTGCTGCCTAGACTTCCACATGAAGAAGTGATTAGTAACGCACCAGGCAGTCAGTGCCTGTGACTCGATCACTGCTGATAAATCTAAAAGTCACCACAACAAAGCATCATCATAGGCAGTCCCTCAAACGAGGACAACTTGCTTGCATGAGTTCACAGATGTTTCAATGAAGGACCTGATGTTCCAGTCCTGAACATCAGGGGTGGAAGATGCCTGTGCGTGAATTTTTTTAACGTGTGGTGACTGTTGCACATCAGCCACCACACGGGCTCAACAGAGCTAGGCCTTTATCTAGTGGCAAGGGTTAACCAGGACAACTAGAGACCTGCTCTGCTGTAGGGGGTGGCGTGCGGGGTCAGTTTGCCTTCCCTGACCCAGAGCGGTTGCGAGTCGCTCCCACTCGATGGTTCTCGAGCTTGGATTTATTAATCAGGGTGTGATAAAGTACAGCAGACAACTGTTTTGTGCAAAGAAATGTATGGTTTTATTCAAGAAGAATGAAAACACCTTTTATTAAAACTGAGAAAACTGATCACTTTAGATGAGAGAAAACTTATAAAAACATAAGAACATAAGAATTAGGAACAGGAGTATGCCATCTAGCCCCTTGAGCCTGCTCCGCCATTCAAGATCATGGCTGACCTGGCCGTGGACTCAGCTCCACTTACCCGCCCGATCCCCATAACCCTTAATTCCCTTATTGGTTAAAAATCTATCTATCTGTGATTTGAATACATTCAATGAGCTAGCCTCAACTGCTTCCTTGGGCAGAGAATTCCACAGATTCACAACCCTCTGGGAGAATAAATTCCTTCTCAACTCGGTTTTAAATTGGCTCCCCCGTATTTTGAAGCTGTGTTTTATCACTTTAAAGGAGAGAAAACTTATCACTCTAATGGGGAATCCTTTACTCAAACACAAGAGAATACACAGCAGTACAATACCTCCCGCCTCCCAAGTCCCCTATCTAACTAAGTTAGGCTCTGGGGCTTCAGGGACTATGCTCACCAATCCTTCCTTGACAGTCGGTAATGGGTCGCGGTTTTGGGGTGGGTTGGAGTTTGTCGATTCTGCTAGCCGTACCCCGAACGTAGGAGAGGACTTGCTGCGTGGTCCTCATTTGGGTGGTGTCCGCTGATGCGGTAGGGTGCGTATTGGATTGATGGAGTAAGTACCCACTTTCTTCCTTCAGCAGTAGGTTTTAAAGTGCTTTTAGGTAATGGTTTACTCGTTGATAGCTCAGGGATAGCTTGTAGAGTGGAAACAGCTTGCGAATCTTCGGGTTTTCGTCGAGTTGACTTCGGTTTGGAAATCGTTGATTGCGGTGGCTCAATATTACCAATTTGGTTGCTGGTAATATCTTGGTGGTTGTTTCGTGAGCCTCTTGTTGCTGCGGCATGCTTGGTGTCCTGGTCATTGCAATGCTGTCTTGGTTGATGTTCTGAAGAAACCAGGTTAACGAAAGCTGGTGTGCTGGTCTTGAATTTTGCCAGGCCTGAAGCATACGAAGCTGGCGTAGAAGCCAAGTGCAGTCCTGGCTGTAAAAACAGTCCTTAATTATACTTTGAGAGACTTCCTTATCTGTGCCCCAAATCAACCTTGGTTCTTTTGGTTTACGTTTTGCAGCCCAGCTAACTGAAACTTGATTAAGTGTTTTTAATCTGGCATTGATGGACTTTTCTGAGCTGACGAGCTCTTGTCAATGCTGGCCGGAAAAGTGATTTGCTTTAAGCATATGTTGCATGAGTTTTTGTGCTTGAGTTGAAACTCTACTTCCTTGGATCCATTGTTGAAATGTAAATGTCTTCTAGGGGCAGGTTTCGAGGGTAAACAGTTCCCCAGGCAATTTGATTAGCTCCAACGTCCAAACTGGCCTTTTAGAGATTGACCCCACTCCTTTTCTTGCAGACCCAACACTCATCTTTTAAAAATCCTAAACTTGGTTAAAAACTCGTAGTTTTCTTCCATAAGCATTTCAGAATCCCAAACTTTCTGTTTGATAGTCCCAAATCGAATTTCCTTTTCAATGAGTCCAAACACTGGGGTGTTTCCATGAATTTTGGAATCTTGCACTGCTGCACGGACCTAGTGCACACACAAAAGAACGTAAGAACATAAGAAATAGGAACAGGAGTAGACCATATGGCCCCTCGAGCCTGCTTCGCCATTCAATAAGATCATGGCTGATCTGATCATGGACTCAGCTCCATGTCCCCGCCCGTTCCCCATAACCCCTTATCGTTTAAGAAACTGTCTATTTCTGTCTTAAATGTATTCAATGTCCCTTTCCACAGCTCTCTGAGGCAGCGAATTCCACAGATATACAACCCTCTGAGAGAAGAAATTTCTCTTCATCTCTGTTTTAAATGGGCGGCCCCTTATTCTAAGATCATGCCCTCTAGTTCTAATCTCCCCCATCAGTGGAAACATCCTCTCTGCATCCACTCTGTCAAGCCCCCTCTAATCTTATACGTTTTGATTAGATCACCTCTCATTCTTCTGAATTCCAATGAGTAGAGGCCCAACCTACTCAACCTTTCCTCATAAGTCAACTCCCTCATCCCCGGAATCAACCTAGTGAACCTTCTCTGAACTGCCTCCAAAGCAAGTATATCCTTTCGTAAATATGGAAACCAAAACTGCACGCAGTATTCCAGGTGTGCCCTCACCATTACCTTATATAGCTGTAGCAAGACTTCCCTGCTTTTATACTCCATCCCCTTTGCAATAAAGGCCAAGATACCATTGGCCTTCCTGATCACTTGCTGTACCTGCATACTATCCTTTTGCGTTTCATGCACAAGGACCCCCAGGTCCTGCTGTACTGCGGCACTTTGAGACGTCCGGTGGTCGTGAAAGGCATTATATAAATCCAAGTCTTTCTTTCTTTCTAATTTTTAACTAAAACACCATTTTGCAGAGATTTTGAGGATTTATTTTTTGGTTAGAAGTAAAAGGTTTTGTTTCACACATTGTGGATTTCAGTCTCAGAATAGGATTCATAATTAAACAGCAATCCGAACTGCATGGCAGATCTTTCTGTGACCCACTCCCGCACTGTGTCAGTAAAACTCCAGCAATCGCAGTGGGACAGATGTGGATCCACACTGCCTGGAGTTCAAGAGTGCCATCACACTTCCACCACTATCCCTTATCATCATCATAGGCAGTCCCTCGAATCGAGGATGACTTGCTTCCACATCAAAAAGTTCACAGGTGTTTCAATGAAGGACCTAATATGCCAGGTCCCGCACTACATGTTGAAGGGTGGAAGATGCCTGTGCGTGGATTTTTTTAACATGTGGTGGCCATTGCACACCAGCCACCACACGGGCTTTACAGAGTTAGGTCTTGGTCCAGTGGCAAAATTACCCAAGCCGACTAGAGACCAGCTCTGCTGCACAGACCTAGTGCACACACATATCGCAGTGTGGGCTGGCCCGAGCTGCCCCTGGGCCCTCGCCTCTTCTGGGCCCCGAACGCATGCCTCTCCTGGTCACATCCCTCTGAAATCTCTCGCTGGTCTTTCGCCCCGACCGCGCCGCTCCTGATGTATCTGCCCACGCTCCAATCACCGACCTGGACCTTGATGACGTCCCTTTTCACTGCCGTTGCTCTCCTGCTCCAGCACGTGCTGCTCCCTGGTGTGGTACGCCGCCACGCTGCTCCTTCCGCTCCCCGGCCTGCTCCGATGGTGCTCGCAGGCCGGGGGCCGCACAGACTGCTGGGCCAGGCCGCCACGCTGCTCATATCCTTATATCAGGGCTGCCAACGCTCATTGGACAACTTCCTGCGGGTGCCATCACATGACCCGCTGCCTCCAATCGCCCCACCCCCACACTCCTCCCATTGGTCGCCTGACATGCCCATCCTCGCATTTCTTCCCACAACCAATCAGAGAGCCAATAGAATTTTCATCACCTGATTGGACGATTCTTAACTCTCAAGTAGCCTTTTTTCCATTCTCTCCAATATTTAGATCACCATTAATCTAGGTAGCTAGGTATGGCAACAACAACAACTTGTATTAATATAGCAGAGTAAAACATTCAAAGGCACTTCACAGGAGTATTATAAGACAAAACATTTAACACCGAGCTCCACAAGAGGAAATTAGGGCAGGTGACCAAAAGTTGTTCAAACAGGTAGGCTTTAAGCAGCGTCTTAAAGGAGGAAAGAGAGGTGGAGAGGTTTAGGGAGGGAATTCCAGAGCTCAGGACCCAGGCAACACAAGGCATAGCCACCAATGGTTGAGCGATTATAATCAGGGATAAAAACATAAGAATTAGGAACAGGAGTAGGCCATCTAGCCCCTCAAGCCTGCTCCGCCATTCAATAAGACCATGGCTGATCTGGCCGTGGACTCAGCTCCACTTACCCGCCCTCTCCCCGTAACCCTTAATTCCCTTATTGGATGCTCAAGAGAGCAGCATTAGAAGAGCGCAGACATCTCGGGGGATTGTGGGACTGGATGAGATTACAGAGATAGGGAGGGGCGAGGCCATTGAGGAATTTGAAAACAAATGTGAGAAATTTGAAATCGAGGCATTGCTTAATCGGGAGATGATGTAGGTCAGCGCGCACAGGGAGTGATGAGTGACCAGGGCTTGCAAGTTAGACAGCCGAGTTTTGGATCACCTCAAGTTTACGTAGTGTAGAATGTGAGAGACCAGCCAGGGGTGCATTGGAGTAGTCAGGTCTAGAGGTAACAAAGGCATGGATGAGGGAGTCAGCGGCGGATGAACTGAGGCAAGGGCGGAGACAGGCAATGTTATGGAGATGGAAATAGGCGGTTTTAGTTCTGCCACAGTTATGTCGTCGGAAGCGCATTTCAGGGTCAAATATGACACCAAGGTTGCGAACAGTGTGGTTCAGCCTCAGACAGAAATTGGGGAGAGGGATGGAGTCAGTGGCTAGGGAACAGAGTTAGTGACAGGGACCCATAGCAATGGCTTAGGTCTTCCCAATATTTAATTGGAGAACCTTTCTGCTCATCCAGAACTGGATGTCGGACAAGCAATCTGACAATTTAGAGACCGTGGAGGGGTCGAGAGAAGTGATGGTGAGGTAGAGCTGGATGTCGTCAGCGTACATGTGGAAGCTGACACTGTGTTTCTGGATGATGTTGCCAAGGGGCAGCATGTAGATGAAAAATAGGAGGGGGCAAAGGATAGATCTTTGGGGGACCGCAGAGGTAACAATGCGGGGGCAGGAAGAGAAGCCATTGCAGGTGATTCTCTGGCTATGATTGGTTATATAATGGAACCAGGCGACAGCAGGCCCACCCAGCCGGATGACAGAAGAGAGGAGTTAGAGAAAGATAGAGTGGTCAACCATGTCAAAGGCTGCAGACAAGTCAAGAAGGACGAGGAGGGACAGTTTACCTTTGTCACAATCACAAAGGATGCCATTTGTGACCTTGATGAGAGCCGTTTCAGGACTGTAGCTCGGGCAAAAATCTAATTGGAGGGATTCAAACATGGAATTGCAGGAAAGATTTGGGAGGGAAGAACACCTTTAATGACTGTGGCGTGGAAAGGTAGGTTGGAGATGGGACGGTAGTTTGCCAGGACAGAGGGATCGAGGGTTGTTTTTTTTAAGGAGAGGGATGATAATGGCTGATTTGAAGGAGAGGGGGACAGTACCTGAGGAGAGAGAACCGTTAACAATGTGAGCTAAAATGGGAGCCAGGAAAGGAAGTTGGGTGATCAGCAAATTGGTGGGAATAGAGTCGAGGGAGCAGGAAGTGTGTCTCATGGACAGGATGAGTGCAGAGTAGTCATGAGGGTAGATTGGAGAGAAAACAGTACATTTTTAGTAATTTTAAGTAATTATCGCCACTTTTTTTCAAGAACCGCCCAGTCGGCCCAAGATTCAATTTTTTCGTCGAGAATTTGGGTGCGACGCCCATTTTTGTCGCTGGGCGGATTTTTTTCTTATTATTTTGGAATTTTTCACCAGCGATAATTTTGGGAAATTTGGACAGCAATCAGGCGCTGGCAGTTTGTTTGGAAATTCTAGCCCGCAGTAAATTAAACAAATTATTGGAGGACCCAGGCCCACGTGGTCCCAGGTACACCACCGCTCAGGATGCACCCCTGCAACCAGCAGGCCAGAGTGCAAGTTTACGTAGGAAGGCCGCCATTAGGCAGGCACAAACTTGTTCTGCAGGTTCACGGTGCTCTCGGGAGCGACTAGAATTTAAGGGCCCATGGCTTTCAAAACATATCAGTTTTTATAATGTTCCCGATGATTTCCATCCAGCGAGGTTCTCAGCAGTGCCTTTAATCCCTGGAGACTTCAGGATACTCTTAGATAGCTGGCTGCCCGAACCAGTGGACATGGCAACATCAAAAAGGAGAGGGCATCGCATGTACCTGTATCGGAGAGACGAATAATGTACCGGCAAAAAGAAAGACTTCCATTTATATAGTGTCTTGCATGACCGGCGGACGTCTCAAAGCACTTTTGAAGTGTAGTCACCGTTGTAATGTGGGAAACACAGCAACT
This sequence comes from Pristiophorus japonicus, assembly GCF_044704955.1. Classification (NCBI taxonomy): domain Eukaryota; kingdom Metazoa; phylum Chordata; class Chondrichthyes; family Pristiophoridae; genus Pristiophorus; species Pristiophorus japonicus. The sequence continues at coordinate 528,361,575 of NC_091977.1, forward strand.
AACCTGAGCACAGCAAGCTCCCACAAACTGCAATGTGATAATGACCCAGATAATCTGTTTTTGTCATAAGAACATAAGAACATAAGAAATAGGAGCAGGAGTAGGCCTTTTGGCCCCTGGAGCCTGCTCCGCCATTCAATATGATCATGGCTGATCTGATCATGGACTCAGCTCCACTTCCCTGCCCGCTCCCCATTACTCCCTTATTGCTCAAAAGTCTGTCTATCTCCATCTTGAATAAATTCAATGACCCAGTCTCCTCAGCTCTCTGGGGCAGAGAATTCCACAGATTTACAACTCTCTGAGGGAAGAAATTTCTCCTCATCTCAATTTTAAATGGGCGGCCCCTTATTCTAAGACTACATCCCCTAGTTTTAGTTTCCCCTATGAGTGGAAATATCGTCTCTGCATCCACCTTGTCAAGCCCCCTCATTATCTTAATATGTTTCGATAAGATCGCCTCTCATTCTTCTGAACTCCAATGTGTATAGGCCAACCTACTCAACCTATCCTCATAGGTCAACCCCCTCATCTACGGAATCAACCGAGTGAACCTTCTCTGAACATCCTCCAATGCAAGTATATCCTTTCTTAAATACAGAGACCAAGACGCAGTACTCCAGGTGTGGCCTCACCAATACCCTGTAGCAGGATTTCTCTGCTTTTATACTTTATCCCCCTTGCAATATGTTGAGTGAGGGATAAATATTGGCCAGGACACCAGGGAAAACTCCCCTGCTCTTCTTCAAAAAAGCACTATGGTATCTTTTACATCCACCTGAGAGAGTAGACTGGGCCTCAGTTTAACGTCTTATCCAAAAGATGGCACCTACAATGGTGCAGCATTCCCTCAGCACTGCAGTGTCAGCTTATATTTATATGCTCAAGTTCCTGGAGTGGTACTTAAACCCACAACCTGCTGACTCAGAAGTGAGCATGCTACCCACTGAGCCATAGCTGACACTCAACCAACACAGGAGCATTATTTCTTTTAGCGTTCAGTTCACAATTGAATGCGAATGGAGAAGACCACTTTATTTTCCAACGTTGAACAAGAACAGGAGAAGGTCATCGAACCTGTCATGTATTCAACCAGCATTGTAACCCATGCATAATCTGACCTAAGTTGCACACTGTGAGAACAATGACTACTAGGTGGTGAACTTGTGGGAGACACTCCTAACCTGGACCTTCAGATAAAAAAGGGGAAGCTCCACCCACTTCCATCACTTGAGTGCTATGGAATAAAGGACAGGTCACAGACTGACCTTCTCTTAAGCATGGGCCTTGTGTGCATTTATACTGTATAGTAAGGACGTATTAATGGCGACGAGAAACTGGGATTTAAACCACGCGAGCATGGCCACGAGCAGAGCAGACGAGAGGTACTGTGTTAAGGAATGGTTGGGACAGAGATTCATCATTGTTAAAGCAGCACACAGTTCTCCAGGCAGACAAGGGCAGTCGGGCATGCCCCAACATGTAGTCGAACCCACAGGGGGAGTTCGACAGAGACAATGGCAAGCTGAACGGCAATTCATGCCATTGCAAGGGACAATGCGGCCAGTAATGGGGCCATCAACACCTGTTAATGGTGCATTCAAGGACAATAACAGGGGCAGTCAGGGACGATCGACTGGCAAGGGATATTTTGTTTCAAACAGCAGCTCATGTTGGAGGTGTGAAGGCACACACTCAGCCGGAGTTTGCAGAGATGAGCAAAATACCTGCAGAAATTGCAAAAATGAACGCTGAGGGAAATCGCTGGAAGCTGAAGTTCAGCGAGTTCATGTGGAGCACGTATACAGTTCATACACCAGGACGCCACCGATAATGATGAAAGTGCTCCTCAATGGCATCCCATTATCAATGGAGCTAGACATGGGGGTCAGCCAGTCCCTGATGGGTATCAAACAGTTCGAAACGTTGTGGGCGTCCAAGGCCAGGAGGCCAAAATTATCGCCGATTGACGCACAGCTACGGACATACACAAAGGAGATCACGGTAGTCGTGACCCACAAAGATTCGGAGAACAGGTTGCCACTCTGGGTTGTCCCGGGGGATGGTCCCGCACTACTGGAGAGGAGTTGGCTTGCTGTCATGAACTGGAAATGGGGCGATGTCAATGCAATTTCCTCTGTGGAGCGAGTATTTCCAGGAATTCATGGCAGGCAATGGAATTAACCATGTCAGAATGGCACCGTTCAAGCCGGCCTCAAACAGCCAGGCAGAATGAGCAGTGCAGATAATCAAACAGGGGATGCTCAGAATCAAAGGGGGTTCCCTACAATGCCGCTTATCACACCTCCTGTTGGCCTACAGATCCCGACCACACTCGCTCACAGGGGTTCCACCCGCAGAGCTGCTAATGAAAAGGACGCTCAAAACCCGGTTATCCCTTATACACCCCACCATGAAAGAAATTGTTGAGAGCAGGCGCCAGTCACAATATGACTACCATGACAGGAATGCGAGGGCATGATGTATTGATGTAAATGACCCTGTTTTTGTCTTCAACTACGCTGCAGGGCCCAAATGGCTCGCAAGCACTGTGGTTGCCAAAGAGGGAAATAGGATTCTGGTAGCTAAACTTACCAATGGACAAATCTGCCGCAAACATGTGGATCAAACAAAAAGGAGGTTCAGCAACCCCATAGAAGAAGCAGAGGAAGAACACGATATAGAGTTCACTCCTCCACAGGTGACCGAACACAGGAACCAAAGGGAGGAGAGCCCAGTCACTGTGGGCAGTCCGGACAGGTCTGAGGCACCCCAAACAGCAGACACTCAAGCCAGCGCCCAACAACCAGAGCCCCAACTCAGGCGCTCTGCAAGAGAGTGTAAACCACCAGAGAGACTCAACCTGTGATCCCAATAAGACTTTGGGGGGGGGGAGGTGATGTCATGTATTCAACCAGCATTGTAACCTATGTATAATCTGACCTAAGCTGTACACTGTGAGACCAATGACCACTAGGTGGTGAACTTGTGGAAGACACTCCTAACCTGGACCTTCAGATATAAAAGGGGAAGCTCCACCCACTTCCATCACTTGAGTGCTATGGAATAAAGGACAGGTCACAGACTGACCTTCTCTCAAGCATGGGCCTTGTATGCATTTATACTGTATAGTAAGGACGTATTAGAACCACTTGGTAGCTCTAACTCTTGAATCCTAATGTCCTGTCTTCTCTCTTGACTTGGACTTGCAAAGAATGTATCTCCTTTCAAACACTTACTGCTTCAGCTTGCTTCCCCTCCCTGTGTGTTTCAGCCGTTGAGTTACAATTTCCCCCAAATCAAGCTTATATCTGCAAAAGGATTAGGTTTTTTTTTCTCAAAGTTGCAACAATTCCCACAGCAGAGTTGTCCTTGCTGGCAGCGTGCATCGATCGCTGAGGCTCAGTGTCAAATGTATCTGTTTTGTCTGTAACACTGTTGTGGAGCACCTTGGGACGTTAAAGGTGCTATATAAATAAAAGTTATTATTATTGTTATTATTATTCCTCCCGGAGGGCAAAGTTCCTTGTTGCAAGTGCCAAATTTGTCAAATGACTCCGACTATTTGATACAAAGTGGGCCTCTTATCATTTTTGCCAATATAAAGGCTTTGTTGTATCACAGCTCTCCTACATGGTCAGTGTTTTAGATTCTAGTGAAAGCTAGACCATAAATGATGTTTTACATGATAATAAGAACATAAGAACATAAGAAATAGGAGCAGAAGTAGGCCATACGACCCCTCGAGCCTGTTCCGCCATTCAATAAGATCATGGCTGATCTGATCATGGACTCAGCTCCAATTCCCTGCCCGCTCCCCATAACCCTTGACTCCTTATCGTTCAAAAATCCATCTATCTCCACCTTAAATACATTCAATGACCCACCTCCACAGCTCTCTGGGACAGAGAATTCCAGAGATTGACGAGTCCATGAGAGAAGAAATTCCTCGTCTCTGTTTTAAATGAGCGACCCCTTATTGTGAAACTATTCCCCCTAATTCTAGATTCCCCCATGAGGGGAAACATCCTCTCTGCATCTACCCTGTCGAGCCCCCTCAGAATCTTATGCGTTTTGCTTTGGGCTAATCCCATTTTTTTCAGACAGCAGGGTTCTCGCTAATTCTTTCTGTTTCTCCAGCATCGGTGGTATTGTGCTTCAGATCTAAGGACGTAATGTTGCATTTCACATCTGCAGAACAGCCAGCGGGATAGTATATCTTTTTTTTAAAATAAGGAATGGCAAAAATAGGATTTGTTTTTTTAATTGAGATGCATTAGTACAGTCCTCAAGATTTTGGAGGGAGACAAGGCACTGCCCATCACAACGAACACAATAAAACAGAACAAGATTGAAGTACAATTTGTAACGTAAGACAAACCAGACCACAGTGTCCGACACATTAGCGCAAGGTTACACGGAATCCGTTGCATTTGTTTCAAAGGCGCAGCGCTACATTATGTAAAACCATTTCCCTTGTTCAAAGCATTCTTTATGCAATCATCATCATCATCATCATCATCATAGGCAGTCCCTCGGAATGGAAGAACACTTGCTTCCACTCCTGAAGTGAGTTCCTTGCTGGCTGTACAGTCCAATCCAAGAGCCTCAGTCCCTATCACAGGTGGGACAGATAGTCGTTGAGGGAAGGGGAGGGTGGGACTGGTTTGCCGCACGCTCCTTCCGCTGCCTGAGCTTGATTTCTGCAATGCTCTCGGCGACGAGACTCGAGGTGCTCAGCGCCCTCCCGGATGCACTTCCTTCACTTCGGGTGGTCTTTGGCCAGGGACTCCCAGGTGTCAGTGGGGATGTCGTACTTTATCAGGGAGGCTTTGAGGGTGTCCTTGTAACGTTTCCTTTACCCACCTTTGGCTTGTTTGCCGTGAAGGACTCTGTGTAGATATGCACCGTTCCATGCTACAGCTCCACGAGCGCTATTTAGACATCAAAAACCGACTTCCTCATACAGAAGCAAATGAATAATCAAAACCAACATTTATGCTCGGCTGCTTGCCAACTTTTAAATTCACATTTTCATGGCATCCATCTCACACAATTACAAATGTTGCCGTTTCGGTGCTATCTTGTTACAAACCACATTAATTACATTACCTCGACCTACAATGTAGGAATTTCGCTGGTGTAATGAAGCATATTTAAAACATCTATATTCTTTTCAAAAACATTAAAATGTGATCATAGAATCATAGAACGGTTACAGCACAGAAGGAGGCCATTCGGCCCATCGAGCCCGTGCCGGCTCTCTGCAAGAGCACTTCAGCCAGTCTCATTCCCCGCCCTTTCCTTGTAGCCCTGCAAATGTTTTTCTTTCAGGTACTTATCCCACCATCATAGGCGATCCCTCGAACGAGGATGACTTGCTTCCACAAGACTTCACAGATGTTTCAATGAAAGACCCGATGTTCCAGTCCTGAACTCCAATTGAGGGGGTGGAAGATGCCTGTGCGTGGATTTTTTTAACATGTGGTGACCGTTGCACATCAGCCACCACATGGTCTTGACAGAGCTAGGCCTTTATCCAGTGGCAAGGATTAACCAGGACGACTGGAGACCTGCTCTGCTGCACGGACCTAGTGCGCACACATATCGCAGTGTGGGCTGGTCCGTGCTGCCCCTGGGCCCTCGCCTTTTCTGGGCCCTGTACCCTCATTTGCCGCACCTTCACCCACGATGTTCCAGGGCCCGATGCTCCAGCTCGATACCTCCTAGCTAGAGGGTGCTGTACCTTGCAGTGGTATAACAGTAGATCAAACCCCACCTGATCTCATCGTCACGGGTACAACACCAACATTTACTTCATCTGCGGTAGTTTCCAGAAACAGAATCCAAGATTGGAAAGTAATGGGGTAGAAATTCTGATGTACCCGGGCCCGTACGAAAATTCTACGGACCCGGGAAGGCATCGGAAAAGCCAGTTTTCAGCGCACAATGCACACGCGCTGAAAACCGGCCTTTCCGATCTGTCAAGCCGGAGCGAGGACATTTGTGTGTGCACGTTTGTGATACTTACGCATATCTTGCCCAGCAAATGTCCTCTGCCCTTTTGAAAGCCATGATTGAATCTGCCTCCACCGCAATTTCAGGCAGTGCATTCCAGATCCCAACCACTCGCTGCGTAAAAAGGTTTTTCCTCATATCGCCTTTGGGTCTTTTGCCAATCAACTTAAACCTGCGTCCACTGGTTGGTTCTCGTCCCTTCTGCCAATGGGAACAGTTTCTCTCTATCTACTCTGTGCAGACCCATTATGATTTTGAACACCTCTGCCAAATCTCCTCTCACTCTTCTCTGCTCCCAGGAGAACAACCCCAGCTTCTCCAGTCTATCCACAAATCTGAACTCCCTCATCCCTGGAATCGTTCTCGTAAATCTTTTCCAAACCCTCTCTAAGGCCTTCACATCCTTCCTAAAGTGCGGTGCCCAGAATTGGACACAGTACTCCAGCTGAGGCCGGACCAGTGTTTTATAAAGGTTGATCAGAACTTTCTTGATGGCTTATCAATCCATGATCATTTGGAAACGTACAAATCTTTGTTACGGTTAACCATGGCTGCCAGAATCGCTTTTGAGTTCAATCTGTTTGGCCTTCAATTGCAGTTTAAAAAAAGATGGTGGCGGACATGAAAAAAGCCTCTGCTCTGAAGATATTTTAAATGTGCTTGTCGTGTATTAAACCATCTTGCAATGACATAGTCATGTAACTCATGTACACTGTACCTGTACCCTAGCAATGCACACCCTGACCACAGGGGGGTGAACTTGCAGGAGACACTCCTCACCTGGGTTTCCAGGTATAAAAGGGGAGGTCCCACCCAGGGTCCACACTCCTTGGTCCTGGCAATAAAGGTGAAGGTCACAGAGTGACCATGTCTGATATATCCATGCCTCGTGTGAGTTTGTAGTAAGGTGCAGGGACACTACAGTGCTCATTCATGTTCAATTCTGCATGGCATGATTCGAAAGTGCCACAGAGCATGTGTTCATCAGAAACAGCTAAACAACATCAGGATTAACAGACGTGTACTGTGGGTATTTCATGCTGGAACTTACCTGGGTCACAATTACCACAGTTTCAGCAGTGATAACTCCAAAAGCATCTTCTCCCGTGGTGCTGTAGTCTTCTATCAAGCTGTGCTGCTGTTCTCTCACAGGTTAAAACACATCTCTCTCTCGTCCTTTATTGGAAATGTATACAATCATGATGCTTGGGTTTAGTATTTCTGGTTATTTTATTATCAACACACAGGATTATAGAATCATACAGCACAGAAGGAGGCCATTCGTCCCATCGTGCCTGTGCCGGCTCTTTGAAAGAGCGATCCGATTGCTCCCACTCCCTCCCCGCTCTTTCCCCACAGTCCTGCAAATTTGTCCCTTCAAGTATTTATCCAATTGTCTTTTGAAAGTTACTATTGAATCTGCTTCCAGCAGCCTGTCAGGCAGTGCTTTCCCGATCACAACAACTCGCTGTGTAAAAAATCTTCGCCACCTCACCAACCTGTTCTTTTGCCAATGATCTTAAATCTGTGCCCTCTGGTTACCCAGCCTCCTGCCACCGGAAACTGTTTCTCCTCATTTACTCGGTCAAAATCCTTCGTGATTTTGAACTCCTCAACCAAATGGTAAGTACTGCAGGAAATCGAATACGGCCAGGGTGATCTCCTGGACTTGTTTCGATTGCCTGGATGGGTCGGAGAGGAATTTTCCCAGATTTTTTTCTCCCTAAATTGACCTGGGTTTTTATCTGGATTTTGCCTCTCCCAGGAGATCGCATGGCTCCGGTTGGGGTGGAGTGTAGAATGTTTCAGTATAAGGGGTGTTGCAGTTATGTGGGCCGGACTGGTTGGGCTGGCTGCAGAGAGACAGACTATTATCTGAATGGCGACAGATTAGGAACAGGGGAGGTGCAACGAGACCTGGGTGTCATGGTACATCAGTCATTGAAGGTTGGCATGCAGGTACAGCAGGCGGTTAAGAAAGCAAATGGCATGTTGTCCTTCATAGCGAGGGGATTTGAGTATAGGGGCAGGGAGGTGTTGCAACAGTTGTACAGGGCCTTGGTGAGGCCACACCTGGAGTATTGTGTACAGTTTTGGTCTCCTAACTTGAGGAAGGACTTTCTTGCTATTGAGAGAGTGCAGCGAAGGTTCACCAGACTGATTCCCGGGATGGCGGGACTGACATATCAAGAAAGATTGGATCAACTGGGCTTGTATTCACTGGAGTTCAGAAGAATGAGAGGGGATCTCATAGAAACGTTTAAAATTCTGACAGGTTTAGACAGGTTAGATGCAGGAAGAATGTTCCCAATGTTGGGGAAGTCCAGAACCAGGGGTCACAGTCTAAGGATAAGGGGTAAGCCATTTAGGACCAAGATGAGGAGAAACTTCCTCACCCAGAGAGTGGTGAACCTGTGGAATTCTCTGCCACAGAAAGTTATTGAGGCCAATTCACTAAATATATTCAAAAAGGAGTTAGATGTAGTCCTTACTACTAGGGGGATCAAGGGGTATGGCGAGAAAGCAGGAATGGGGTACTGAAGTTGAATGTTCAGCCATGAACTCATTGAATGGCGGTGCAGGCTCGAAGGGCTGAATGGCCTACTCCTGCACCTATTTTCTATGTTTCTATGTTTCTATGTTTCTTACCTTTCTGCCATTGTTCATTGTCCATAGGTTTCTATTTAACCTTCAGGGCTGCTGACCAAGGGCCGTGCGGCTCTTTGTCGGCCGGCGCGGACATGATGGGCCGAAATGGCCTCCTTCTGCGCTGTAAATTTCTATGGGTTCAATTTTCCCCAACCCTTTTTTTCGGCGTACTTCACCTAGATGCGCCGACTTTGTGCGCTGGAAACGGTGTGGAAAAAATGTGCCCCCATCCTGGCCACTCTGCCGAGTGTCCCGTGCCCTGGCGCGGCGTATGTAGTGCAGTGGGGGATGGAACTACAGCCCTGCGCCAAAAACAGTGCCGGCAGCTGCCCGCATGCGCAGTGGTGCCGGGTCCGATATGCGCGCATGCTCAGTAGCGACGAAACTTGGCACTCGGGCAGCATCTCTTTCTCCCCCCCCCCGACCCCGATGCCCCTACGGTCGCTCTGCTTTGCCCGCGCCCCCCCCCCCCCCCCCGTTGATATCGAGGCCAGCATCTCACGCTCTCTCTCCCCCCGCCCCCACCGATGCTGAATTCGGTCACTCTGTTTCTGCATCCCCCCTCGTTCATTTGCAGCCGCCCCTAGCGGGTCCTTCTCAGAATGACAGGCAGTGAATAGTGGGGTACCACAAGGTTCAGTTCTGGGACCCCAGCTATTTACAATGTACATCAATAACTTAGACAAAGGAATTGAATGTAATATCTCCAAGTTTGTAGATGACACTAAACTGGGTGGCAGTGTGAGCAGTGAAGAGGATGCTAAGAGGCTGCAGGGTGACTTGGATAGGTTCGGTGAGTGGGCAAATGCATGGCAGATGCAGTATAATATAGGTAAATGCGAGGTTATTCATTTTGGTGGCAAAAACAGGAAGGCAGAATATTATCTGAATGGTGACAGATTAGGAAAAAGGGAGGTGCAATGAGACCTGGGTTTCATGGTACATCAGTCATTGAAAGTTGGCATGCAGGTACATCAGGCGGTGAAGAATGCAAATTGCATGTTGGCCTTCTTAGCGAGAGGATTTGAGGATAGGAGCAGGGAGGTCTTACTGCAGTTGTACAGGGCCTTGGTAAGACCACACCTTGAATATTGTGGACAGTTTTGATCTCCTAATCTGAGGAAGGACATTCTTGCCATTGAAGGAGTGCAGCGAAGGTTCACCAGACTGATCCCCGGGATGGCAGGACTGACATATGAAGAAAGACTGGATCGACTAGGCTTAGATTCACTGGAATTTAGAAGAATGAGAGGGGATCTCATAGAAGCATATAAAATTCTGACGGGATTGGACAGGTTAGATGCAGGAAGAATGTTCTCGATGTTGGGTCACAGTCTAAGGTTAAGCGGTAAGCCACTTAGGACCGAGATGAGGAGAAACTTCTTCACTCAGAGAATTGTGAACCTGTGGAATTCTCTACCACAGAAAGTTGTTGAGGCCAGTTCATTGGATATATTCAAAATGGAGTTAGATGTGGCCCTTACGGCTGAGGTATGGAGAGATGTGGAGAGAAAGCAGGAATGGAGTACTGAAGTTGCATGATCAGCCATGATCATATTGAATGTTGGTGCAGGCTCGAAGGGCCGAATGGCCTATTTTCTATGTTTCTATGTCTATGTTTCTAGCCCTGGACGACTGGACTCCCGGTGAGCGTCTTGCCTCCCCGGGCAGACTATAAAGATTAAGGTAGGATTTACTTGATTTCTATTAGCATGTTACTTGTTTGAGCTTTTCCTAGCAATGTTTGGTGCTTGGTTGTTTAGTTTCAGGTCCTTTCCGGTTCCCTTCCCTCCCCTATCCCTGGCCTAATGTCCGCCGATGTACTCACCTGCGCCAAATTCCTAACTGCCTGCAAGGTTTCACAGAGCTGGCCACATACGCTGACCTAAGTGGATTTGGAGTAAGTTTTAGCTGGCCAAAGTGCCTTAAATGACCAAAACTGGCATAGGTGTCTGGGAACACTCCCTTTTGAAAAAAAAACTCAACTAAAAAAAAAATCGTACCTAACTGATTTACTTTGGAACAAGTTTATTGGGGAAAGTGGCGTTTTTTAACTTACGCCAGAAAAACCAACTTACTCCAAAGAAATTGGAGCAAGTCATGGCCCGAATTGAGCCATGTTTCTATGGGGTGAAGTTTTGGGCCGCGCCTAGAACGGCGCAGCCCCGACCTGGACGCCCGTTTTTCGCGCCCGAAAGTGCGTCAAAAAAATACCTTCAGATTCTCCAGCTCCCTGCAGGTCCTTTGGAGCTTGGCGCGGTGTGCACAGAGCAGCGGGGGGGGGGTGCGGAGCAAGAGAGTTGCGCTGATTCTAGAAGTGGTGGGGGGGGGCAGGGCTAATTTAAATGAGACAACGTCGTGCCGGCAGCCTTGCGCGTGCGCGTTGGAGCGCGCGCGCTCGCGCAGTAGCGCATAAACATTGGCACTCGGCCATTTTTAAAGGGACTTGAAGAAAAGTCGAGCCACTGCCGCCGCCCCTATCGCGTGGCCGAATGGCCTCAGTCCCTCTCGCAGCTCGAAGGCCGCTTGCTTGCTGTGTCTTCGGCTGCCGTGGAGCCACTGATGCCGCCCCTGTCTCCTAGATGGAAGGAAGGCCTGCCTGAAGCATCGCAGCTCGAAGGCTGCTGCTGCTTCACACAGGTAGGAATATTCAATATTTTGTCTTTGCTTTGTTTATAATTTTTTATTCAGGATGGCTCTTTATTTGTATAAGTAAGACTGTTGAATGCTGGTAGAATTTACTTACTTCCCTTCCCTCCCCGTCGTTCCCTACGCCTGATTTGTAAAATGAAGGCAAGGTTTTTCTGAGTGTACAAAAATCTGCATTTACTCCATTCTAAGTTAGTTTGGAGTAAGTTTTCGCTGCCTAAACTTTCAAAACAGGCGTAAGTGGCTGGACACGCCCCCTTTTGAAAAAAAAAATCTGTTCCAAAGTGAAACTGTTCTAACTGACTAGAACTGGAGCAAACTAAATGCCGAGAATTGCAATTTCTAAGATACTCCATTCCAAACCAGCTGCTTCAAAAAAACAGGAGCAACTCAGGCCGAAACTTGACCCCTATGTTTCTAAATCTCCCCTTAATCTTCTCTGCTTTAAGAGAAATAATCTCAGCTTCCCCAGCCTCTTCACATGACTGAGGTTCCTCATCCCTGGTAAATCTCCTCCGCACCCTCTCCAAGGCCTTGACATCCTTCCTCAATGGTGGTTCCCAGAAGTGCGTCAAGTACTCCAGCTGGAGCCCAACCGGTGATTCATAAAGGTTTTGCATAACTTCCTTCCAACAACTTCCTTAAATATGTGAAACTTAAATTTAAAAAAATCTCATTTTGAGTCACTTATTGCTTGTGTTAGGGAGAAAATAAAGGCCATGTCTGAAATGCTTCACGAAGACTGGAACAATGCCTTGAAGTGGGCAAAACATCATCATTGGAGTCCCTCAAAATTGAGGAAGATTGCTTCTACTCTAAAAAGGAGTTCTTCGGTGACTGAACAGTTCAATACGAGAGCCACAGTTCCTGTCACAGGTGGGACAGACAGTGGTTGAAGGAAAGGGTGGGTGGGACTGGTTTGCAGCACGCTCCTTTCGCTACCTGCGCTTGTTTTCTGCATGCTCTCGGCGATGAGACTTGAGGTGCTCAGTGCCCTCCCGGATGCTCTTCCTCCACTTAGGGCGGTCTTTGGCCAGGGACTCCCAGGTATCGGTGGGGATGTTGAATTTTATCAAGGAGACTTTGAGGGTGTCCTTGAAATGTTTCTTCTGCCCACCTTGGGCTCGCTTGCCATGTAGGAGTTCCGAGTAGAGCGCTTGCTTTGGGAGTCTTGTGTCAGGCGTGCAAACAATGCCAGCAGAGCTGGTCGAGTGTGGTCAGTGCTTCGATGCTGGGGATGTTGGCCTGATCAAGAACACTGACTTTGGTGTGTTAGTCGTCCCAGGGGATTTGCAGGACCTTGCGGAGACATCATTGGCGGCATTTCTCCAGCAATTTGAGGCGTCTACTGTATATGGTCCACGCCTCTGAGCCATACAGGAGGGCGGGTATCACTACAGACCTGTCGACCATGAGCTTGCTTCACGAAGACTGGAACAATGCCTGGAAGTGTGCAAATGCCCGGGTAATGTCACACCATCCATCCCCTCTTGGGAACCGAGGCACAAAGCAGAGCCACACAAGTTTAATGAGAACCCTCTGGGCAGGAACGACCATGGATAATTAGCAAGTGTCTGTCAGGAGGAACTGAGTCAAGTCCCTTTCGAGAGACGCAAACCTGACATGGAAATCTAAACATTTTGAAACAGTGGCGGGTACTGAAAGGGCGGGAGCGGTTACCTTTCTTCATTTGCATATAAACTCTGTTTACAAAAGTATGACCTCGACAGACAATCAAGTGCCAACGTCGCACACTGAAAAAACAATGCAAACTGTCAATCAGTGGGGCCGATTTTCCACGTTCATGCTAATGGTCTCTTCTGCTGTCGGCACATTTGGAGTGTAATATATATATACAGCGCCACCTGTGGACTATTGTGGCACTGCAGCCAGTGGTGTGTACAAATAAAGAGGGAACAGGTCACCCAGAGTTCCCGAGTGTTCTGTCATCTTAGGCTGTGTGTTTGTGAGTTGGACTGAAAATAGAACATGGGGGAAGCATGGGCATGCAAAAAAAAGAAAGACTTTCATTCCTATAGCGCCCTTCACAACCTCAGGACATCCCAAAACGCTTGACAGCCAATGAAATACTTTTTGAAGTACAGTCACTGTTGTAATGTAGGACACGCGGCAGCCAATTTGCACAAAGCAAGCTCCCACAAACAGCAACATGATAATGACCAGATCATCTGTTTGTTTAACGATGTGAATTGAGGGATAAATATTGGTCAGGACAACGGGGACAGCTCCCCTTGCTCTTCATCGCAGTAATGCCTTGGGATCTTTTACGTCCACCTGAGAGAGGAAACAAGGCTTCGGTTTCACGCCCCATCTGAAAGACGGCACCTCCGACACTACAGCGCTCTCGGCACTGCACTGAAGCGTCAGCCTAGATTTTTGTGCTCAAGTCTCTGGGGTAGGATTGAACCCACAACCTTCTGACTCCGAGGCGAGAGTGCTACCCACTGAGTCACAGCTGGCACTGCTGTCCATTAATTGCATAAATTACGAAAATGTTCCTATTCATCCTGAAATGATTCAGCATTTTCTGTGCGCAGACAAAACCAGAATGATCAAGAATCCAGGTTGCTGCTGGGAAATGTCTTAATATTGACCTGACCATCTTATACCTTAAGGACTCGTAGAACGCTTGGTACAGAAGAAGACCGTTTGGCATGTTGTGCCTGTGCAAGCTCCACCATCACATCTATCCAGTCCCATTTTATCTCCTGGCACTTTCCTGACACCCTTCACTATTTTTCTTCGAGTGTTTATCAAGTTTTCCTCATAAATATCATAAATGGCTCATGCCTCGATTTTGGCTCCCGCTGTCTGGTGGAAACTAGGCCTGGGGTTGGGTGCTAGGGTTGGCGGGGCGGGGGGCGGGGGGGGGGGCGGGGGGAGGTGGGGAGCTACGGGGGTGGGGGTGGAATGATAGCTAAAATGGAGCGAGGGAGACACCCACTCCTTTCCCGCCCGATCTGTCCGACTGCCATGTTAAACGGCAAGCGGCGAGGACACCCCTTAACTCTGCAGGTCGGGCCACACAAATCCCATTATCGGCACCTTGATCTGCCATTTTAACCGATAGCCCGAGCTTGGAGCAGTCCTGACACATTAAGGGGAACTCATTCAATTCTTCCATTGCCTCACACCCAGTCGATCATGGGCTGGGTCGTTTCCGTAACGATATCTCTTTTTAGATGGTCAAGCCATGAGCCAAACTCGTAACGTCCCCAACAGGAGAAAGAGCTGGACGTGTTTGGGTGGGGTGTGGGGTGGGGGGGGGGGGGGGAGGGGGTGAAGGGCCATCACTCCACTCTGATTAGACACCGGTAGCCCGCTGGATATCACCCAGGGCCAGACTTTCCCGAGAGCCCCTCAACGCCCGACTGCCGCCCAGAAAAAACACTAAAGTTTTGCAGCTGACGCTGGCGAGAGAATTTCCATAATTAAGATAAAAATAATCGCCCGGCGAGAAAATGGGTCTTGCACCAGTATTCTCGGCGGTTTCTCGGCGGTTCAAGGCGAAAATAGGTGAAACGGGCGGTTCTTAAAATGTTTTTTCTAATTTACTCTGAGGCTGCGGTTGGGCCTCGGGACGGGGGAGAATTAAAAATTTTCACTAAATAAAAAGTTGAAAAACATTCCCAAGATAATTGCAAACCTAATCGCCATTTAACAATTAAAAAATAAATAAATAAAGAACCTTTAACTTACCTTTCTTTGCAGAGTGCTCACCTGTTTGAGCAGCGTTCACAAATTAAACGGAAAAAAAAACCTAACTAACTCACTTACACTGCAGCAAATTAAACGGGGAGAATTGTGGTTTTTAAGTTACTCCAAAAAATCTAGTTGCTCCAAATAAAACTCTTGGGGAAACTTGGGCCCAGAAGGCTGTACCTTGTTGCAGATGAAGCAATCTGCCATTATGGTCTATATTACCAAAAGGTGTTGATCAAAAAGCTTGGCAATATTTTAACCGATACAGGTTGAGCGTCCCGAATCCGGCGATCGGAACGGGCTTCCGTTGAGGCCAAACTTACGCCCTGGTGATTTTCTTGGCGGTGCACGCCAGCGGTTTGTTCACGGCGGGCGTTTCGAGATTTGAGTCGTACCATTCAAAGGGTAAGGGGGGAAACTTTCACCGGGCGTTTTTCTTTTCACAAAAACAGATGTACCGCTGAGAAAACCGCCAAAAATGAAGGCCAAAGTCTCCCCCCGCCAGTGTTTAGAGACCGCTCACCAGGGCCATTCATATGTTAAACATTCCACGAATAAATTTCAAGGCTCATAAAAACATCCCGCAAACAACTAGAATCATAGAATCACACAGCACGGAAGGAGGCCATTCGGCCCATCGTGCCTGTGCCGGCTTTTTGAAAGAGCGATCCAATTAGTCCCGCTCCCCCGCTCTTCCCCCACAGCCCTGTAAATATTTTTCTTTCAAGTGTTGATCCAATTCCCTTTTGAATATCACGATTTTGAATCTGCTTCCACCGTCCTTTCAGGCAGGGCGTTTCGGATCACATCAACTCGCTGCGTGAAAAAATGCTTCCTCAGGTCGCCTCTGGTTCTTTTCCCAATCGCCTTAAATCTGTGGCCTCTGGTTAGCGAGCCTTCTTCTGCTACCGAAAACAATTTCAACTTGACCAGCTCCGCTGGGCAGGCCACATAGTCCGCATGCCAGACACGAGACTCCCAAAGCAAGTGCTCTAATCGGAACTCCTTCACGGCAAACGAGCCAAAGATGGGCAGAGGAAATAATACAAGGACATCCTCAAAGCCTCCCTGATAAAGTGCAACATCCCCACCGACACCTGGGAGTCCCTGGCCAAAGACCGCCCTAAGTGGAGGAAGTGCATCCGGGAGGGTGCTGAGCACCTCGAGTCTCGTCGCCGAGAGCGTGCAGAAATCAAGCGCAGGCAGCGGAAGGAGTGTGCGGCAAACCTGTCCCACCCACCCTTATCCTCAACGACAGTCTGTCCCACCTGTGACAGGGACTGTGTCTCTCGTATTGGACTGTTCAGCCACCTAAGGACCCATTTTAAGAGTGGGAGCAAGTCTTCCTCGATTCCGAGGGACTGCCGATGGTGAAGATTTACTCTTCATGATTTTGAACGCCTCGATTAAATCTTTCCTTAGTCTTCTCTACTCCAAGCAGAACAAGCACAGCTTCTCCAGTCTCTCCACATAACTGAAGGCCTTCATCCCTGGAACCACTTCTGTAAATCTTCTCCACAGCCTCTCCAAGGCCTTGACCTCCTTCCGAAAGCGTGGTGCTCAGAACTAGTCATGATACTCCCTCTCAGCACTAACCAGTGTTTTATAAAGGATTAGCATAACTTCCTTGCTTTTGTACTCTATTAATAAATCCAAGGGTCCCATATGCATTTTTAACAGCCATCGCAACTTGTCCTGACACCTTCAAAGATTTGTGCACAATAAACGCCCAGGTCTTTCTGTTCCTGCAGCCCCTTTAAAATTGTACCATTTAATTAACCCTACGTAAATCCTAAGGAGCAAGGTATCCAGTATTATATGTGACCAACCTAGTTACTGATATAGTTCATTACAACCGATTGTGATCACTGTTATGTAATGATAACAGTGCAGCTCTTTGATATCTGTCTGCTTCAAGACTGCTGTTTAATCAGATCCGTTTGCTACTTGGTTCCTCAGTGTACTGGATTTCATTATTTTGCGGCTTGTGTGAATGAATTAGAAAATAAGCAGAGTGTTACATGGCCAGCTGGCTGCATTTGTTGTCTCTCTGAGCACCATTAATTCCAGGCAATCTCCAGTCTAGCGTGAAGGGCTGATTGTAGTCTATTGATCTTGCTGGTACTTGTTAGCATGTATTTGGGTTTGTTTGGTATTGGGCTATTAATCAATGGTCTGGCTTTCTGTATTAACAAGAAGGTAAGAATGAGTAGCGACACAGCAAGATATATCTGATTCCAGGCAGGTTCGTCTTTTACAACTCTTCTGAACAGAGTGCTGGTATCATGGCTGCCGACACCCACTCTGAAGCGGGAAGGTCGGGGCGGATGAGCGCGAGAGATCGTGGCGGATATTTGGTGAGAGATCGTGGCAGAGGTGTGGCAAATGATTTGTGGGGGAGGAGCGGCGAGAGATCGTGGCGGAGGTGCGGCGAATAATTGAGGCGGTGGTGTGGCGAGAGATCGTGGCACAGATCGTGGCTGAGATTCGGCGAGTGATCGTGGCGGAATGCAGCGAATGATTTGTGGCAGAAGAGCGGCGAGAGATCCTGGCGGAGGAGCGGCGAATGTTTGGTGTGGAGCAGCGGCGAGAGATCGTGGCGGAGAGAGGAGGACAAAGGGTTTGATTAGGGCAGGGAAAATGGAGTATGAGAAGAAGCTTGCAGGGAACATTAAGATGGATTGCAAAAGTTTCTATAGATATGTAAAGAGAAAAAGGTTAGTAAAGACAAACGTAGGTCCCCTGCAGTCAGAATCAGGGGAAGTCATAACGGGGAACAAAGAAATGGCGGACCAATTGAACAAGTACTTTGGTTCGGTATTCACGAAGGAGGACACGAACAACCTTCCGGTTATAAAAGGGGTCGGGGGGTCTAGTAAGGAGGAGGAACTGAGGGAAATCCTTATTAGCCGGGAAATTGTGTTGGGGAAATTGATGGGATTGAAGGCCGATAAATCCCCAGGGCCTGATGGACTGCATCCCAGAGTACTTAAGGAGGTGGCCTTGGAAATAGTGGATGCATTGACAGTCATTTTCCAACATTCCATTGACTCTGGATCAGTTCCTATGGAGTGGAGGGTAGCCAATGTAACCCCACTTTTTAAAAAAGGAGGGAGAGAGAAAACAGGGAATTATAGACCGGTCAGCCTGACATCGGTAGTGGGTAAAATGATGGAATCAATTATTAAGGATGTCATAGCAGCGCATTTGGAAAGAGGTGACATGATAGGTCCAAGTCAGCATGGATTTGTGAAAGGGAAATCATGCTTGACAAATCTTCTGGAATTTTTTGAGGATGTTTCCAGTAGAGTGGATAAGGGAGAACCAGTTGATGTGGTATATTTGGACTTTCAGAAGGCGTTTGACAAGGTCCCACACAAGAGATTGATGTGCAAAGTTAAAGCACATGGGATTGAGGGTAGTGTACTGACATGGATTGAGAACTGGTTGTCAGACAGGAAGCAAAGAGTAGGAGTAAATGGGTACTTTTCAGAATGGCAGGCAGTGACTAGTGGGGTACCGCAAGGTTCTGTGCTGGGGCCCCAGCTGTTTACACTGTACATTAATGATTTAGATGAGGGGATTAAATGTAGTATCTCCAAATTTGCGGATGACACTAAGTTGGGTGGCAGTGTAAGCTGCGAGGAGGATGCTGTGAGGCTGCAGAGTGACTTGGATAGGTTAGGTGAGTAGGCAAATGCATGGCAGATGAAGTATAATGTGGATAAATGTGAGGTTATCCACTTTGGTGGTAAAAACAGAGAGACAGACTATTATCTGAATGGTGACAGATTAGGAAAAGGGGAGGTGCAAAGAGACCTGGGTGTCATGGTACATCAGTCATTGAAGGTTGGCATGCAGGTGCAGCAGGCGGTTAAGAAAGCAAATGGCATGTTGGCCTTCATAGCAAGGGGATTTGAGTACAGGGGCAGGGAGGTGTTGCTACAGTTGTACAGGGCATTGGTGAGGCCACACCTGGAGTATTGTGTACAGTTTTGGTCTCCTAACCTGAGGAAGGACATTCTTGCTATTGAGGGAGTGCAGCGAAGGTTCACCAGACTGATTCCCGGGATGGCGGGACTGACCTATCAAGAAAGACTGGATCAACTGGGCTTGTATTCACTGGAGTTCAGAAGAATGAGAGGGGACCTCATAGAAACATTTAAAATTCTGACGGGGTTAGACAGGTTAGATGCAGGAAGAATGTTCCCAATGTTGGGGAAGTCCAGAACCAGAGGTCACAGTCTAAGGATAAGGGGTAAGCCATTTAGGACCGAGATGCGGAGGAACTTCTTCACCCAGAGAGTGGTGAACCTGTGGAATTCTCTACCACAGAAAGTTGTTGAGGCCAATTCACTAAATATATTCAAAAAGGAGTTAGATGAGGTCCTTACTACTAGGGGGATCAAGGGGTATGTCGAGAAAGCAGGAATGGGGTACTGAAGTTGAATGTTCAGCCATGAACTCATTGAATGGTGGTGCAGGCTAGAAGGGCCGAATGGCCTACTCCTGCACCTATTTTCTATGTTTCTATGTTTCTAGGTGCGGTGAATGTTTTGTGGTGCACGAGCGGTGAGAGATCGTGGCGGAGGAGTCGCGAATGTTTGGTGTGGAGCAGCGGCGAGAGATTGTGGCGGAGGAGCGGCGAATATTTTGTGTGGAGCAGCGGCGAGAGATCGTGGCGGAGGTACGGTGAATGTTTTGTGGTGCACGAGCGCTGAGAGATCGTGGCGGAGGAGCGGTGAATGTTTGGTGCGTTGAGAGAACATGGCAGAGGTGCGGCAAATGTTTTGTGGTGGACGAGTGGTGAGAGATCGTGGCAGAGGAGCGGTGAGAGATTGTGGTGGAGGTACGGCGAATGAGGATACGTAATATGTCCTTACTATACAGTATAAATGCACATGAGGCCCATACTTGAGAGAAGGTCACTCTGTGACCAGTGCTTTATTAGCTAGCACTGAAGTGATGAAGGTGGGTGGAGCTTCCTCTTTTATACCTGAAAGTCCAGGCTAGGAGTGTCTCCCACAATTTCACCACCTAGTGGTCAGTGTTCACACGTGTACAACTTAGGTCAGTTTATACATGGATTACAATGACAGTTAAATATATGACATCACCTCCCCCGCAAAGTCTTATTGAGATCACAGGTTAAGTCTCTCTGGTGGTTTACGCTCCCTTGTAGAGTGCCGGAGTTGGGTCTCCGGTTGTTGGGCGCTGGCCTGAGTGTCTGCTGTTTGCGGTGCCTCAGGCCTGTCCGGACTGCACACAGTGACTGGGCTCTCCTCCACTTGGTTCCGGTGTTCAGTCACCTGTGCAGGAGTGAACTCTACATCGTGTTCTTCCTCTGCTTCTTCTATGGGGTTGCTGAACCTCCTTTTTGTTTGATCCACGTGTTTGCGGCAGATTTGTCCATTGGTAAGTTTAACTATTCCCCTCTTTGGCAATCACAATGCCTGTGAGCCATTTTGGACCTGCAGCATAGTTGACGACAAAGACAGGGTCATTTACATCAATACATCGCTCCCTCGCATTCCCGTCATGGTAGTCACACTGTGATTGGCCTGCTCTCAACAATTTCTTTCATGGTGGGGTGTATAAGGGATAACCTGGTTTTGAGCGTCCTTTTCATTAGCAGCTCTGCAGGTGGGACCCCTGTGAGCGAGTGTGGTCAGGATCTATTGGCCAATAGGAGGCGTGATAAGCGGGTTTGTAGGGAACCCCTTTGGATTCTGAGCATCCCCTGTTTGATTATCTGCACTGTTTGTTCCGCCTGTCCATTTGAGTCCAGCTTGAATGGTGCCGTTCTAACATGGTTGATACCATTTACTGCCATGAAGTCCTGGAATTCAATGCTTGTAAAGCATGGGCCATTGTCGCTGACCAAGACGTCCGGTAGACCATGGGTGGCGAACATTGCCTGTAGACTTTCTACCTTGGCAGAGGATGTGCTTGAATTGA
Organism: Pristiophorus japonicus; assembly: GCF_044704955.1. NCBI lineage: Eukaryota > Metazoa > Chordata > Chondrichthyes > Pristiophoridae > Pristiophorus > Pristiophorus japonicus. Next base: position 528,382,572 of record NC_091977.1, read on the forward strand.
GAATGTCACACTCGATCCATTTGGAGTCGGCGTCTACTACAACCAAAAACATTTTTCCCATGAAAGGACCTGCGTAGTCCACATGGATGCGTGACCATGGCTTGGCGGGCCAGGACCAGGGGCTAAGGGGTGCTTCCCTGGGTGCATTGCCCAGCTGGGCACACGTTTTGCACCTGCGAACACAAAGTTCCAAGTCTGCATCTATCCCTGGCCACCAAACGTGTGACCTGGCAATTGGTTTCATCATAACAATGCCCGGGTGCTCATTGTGGAGTTCTCTGATGAACATCTCTTTACCCATCTGGGGCATGATTACTCGGTTTCCCCATAGTAGGCAATCGGCCTGAATCGAGAGTTCATCCTTGCGCCTGTGAAATGGTTTGAATTCCTCAGGGCATGCCCCGTACGTGGCTGCCCAGTCCCCATTCAGGACACATTTCTTGAATAAAGACAGATACGGGTCTCTATTTGTCCAGACTTTAATCTGATGGGCTATCACTGGTGAGCCTTCACTTTCGAAAGCTTCAACAGCCATGACCATCTCAGCAGCATGCTCGGTTGCCCCCTCGGTGGTGGCTAGTGGGAGCCTGCTGAGTGGATCGGCGCAGTTTTCAGTGCCCGGTCTGTGCTGAATTGTATAGTCATAGACGGCTAATGTGAGTGCCCACCTCTGTATGCGGGCTGATGCATTTGCATTTGTGGCCTTGTTGTCAGCCAAAAGGGACGTTAGGGGTTTGTGATCTGTCTCCAGCTCAAATTTCCTGCCAAACAGGTACTGGTGCATTTTTTTAACAGCATATACACATGCAAGTGCTTCCTTTTCTACCATCCCGTAGCCCCGTTCTGCCTGGGACAGACCTCTGGAAGCATAAGCTACCGGCTGTAACTGACCCTTGGCATTGACATGCTGCAATACACACCCGACACCATAGAATGACACGTCGCATGTTAAAACGAGTTTCTTACATGGGTCATATAGTGTTAACAGTTTGTTGGAGCATAACAAATTTCATGCTCTTTATCAAAAGCTCTTTCCTGGCTGTCCCCCCAGACCCAATCGCGACCTTTGTGTACGAGCACGTGTCGCGGCTCTAACAGCGTGCTCAATTTGGGAAGAAAGTTACCAAAATAGTTCAGGAGCCCCAGCAATGAACGCAGCTCCGTCGTGTTACGGGGTCTGGGTGTTCTCTGGATCGCTTCTGTTTTGGACGCAGTAGGTCTGATCCCATCTGCTGCTCCCCTCATCCCCAGGAATTCTACCTCTGGAGCTAGGAAGAAACACTTCGCCATTTTCAGGCACAGACCTACCCGGTCCAGGTTGCGGAGGTGTTCTTCAGTATCACAACGTCTTGGAAAACCACTGTCCTTGAAATCGACTTGAGGAGGCTTTCCATGTTTCGATGAAAGATCGTGGCGGCCGAGCGAATCCCAAACGGACATCCGTTGTACTCAAACAACCCCTTGTGTGTCGTGATGGTGGTCAGCTTCTTCAACTCACTCGCCAGCTCCTGGGTCATGTAAGCTGAGGTCAGGTCCAATTTTGAAAAATGTTTGCCACCGGATAGCGTCGCAAAGAGGTCCTCCGCTCTCGGTAGCGGGTACTGATCTTGGAGTGACACCCGATTGATGGTGGCCTTGTAATCGCCACATATCCTGACTGACCCATCTGCCTTGAGCACCGACATGATCGGGCTTGCCCAGTCACTGAATTTGACTGGCGAGATGATGCCTTCCCTCAGCAGATGGTCCAATTCGCCTTCTATCTTTTCCCGCATCATGTACGGCACCGCTCTGGCCTAGTGGAGTACTGACCTGGCGTCCGGGTTTATGTGAATCACTACCTTGGTCCCCATGAAAGTGCCAATACCGGGTTGAAATAGTGAGTCAAATTTGTCCAGGACCTGTGAGCATGATATTCGCTCCACAGAAGAAATTGCATTTCCAGTTCATGACAGCCAGCCAACTACTCCCCAGCAATGCGGGGGTATCCCCCGGGACAATCCAGAGTGGCAACCTGTTCTCCGAATCTTTTTGGTCATGACTACCGTGGTACTGCCTAGCACCGGAATGATCTCCTTTGTATATGTACGTAGCTGTGTGTCAATTGGCATTAATTTTGGTCTCCTGGCCTTGGACGCCCACAACTTGTCGAACTGTTTGATACTCATCAGGGACTGGCTGGCCGCTGTGTCTAGTTCCATTGATACTGGGAGGCCATTGAGGTGCACTTTCATCATTATCGGTGGCGTCCTGGCGTATGAACTGTATATGTGCTCCACATGAACTCGCTGAACTTCAGCTTCCAGCGATTTCCCCCAGTGTCCATTTGGCCTCGTAGGGCTTACATCGGGCCCGTCCTCCTCGTACATCAGCCTGGCCGCAGGCTTCCTGCACATACGCACCAAGTGACCGCTGAAATTGCAATTTCTGCAGGTATATTGCTGATACCTGCAAGCTCTGGCTGTGTGTTTGCCTCCACACCTCCAACATGAGCCATTGTTGGAAACAAAAGGTCCATTACCAGTCGATTGTCTCTGACTGTCTCTGTAGCTGTCCTTAAGCGCACCATTGACAGGTGTTGATGGCCCCATTACTGGCCGCATTGTCCCTTGCGATGGCATGAATTGCCGTTCAGCTAGCCATTGTCTCTGTTGAATTCCCCCTTTGGGTTCAACTACATGCTCGGGCATGTGCAATTGCCCCTGTCTGCCTTTAGAACTGTGTACTGCTTTAACAATGTTGACTCTGTGTCCATTTGCTGCATTTAAACCAAGATTTTTGTCAAACATCATTCTGGTCTCTTCTCCCCTGAGATAAATGTCTGGGGCATCAATGCCACCATTTCCAGGGTCAAGTCTTTGGTCTCAATCAGTTTCCTGAAAACCCCAGCATGCCCGATGCCCTCAATAAAAAAGTTTTGCAGCATCTCCGCTCTGCATGCATCTGGGAACTTACATAGGCTCGCCAGTCGCCGGAGGTCTGCCACGAAGTCTGGAATGCTTTGCCCATCTCGCTGCCGGGCGTGTAAAACCAGCTCTCGGTAGCGGGTACTGGTCTTGGAGTGACACTCGATTGATGGTGGCCTTGTAATTGCAACATATCCTGACCAACCCATCCGCCTTGAGCACCGGCACAATCGGGCTCGCCCAGTCACTGAATTCGCCATGGTGTCTCGCCATGTGCATGCTGCTCACCGGTTTAAAGTGTTCCCTGATCAACTTATTGAGCTCTTCAAAAGTCTTGTCCGCCGGCTTCTCTGGTGCTAGAAGGTCCTTCATCAGGGAGTACGTCTTGGATCCCCAAACCGTCAGGAGATGAGCCCTGCGTTTGTCGGCCAAATCCTGTCCCAGCCATTCCTTAGTGACAAAACTTTGCTGTAGTCTCTCAATAAAATCATCCCAATCATCACCAACACAGTATCTCTCATCTGTGCTGCTAGTGGCCATGCTTGCGTGATTTAAATCCCAGTTTCTTGTCGCCAATAATATGTCCTTACTATACAGTATAAATACATATGAGGCCCATACTTGAGAGAAGGTCACTCTGTGACCAGTCCTTTATTAGCCAACACTGAAGTGATGAAGCTGGGTGGAGCTTCCCCTTTTACACCTGAAAGTCCAGGTTAGGAGTGATTCCCACAAGTTTACCACCTAGTGGTCAATGTCCTCACAGTGTACAACTTAGGTCAATTTGTACATGGATTACAATGACAGTTAAATACATGACAGTATGGGTTCCAGAAGAGCTGTGGGGCAGCACGGGCCAGCCCACACAGCGATATGTGTGCGCACTAATTCTGTGCATCAGAGCAGGTCTCCAGTCGTCGTGATTAACCCTTGCCACTGGATAAAGTCCTAGCTCTGTCAAGCCTGTGTGGTGACTGATGTGCAACGGCCACCACACATTAAAAAAATCCACGCACAGGCATCTTCCACCCCTGGTGTTCAGGACTGGAACATCGGGTCCTTCATTGAAACATCTGTGAACTCACCCCCAGGGCCTGATAGTCTGCATCCCAGAGTACTTAAGGAAGTGGCCCGAGAAATAGTGGATGCATTGGTGATCATTTTCCAACAGTCTATCGACTTTGGATCAGTTTCTATGGACTGGAGCATAGCTAATGTAACACCACTTTTAAAAAAAGGAGGGAGAGAGTAAACGGGTAATTATAGACTGGCTAGCCTGACATCAGTAGTGGGGAAAATGTTGGAATCAATTATTAAAGATGAAATAGCAGCACATTTGGAAAGCAGTGACTGGATCGGTCCAAATCAGCATGGATTTATGAAAGAGAAATCACGCTTGACAAATCTTCGAGAATATTTTGAGGATGTAACTAGCAGAGTGGACAAGGGAGAACCAGTGGATGTGGTGTATTTGGACTTTCAAAAGGCTTTTGACAAGGTCCCACACAAGTGATTGGTGTGCAAAATTAAAGCACATGGTATTGGGGGTAATCTACTGATGTGGATAGAGAACTGGTTGGGAGATAGGAAGCAGAACGTCGGGATAAACGGGTCCTTTTCAGAATGGCAGGCAGTGACTAGTGGGGTGCCACAGGGCTCAGTGCTGGGACCCCAGCTATTTACAATATACATCAGTGATTTAGATGAAGGAATTGAGAGAAATATCTCCAAGTTTGCAGATGACACTAAACTGGGTGGCGGTGAGAGCTGTGAGGAGGATGCTAAGAGGCTGCAGGGTGCCTTGGACAGGTTAGGTGAGTGGGCAAATGCATGGCAGATGCAGTATAATGTGGATAAATGTGAGGTTGTCCACTTTGGTGGCAAAAACATGAAGGCAGAATATTATTTGAATGGTTGCAGATTAAGAAAAGGGGAGGTGCAACGATACTTGGGTGACGTGGTACATAAGTCCTTGAAGGTAGGCATGCAGGTACAGCAGGCGGTGACGAAGGCAAATGGCATGTTGGCCTTCATAGCTAGGGGATTTGAGTATAGGAGCAGGGAGGTCTTGCTGCAGCTGTACAGGGCCTTGGAGAGGCCTCACCTGGAATATTATGTTCAGTTATGGTCTCTTAATCTGAGGAAGGACATTCTTGCTATTGAGGAAGTGCAACAAAGATTCACCAGACTGATTCCCGGGATGGCAGGACTGACATATGAAGAAAGACTGGATCGACTAGGCTTATATTCACTGGGATTTAGAAGAATGAGACGGGATCTCATCGAAACATAAAATTCTGACGGGATTGGACAGGTTAGATGCAAGAAGAATGTTCCCACTGTTGACGTTAGACGTTGAATGGTGGCAGTAACGTTCCTAAGCTGCGCGGTGGTCTCGAGGTCCTGCGCACTCCACTCACGGACCTTTCAGCGGAGTACTGCCTTTCGACATGGCTATCAAGTCCGTGTGTCAAATCTGTTGATGTCCAGCTGAATTTGACTATGAGAATTATCACCAGTATTCTTTTATCGACAACGACACCGTGGCTGCCCGTGCTTGCAAACATCGCACCACCACACCAAAGAACAGAAGAACATAAGAAATAGGAGCAGGAGCAGCCCATACAGACCCTCGAGCCTGCTCCGCCATTTAATATGATCATGGCTGATCTGATCATGGACTCAGGTCCACCTCCCTGCTCGCTCCCCAATACCCCTTATCCCCTTATCGGTTAAGAAACTGTCTATTTCTGTCTTAAATTTATTCAATGACCACCTTCCACAGCTCTCTGAGGCAGCGAATTCCACAGATTTTCAAATCTCTGAGAGAAGCAATTCCTCCTCATCTCTGTTTTAAATTGGCGGCCCCTTATTCTAAGATTATGCCCCCTAATTCTAGTCTCCCATATAAGCGGAAACATCCTCTCTGGGACCCCAGCTCTTTACAATATACATTAACGATTTAGATGAAGGAATTGAGTGTAATATCTCCAAGTTTGCAGATGACACTAAACTGGGTGGCGGTGTGAGCTGTGAGAAGGATGCTAAGAGGCTGCAGGGTGACATGGACAGGTTAGGTGAGTGGGCAAATGTATGGCAGATGCTGTATAATGTGGATAAATGTGAGGTTATTCACTTTGGGGGCAAAAATGCGAAGACAGAATATTATCTGAATGGTGGCAGATTAGGAAAAGGGGAGGTGCAATGAGACCTGGGTGTCATGGTTCATCAGTCATTGAAAGTTGGCATGCAGGTACAGCAGGCAGTGAAGAAGGCAAATGGTATGTTAGCCTTCATAGCTAGGGGATTTGAGAATAGGAGCAGGGAGGTCTTACTGCAGTTGTACAGGGCCTGGAATATTGTGTTCAATTTTGGTCTCCTAATCTGAGGAAGGATGTTCTTGCTATTGAGGAAGTGCAGCGAAGGTTCACCAGACTGATTCCAGGGATAGCAGGACTGACATATGAGGAGAGACTGCATCAACTGGGCCTTTATACATTGGAGTTCAGAAGAATGAGAGGGGATCTCATCGAAACATATAAGATTCTGATGGGATTGGACAGGTTAGATACGGGGAGAAGGTTCCCGATGTTGGGGAAGTCCAAAACCAGGGGTCACAATCTTAGGATAAGGGGTAGGCCATTTAGGACTGAGATGAGGAGAAACTTCTTCACTCAGAGAGTTGTGAACCTGTGGAATTCCCTGCCGCAGAGAGTTGTTGATGCCAGTTCATTGGATATATTCAAGAGGGAGTTAGATTTAGCCCACACGGCTAAAGGGATCAAGGGGTATGGAGAGAAAGCAGGAAAGGGGTACTGAGGGAATGATCAGCCATGATCTTATTGAATGGTGGTGCAGGCTCGAAGGGCCGAATGGCCTACTACTGCAACTATTTTCTATGTTTCTATGTTTCTATGTTTCCCTCAATAGCAAGAATGTCCTTCCTCAGATTAGGAGACCAAAACTGCACACAATACTCAAGGTGTGGTCCCACCACGGCCCTGTACAAGTGCAGTAAGACCTCCCTGCTCCTATACTCAAATCCCCTCGCTATGAAGACCAACATGCCATTTGCTTTCTTCACCGCCTGCTGCTGCTGCATGCCAACCTTCAATGACTGATGTACCATGACACCCAGGTCTCGTTGCACTTCGCCTTTTCCTAATCTGTCACCATTCAGCTCAATCCTATTTGCCCTCGCTGGTCTCCTACAGACACACACGCATACTGTCCAGAAAGGCGTGGTGGATGCCTAGTTAGTTTGTGCAACAGTGAGAATACGGGATAATATTGTTCTTCCTCCTCTCTAACTGGGGACACCATGACCAATCACAGCGCTCCTGCCGCTCAGCGCAATGCTGGGACCACCGTTAACCCTGGGATCTTTCTGTTTCCTTGTGGCTCAGCATCCACCGAGTTATAGATCGGTCGAGGTCAACTCTTTTTCAAATAAACGTGCACTTTTGCAGTGTGCGCTGACCCGCCCGTGCTGCCCCTGTGCCCCTGGCCCCAAACTCACGCCTCCCCTGGGCCCCGATCACGTCCCTCCGCAGTCTCTCGCCGCTCCTGCTGTACCTGCCCAAACTGCATTCACCGACCTGGACCGTGATGACATCACTCTTCGCTGCCGTTGCCCTCCTGCACCAGCTCGTGCTGTCCCCTGGAGCAGTATGCCTCCACGCCGCTCCTTTTATGGCCCTGACCTGCCGCCGGTGTTCTGAAACAGCCATTCTTTGACGCTTTAGGTGTTTGGAGGAGGCAAATTGAGAGTGGGAACGCAGAGCGGAGGGCGTGGAAAACTCACCTCTGCACAGTTGCAACTGTGAAGAGCAGGGGAGTTCTCCCCGGTGTCCTGGGCCAATATTTATCCCTCAATCAATACCACTACAAAAAACAGATTATCTGGTCATTATCACATTGCTGTTTGTGGGAGCTTGCTGTACTCAAATTGGCTGCAGCTTTACCTACATTACAGCAGTATCTACACTACAAAATGTACTTCATTGGCTGTAAAGTGCCTTTGGGACATCCTGAGATTGTGAAAGGCGCTCCAGAAATGCCCATCTTTCTTGTTTCCTTTCCTGAATTTAATAAAAAGGTACGTTGGGGGGTGTGTATAACATCCATCACCACTAGTTTTCCACCCTAGCTGAACTTTAATTGACCATTCCGTCGTGTTTCTTGCAAGATTAATCTGAAACTGTTGGAAACCTGATACTGAGCAATGTTTCGCAGTGTATTATTGACACAATGAAGAGCGGTGCCAGAAGGTCATTTTGAGTCGAGCATCCAGTCCCCTTTGAAATTGCAGATGCAACATGCAGCTTAATAGGACACATCTCACCAATTAGATACAGATTTCTCTGTTCAAATTTTTTTTTTTAATTCATTCACGGGATGTGGGCATCGCTGGCATGGCCAGCATTTATTACCCAATTGTTATGTATGCCATAAAGGTTCAAACTGAGCACTGTTTAACTCAGCAAGGTACAACCTTGGCTCTGCTTTATTTAGGCCCAAAGTGCCTGACTCTCAAAATGGCTGGCCTTTTATACCTGAGCAGTACCATGTGCATGCTGCTCAGTGGCCTCCAACACTGACGCCATCTGGTGGCTACAAACAGAATGTACATACATGACACCATCCCTAATTCCCCTGAGTGGCTTGCTGGGCATTTTAAGAGTCAATCGCAATGCTGTGGGTCACATATAGACAAAGGGTTTAATTAGGAGGGGGAAAATAAAGTATGAGAGTAAGCTTGAAGGGAACATAAAAACTGACTGCAAAAGCTTCTATAGATATGTGAAGAGAAAAAGATTAGTGAGAATAAATGTAGGTCCCTTATAGTCAGAATCAGGTGAATTTATAATGGGGAACAAAGAAATGGCAGACCAATTGAACAAATACTTTGGTTCTGTCTTCACTAAGGAAGACACAAATAACCTTCCAGAAATACTAGGGGTTCGAGGGTCTAGCGAGAAGGAGGAACTGAAGGAAATCCTTATTAGTCAGGAAATGGTGTTAGGGAAATTGATGGGATTGAAGGCCGATAAATCCCCAGGGCCTGATAGTCTGCATCCCAGAGTACTTAAGGAAGTGGCCCTAGAAATAGTGGATGCATTGGTAGTCATTTTCCAACATTCTATAGATTCTGGATCAGTTCCTATGGACTGGAGGGTAGCTAATGTAACACCACTTTTTCAAAAAGGAGGGAGAGAGAAAACCGGGAGGTGTAGACATCGGTCAGCCTGACATCGTGCGGTAAGGACAGTGGATTTCTTTCCCTAAAGGACATCAGTGAACTAGATGGGTTTTAACAACAATCCAGGAGATACATGGTCACCATTACTGAGATTAGCTTTTTATTCCAGATTTATTTCATGAACTGAATTTAAAGCCCCTGTGTCCGGGCGCGGGGCCGATTCTGCCGGCCAAAGCTACGCCACTCCAGCCCTGCTTCAAGACATTCGGTGGTGGTGTGTGAGTGAGTAAAAAAAAAGAAACCTTCTGAAATCTAATAAACTTCCATTTATTACATTGACAGATAAAAAGAGTTGAACTTTATTATTGATTTTGACAGTGTCCTTGACTCTCTACAAAATCTTCGATTAAAAACAATGGCGTCTTTCAGCGCCGATTTGTCAATGTGCACTGGTTTTCTTAAGTGCCCAGAAGGTTTTTTGGGAGAGGCCAGATACACCGACCTAAGAGAAATAAATGTTGGCCAAACTGTGAAAAATTATTAAAAAACGGCGCAGACTTGAGGAAACGCCCTCTATGATGTAGAAAAAAACTGGCCCAGAAAAATCGTAACTAAGTCAGATTGCAGGGGGAAACATTGAAAAAAATAAATACGGCAAAAAAAAAACGACGCGCGCCAAAATAACGGCGCAAATGACCGGGGAAAATTGAGCCCATAGTTTGTATTAACACATTAGCACTCAAAAGTCGGAGATTTATCAACGGTCTCTCTTTCTGTTCCCCCCCCCTCCCCGCCACTTGTTAGGGAGGATTAGTGATTTGGATTATTAATGGATTAAATAGTAATATCCACCCTCCTGTATGGCTCAGAGACATGGACCTTGTTCAGCAGACACCTCAAGTCGCTGGAGATATATCACCAACGATGCCTCCGCAAGATCCTACAAATCCCCTGGGAGGACAGGCGCACCAACATCAGCGTCCTCATCCAGGCTAACATCCTCAGCATTGAAGCACTGACCACACTCGATCAGCTCCGTTGGGCAGGCCACATTGTTCGCATGCCAGACATGAGACTCCCAAAGCAAGTGCTCTACTCGGAGCACCTTCACAGCAAACGAGCCAAAGGTGAGCAGCGGAAACACTACAAGTACACCCTCAAAGCCTCCCTGATAAAGTACGACATCCCCACTGACACCTGGGAGTCCCTGGCCCAAGACCACCCTAAGTGGAGGAAGTGCATCCGGGAGGGCTCTGAGCACCTCGAGTCTCAAGCCGAGAGCATGCAGAAATTAAGCGCAGGCAGCGGAAAGAGCGTGCGGCAAACCAGTCCCACCCAGCCCTTACCTCAACGACTATTTGTCCCACCTGTGACAGAATCTGTGGCTCTCGACTGTTCAGCCACCAAAGAACTTACGTCAGGAGTGGAAGCAAGTCTTCCTTGATTCCGAGGGACTGCCTATGATGATGCTGTCAAAACAAATACATTTCACACCGAGACACATAAGAAGAAATTACAGCAGATGACCAAAAGCTTTGTCAAAGAGGTAGGTTTTAAGGAACATCTTGAAGGAGGAAAGAGAGGTAGAGAGGCGGAGAGGTTTCGGGAGGGAGTTCCAGAGCTTAGGGCCCAGGCTGCTGAAGGCACGGCCACTGATGGTTGAGCGATTATAATCAGGGATGCTCAAGAGGGCAGAATTTGAGGTCCGCAGACAATCTCGGGGGGTGGTGAGGCTGAAAGAGATTACGGAGATGGGGAGCAGTGAGCCCATGGAGGGATTTGTAAACAAGGATGAGAATTTTGAAATCGAGACGTTGCTTACCGGGAGCCAATGTAGGTCAGCGAGCACAGGGGTGATGGGTGAATGGGACTTGATGCGAGTCTATGCCTAGTCTACTCAATCTCCCCTCATAGGACAATCCCCCCATCACAGGAATCAGTCTGGTGAACCTTCGTTGCACTCCCTCTATGGCAAGTATATCCTTCCTTAGGTAAGGAGACCAAAACTGTACACAATACTCCAGGTGTGGTCATTGCAGTACTTTACTTTTGTACTCAAATCCTCTTGTAATAAAGGACAACGTACCATGTGCTTTTAACAATGATACAGAAACTTCACACATGGAAAATAATCACAAGGTGAACAACCGTTTCGAAACGCTGACAGCGCAGATACCATCCTGTGACAGGCAGTTCTGGTCAAAGTGCAAGTAGCCATAAGTTTGAGATTCAAGTTACAGATCTTTCAAACAGAAGATTGCCGTAAAAGTTGCAGATTTTCTTATATATTTTTAGTGAAGGTGTTGCAGGCTATTATTAATATGAATCATTCCCCACCCCCCCACCCCTACCCCACATTGTTCAATATTCAAACAATGTGTACCGTAATCATGGTGAAATGAAAACGACTTGCATTTATAAAGCGCCTTTCCCGATCTTCCAAAGCGCTTTACAGCCAATGAAGTAGTTTTGGAGTGTAGTCACTGTTGTAATGTAGGAAACGCGGCAACCATTTTGCGCACAGTAAGCTACCAACTACAGCAATGTGATAATAACCAGATAATCTGTTTTTGTTATGTTGATTGAGGGATAAATATTGGCCAGGGCACCGGGGAGAACTCGGGGGAGTGGGCAGAGAAGTGGACCTGAGTCCATGATCGGATCAGCCATGATCGTATTAAATGGCGGAGCAGGCTCAAGGGGCCGTATGGCCTACTCCTGCTCCTATTTCTTATGTTCTTATGTTCTAACTCCCATGCACGCATGAATAGAAACATAAAAACATAGAAAATAGGTGCAGGAGTAGGCCATTCGGCCCTTCGAGCCTGCACCACCATTCAATATGATCATGGCTGATCATTCACCTGAGTACCCCTTTCCTGCTTTCTCTCCATACCCCTTGATCCCCTTAGCCATAAGGGCCATATCTAACTCCCTTTTGAATATATCTAACGAACTGGCATCAACAACTCTCTGCGGTAGGGAATTCCACAGGTTAACAACTCTCTGAGTGAAGAAGTTTGTCCTCATCTCGGTCCTACATGGCTTACCCCTTATCCTTAGACTGTGACCCCTGGTTCTGGACTTCCCCAACATCGGAAACATTCTTCCTGCATCTAACCTGTCCAGTTCCGTCAAAATTGTATATGTTTCTATGAGATCCCCTCTCATTCTTCTCAACTCCAGTGAATACAGGCCCAGTCGATCCAGTCTCTCCTCATATGTCAGTCCTGCCATCCTGGGAATCAGTCTGGTGAACCTTTGCTGCACTCCCTCAATAGCAAGAATGTCCTTCCTCAGATTAGGAGACCAAAACTGAACACAATATTCCAGGTGAGGCCTTACCAAGGCCCTGTACAACTGCAGTAAGATCTCCCTGCTCCTTTTCCAATATTTTTTTCCAATAATAGGCCTTCATAAGAGGTCGATCAAGGAGCCTTGCTAAACAAACTGTCCAAGAGATGGTAATCAGAGGTCAAAAGAAGAGATGGCAAATGGAATGTTGGCCTTTATTGCAAGGGGTTAGAGTATAATAGCAGAGAAGTCGTGCTACAACTGTACAGGGTATTGGTGAGGCCACACCTGGAGTACAGTGTACAGTTTTCGTCTCCGTATTTAAGGAAGGATATACTTTCATTGGAGGCTGTTCAGAGAAGGTTCACTAAGTTGATTCCGGAGATGAGGGGGTTGACTTATGAAGATAGGTTGAGTAGGTTGGGCCTATACTCATTGGAGTTCAGAAGAATGAGAGGTGATCTTGTCAAAACATATTAAGATAATGAGGGGGCTCAACAAGGAGGATGTAGAGAGGATATTTCCACTCATAGGGGAAACTAAAACTAGGGGACATAGTCTCAGAATAAGGGAGCGCCGATTTCAAACAGATGAGGAGGAATTTCTTCTCTCAGAGGGTTGTAAATCTATGGAATTCTCTGCCTCAGAGAGCTGTGGAGTCTGGGTCATTGAATATATTTAAGGCAGAGAGAGACACATTTTTGAGCGATCTTATTGAATGGCGGAGCAGGCTCGATGGGGCGGGTGGCCTACTCCTGCTCCGATTTCTTATGAGATAAGCAAAAGTATGATCTCATGGGATGGGGGAGGGTTTTCATCTGAAAGTTGAGACAAAGAACTCGAGACACCATTGGGTACCTTAGTTTTGGAAGAACCTTTATTGGTTAGATAGTCCTATCCATTGTCTACCCCAGACACACCCCTAAAAAGAGAATGAAAGAGATATCTAAAGGGCTTTTCTGCACAGACGCTGCAGAGAAGAGCTATTCATGCACTAAGCCATCTGTCTGATCGGGACCGATACATAAAAACATTGAAACATAGAAATCGTACAGTGCAGAAGGAGACCATTTCGGGCCATCGTGTCCACACCGACAAAGAGCTGCACGGCCCTCGGTCAGCAGCCCTGAAGGTTAAATATAAACCTATGAACAATGAACAATGGTGGACAGGTAAAGAGTATCCGGCCCAACCAGTCCGCCCCACACAACTGCAGTACCCCATGTATCCCGACATTTTACTCTGCACCCCACCCAGAGCCATGTGATCTTCTGGGAGAGGCAAAAAAACAGATGAAAACCCATGCTAATTGGGGAAAAAAATCTGGGAAAATTCTCTCCGACCCAGTCACGCAATCGAAACTAGTCCAGGAGATCATTCTGGCCGTATTAGATTCCATGATATACTTACCATCGTGTCTGCACCAGCCAACAAGAAGTTATCCGGTCTAATCCCATTTACCAGCTCTTGGTCCGTACCCCATCAGGTTACAGCAATTCAAGTGTCTATCCAAGCACCTTTTAAATGTGGTGAGAGTTTCTGCATCCACCACTCTCCAGGCAGCGAGTTTCAGACCCCCACAACCCTCTGCGTGAAGAAGCCTCCTCTCAAATCCCCTCTAAACCTTCCACCAACCATGTTAAACGTATGGCCCCTCATAATTGACCCCTCCACCAATGGAAATAGACCCTTACTATCCACTATGTCCAGGCCCCTCAATATTTTGTACACCTCGATGAGGTCTCCTCTCAACCTCCTCTGTTCCAATGAGAACAAACCCAGCCTATCCAATCTGTCCTCATAACTAAGATTCTCCATTCAGGCAGCATCCGAGTAAATCTTCTCTGCACCCTCTCTTGTGCAATCACATCCTTCCTATAATGCGGCGACCAGAACTACACGCAGTACTCCAGCTGTGGCCTAACCAAAGTTTTATGCAATTTAAGCATAACCTCCCTGCTCTTTTATTCTATGCCTCGGCCAATAAAGGCAAGCATTCCGTATGCCTTCTTAACCACCTTATCCACCTGGCCTGCTACTTTCAGGGATCTGTGGACAAACACTCCAAGGTCCCTTTGTTTATCTACACTTCTAAGTGGCCTACCACTTAATGTGTATACCCTTTCCTTATTAGCCCTCCCCAAGTTCATTACCTCACACTTCTCCAAATGAAATTCCATTTTTCACTTTTCTACCCACCTAACCAGTGGATTGATATCCTCCTGCAGTCCATGATTTTCCTCTTCATTATTAACCACAGCCAATTTTAACGTCATCTGCAAACTTTTTAATCATACCCCCTATATTCAAATCTAGATCATTGATGTATACCACAAAAATCAAGGGACCCAGTACTGAGCTCTGTGGAAACATCCTCCCAGTCACAAAAACACCCATCACTCATTACCCTTGTGCTTCCTACCTCTAAGCCAATTTTGAATCCAACTTGCCACTTTGCTCTGGATCCCATGGGCTTTTACCTTTGTGACCAGTCTACCATGTGGGACCTTATCAAAAACCTTACTAAAGTCCATATACACTACATGATACGCACTACCCTCATCGATCCTCTTGGTTACCTCCTCGAAAAATTCCATCAGGTTAGTCATACAATTATCCATTAACAAATCCATGCTGACTGTCCCTAATTAATCCTTGCCTTTCTAAATGTAGATTTGTGCTGTCGTTTTGGATTTTTTCCAATAATTTTCCCACCACTGAGATTAGGCTGACAGGCCTCTAATTACTCAGCCTATCCCTTTCTCCCTTCTTAAACAAGGGTACCACATTAGCAGTCCTCTGGCACCATGCCTGAATCCAAAGAGGACTGGAAAATGATGGTCAAAGCCTCTGCTATTTCCTCTTTTGCTTCGCTCAACAGCCTGGCATGCATTTCATCTGGGCCTGGGGACTGATCCACTTTCAAAGCTGCCAAACCCCCCAATACCTTCTCTCTCACTACCAGCTGCTTTTCTCGGTCGTATGTCTACTATGTCGATCCTGATTGTGAGTAGTGTTTGATTATAAATGAACTACTGCTTCTTAAAATGATATATGACTCCTAAGACCTGCTTATCTAAGGAAGGATATATTTGCCTTGGAGGCGGTGCAATGAAGGTTGACGAGGTTGATTCCTGGGATGAGAGGGATGTCTTATGATGAGAGATTGTGTAGAATGGGCCTATACTCTCTGGAGTTTAGAAGAATGAGAAGTGATCGCATGGAAACATATAACATTCTGAAGGGGATTGACAGGGTAGATGTTGAGAGGTTGTTTGCCTGGAGGAAGTGTCTAGAACTAGGGAGCATAGTCTCAGGATAAGGGGTCGGCCATGCAAGACAGAGATGAGGAGGAATTTCTTCACTCAGAGGGTTGTGAATCTTTGGAATTCTCTGCCCCAGAGAGCTGTGGATGCTGAGTCTCTGAATGTATTCAAGGCTGAGATAGATAGTTTATTGGGATCTAGGGGAATCAAGGGATATGGAGATCGGGCGGGAAAGTGTCGAGGTCGATGATCAGCCATGATCTTATTGAATGGCGGAGAAGGCTCGAGGGGACATATGGCCTACTCCTGCTCCTAATTCTTGTGTTGTTAAAAACCTTTTGGGTAATCTGTGATCCAAACATTACACCCTCCAGCAACAGCAGCAATGGCGGGAGGTGGGAACTGGAGGTGGCTCTATATATAATTGTTCCACTTCAGGCAAACGCAGCTTCCTGATATAGCCTAATGATTAGGGCGATTGAATAATAAGGCCTGGATTGGAACTCCAACTGATTCCCTTTTGGGTATAGTCCACAGGTGCCTTCTACCTTCAGAGGTCCGAGAAGTGGGACACTCTGGGCCATCGACTTGGGTTGTCAATCTGTAGAGTTGTCCCGGAGTCTTCAGGAATGGAAGACTAACTTCCAGAACACTGCTGTGAGCAATTGCCCGGGAGAAAAATCATCGAGGAAATAAAACGAATCGTGGTCTCTCTTTGAACACTTTTGTTTATTAGTTATAAAAATATTGGAGACGGAGGACACAAAAAAAGGCTCTTGGACTCACAGCCAAGAATCATCGAATCAAGTAACGAAGGGTTTATTTGCTTTCTGATTGGCTGTAGGAAGGCGGGGCACCATAAGGATGGACATGTCGGGCGACCAATTGTGGGAGTATGGGGGCGGGATGGTTAGGGTCAGTTGGTCATGTGATAAGACCTCCAGGAATACATCCCACCATAACTGGCAGCCCAACCGTTTTTCTTTAATCCCAAGCCAATCAGTTGACGTACAGTATGCTCCTGTGGCAGCAGGATTTCTGTCCCTACCCCGCCAAAAGACAGAATACCTCATTTTATTACCCAATATCCAAGTCAAAACTGGTGAAGCATGCTCTGCGGGAGCAATAATTCAATCTGGATATGAATTCACAATTTGCTAGTTGCAAAACAAAGCAAGATCAGTCTGTATCATACAATCATAGAAATTTACAGCGCAGAAGGAGGCCATTTCGGCCCATCGTGTCGGCCAACAAAGAGCTATCCAGCCTAATCTCGTTATCCAGCCTAATCCCACTTTCCAGCTCTTTGTCCGTAGCCCCGTAGGTTACGGCACTTCAAGTCCATACCCAAGTACTTTTTAAATACGATGAGGATTTCTGCATCTTCCATCCTTTCAGGCAGTGAGTTCCAGACCCCCACCACCCTCCGGGTGAAAAAATCCTCTCCTCAAATCCCCTCTAAACCTCCTACCAATTACTTTAAATCTATGTCCCCTGGTTGTTGACCCATCTGCTAAGAGAAACAGGTCCTTCCTATCCACTCCAGTTGGGGCCCTTCATGGTTTTATGCACCTCAATTAAATCTCCCCTCAGCCTCCTCTGTTTCAAAGAAAACAACCCCAATGTTTCCTCGTAGCTGAAATTCTCCAGTCCAGGCAACATCCTCGGAAATCTCCTCTGTACCCTCTCCGGTGCAATCACATCTTTCCTGTAATGTGGTGACCAGAACTGCACTGCATTGACAGAGGATTAAAAAAAAGGATAAAACCTCTGAGTGAGATTGTTAGCAGTCAAATAATGTGAAAATATTCTGCCTTCCTGTTTTTGCCTGTGAACTCATCCTTTTTTTCACGTGGAAGCAAGTCATCCTCGTTTCGAGGGACCGCCTATGATGATGATGATGAGTTTCGCTAAGTAATCAATGTACAATTTTGAAAAAAAATTAGGCAGAGGCCTTTGTTGCCACATCCTGACGGATTGACAGCTAATGGGACCTTTGGCTGCCCATGCTGGCGGACATCACTCCCCCGTCCATTCGCAGCCATGCCGCAACCCTCCGGGAAGTCCAGAGAATCGTGGAAAACCAACCTCTCCCCATCCCCCCCCCGGGATATCAACAATGTCCCTCACCGCCGCTTGAGGTTTCGCAGGGCCTTTTGGGCCCACGTGCTTAACCTTCGACATCGCGACTTCAACCCTGACGCTGCTCAGAAAGTCGAATGGAGTTGACCAAAAGTCGCCAACAGCCCGTGGAAGATCCCCGGCTTCGACCTTCCCCGCGAAGCTCACAGGCAATCCTGAACCGCATCCTCACTAACCATGGGCAATGCTGATACTTGATGCACAAACACCCCTTGGTGGGGGAATCTAGAACTAGGGGGCATACGTTCAGAATAGGGGGCCGCCCATTTAAAACGGAGATGAGGAGGAATTTCTTCTCTCAGAGAGTTGTAAATCTGTGGAATTCTCTACCCCAGAGAGCTGTGGAAGCTGGGTCATTGAATATATTTAAGGCAGAGATAAGACAGATTTCTGAATGATAAGGGAGTAAAGGATTATGGGGAGCGACAGGGAAGTGGAGCTGAGGCCGGGATAAGATCAGCCATGATCTTAATGAATGGCGGAGCAGGCTCGAGGAGCCAAATGGGTTTGAGTCGCACTCCAGAGACTTGAGCACAGAAATCTAGGCTGACACTCCCAGTGCAGTAGAGAGGGAGTGCTGCACTATCGGAGGGGCAGCACTGAGGGAGAGTCCCATTTCTTATGCTCTTATAAATGGAAAATTGAAAAACACTACAGTAACATTGACTTATTAAATTAATGAACTAGAAAATAAAGACCTGGTTGTTACTCAATAAAACTTTTCTTACAATTGAGAATTCAGCAGCAGGAAGTTGTAATGTGGTTGAGCCTATGTTACTTGCGTGTGTGTGACTGTGGTCACCCAGAACAGACCATGGAACATGTAATGGCTCAATGCCCCATTCACGAATACAAGGGAGGCATCATAGCGACACACTCCACTACTCCTGACCGCAATTATCCGACTTAAAAGCCTGAATGTAATATTATAGTTGTTACTCAACATCAACATCAGCCATACAAAGTATTAGTAGTAAATAGAACCTTGAATTTGTCCTGTGGGACAACAACAGATGAATGTTCAATGCGTATGCTTGACAGTCCTTGCTCTGCTATTTTAGTGACTGCATTAGCCCATTTATTTTCATGAGTATTGTCACTCAAAGGACAGAGGAAGGAATTTCAGACCATGCATTATGTGTTTGTACGTTTGCATCTCACTGTAAATGCACTGACACAATCAACACTGGGTTGACTACCTTCCAAGTCGCACACCATCCTGACGTGGAAATATATCAGCTGTTCCTTCATCGTCGCTGAGTCAAAATCCTGGAACTCCCTCTCTCACAATGCTGTGGGAATACCTTCACCACACAGACTGCAGCGGTTCAAGAAGGCAGCTCATCACCACCTTTTCAAGGGCAATTAAGGATGGGCAATAAATGCTGGCCTTGCCAGCAATGCCTACATCCCAGGAACAAATAAAAAAAAACATTTGGCCTTTATCTTCTGGGGATTTGGATTAATTTCAGCTTTCTGTACAACTACAAATTGCATTTTTATAGCTCCTATAACATCCTAACGTGCTTCACAGGAATGTTACCAACAAAATCTGACACCGAGCCACAGGAGGAGGTATTAGGACAGGTGACCAAAAGCTGGGTCAAAGAGGTAGGTTTTAAGGAGGATTGTAAAGGTGGGAGGTGGAGAGGTGGAGAGGTTTATGGAGAGAGTTCCAAAGCTTGAGGCCCAGGTAGCTGAAGGCACGGCCACCAATGGGGGAGCGGTTAAAATCGGGGGTGCACATGAGGCCAGAATTGGAGGAGCGCCGAGATCGTGGAGGGTTGCAGGGATGGAGGAGGTTACAGAGCTAGGGAGGGGCGAGGCCATGGAGCGAATTGAGAACAAGGATCGGAATGTACATTCCCCTTCACACACTTTCTTTTATCTTTTGACAAAATGTGATGGATCATATCCATGGGCTGAAATAACTGTAAACACATTTTAATTTCACAATACGAATTGCATGGCCCTTAATTAATAGATCCACCTCACGATTAACCATCATTAAATTTTACCGATATTCCATTTTCATTTTGACTGTATTAAAGTTAGATAGATTCATAGAAACTGTAACAAGCATTCAGCCTACCATGCCTGTGCTGGTCAGATAACTAGATGGACGTTCCATTTATTCCCTCTTCCCAGCTTTTTTGTGCCCCTCTAGTTCGAGCATTTTCCAGTTATCTGTTGTTGCCAATGTTTGCCTTAATTTCTTTGGGGGTGCGCGGTCCCTTTAAGGGCCTAACAAATTAGGATGAGAATTTTGAAATTGAGGCGTTGCTTAACCGGGAGCCAATGTAGGTCAGTGAGCACAGGGGTGATGGGTGAGCGGGACTTGGTGCTAGTCGGGAGCCGCAATGGTAGCGGCCAGACCTGTGAGGGAAGCGCGGCAGCAGCGTCAAAAGTAAAAGAAAGAAGTAAAAAGAAATTGAATAGTGATGTCACAGCCAAGAGGGTAATTGGTTGATTGGTGAGTAGTTTTTCTTTTTTCTTTATCTGTTTTTCTTTTTCTTATCAGTAAGAAATAGTTGGCATTTTTGCCAAATTAAGTTAATTTAAGGGTTAAGTCATGGCAGGAGAGCCCAGACCCATGTCATGCTCCTCCTGTGCTATGTGGGAAATCAGTGACACTTCCAGTGTTCCTGACTACTATGTGTGCGGGAAGTGTATCCAGCTGCAACTCCTGACAGACCGCATGACGGCACTGGAGCTGCGCATTGGTTCACTCTGGACCATCAGGCAGAGCAGGAGTAGGAACATAGTGCAGGAGTCCCCCACGGTCATCTCCCTCCAAAACAGATACACCGCTTTGGATACTGTTGGGGGAGATGGCTCATCAGGGGAAGGCAGCAGCAGCCAAGTTCATGGCACCATGGGTGGCTCTGCTGCACAGGAGGGCAGGAAAAAGAGTGGGAGAGCTATAGTGGTAGGGGATTCTATTGTAAGGGGAATAGATAGGCATTTCTGCGGCTGCAATCAAGACTCGAGTACGTTGCCTCCCTGTTGCAAGGGTCAAGGATGTCTTGGAGTGGCTGCAGCGCATTCTGGAGGGAGAGGGTAAACAAACAGTTGTTGTGGTGCATATAGGTACCAACAATATAGATAAAACATGAGATGAGGTCCTACAAGCTGAATTTAGGGAGCTAGGAGTTAAATCAAAAAGTAGGACCTCAAAGGTAGTAATCTCTGGATTGCTACCAGTGCCACGTGCTAATCAGAGTAGAGGGAGCAGGATAGTTAGAATAAATACATGGCTTGAGTAGTGGTGCAAGAGGGAGGGATTCAAATTCCTGGGACATTGGAACTGGTTCTGGGGAGGTGGGAGGGTCTGTTGGGGAGGGTTTAAACTAATATGGTAGGGGGATGGGAATCTATGCAGGGAGACAGAGGGAAGTAAAATGGGGGCAGAAGCAAAAAGGTAGAAAGGAAATAAGGAAAAGTGGAGGGCAGAGAAATCAAAAGCAAAAATCAAAAAGGGCCACATTACAACATAATTCTAAAAGGACAAAGAGTGTTAAAAAAACAAGCCTGAAGGCTCTGTGTCTCAATGCAAGGAGCATTCGTAATAAGGTGGATGAATTAACTGCACAGATAGCTGTTAACAGATAAGATGTAATTGGGATTACGGAGACATGTCTCCAGGGTGACCAAGACGGGGAACTCAACATCCAGGGGTGTTCAATATTCAGGAAGGATAGACAGAAAGGAAAAGGAGGTGGAGTAGCGTTGCTTGTTAAAGAGTAGATTAACGCAATCGTAAGAAAGGACATTGGCGTGTATGATGTGAAATCTGTATGGGTAGAGCTGCGGAACACCAAAGGGCAGAAAACACTAGTGGGAGTTGTGTACAGACCACCAAACAGCAGTATTGAGGTTGGGGATGGTATCAAAAAGGAAATTAGGGATGCATGCAATAAAGGTACAGCAATTATCCTGGGTGACTTTAATCTACATATAGATTGGGCTCGCCAAACTGGTAGCAATATGGTGGAGGAGGATTTCCTGGACTGTATAAAGGCTGGTTTTCTAGACCAATATGTCGAGGAATCAACTCGAGAGCTGGCCATCCTAGTATGTTGCCTCCCTGGTGTTGTGTAATGAGAGAGGATTAATTAGCAATCTTGTTGTGCGAGGCCCCTTGGGGAAGAGTGACCATAATATGGTAGAATTCTTCATTAAGATGGAAAGTGACAGTTAATTCAGAGACTAGGTTCCTGAACTTAAAGAAAGGTAACTTCGATGTTATGAGACGTGAATTGGCTAGGATAGACTGGCGAATGATACTTAAAGGGTTGACGGTGGATAGGCAATGGCAGACATTTAAAGATCACATGGATGAACTTCAACAGTTGTACATTCTTGTCTGGCGTAAAAATAAAACGGGGAAGGTGACTCAACCGTGGCTAACAAGGGAAATGAGGGATAGTGTTAAATCCAAGGAAGAGGCATATAAATTGGCCAGAAAAAGCAGCAAACCTAAGGACTGGGAAAAATTTAGAATTCAGCACAGGCGGACAATGGGTTTAATTAGGAGGGGGAAAATAGAGTATGAGAGTAAGCTTGCAGGGACATTAAAAATTGACTGCAAAAGCTTCTATAGGTATGTGAAGCAAAATCGATTAGTGAAGACAAATGTAGGTCCCTTGCAGTCAGAATCAGATAAATTTATAAAGGGGAACAAAGAAATGGCAGACCAATTGAACAAATACTTTGGTTCTGTCTTTACTAAGGAAGACACAAATAATCTTCCAGAAATACTAGGGGACCGAGGGTCTAGCGAGAAGGACGAACTGAAGGAAATCCTTATTAGTCAGGAAATGGTGTTCAGGAAATTGATGGGATTGAAGGCCGATAAATCACCAGGGCCTGATAGTCTGCATCCCAGAGTAGTTAAGGAAGTGGCCCTAGAAATAGTGGATGCATAGGTGGTCATTTTCCAACATTCTATAGACTCTGGATCAGTTCCTATGGATTGGAGGGTAGCTAATGTAACCCCACTTTTTAAAAGAGGGAGAAAGAAAACAGGGAATTATAGACCAGTTAGCCTGACATCGGTAGTGGGGAAAATGTTGGAATCAATTATTAAAGATATAATAGCAGAGCATTTGGAAAGCAGTGACAGGATCGGTCCAAGTCAGCATGGATTAATGAAAGGGAAATTATGCTTGACAAATCTTCTAGAATTTTTTGAGGATGTAACTAGTAGAGTGGACAAAGGAGAACCAGTGGATGTGGTGTATTTGGACTTTCAAAAGATTTTTGACAAGGTCTCAGACAAGAGATTAATGTGCAAAATTAAAGCACATGGTATTGGGGGTAATGTTTTGACGTGGATAGAGAACTGGTCGGCAGACAGGAAGCAAAGTGTAGGAATCAACAGGTCTTTTTCAAAATGGCAGGCAGTGACTAGTGGGGTACCGCAAGGTTCAGTGCTAGGACCCCAGCTATTTACAATATACATTAATGATTTAGATGAAGGCATTGAATGTAATATCTCCAAGTTTCCAGATGACACGAAGCTGGGGTGGAGTGTGAGCTGTGAGGAGGATACTAAGAGGCTGCAGGGTGACTTGGACAGGTTAGGTGAGTGGGCAAATGCATGGCAGATGCAATACAATGTAGATAACTGTGATGTTATCCACTTTGGTGGCAAAAACAGGAAGGCAGAATATTATCTGAATGGTGACAAAGGGGAGGTGCAACAAGATTTGGATGTCATGGTACATCAATCATTGAAAGTTGGCATGCAGGTACAGCAGGCGGTGAAGAAGGCAAATGGCATGTTGGCCTTCATAGCGAGAGGATTTGAGGATCGGAGCAGGGAGGTCTTACTGCAGTTGTACAGGGCCTTGGTGAGGCCACACCTTGAATATTGTGTACAGTTTTGGTCTCCTAATCTGAGGAAAGTCATTCTTGCTATTGAGGGAGTGCAGCGAAGGTTCACCAAACTGATTCCCGGGATAGCAGGACTGAAATATGAAGAAAGGCTGGATCGACTAAGCTTATATTCACTGGAATTTAGAAGAATGAGAGGGTATCTCATAGAAACATATAAAATTCTAATGGTATTGGACAGGTTAGATGCAGGAAGAATGTTCCCGATGTTGGGGAAGTCCAGAACCAGAGGTCACAGTCGAAGGATAAGGGGTAAGCCATTTAAGACCGAGACGAGGAGAAACTTCTTCACTCAGAGAATTGTGAACCTTGGAATTCTCTACCACAGAAAGTTGTTGAGGCCAGTTCGTTAGATATATTCAAAAGGGAGTTAGATGTGGCCCTTGCGGCTAAAGGGATCAAGCGGTATGGAGAGAAAGCAGGAATGGGATACTGAAGTTGCATGATCAGCCATGATCATATTGAATGGTGGTGCCGGCTCGAAGGGCCGAATGGCCTACTCCTGCCCCTATTTTCTATGTTTCTATATTAGGACACGGGCAGCGAGCTTTTGGATCATCAATCACTGCCTTTACCTCAAAGCTCCATTTCCTGTTCATCCCTTCCCTTTGTGAGGGGGTTGCGGGGGCTGGGGAAAGAAAAATAATTATTCTTGTCCAATTTTCTAGCTGGAGCCATTCGCCTTAAAGCGTGGCCCTCAAGCTGAAAAGCAAACGACTTTGCAATTTGACAGCACTGCACGAAAAACAGTACACACCCAAATATTTCCCAATTCCAGAAAGCAGTCCACATCGCATAGACGTTAGTGAATAATATTTGCGCTGTACATCACATCTGAAACGTCTACATGACAAGGTACTTGACCAAAGTTGCCTGTCCCTCCGTTACAGTTCAGGAGAAGACTCATAAAATTGGCAGATGTTTTAATTCAGTTCGGAAACGGCAATTTATAGGTGCCATAAATTTTGCGGAGCATTCCCCGCGGTGCATTTTTTTTTATGTGGCGTTCTTACAAGTGATAAATTTTAAGCACTGCGGATGACAGTAAATGTTCCCGCGCAAGTCAGATATTGTTTCTCTGGTCGTATATCTGTCTCTCTTCAGGAGCTGGCTGAGGGCTGGTCTCCTTTGCGAGCCAGTTTGCAATAACTCCGCAGCCCAGGAGCGTGATAATCAACCACAGAGAAAAAGATCGGCATCTGTGGCTAATTATCACTTAATGGTCTGAGCTGAGCAACGTGTTGCTGAATGTGCCGACTGGAATCATAAATGCTAAGGAGCAGCACATCATTAGCGGGGCGCGCCAAGATTACTTTTATTTCTAACCCCCCCCGCGCCCCCCGCAACCCCCAATACATCCTCAAACCATGTCTTTCAACTATTTTTAGTTGTTTTAGTTTAAACAAATGCCCCCTGCAAGGAGGGTCACATTTCAAAATACATTTTTTCCAGTGCTCTTTTTTTTTTGGGGGGGGGCGGGGATTTTTAGGGCACCAATACACAAATTATACAAGTGCCCCCTGGCTAAAAGGGGAGTGGGGGGGGGCACTAAAACCGGCAAATTAAACAAATTAAACTTTAAACTTAAATGATCAAGTTAAATTTGGTTGGCGGGGGTGATGATGCACTCCAGTTCCTCCGGCGCCCACCTCTCGTGGAAGGCCCGAGCGTACCAGTGGACACCGCGTGCTCCACCTCCAGGGACACCCTGGCTCAGATGTAACCACGGAAGAGAGGCAGGACCATGTCTTTCATGCTCGTTGGAAAATTCCCCACAGTGCCCCACCTCATCACTGTACTTCATTTTGAATGTCTCCCTCCTGCATATGTGGGACTCCTGGGAACCGTTATTGCAGGAGTTATATCTCGGAGACCGGAAACCCATTGGCTCAGAAATATGTCTCGGGCAGTGGCACAAAACAGGCGTTTTTAAAAAACGTTTTATTGATTCATTCACGGGATGTGGGCATCGCCAGCATTTATTGCCCACCCCCAACAGTCTTTCAGGTGGTGGTGGTGAGTGGCCTTGTAAAACTGAGTGTCTCACTAGGCCATTTTAGAGGGGCAGTTAAGAGTCAACTACATTTGCTGTGGGTTTGGAGTCACATATATGCCAGATCAGGTAAAGGCAGCAGATTTCCTTTCCAGAAGGCACTTGACAAGGTGCCACATAAAAGGTTACTGCACAAGATAAAAGTTCCCAGGGTTGGGGTTAATATATTAGCATGGATAGAGGATTGGCTAACTAACAAAGAGCAGAGATAAATGGTTCATTCTCTGGTTGGCGACCAGTAACTAGTGGGGTGCCGCAGGGATCAGTGCTGGGACCCCAACTAATAATAATCTATATTAATGACTTGGGAAGAAGGGACTGAGTGTAACGAAGCCAAGTTTGCTGACGATTCAAAGATGGGAGGAAAATCAATGTGTGAGGAGGACACAAAAAAATCTGCAAAAGGACATAGACAGGCTAAGTGAGTGGGCAAAAATTTGGCAGATGGAGTATAATGTTGGAAAGTGTGAGGTCATGCACTTTGTCAGAAAAAAATCAAAGAGCAAGTTATTATTTAAATGGAGAAAGATTGCAAAGTGCCACAGTACAGCGGGACCTGGGGGTACTTGTGCATGAAACACAAAAGGATAGTATGCAGGTACAGCAAGTGATCAGGAAGGTCAATGGTATCTTGGCCTTTATTGCAAAGGGGATGGAGTATAAAAACAGGGAAGTCTTGCTATAGCTATATAAGGTATTGATGAGGCCACACCTGGAATACTGCGTGCAGTTTTGGTTTCCATATTTACGAAAGGATATACTTGCTTTGGAGGTAGTTCAGAGAAGTTTCACTAGGTTGATTCTGGGGATGAGGGAGTTGACTTATGAGGAAAGTTTGAGTAGGTTGGGCCTCTACTCACTGGAATTCAGAAGAATGAGAGGTGATCTTAGCGAAATGTATAAGATTATGAGGGGGCTTGTCAAGGTGGATGCAGAGAGGATGTTTCCACTGATAGGGAAGGCTAGAACTAGAGGGCATGATCTTAGAATAAGGGGCTGCCCATTTAAAAGAGAGGAAATTTCTTCTCTCAGAGGCTTGTAAATCTGTGGAATTTGCTGCCTCAGAGAGCTGTGGAAGCTGGGACATTGAATAAATTTAAGACAGAAATAGACAGTTTCTTCAATGATAAGGGAATAAGGGGTTATGGGGAGCAGGCGAGGAAGTGTAGTTGAGTCCATGATCGGATCAGACATGATCGTATCGAATGGCGGAGCAAGCTCGAGGGGCCGTATGGCCTACTCCTGTTCCTATGTCTTATGTTCTTATGTTCTTATTAAGAGTCAATCACATTTGCTGTGGGTCTGAAGTCACAGATAGGCCAGACCTAGTAAGGACGGCAGATTTCCTTCCCTAAAGGGACATTAGTGAACCAGTTGGGCTTTTATGACAATCCGGTAGTTTCATGGTCATCATCGCTGATACTAGCTTTTTATTCCAAATTTTTCTATTGGAGTCAAGGGACTGAATATCAGGCGCAGCATGTAGTGGCCGGCCGATCTGATGCCGCCCGCTTTGCGTCACTGCCCAAGACGAATTTCCAGGCCATTCTGTCTCTTTTGACCTAAATTTCTTCAAATTCATTTTATTTTTCGTTATTTGTTCATGGAATGCGGGCGTTGCTGGCCAGGCCGGCACTTATTGCCCATCCCCCCAAATGTCCTAAAAAACATAAGAAATAGGAGCAGGAGTAGGCCATTTGGCCCCTCGAGCCTGCTCCGCCATCGAATAAGATCATGGCTGCTCTGATCTTGGGCTCAGCTCCATTTCCCTGCCCCCAGAAGGTTGCGTTGAGCTGCTTCAGGGGCTCGCTGGGCCGTTTCAGTGGGGCAGTTAAGATTCAACCACATTGCTCAGGGTCAGGAGTCATGTGTAGGCCTGGACTGGGTAAGGACGGCAGACTTCCCTCCCGAAAGGACATTGTGAGCCAGATGGGCTTTTACAACAATTTCATGGTCACCATCATCATAAGCATTTTGTTCCAGGTTTATTTAATTCACGGAATTCAATTCACAAATTGCCATGGTGGGATTTAGAACTCACATCTCCAGATCATTTGACAAGGCCTCTGGATTACTCGACCAGGAACAGAACCACTATGCTACCTTATCCGCGTAGAAATGAAATGTCTTCACCACAAGCTCCCAGACCCGTTCAACTTTTATTGTGCAAACAATTTTGTCTTTTAAAACTCCAAGCGAAACAGCTTTCAACTGGCGAGCCTGGAATACCCTAACTGACTCATCACTGACCAGCAGATGTCCTCGATTACCCTGATGTCCTTCTCGGGCATTTTGTCCCTCCAGAGGTGGAGATTGCCGGGTGAAACCTCGCCTTCGAATGGAAGGTGGAACAGGTTTGTGGAGGTGGCAAAAAGTATCCGGTTTAGCACGGTGGGGGGGAGGGGAAAGCCCAGGAAGGCGTAGATTTTCTCGGCCGTCTCCTGAGGAAAGCCAACGAGGTCTTCGAATTTCAGGAGCTGGTAGTTGGCGGGCGGCAGCTTCTTGTTGATCCGCAAGGCCGCCCTGGTGTTGGCCAGCCACAGGTGGGCCAGGAGGGACACCGTGTTCCTGGCCGGCGCGGAGAACTGCCTCCGCAGCAGCTCGTATTCGAAGGCGTAACCCGTGTGCAGGTCGCACCTCTCCTTGTCGTTGCCTTCCTTGAACAGCATGGAGAGGTGCTGGGGCACGTTCCTCAGGGAGTAGAGGCTGGGCTTGCTGTTGTACAGCAGCGAGTAGATCCAGGCGCGGGGGTCTCTCACCACGTGCAGGGCCCGGGTGGAAGGCCCGATGGCCCCCAGCACAAACGGCAGCTTCAGTGTCCAACTCCCGCTGCTGAGGCCGAGCACCACCCGCGCATTGGGGTGGGAGGCCAAGTGCCGCCTCAGCCCCTTGATGTACTCCACATCCATCTCCGAGCTCTCCTTGTACCTGGCGGCCTGGTCGGCGAAGGGAGCCCGGCGCCTGTACTTCCTCCGCTTGTCCCGGCCTCCGTTGGCCTTCTCCGCCGCCGCTGGCGCTGCCCCCCGGCCCCCCGGGTGCAGCTGGATGTTCTGCAGGTGGAGCTTGGTGTCCCGGGCCAGCGACTGCAGCCAGCCCTGGATCCGGCGGTAGCGCCCGGAGCGGGCGTCCGCCAGCGTCCACTCGCAAGCGTCGACGAAGGCGTCGAACTCGAACTCCATCTCGGGCACGTCCAGGTGCTCGGTGGGAAGCCGCAGGTAGAGGAAGTCAGAGCTGTTGGCGAAGAGGTGCTTGAGGATCTCCGCCCCCGAGCCCGGCAACGAGGCCACCACCACCGGCGACATCTTGCCCAGGCCGGCATCCCACTGGCTCAGGCCTGCGTCGCCGGCGTCACCGTCGGCGTCACCGCCGTTCCAGTTCATGCCGCACAGGGGCCGGGTGCAGGTGCTCCAAAGGGCCAGCAGCTCGGCAAACCACAGGGTGATGACCATCAGCAGGGCCAGCCGCATCAGCTTGCCGAAGGAGATGTAGAGCTTCCAGTGGGCGGTCAGCAGCGCCAGGCCCACGCACAGTGCCACGGCCATCAGCGCCTTCACCGTGAGGCCGAAGCGGAAGAAGTCGGTGGCCAGCTTGGGGGGCCGCCGCAGGGCGCTGGTCCCCAGGCCGAACCGCGTGACTTGGTTGGCGTCCTCCACCTTGGCGTAGCCGCCGAAGCCCAGGTAGCCGAAGCGGGCGGCGGGGTCGGCGTAGTCGGTCACCACCGACACCACGGTCTCCGTGCCGTTGACGCTCAGCCCCACCTTCAGCCCCCGCCGGCCGTTGTCCACGAAGCGGCAGCCGGCGATCTTGACGTAGGGCCCATGGAAGATGTAGGCGATGCGGGTGACCGACCTGCCCAGGGCGAAGGTCACGTTGACGAACTGAGTCCAGCGTTTCTTGAACTCGGCCGCCTGCTCGGCCTCCTGGATGCGGGGCGGGGGGCTGTTACCCCGGTGGTCGAACCACAGCATCTTGTATTGGGCGTCCCACACGTCCATCATGGCCCCGTTGAGCCGGTCCGCCGACTGGTAGGGCACATACTTGAAGTCGATGTCCAGGTTGTGGAAGAAGGCGCTGGCCAGGGTCACGGGCGAGCTGGGCCGCCGCTCCACGTGGTCCACCACCAGCAGCACCTGGGGGTTGAGCAGCAGCAGGGCGCGGTAGACGGAGCTCAGCCCCATGGCGGAGGAGTAGGCCCCAGCCGCCTGGCCGCTGGTGAACAGCATCCCGCCGTGCTGCGTCGCTGTCACCAGCTCGCCCGCCGAGCGCCCGGCCTCGTCCGCCATCCAGTTGAGCCACTGCCCGCACTCGCCCAGCTGGCCCTCCCAGGGCTGGTTGCACTGGCTGGTGGGCGACGGGCCAAAGACCAAGACATTGTTCAAGTAACTGTGCTTGGGCCCGTACAGAGCCTCGGAGACGAAGACCTGCCCGTTGGGGGCGAAGGTGAAGGAGTTCTGGTCCGGGTGCTCGTGGCCTGGGTTGAAGCTCCTCCAGCCATCGATCCACGAGTAGGGGTTCTCCTGGACGATCTCGTACACCGCCCGCCCGCCCAGCTTCCCTGACTTGAAGGAGACGAACGTGTTGCCCGGGCCGTTGGGCAGCCCGCCCCCGTAGGTGACCACTCCCCAGTTGGAGAAGACATGCAGCCTCGGGGTGCCGTACCCCGCGGGAGGCTGGGCAGCCAGCTCGGGGTCGTACCAGATGTACTCGGTGTGGAGAGTGCACCAACGCTGGGCGCTCGAAGCCTCCATCGGCCCGTCTTTGGGCCGGTGTTTCCGGATCTGCTTGGCCAGCCAGTTGCCACTGCCGTTCCTCATCACGAATCTGAAACACAGGGAACAGACATTTTAATTCTCCGCTCCCACTCCCACTCCGGCCACTCTGCCCTTGCACTCCTGCGCTGCTCCAAGAAAGCTCAAGGCAAGCTCAAGGATCAGCCTCGCATCTTTCATTAGATATATTCAAAAGGGAGTTAGATGTGGCCCTTATGGCTAAAGGGATCAAGAGGTATGGAGAGAAGTTGCATGATCAGCCATGATCATATTGGAAGGTGGTGCAGGCTCGAATGGCCGAATGTCTTACCCTGTACCTATTTCCTATGTTTCTATCTTTCTATGTTTACAGTCTTCTGGACTCGACCAGGCCAACATCCCCAACATCGAAGCACCGACCACACTTGATCAGCTCCGCTGGGCAGGCCACATTGTCCGCATGCCAGACACGAGACTCCCAAAGCAAGCGCTCTATTCAGAACTCCTTCACGGCAAACGAGCTAAAGGTGGGCAGAGGAAACATTTCAAGGACACCCTCAAATCCTCCCTGGTAAAGTGCAACATTTTTTGAGGAGGTAGCTAAGAGGGTCGATGAGCGTAATGCGTACGATGTAGTATATATAGACTTTAGTAAGGCTGTTGATAAGGTCCCACATGGTAGACTGGTCATGAAGGTTAAAACCCATGGGATACAGGGCAAAGTGGCAAGTTGGATCCAAAATTGGCTTGGAGATAGGAAGCAAAGGGTAATGATTGATGGATGTTTTTGTGACTGGAAGGATGTTTCCAGTGGGGTTCCGCAGGGCTCAGTACTGGGTCCCTTGCTTTTTGTGGTATATATCAACGATTTTGATTTGAAAATATGGAGAATGATTAAGAAGTTTGCAGACGACAGTAAAATTGGCTGTTTGGTTGATAATGAAGAGGAAAGTCTTGGGCTGCAGGAGGATATCAATCTACTGGTCAGCTGGGCAGAGCAGTGGCAAATGGAATTTAATTCAGAGAAGTGTGAGGTGATGCACATTGGGAGGGCTAATAAGGAAAAGGCATTCACAATAGTCGGTAGGTCATTTAATAGTGTAGATGAACAAAGGGACCTTGGAGTGCTTGTCCACAGATCCCTGAAAGTAGCAGGCCAGGTGGATAAGGTGGTTAAGAAAGCATATGGAATGCTTGCCTTTATTGGCCGAGGCATAGAATATAAGAGCAGGGAGGTTATGCTTAAATTGTATAGTACTTTGGTTAGGCCACAGCTGGAGTACTGTGTGCAGTTCTGGTCGCTGTATTATAGGAAGTACGTGATTGCACTGGAGAGGGTGCAAAGGAGATTTACTAGGATGCTGCCTGGAATGGAGAATCTTAGTTATGAGGACAGATTGGATAGGCTGGGTTTGTTCTCATTGGAACAAAGGAGGTTGAGAGGAGACCTCATCGAGGAGTACAAAATATTGAGGGGCCTGGACATAGTGGATAGTAAGGTTATATTACCATTGGTGGAGGGTCTATTATGAGGGGCATAGCTTTAAGGCAGTTGGTGGAAGGTTTAGAGGGGATTTGACGGGGGGCTTCTTTATGCAGAGGATTGTGGGGATCTGGAACTCGCTGCCTGGAAGAGTGGTGGATGCAGAAACCCTCACCATTTTTAAGAGATGGTTGGATGGGCACTTAAAGTGCAGTAACCTGTACTCCCGGAATCAAGACTCCAGGATGGTATGTTGCCTCCTTGGTGCAAGGGTCAAGGATGTCTTGAAGCGGCTGCAGGATATTTAAGAGGAAGAGGGTGAACAGCCAGCTGTCGTGGTGCATATAGGTACCAACGATATAGGTAAAAAACAGGATGAGGTCCTACAAGCTGAATTTAGGGAGCATAGGTGTTAAATTAAAAAGCAGGACCTTAAAGGTAGTAATCTCAGGATTGCTACCAGTGCCACATGCTAGTCAGAGTAGAAATTTCAGGATAGCTAAGAGGAATACGTGGTTTGAGGAGTGGTGCAGCAGGGAGGGATTCAAATTCCTGGGACATTGGAACCAGTTCTGGGAGAGGTGGGACCAGTACAAACCGGACAGTCTGCACCTGGGCAGGACCGGAACCAATGTCCTCGGGGGAGTGTTTGCCAGTGCTGTTGGGGAGGGGTTAAACTAATATGGCAGGGGGATGGGAACCTATGCAGGGAGATAGAGGAAAGTAGAATGGGGGCAGAAGAAAAAGATAGAAGGAGGAAAAGTAAAAGTGGAGGGCAGACAAACCCAAGGCAAAAATCAAAAAGGGCAACATTACAGCAAAATTCGAAAGGAACAAAGTGTGTTAAAAAGACAGCCCTGAAGGCTCTCTGCCTCAATGCGAGGAGTATTCATAATAAGGTGGACAAATTAACTGAGCTGGCAGCTATTAACGAATATTATATAATTGGGATTACAGAGACATGGCTCCAGGGTGATCAATGCTGGGAACTCAACATTCCGGGGTATTCAACATTCAGAAAGGATAGACAGAAAGGAAAAGGAAGTGAGGTAGCGTAAAGAGGAAATTAACGCAATAGTAAAGAAGGACATTAGCTTGGATGATGTGGAATCTGTATGGGTAGAGCTGCGGAATACCAAAGGACAGAAAACGCTAGTGGGAGTTGTGTACAGACCACCAAACAGTAGTAGTGAGGTTGAGGACAGCATCAAACAAGAAATTAGGGATGCGTGCAATAAAGGTACAGCAGTTATCTTGGGCGAATTTAATCTACATATAGATTGGGCTAACCAAACTGGGAGCAATATGGTGGAGAAGGATTTCCTGGAGTGTATTAGGGATGGTTTTCAAGAACAATATGTCGAGGCACCAACTAGAGGGCTGGCCATCTTAGACTGGGGGATGTTTAATGAGAAAGAACTAATTAGCACTTGTTGTGTGAGGCCCCTTGGGGAAGAGTGACCATAATATGGTAGAATTCTTTATTATGGTAGAATTCTTTATTAAGATAGAAAGTGACACAGTTAACTCAGAGACTAGGGTCCTGAACTTAAGGAAAGGTAATTTCGATGGTATGAGACGTGAATTGGCTAGAATTGACTGGTGAATGATACTTAAAGAGTTGATGGTGGAGAGGCAATGGCAAACATTTAAAGATCACATGGATGAACTTCAACAATTGTACATCCCTGTCTGGAGTAAAAATAAAACGGGGAAGGTGGCTCAACCGTGGTTGACAAGAGATATTAAGGATAATGTTAAATCCAAAGAAGGGGCATAAAAATTGGCCAGAAAAAGCAGCAAACCTTAGTACTGGGAGAAATTTAGAAATCAGCAGAGGAGGCCAAAGGGTTTAATGCCTTCAATCCCATCAATTTCCCGAAAACCATTTCCTGACTAATAAGGATTTCCTTCAGTTCCTCCTTCTTGCTAGACCCTTAGTCCCCTAATATTTCTGGAAGGTTATTTGTGTCTTCCTTTGTGAAGACAGAAGCAAAGTATTTTTTCAGTTGATCTGCCATTTCTTTGTTTCCCATTATAAATTCACCTAATTCTGACTGCAAGAGACCTATGTTTGTCTTCACTAATCTTTTTCTCTTCACATATCTATAGAAGCTTTGGCAGTCGGTTTTTATGTTCCCAGCAAGCTTACTCTCAGCAAAGGTTCACCAGACTGATTCCGGGGATGGCAGGACTGAAATATGAGGAGAGACTGGATCGACTGGGCCTGTAGTCACTGGAGTTTAGAAGAATGAGAGGGGATCTCATAGAAATATATAAAGTTCTGACGGGTCTGGACAGGTTAGATGCAGGAAGAATGTTCCCGATGTTGGGGAAGTCCAGAACCAGGGGACATAGTCTAAGGATAAGGGGTAAGCCATTTCGGACTGAGATGAGGAGAAACTTCTTCAGTCAGAGAGTTGTTAACCTATGGAATTCCCTATCGCAGAGAGTTGTTGATGCCAGTTCATTGGATATATTCAAGAGGGAGTTAGATATGGCCCTTACAGCTAAAGGGATCAAGGGGTATGGAGAGAAAACGGGAAAGGGGTGCGGAGGTGAATGATCAGTCACAATCTTATTGAATGGTGTTGCAGGCTCGAAGGGCCGAATGGCCTACTCCTGCACCTATTTTCTATGTTTCTATGGACCTAGAGATGGTAATAGGGATTAGACTGGATGACCTTTTATTCGACGGCACAGATATAATGGTAAGTGCTGCAGGGAATAGAATACGGCCAGGACGAATGTCGGGGAGGAATTTTCCCAGATTTTTTTCTCCCTAAATTGGCCTGTGTTTTTATCTGGTTTTTGCCTCTCTCAGGAGATCACATGGCTCCGGTTGGGGTGGAGTGTAGATGTTTTCAGTATAAGGCGTGTCGCAGTTGTGTGGGGCAGATTGGTTGGGCTGGGTGCTCTTTGCCTTTCAGTCATTGTTCATTGTTCATAGGTTTATATGTAACCTTGAGGGCTACTGACCTAGGGCCATGTGGCTCTTTGTCGGCCGGCGCAGACACGATGGAGCGGAATGGCCTCTTTCTGCTCTGTAAATTTCTATGTTTCTATGTTTCTATACCCACTGACACCTGGGAGTCCCTGGCCAAAGACTGCCCTAAGTGGAGGAAGTGCATCCGGGAGGGCACTGAGCACCTCGAGTCTCATCACCAAGAGCATGCAGAAATCAAGCGCAGACAGCGGAAAGAGCGTGAGGCAAACCTGTCTCACCCTCCCTTACCCTCAACGACTGTCCCGCCTGTGACAGAGTCTGTGGTTCTCGTATTGGACTGTTCAGCCACCTAAGGACTCACTTTAAGAGTGGAAGCTAGTCTTCCTCGATTCCGAGGGACTGCCTATGATGATGGGACTCAACATTGCGTTCAACAATTTCAGACCTGAACCTCTGACCATATTTTGCTCTGATGTTCTCTTTGTTTCCCATGTCATGTAAGAACATAAGAAATAGGAACAGGAGTAGGCCATACAGACCCTCGAACCTGCTCCGCCATTTAATACGATCATGGCTGATCCGATCATGGACTCAGCTCCGCTTCCCTGCCCGCTCCCTATAACCCCTTATTCCCTTATCATTTAAGAAACTGTCTATTTCTGTCTTAAATTTATTCAATGTCCAAGTTTCCACAGTTCTCTGAGGCAATGAATTTCACAGATTTACAACGCTCAGTGAAAAAATTCTTCCTCATCTCAGTTTTAAATGGGCGGCCCGTTATTCTAAGATTATCCCCCCTTTTGACAAGGTCCCACACAAGAGATTGCTGTGCAAAATCAAAGCACATGGTATTGGGGGTAATGTACGGACGTGGATAGAGAACTGGTTGGCAGACAGGAAGCAGAGAGTCGGGATTAACGGGTCCTTTTCAGAATGGCAGGCAGTGACTAGTGGAGTGCCGCAGGGCTCAGTGCTGGGACCCCAGCTCTTTACAATATATATTAATGATCTGGATGATGGAATTGAGTGTAATAGCTCCAAGTTTGCAGATGACACTAAACTGGGTGGCGGTGTGAGTTGTGAGGAGGACACTAAGAGGCTGCAGGGTGCTTTGGACAGGTTAGGTGAGTGGGCAAATACATGGCAGATGCAGCATAATGTGGATAAATGTGAGGTTATCCACTTTGGGGGCAAAAACACGAAGGCAGAATATTATCTGAATGGCGGCAGATTAGGAAAAGGGGAGGTGCAGCGAGACCTGGGTGTCATGATTCATCAGTCACTGAAGGTTGGCATGCAGGTACAGCAGGCGGTAAAGAAGGCAAATGGTATGTTGGCCTTCATAGCTAGGGGATTTGAGTATAGGAGCAGGGAAGTCTTACTGCAGTTGTGCAGGGCCTTGGTGAGGCCCCACCTGGAATATTGTGTTCAGTTTTGGTCCCCGAATCTGAGGAAGGACGTTCTTGCTACTGAGGGAGTGCAGCGGAGGTTCACCAGACTGATTCCTGGGATGGCAGGACTGACATATGAGGAGAGACTGGATCGACTGGGCCTGCAATCACTGAAGTTTAGAAGGATGAGAGGGGATCTCATAGAAACATATAAAATTCTGAGGGGACTGGACAGGTTAGATGCAGGAAGAATGTTCCCGATGTTGGGGAAGTCCAGAACCAAGGGACATAGTCGTAGGATAAGGGGTAAGCCATTTAGGACTGAGATGAGGAGGAACTTCTTCAGTGAGAGAGTTGTTAACCTATGGAATTCCCTACCGCAGAGAGTTGTTGATGCCAGTTCATTGGATATATTCAAGAGGGAGTTAGATATGGCCCTTGTGGCTAAAGGGATCAAGGGGTATGGAGAGAAAGCAGGAACGGGGTACTGAAGGAATGATCAGCCATGATCTTATTGAATGGTGGTGCAGGCTCGAAGGGCCGGATGGCCTACTCCTGCACCTATTTTCTATGTTTCTATGTTTCTATGTTTCTAGTCTCCCCTATCAGTGGAAATATCCTCTCTGCATCCACCTTGTCAAGCCCCCTCATAATTTTAAACGTTTCGATAAGATCACCTCTGAATTCCAGTGAGTAGAGGCCCAACCTACTCAACCTTTCCTCATAAGTCAACCCTATGGTAATTTTCTGCCATTCGCACCCCATGTAAACTAATCTTTTTCTAACTTTTGCCTTTACTATCTCGAGTCGGCCATCATCCCTTTTATCTCTCTAATCTCTCCTGTCTTCCACCCTATCACAGACCTTCCCTTGTGTTCTTTCCTCCTCTCCCACTTTCAGTGCTTGTTGAGAATCTGTTCTTTCCGAACACTCTCCAGTTCTAACGAAGGGTCATCGATCCAAAACTTTAAATCTGCTTCCTCTCCACAGCTGCTGCCTGACCCGCTGAGATTTCCAGCATTTTCTGTTTTTATTTCAGACACGGACCTTAGTCAGACCTTGGTAGAATCATAGAATGGTTACAGCGCAGAAGGAGGCCATTCGGCCTGACGAGCCCGTGCTGACTCTCTGTAAGAGCACCACAGCCAGTCCCACTGCCCCGCCTTTTCCCCGTAGCCCTGCAAATTTTTTTTCTTCAGCTACTTATCCAACTCCCTTTTGAAAGTCATGATTGAGTCTGCCTCCACCACCCTTTCAGGCAGTGCTTTCCAGATCCTAACCACTCGCTGCGTAAAAAAGATTTTTGCTCATGTCGCCTTTGGTTCTTCTGCCAATGACCTTGAATCTGTGTCCTCTGGTTCTTGACCCTTCCGCCAATGGGAGCAGTTTCTCTCTATCCACTCTGTCCAGACCCCTCATGATTTTGAACACTTTTATCAAATCTCCTCTCAAATTTCTCTGCTCTATTGTCCTGGCCAATATTTATTCCTCAATCAACATAACAAAAACAGATTATCTGTTCATTATTACATTGCTGTTTGTGGGAGCTTGCTGTGCGCACATTGTCTGCCGCGTTTCCCATATTACAACAGTGACTACACTCCAAAAGTACTTAATCCGGTGGTTGTGAAAGGCGCTATAGAAATGCAAGTCTTTCTTTCTCTAAGGAGAACAACCCCAGCTTCTCCAGTCTATCCGCCCCACTGAGTGGCCAAACAGTAAAAAAGACGTGGTAACATTCAGCCTGCTACAATTAGTTTAGATGTCTCGTGGCAGCAGCAAGAATGTTTGTTGATCCGTTGCACCATATCGCGTGTAAAAATCTCGGCCTGATTGCTAAACAGGGGAAAATATTCACAGGAAATGGGCAGAATTGTGGGGCACAGTTGCCAAATCACTCTGTCATGCACCAGGATCCGTGTGAACGGGAGCCAATAAAGTTCACCATCTGCTCATAAAACAACCCGCTCTTTTCCAGGCTCCCACCAGCAAACAAATAAACTGAAGAATTCTCGAGGGCGGGTGGTGGGGGGGGGCGGCGCGGAGAATTAATTATCGGAAAAAGCGGGAATATGGTGTTGAGATAGAGGATCAGCCATGATCATACTGAATGGCGGTGCAGGCTCGAAGGGCCAAATGGTCTACTACCGCTCCTATTTTCTATGTTTATATGTCCCGTTTGAGAGCGGTAACACCCAGGAGGCGCGAGACGTAACGCCAGGTGCAGAAGTACCGCCCCTCTCGAGAATGTCGGGTAACCGCCCCCCCGCTTCCCCGCCCCCCCCATCCCGGAGGGAAGCGGAGCACAAATGAAGCGATGCACTTTGTTCCTCGGGCGGTAACGGGGCGGCTGCCCTAGATAGGTGCCCACGCTGCCGACTCTGCCAAAAAACAAAAGGTACTTGGCTGGACCACCAGTGAGCGGGGAGGGGGGGCGGCGGGGGTGTGCCGGGCGATCAGCAGAGTGCTGGGCTCAACGATCGCGGCCACGACCTCGCGACGAAACCGTCGTCCGGAGTAGGCAACGGAAAGGCACTGGGTTTTCTTTTCCGCACTCGGCCAATCCGCCTTTAATTTTCGCTCACCGGTAGCGGCCGGCCGCACGACGCACGTCCCCCGAAGCTGTCGCTGTTGTCGTCCGGCGCAGCCGCAGGGGGCGAAACCCGATTTGGCGGCGATGCGCGCGGGGGGGGCGCAACACCATGACGCCGCAGCTTGACTCAAGCACAATATGGTGGGAGTCGCTAATAGCGGCGCGCCAGGTCACAAACTCACCCCCAGGGGTGCGAACGGGAGGCGCAAATGCACCGAATTTCTAGGCCACAGACTCCTACAGCGCAG
The DNA here is from genome assembly GCF_044704955.1 of Pristiophorus japonicus. Lineage (NCBI taxonomy): Eukaryota > Metazoa > Chordata > Chondrichthyes > Pristiophoridae > Pristiophorus > Pristiophorus japonicus. The sequence goes on from NC_091977.1 coordinate 528,421,743, forward strand.
GAGGAGGCCATTCCGCCCTTCGTGCCTGTGCCTGATTTAGTCCCGCACCCCAGCTTTTTCCCCATAACCCTGCAAATTAGTTATCTTCGAATATATGTCCAATTGCCTTTTTAAAGTTCCTCTGGAATCTGATTTCAGGAAGTGTGTTCCAGATCACAACAACCCTCTGTGAAGAAATTTCTCCTCATTTTCCTTCCACTTGATTTGCCAATTATGTTAAATCTGTGACCTCTACTGATTGACCCATTTTCCAGAGGAACCAGTTTCTCCCTCTTTAACTTGAACATCTCTATTAAATCTCCCTTTAACCTTCTCTGCTCTGAGGAGAACAACCCCAGCTTCTCCAATCTCTCCACATTCACTGAAGCCCCTCATCCCTGGTACCATTCTTGTAAGTCTCCTCTGCACCCACTCTCATTTTCTCAACATAGAAAATAGGTGCAGGAGTAGGCCATTCGGCCCTTCGAGCCTGCACCACCATTCAATATGATCATGGCTGATCATGCAACTTCAGTACCCCATTTCTGCTTTCTCGCCATACCCCTTGATCACTTTAGCCGTAAGGGCCACATCTAACTCCCTTTTGAATATATCTAACAAACTGGCCTCAACAACTTTCTGTGGTCGAGAATTCCACAGGTCCACAATTCACTGAGTGAAGAAGTTTCTCTTCATCTCGGTCCTAAATAGCTTACCCCTTATCCTTAGACTGTGACCCCTGGTTCTGGACTTCCCCAACAACGGGAACATTCTTCCTGCATCTAACCTGTCCAATCCCGTCAGAATTTTATATGTTTCTATGAGATCCCCTCTCATTCTTCTAAATTCCAGTGACTATGGGTCCAAGTTTCCGATGCTGGAGAAACCAGCGCACCTCCGAGATTTACGTGACCTGTCTGGCTGTCTGGGATAAAAAGCGCACTGAAATCCTACCGGGGAATTCTCCGGTCGTCCTGGAGTGTGGTGTGGAGCTGCGGAGTCTCCCTGGGGCGGAGCAAGTCGATCCCAGCCTGCAGGGGCACGGGTACTAAGGCCCTGCGTGTTTTTCATGGTCGGCACCCTGGCGCATGCGCGTTACAGCGTGCGCGCACGCGCAATGGCTCAGCAGGGCATTTTTTCATGGGAGTGGTTTTCTTTTGAAAATGATGGCTACTCCTTTTATGGAAGCATCCTTTCACTGGTGAATGTATTTTCACTGGTTTCTGTGCATGCAGTGTAGTATTGAGTCCTAGTAATCAGTTTTGCATTATTGTTTTTCCCCCAGTCTGTCTTTGAATGGTGTGGGGACTGGGGAGGTGATCGGTGGGGGAAAAAGCATGGGAAGGGATGGAGGAGCGTGGGTTGGGGGGCACTCGAAATGATCGGAGGGCTGGAGGAGAGAGCAGGGGTGCCGATACCAATTGGGGGGCCGGAGGAGCGAGGGTCCGGCGTTATTGCATATTACGGTAATCATTTGTTCAGCCTCTGTCCAGCCTCACCGCCTCCCGCCCGTGTTCAGCCTTCGTTCAGCCTCCCCCTGACTCCTGTTCAGCCCCTCCCCCCTCCACCTCCTCCCTCCTTCCACCCCACCCCCTCTTCCCTCCACCCCCTCCCCCCGGCCAAACCCTCACTGTCAGAAACAGAGAGACAGAGAGAGCGACACTGACAGAGAATCTGACAGAGGCACGGACAGAGACACAGAGAGAGGCTGAAAGAAACACCTTCCCTTCACATAAAGGTAAGTCTTCTAGTTTTCATTTGTTATTGATTGGTTGCTTATTACTTTGGTCTTGGTGCTTTAGGCACAGGGTTCCTTCTATTTTTTATTAATTAATTGCTTATTACTTTTTGCGCTTTGTTTAGTACTTCCTGCTTTAAATGTACTTATGCTTCTTAAATGTTGTTGTGAAGGTGATTAGTGCTTTGGAAAATCCTCTAACTTCCCTTCCCTTCTGTGCCCCCACCCGTCCCCCGTTATGATGTTAATGTGTCCTTTGTGTTTAATGCTTCCCACCCCTCGTCTCTGGCTGTGCCTGCACGAAACTTAACTCTCGGGAAGTTTTTCAGAACTTACAAAAGTGGACACTTACTCCATTCTAAGTTAGTTTGGAGTAAGTTTTCGCTGCCGAAACTTGCAAAACAGGCCTAAGTGGCTGGACACACCCCCTTTTGAAATAAAATACCTGAACTAAAACAAATCTAAACTAACTCACTAGATCTGGAGCAAACTAAGTGCCGAGAATTGTGATTTCTAAGATACTCCAAACTAAACTAGTTGCTCCAAGAAAATTGGAGCAAATCCACCTGAAATTTGGGCCCGATAAGTCGATCCAGTCTTTATTTAATGGTTTCTTCAGATAAGAACATAAGAAATAGGAGCAGCAGTTTGCCATACGGCTTCTTGGGCCTGGTCCGCCATTCATTAGCTGATGTGATCTTGGCCTCAACTTCAATTTCCTGCTTGTTCCCCATCACCCTTGACTCCCCTATTTGCAAGAATGTGTCTATCTCTGCCTTGAATATATTCAATGACCCAGCCTCCTCAGCTCTCTGGGGTAGAGAATTCCAAAGATTCACAACTCTCTGAGAGAAGAAATTCTTCCTCATTTCCGTCTTAAATGGGCGACCTCTTATTCTGAAACTATGCCCCCCTAGTTCGAGATTCCCCCCCCGAGGGAGAACATCCTCTCTGCAGCTACCCTGTCAAGCCCCCGAGGAGATGTTACCAATTTATATTCCTGTTAATTCTCTCTCTCCAAAATTAGTGCGCGTTGTCTCTTTCTTCCTTATGTCATGAGCAGAAACTATCCAATTTTCTCAGAAGGCCATTGAGAGTTGAATGCAAGGCATTGCTGGCAAGCCTTCCCACGTAGCCAAATTCCTAATCACAGAAACCTGCCAATTGCATGACCTACCCCACCATCTTCTCCCCCATGGGAAAGACACAACTCGGCAGCTTTTCGCACTCAGTACACTTGAACTGATTGCTCTGTATCTTTCACCTTGCTATGGAATAAAGCACCTTAATGATTCAGACCAGGCTTCCCCTCACCCCGTCAAACGCAGTCTGCCTCCGGAGAGGTCGAAGAGGCACAAGTGTAAGAAAAACACAGATATCCGAGTCCCGGTCGCAAGAGGCCTCGATTTTAAAAATTCTCATCCTTGTTTTAGAAACATAGAAACATAGAAAATAGGTGCAGGAGTAGGCCATTCGGCCCTTCGAGCCTGCACCACCATTCAATATGATCATGGCTGATCATGCAACTTCCACACCCCATTCCTACTTTCTCTCCATATCCCTTGATCCCTTCAGCTGTAAGGGCCACATTTAACTCTCTTTTGAATATATGTCATCATAGGCAGTCCCTCGAGATCGAGGAAGACTTGCTTCCACTCTTAGCATGAGTTCTAAAGCGGCAAGTTGTGTTAAAGGGACAAGCCTGAAGGCTCTGTGCCTCAATGCGAGGAGTATTCGGAATAAGGTGGATGAATTAACTGCACAGATAGCAGTTAATGGATACGATGCAATTGGCATCACAGAGACAAGGCTCCAGGGTGACCAAGGCTGGGAACTCAACATCCAGGGGTATTCAGCATTTAGGAAGGATAGGCAGAGAGGAAAAGGAGGCGGGGTGGCGTTGCTGGTTAAAGAAGAAATTAATGCAATAGTAAGGAAGGACATTGGCTTGGATGATGTGGAATCGGTCTGGGTGGAGCTGCGGAATACAAAAGGGCAGAAAACGCTGGTGGGAGTTGTGTACAGGCCACTAAACAGTAGTAATGAGGTTGGGGAAAGCATAAAACAAGAAATAAGGGATGTGTGCAATAAAGGTACAGCAGTTATCATGGGCGACTTTAATCTACATATTGATTGGGCTAACCAAACTGGTAGCAATGCGGTGGAGGAGGATTTCCTGGAATGTATTAGGGATGGTTTTCTGGACCAATATGTTCAGGAACCAACTAGAGGGCTGGCCATTCTAGACTGGGTGATGTGTAATGAGAAGGGACTAATTAGAAAACTTGTTGTGCGAGGCACCTTGGGGAAAATTGACCCTAATATGGTAGAATTCTTTATTAAGATTGCGAGTGACACAGTTAATTCAGAAACTTGGGTCCTAAACTTAAGGAAAGCTAACTTCGATGGCATGAGGCGTGAACTGGCTAGAATAGACTGGCAAATGATACTTAAAGGGTTGATGGTTTATAGGCAATAGCAAACATTTATAGATCACATGGATGAACTTCAACAGTTGTACATACCTGTCTGGAGTAAAAATAAAACAGGGAAGGTGGCTCAACCGTGGCTAACAAGGGAAATTATGGATAGTGTCTGATTGTCTGGTTAGGAGAGTGGGCAAATGCATGGCAGATGCAGTATAATGTGGATAAATGTGAGGTTATCCACTTTGATGGCAAAAGTACGAAGGTAGAATATTATCTGTCTGGCGGCAGATTAGGAAAAGGGGAGGTGCAACGAGACCTGGGTGTCATGGTTCATCAGACATTGAAAGGTGACATGCAGGTACAGTAGGCGGTGAAGAAGGCAAATGGCATGTTGGCCTTCATAGCTAGGGATTTGAGTATAGGAGCAGCGAGGTATTACTGCAATTGTACAGGGCCTTGGTGCGGCCTCAACTGGAATATTGTGTTCAGTTTTGGTCTCCTAATCTGAGGAAGGACATTCTTGCTATTGAGGGAGTGCAGCGAAGGTTCACCAGACTGATTCCAGGGATGGCTGGACTAACATGAGGAGAGATTGGATCAACTGAGCCTTTATACACTGGAGTTTAGAAGGATGAGAGGGGATCTCATAGAAACATATAAGATTCTGACAGGATGGGACAGGTTAGATGCGGGAAGAATGTTCATTGGGGAAGTCCAGAACCAGGGGACACAGTCTTAGGATAAGGGATAGGCATTTAGGACTGAGATGAGGAGAAACTTCTTCACTCAGAGAGTTGTTAACCTGTGGAATTCCCTGCCGCAGAGAACCGTTGATGCCAGTTCATTGGATATATTCAAGAGGGAGTTAGATGTGGCCCTTACGGCTAAAGGGATCAAGGGGTATGGAGAGAAAGCGGGAAAGGGGTACTGAGGTGAATGATCAGCCATGATCATATTGAATGGTGGTGCAGGCTCGAATGGCCGAATGGTCTACTACTGCACCTATTTTCTATGTTTCTATGTTTCTTAGGTGGCTGTACTGTCCAATATGAGAACCACAGTTTCTGTCACAGGTGGGACAGATAATCGTTGAGGGAAAGGGTTGGCAGGGAGCCTTGTTTGCCGCACGCTCCTTCTGCTGCCTGCGCTTGATTTCTGCATGCTCTCGGCGACAATAGGGGAAGTGATGACCCTGAATATATCTAACGAACTGGTCTCAACAACTCTCTGTGGTAGAGAATTCCATAGGTTCACAATTCTCTGAGTGAAGAAGTTTCTCCTCATCTCGGTACTAAATGGCTTACCCATTATCCTTAGACTGTGACCCCTGGTTCTGGACTTCCCCAACATCGGGAACATTCTTCCTGCATCTAATCTGTCCAATCCCATCAGAATTTTATATGTTTCTATGAGATCCCCTCTCATTCTTCTAAATTCCAGTGAATATAAGCCTAGTCGATCCAGTCTTTCTTCATATGTCAGCCAGCCATCCCGGGAATCAGTCTGGTGAACCTTCGCTGCACTCCCTCAATCGCAAGAATGTCCTTCCTCAGATTAGGAGACCAAAACTAGTCAATCGTCAAGATGTGGCCTCACCAAGGCCCTGTTCAACTGTAGTAAGACTCCCTGCTCCTATATTCAAATCCTCTCACTATGAAGGCCAACATGCCATTTGCCTTTTTCACCGCCTGCTGTACCTGCCAAATCCCTTCGTGGCCTCAGCGCTTCCTATCATTGTAACCTCCTCCAGCCCTACATCCCTCCGAGATCTCTGCACTTCCCCGAATGTCATCACCCCACCATTGGCGACTGTGCCTTCAGCTGCCTCGGTCCTAAGCTCTGGACCTCCCTCCCTAAACCTCTCCCCCTCTCTACTTCTCTTTCCTTCTTTGAGACACTCCTTAATAGGTTCCTCTTTGACTAAGCATTTGGTCACCTGTCCTATTATCTCCTTATGTGGCCCAGTATCAAATTTTGTTTGATAACGCTCCTGTGAAGCTCCTTGGGACGTGTTACTTGATTAAACGTGCTATATAAATGAAAATTGTGTTGTTTGTGGCTTGCTTGCAGAAGCCTACGCAGAGGCCCGGGAAGCTATTCCCTGCATACCCTTTTCCCAGTTAGTGGAAGGCTCAGTAACAGTGGGGAAATGGAAGGAGGAACATAAGAACATTGCTGTGCGCAATGGTTTGAAACCCAAATACACATTTATAAAATTCTCTTCCAATCTAACTTTTATTTAGTAGTTCCATGGTTCGATATTTAATTTATGTGGTGTTCAATATTGAGTACAGTGAGTACCGAACATTATATTGGATAGACATAAAATTAGGCAGTTCGTTATAATGGGCAAATTGAGCAATGATGAAAAATGGTGATTTAAAAAAAATTGGCTGATGAGAAGACAGTTTGCAACTTTGTTCTCTAAGTGCGTCCTTTTTAAACGAGTACGCGAGATGTATTTTAAAAGTATTATGGAGTTGTGGCAGTTTCAAAGCTGTAGCAATACTTTACGTGCTCTCAGTCCAACTGATGCATACTGAGTTGTACCATTTATTGAAGCATTTCTAGCTTTGAAAAGTTCTGCTAAACTTGTATGGAACCTTGGTTGGACCACACTTGGAGTACTGCGCGCAGTTCTGGTCTCCATATCATAAAAAGTACATAGAGGTCAATGGTGAAGGTGCAAAAATGAGGTTCCTGGGGAAGCCGCAACAGAGGACTACATGCATGCTGAGCAGCGGAAGCAGCGTGCTATAAACAGAGCTAAGCGATCCCACAAGCAACGGATCAGATCAAAGCTCTGCAGTCCTGCTGCATCAATTCATGAATGGTGGTGGGCAATTAAATAACTAACGGGAGGAGGAGGCTTCATGAATATCCCCATCCGCAATGATGGCAGAGCCCAGCCTGCAAGTGCAAAGGACAAGGCTGGAGCGTTTGCAACCATCTTCAGCCAGAAGTGCCGAGTGGATGATTCATAGCGGCCTACTCCTGTGGTCCCCACCATCACAGAAGCCAGTCTTCAGCCAATTCGATTCACTCCACGTGATATCAAGAAACGGCTGAGCGCACTGGATACAGCAATGGCTATGGGCCCTGACAACATCCCGGCTGTTGTGCTGAAGACTTGTGCTTCAGAAATAGCCGTATCTCTGGCCAAGCTGTTCCAGTGCAGCTGCAACACTGGCATCTATCCGACAATGTGGAAAACTGCCCAAGTATGTCCTGTCCACAAAAAGCAGGACAAATCCAATCCGGCCAATTACTGCCCCATCAGTCCACTCTCAACCATCGGCAAAGTGATGGAAGGTGTCGTCGACAGTGCTATCAAGCAGACTTGCTCACCAATAACCTGCTCACCGATACTCAGTTTGGGTTCTGTCAGGACCACTCGGCTCCAGACCTCATTACAGCATTGGTCCAAACATGGACAAAAGAGCTGAATTCTAGAGGTGAGACGAGAGTGACTGCTCTTCATATCAAGGCAGCATTTGACCAAATGTGGCATCAAGGAACCCGAGTAAAATTGAAGTCAATGGGAATCAGGGGGTAAACTCTCCACTGGCTGGAGTCATACCTAGCACAAAGAGAGATGGTTGTGGTGGTTGGAGGTCAATCATCCCAGCCCCAGGACATCGCTGCAGGAGTTCCTCAGGGCAGTGTCCTTGGCCCAACCATCTTCAGCTGCTTCATCAATGACCTTCCCTCCATCATAAGGTCAGAAGTGGGGATGTTCACTGATTGCACAGTGTCAGTGCCATTCGCAACTCCTCAGATATTGGAGCAGTCCATGCCCGCATGCAGCAAGACCTGGACAACATCCAGGTTTGGGCTGATAAGTGGCAAGTAACATTCATGCCACACAAGTGCCAGACAATGATCATCTCCAACAAGTGAGAGTCTAAGCACCACCCCTTGATATTCAAAGGCATTACCATCGCCGAATCCTCCACCATCAACATCCTGGGAGTCACCATTGACCAGAAACTTAACTGGACCAGCCACATAAATACTGTGGACACAAGAGCGGGTCAGAGGCTGGGTATTCTGTGGCGAGTGTCTCATCTCCTGACTCCCCAAAGCCTTTCCACCATCGACAAGGCACAAGTCAGGAGTGTGGTGCTTAAACTCTCCACTTGCCTGGATGAGCGCAGCCCCAACAACACTCAAGAAGCTCAACATCATCCAGGACAAAGCAGCCCATTTGATCGGCACCCCATCCACCACTTTAAACATTCACTTCCTCTACCACCGGCGCACCGTGGCTGCAGTGTGTACCATCTACAAGATGCACTGCAACAACTCGCCAAGGCTTCTTCGGCAGCGCTTCCCAAACCCACAATCTCTACCACATAGAAGGGCAAGGGCAGCAGGTTACATGGGAGCACCATAACTTGCAAGTTCCTCTCCAAGTCACACATCATCCTGCCTTGGAAATATATCGCCGTTCCTTCATTGTCGCTGGGTCAAATTCATGGAACTCCCTCCCTAACAGCACTGTGGGAGCACCTTCACCACACAGACTGCAGATGTCATGTTTGTAACCTCACATAACTGTAACCTTTATGTAACAACACTGTACACTGTATACACCTGAGAAATGCACACCTTGACCACAGGGGGTTTACTTGTGGGAGACACTCCTCACCTGGTCATCCAGGTATATAAAGGGAGGTCCCACGCAGGGTCATAACTCCTTGGTCCTGTGAATAAAGGTACAGGTCACAGAGTGACCTTGTCTCCAGTATGTGCCTCGTGTTGATTTGCTGTAGTGTGTAAGGACACAACATTTGGCGACGAGAAACGGGAATCAATGACTCAAGAGAATGGCCACCGGTATCTTGGAGGAACGATACAGTATTGGTGAGGACTGGGACGATTTCGTTGAGAGGCTCCAGCAGAGTTCTGTCACGAAGGACTGGCTGGGAGCGGCAGCGGCTGACAAGCGAAGGGCGCACCTACTGACCAGCTGTGCACCTAAGACTTACGCGCTGATGAAAATCCTGCTTGCACCCGAGAAGCCGGCGGACAAAACCTTCGAGAAGCTCACCAAACTGAACGGTGAGTACCTCAAACCGGTGAGTAGTATACAAATGGCCCGACACCGGTTCTATACGCACCGACGTCGGGAAGGGCAAAGCATACCGGACTTCGTTGCGGACCTTCAGCACTTGGCCAGCCTCTGTAAGTTAACAGACGCCTGCAGGGGGAAGATGTTATGGGATTTCTTCATTGAGGGCATAGAAACATAGAAACATAGAAAATAGATGCAGGAGTAGGCCATTCGGCCCTTCGAGCCTGCACCGCCATTCAATGAGTTCATGACTGAACATGCAACTTCAGTACCCCATTCCTGCTTTCTCGCCATACCCCTTGATCCCCCTAGTAGTAAGGACTACATCTAACTCCTTTTTGAATATATTTAGTGAATTGGCCTCAACAACTTTCTGTGGTAGAGAATTCCACAGGTTTACCACTCTTTGGGTGAAGAAGTTTCTCCTCATCTCGGTCCTAAATGGCTTACCCCTTATCCTTAGACTGTGACCCCTGGTTCTGGACTTCCCCAACATTGGGAACATTCTTCCTGCATCTAACCTGTATAAACCCGTCAGAATTTTAAACGTTTCTATGAGATCCCCTCTCATTCTTCTGAACTCCAGTGAATACAAGCCCAGTTGATCCAGTCTTTCTTGATATGTCAGTCCCGCCATCCCGGGAATCAGTCTGGTGAACCTTCGCTGCACTCCCTCAATAGCAAGAATGTCCTTCCTCAAGTTAGGAGACCAAAACTGTACACAATACTCCAGGTGTGGCCTCACCAAGGCCCTGTACAACTGTAGTAACACCTCCCTGCTCCTGTACTCAAATCCCCTCGCTATGAAGGCCAACATGCCATTTGCTTTCTTAACCGCCTGCTGTACCTGCATGCCAACCTTCAATGACTGATGCACCATGGCACCCAGGTCTCGTTGCACCTCCCCTTTTCCCAATCTGTCACCATTCAGATAATAGTCTGTCTCTCTGTTTTTACCACCAAAGTGGATAACCTCACATTTATCCACATTATACTTCATCTGCCATGCATTTGCCCACTCACCTAACCTATCCAAGTCACTCTGCAGCCTCATAGCATCCTCATCGCAGCTCACACTGCCACCCTGTTCTAAAAACAATGGCTTGGTCAAGATCTGTGACGACTACAAGACCACCATCAACCGAGTGTCCTTTCAGGACCAATACCCGCTTCCGAGAGCGGAGGATCTTTGTGCCACGCTGGCAGGCGGCAAGCTGTTCACCAAGTTGGACCTCACTTCGGCCTACATGACCCAGGAACTGGCCGACGAATCCAAGCTACTGACCACCATCACCACGCACAAGGAGCTGTTTGGCATTCGTTCAGTAGCTGTTATCTTTCAGACAAACATGGAAAGCCTGCTAAAATCCATCCCCAGAACAATCGTATTTCAGGACGACATCCTTATCACAGGTCGAGACACTGAGGAACACCTCCACAACCTGGAGGAGGTGCTACGCCGACTGGACCAGGTAGGCCTGCGACTAAAGAAGTCCCAAGTGTGTGTTTTTGGCCCCAGACGTTGAGTTTTTGGGCAGGAGGGTTGTCGCAAACGGGATCCGGCCCACCGAATCCAAAATGGAGGCGATCTGTCGCGCGCCCAGGCCCGGCAACACATCAGAGTTGCGTTCATTTCTGGGACTATTGAACTATTCCGGAAACTTTCTCCTGAACTTAAGTACATTGCTGGAGCCGCTACACGTGCTCCTGCGTAAGGGTTGCGATTGGTTTTGGGGGGACTGTCAGGAACAGGCTTTCAATCGGGCGAGGAACCTGCTTTGTTCTAATAAGTTATTGACCCTGTACGACCCCTGTAAGAAATTGGTTTTGACATGCGATGCATCATCCGATGGGGGTTGGGTGCGTGTTGCAGCAGAGTAAAGATGAGGCCCAACTCCAACCTGGGGCTTATGCCTCCAGGTCGCACTCCCAGGATGAACGGGGATATGGAATGGTTGAAAAGGAAGCACTCGCATGTGGCTACGGGGTGAAAAAGATGCATCAGTACCTTTTTGGCAGAAGGTTCGAGTTAGAAATGGACCACAAGCCGTTAACATCCCTGTTGTCCGACAGCAAAGCTGTCAATGCCAATACGTCAGCTCGCATACAGGGGGTGAACTTGTGGGAGACACGCCTCACCTGGTCATCCAGGTATATAAAGGGAGGTCCCACGCAGGGTCATCACTTCTTGGTCCTGTGAATAAAGATACAGGTCACAGAGTGACCTTGTCTCCAGTGTGTGCCTCGTGTTGATTTGCTGTAGAGTGTAAGGACACAACAGCAGCAGTTCAAGAAGGCGGCTCACCACCACCTTCTCCAGGGCGATTAGGGATGGGCAATAAATGCCGGCCTTGCGAGCAACGCCCACATCCCGGAACAAATATATATAAATATTTACTGGAATTAATCCAGAATTGAGAGGTTACACCTCTTAGGCAGGCGCTCTTTTTTCCAGAAAGGCAAAGACTGAGGGGTGACTTGATAGGTGTCTTTAAGATTAGGAAAGGTGGATTTAGAGAAGATATTTCCATTTGCAGATGAGGCCAGAAATACGGGCCATAAATATAAGATAGTAATAAACCCAATTGTGATTACAGGAGAAACATCTTTACCCAGAGAGTGTTGGGAATGTGGAAAACACCACCCCAGGGAGTAGTTGAGGTGAATAGTATCGATGCATTCAAGGGGAAGCACATGAGGGAGAAAGGAATAGAAGGATATGTTGATGGGGTGAGATGAAGGCGGGGGGTGGGAGGAGGCTCGTGTGGAGCATAAACACCGGCACAGACCAGCAGGGCCGAATGGCCTGTTTCTCTACTTCCACGGGCTGGATTTTCTCGGATCCCTTCTGCACAGGGTCGCGGGGCGGGGGATTGACCCGGGAGAAGGCGCGAAAGCAGGAAACTTGGGGTTTCCTCGCATACCGCGCGCGGAGTTTTAACGCTACAAGATTGCATGCGAGGGAAAGCAGTGTGACAGGCTGGCTTACAGCCATGCAGGGGCGGGGGACAAGGAGGCTGCAGGAGACCAGGTAGGAGTTGGGCCCAGGGTGGGGGGAGAGGGGGGCAGGTTCCAAGTCAGGGTGTGGGGGGGGTGAAGTCGGATCATCGACCCCGGGAGGGTGGGGGGGGAGTCCAGGTTGCTGGTGGGGGAGCGTGTGGGGGCGGGGCAGGTATCACTCCTGTCCCTCCCGGCCCACATGGGCTGCTCCCTGAGGCTGAGGCCGCCTCGTTTCAGCCACCGGGAATCCCCAGCCCCGGGATCCTCGGCCGCCTGCAATAAAACCTGCAAATCAGGTTAAAGCTGTGGCTTCAGTCCTCATTATAATATTTAAATTGCCAACCCACCTCCTGGCAGTGGATTGGCAGCTGCCTCACTCCTCCGCCGCCCCCCCTCCCACTCCCCATCCCGCCAGGGTGAAAGGTGAAAGCGGGCGGGTTGGATGCAGGGTTCACATTCTTTCAACTTTCACCTCCCCACCCTGCCCGCTCGTACCTGTGAGGACTCTGGACTAAGCAATACTTTGCAAAGGAACCCATCTTATCAGACGAGGATAATGGTCAGCTAATCCTTCCTCTGGAAAACCATGGAGATACTAGTGTCATTTGGCCTTCCCTTGTGATATAATGGAAAACATGAGAGCTCATCTCTTCCAAAATATATGTTTTAATTACCCCAGGGTTTACACTGGATTTTGTCTCTGTTGATGTTATCTTTCACAAGCACCCAAAGCACTTTACAGCCAATGAAGTACTTTTGGAGTGTAGTCACTGGTCACTGTTGTAATGTAGGAAACGCGGCAGCCAATTTGCGCACAGCAAGCTCCCACAAACAGCAATGTGTTGATGACCAGATAATCTATTTTTAGTGATGTTGATTGAGGGATTAATATTGGCCAGGACACTGGGGATAACTCCCCTGCTCTTCTTTCAAAATGGTGTCACGGGATCTTTTTCGGCCACCTGAGAGGGCAGACAGGGCCTCGGTTTAACGACTCATTCGAAAGACAGCACCTCCAGACAGTGCAGCACTCCTTCGATACTGCCCTGGAGTGGGACTTGAACCCACAACCTTCTGACTCAGAGATGAGAGTGCTACCCACTGAGTCACTGACTGACACCTCAAAGCACTTTACAACCAATGATGTGCTTTTGAAATGCAGACACTTTCATAATATAGGAACTAATCACGAATCTATTATAATTACTCGTTGAAATCAGTACCACACGGTAGAATTATAACCATCTGTTCAAGGGCAACTAGGGATGGGCAATAAATGCCGGCCTTGACAGCGACGCCCACATCCCGTGAATGAATTTTTTTCTACAAATTGTTAAACCTGCTTTATTTGCTGACTAAATCAGCTATTAAATTCAACCTGATGGCTCAGTTCCATTGTCAATTGTCCTGTCGAATATTGTTGTTCATCCTAATAGACTATTGTTTGTGCTTTACCATGTGTCTCTTTGTATCGTACAGGGCAGCAGTGCCCGACATATGGCCAAGGGATTACTAGTAATTTATATGTTCACTTAATAATCTCCACCGATAATGACATTCTGTACAACACAGTTTCTCGTTCTCGTAGCAAGAATGTGCAGAATCCAATAACGCTTTTAAGTCAACCCACGTCACAACCCATTCAAAGTTACATGGATGAAGCAGCCTGCTTGGAAATCCTAGGCTGCATTCTCCATCATTATTGCTCCAGGATCCATTTAATTTTTATTTCACTAATCCACTTGCTACCACAACTGCCGAAAATCATGTGCAGTGCATTACGCTGGCCATGGGTTCAGAAAACTGACAAGCCAGTCGTGTTTGAACAAGGAGATTGCGGATTTGCAAAACCATTCATACAGCAGCTAGCTTATCTCCTTGATCAGACATGTTTGGACCAAGAAAATCTACAGTTTTGGAGCCAGTATTTTTTTTTTTAATTCCCATGCGCTCACCGTATCATTTCACTGCAATCTTAGTGATCACACTGATCACATACTGGCATGATATAACGAACAATTCATCGTCATAGGTAGTCCCTCGGAATCGAGGAAGACTTGCTTCCACTCTTAAAATGAGTCCTTAGGTGGCTGAACAGTCCAATATGAGAGCCACAGTCCCTGTCACAGGTGGGACAGATAGTCGTTGAGGGAAGGGGTGGGTGGGACTGGTTTGCCGCACGCTCCTTCCGCTGCCTGCGCTTGATTTCTGCATGCTCTCGGCGTTGAGACTCGAGGTGCTCAGTGCCCTCCCGGATGCACTTCCTCCACTTTAGGGCGGTCTTTGGCCAGGGACTCCCAGTTGCCGGTGGGGATGTTGCACTTTATCAGGGAGGCTTTGAGGGTGTCCTTTTATCGTTTCCTCTGCCCATCTTTGGCTCGTTTGCCGTGAAGGAGTTCCAAGTAGAGCACTTGCTTTGGGAGTCTTGTGTCTGGAATGCGAACAATGCGGCCCTGCCCAGCGGAGCTTTACACTTTCCCAAGGTGTTCCCAAAGTGATTTACAGACTATTCAGTACATTTGGAAGTCACTGTTGAAATGTGCCAATCGGCACACAGCAAGCTCCTACACACAGCAATGTGACAATGACCGGATAATCTGTTTTAGTGACGTTGCTGGAGGGATAAATATTGGTCAAGGCCAGGAGAACTCCTCTACTCTTCTTCGAAATATAATTCTGTGGGATCTTTTACGTCTAGAGAGCAGACGTGGCCTTGATTTAACATTTCATCTGAAAGGCAGCTCATCCAACAGTGTAGCACCCCCTCAGCACTGTACTGGAGTGTCAAGATTGAATGTAACTGCAAGCTATTTTAACAATTTCAGACACCACTCTTCTGGCCCTAATTACTACATGATGTGCAACACATTGTTACCAATTTAATCATTTCTTATTTTCTCCAACATACACCACAAATGATGGCACTAATTGATCACACCACACAGGCAATTACAGAAGGCTTGATTCAGAAAACATTCAGCTCATGGTAGCGCTATTAATGCGAGATAAAACTTGCAATCATTTAGATACGAACGGCTCAAAGGGAGAGCATGGAATTGTTACAGTTCATGAATTTAAGGGATTTTGTGGAAATGTAACCAAATGGATGGATAAAGGGAATGCAATAGATGCAGCCTGGGCGGATTCTCGGAAGGTGTTTGATAATAAGGTGTCTCACAACAGGCATATTAGAAAAATTCAGGAGTACAAGAGGAAAGTACAAGAGCAGCGTGGATAGAAAGTGGGTTGATAGACAGGGAAAAAAGAGTTGGGTTAAAGTTAGGGTGCTTCAAAGATGAGAGAAGGGTTGAAAGTGATGAGGCCTAGAAGTTAATGCTGAGTTCACTTCTACATTCCTGGACAACGTCGACCACTTTCCATAGCTCGGGAGCCGATTATCATCAATGGGATGTTGGCCTGATCGAGGACACTAACGTTGGTGCGTCTGTCCTCCCAGGGGATTTGCAGGATCTTGCAGAGACATCGTTGATGGTATTTCTCCAGTGATTTGAGGTGTCTGCTGTACGTGGTCCATGTCTCTGAGCCATACAGGAGGGCGGCTATCACTACAGCCCTGTAGACCATGAGCTTGGTGGCAGATTTGAGGGCCTGATCTTCAAACACTCTTTTCCTCAGGCTGCCGAAGGCTGCGCTGGCACACTGGAGGCGGTGTTGAATCTCGTCATCAATGTCTGCCCTTGATGATAATAGGCTCCCGAGGTATGGAAAGTGGTCCACGTTGTCCAGGGCCGCACCGTGGAATGTAGAAGTGAACTCAGCACTAACTTCTGGGAGGCATTGAGGGTGTCCTTGAAACGTTTTCTCTGCCAACCTTGGGCTCGCCTGTCTGTCCCACCTGTGACAGAGACTGTAATTTCCATATTGGACGGTTCAGTCACCTAAGAACTCACTTTTGGCGTGGAAGCAAGTCTTCCTCGATTTCGAGGGACTGCCTATGATGATTCACGGTATATATATGTACCTATTGGGTACCCACATTGGGGAGTCTAGAGCCAGGGGTCACAGTCTCACGGTGAAGGGTCGGCCATTTGGGATTACATAAGAACATAAGAAATAGGCCATTTGACCCCTCGAGCCTGCTCCGCCATTCAATAAGATCATGGCTGATCTGATCATGGCCTCAGCTCGCTGCCCGCTTCCCATAACCCTTGACTCCCTTATCGCTCAAAAATCTACCTTCATCTTAAATATATTCAATGACCCAGCCTCCACAGCTCTCTGGGGCAGAGAATTCCATAGATTTACAACCCTCTGAGAGAATAAATTTCTCCTCATCTCAGTTTTAAATGGGTGGCACCTTATTTTTGGACTATGCCCCTTAGTTTTAGTTTCCCCTATGAGTGGAAATATCCTCTCTGCATCCACCGTCGAGCCCCTTCATTATCTTATAATTTTCAATAAGATCACCTCTCATTCTTCTGAACTCCAATAAGTATAGGCCCAACCTACTCAACCTATCCTCATAAGTCAATCCCCTCATCTCTGGAATCAACCTAGTGAACCTTTTCTGAGCAGCTTCCAATGCAAGTATATCCTTCCTTAAATACGGAGACCAAAACTGTACGCAGTACTCCAGGTGTGGCCTCACCAATACCCTGTACAGTTGTAGCAGGACTTCTCTGATTTTATACTCTACCCCCCTTCAATAAAGGCCAACATTCCAATTGTCTTCCTGATTACTTGCTGTACCTGTATACTAACTGTCTGTGTTTCATGCACAAGGACCCCCAGGTCCCTCTGTACTGCAGCACTTTGCAATTTTTCTCCATTTAAATTATAATTTGCTTTTCTATTATTTCTGCCAAAGTGGATAACCTCACATTTTCCCACATTATACTCCATCTGCCAAATGTTTGCCCACTCATTTAGCCTGTCTATATGCCTTTGCAGATTTTTTGTGTCCTCCTCACAATTTGCTTTCCCACCCATCTTTGTATCATCAGCAAACTTCGCTGCATTACACTCAGTCCCTTCATCCAACTCATTAATATAGATTGTAAATAGTTGAGGACCCAGCGCCGATCCCTGCGTCACTGTTTGCCAACCGGAAAATGACCCATTTATTCCAACTCTCTGTTTTCTATTCATTAGCCAATCCTCTATCCATAATTTATTCATTCAGAGGATGGTGAATCTTTGGAATTCTCGACCGCAGAGGGCTGTGAAGGCTCAGTCGTTGAGTATATTCAAGTCAGAGATGGATAGATTTTTGGATATTAAGGGATATGGGGATAGTGCAGGAAAATGGAGTTGAGGTAGAAGATCAGCCATGATCTAATTGAATGGTGGAGTGAGCTCGAGGGGCCGAATGGCCCAGTCCTGCTCCTATGTTCTTATGTACACAATCTCAAAACTTGATGGTGGCAAAAACGTGGGACATTGGGGAAAGCAGCGAGGAGAATTGTAAAAAGACCTCAGGAAGATAAACAGGTTAGTGGAACAGGCAAATGTGTTAATATGGGCAAGTGTGAGATAATACATGTGGGGACAAAAGGCAAGGAATAGGAATACACACTGAATTGAAAGAGGACATTAAATGATGTGGATGAACATAGAGACCATGGGGTTCACAATTCCCGGAAAGTGTAAATGAAGGGAGATAAAACCATCAAAGGATGATCGAATTTTAGGTTTTATAAATCGGGGTAGTGTCCAAGAGTAAAGGCATATTGATGAACTTATATAAAACACTGGCTCGGTCTCAGTTAGGGGCCTGAATGGGGATTTGGGTACTCCACTACAGACAATACATTGAAGTGAGACAGCATTGAGCCTTGATAAAGTGCAACATCCCCACTGACACCTGGGAGTCCTTGACCAAAGACAGCCCTAAGCGGAGGAAGAGCATCCGGGAGGGCGCTGAGCGCCTCGAGTCTCGTTGCCGAGAGCATGCAGAAATCAAGCACAGACAGCGGAAGGAGCGTGCAGCAAACAAGTCGCACCCACCCTTTCCTTCAAACACTGTCTGTCCCACTTGCGACAGAGACTGTAATTCCCATATTGGACTGTTCAGTCACATCAGAACTAACTTTTAGAGTGGAAGCAAGTCTTCCTCGATTTCGAGGAACTGTCTATGATGATGATGAGATTTATCAGGATATGTCAGGGATCGGAAACTATAGTTACGAATTGAGACTTGAGACACTGGGCCTATTTCCACTGGAGCCAAGAAGGCCAAGTGGAGATTTAAAGAGTTTTTTTGTAAATTATGAAGCTTTGATGAAGTGAGTAGGAAAACATGATTTTCTGGTTGACCAATCGGTGATGCTGCTGAAACCCTCATCCATGCTGATGTTATACATCTAGACTTGACTATTCCAAAGCTCTCATGGTGGCTTCCCACCCTATGTAAAGTTGAGGTCATCCAAAGCTCGGCAGCCCGTGTCCTAACTCGCACCAAGTCCCGTTCTCCCATCACCCCTGTGCTCGCTGATCTACACTGGCTACTGGTTATGCAACACCTTGATTTCAAAATTCTCATCCTTGTTTTCAAATCTTTCCATGGCCTCGCCGCTCCCTATCTCTGTAATCTCTTCCAACCCCACAACCCCCCAAGAAGTCTGCGCTCCTCTAATTCTGCCCTCTTGAGCATCCCTGATTATAATCGCTCAACCATTGGTGGACGTGCCTTCAGCTGCCTCGGACACAAGCTCTGAAACTCCCTGCCTGAACCTCTCTGCCTCTCTACCTCTATTTCTTCCTTTAAGGCGCTCCTTAAAACATACCTCTTTGACGCCTGCGCTAATTTCGCTCGGTGTCAACGTTTTTTTCTTGTAATACACCTGTGATGCACCTTGGGACATTTTATTATGTTAACGGTGCTATATAAATACACGTTGTTGTTATTGATGGGTCATCAATGTTTATTTTCATGCATTTTTTTTTACATTTTGTTTAAAGCATTATTTTGGACATTAGAAATATCAGTTACTGAGAAAAAAAAGTGGCCAAATTTTTTTCTCTCAAAAAGTAGTTGAGTGATGGATGCCCTCAAAAGTTTGTCAACATCCTTCGCCTGCTCCACGACAACATGCAGGCCATGGTCCTTACCAAAGGATCCATTACAGACCCAATGCAGTCCGGACCGGGCTCAAACAGGGCTGCATCATCGCTCCAACCCTCTTCTCAATCTTCCTCACTGCCATGCTCCACTTCACAGTTAACAAGCTCCCCGCTGGAGTGGAAATAAACTACTGAACCAGTGGGAAGCTGTTTAACCTATGCCACCTCCAGGTCAGGTCTAAGATCACCCCAACCTCTGTCGTTGAGCTACTGTACGCGGACGACGCCTGCGTCTGCGAGCATTCTGAGGCTGAACTCCAGGATATAGTCGATGTATTCACCGAGGCATATGAAAGCATGGGCCTTACACTTAACATCCATAAGACAAATGTCCTCCACCAGCCTGTCCTCGCCGCACAGCACTGCCCCCCAATCATCAAGATTCACAGTGTGGCCCTCGATAACATGGACCATTTCCCATACCTCGGGAACCTCTTGTCAACAAAAGCAGACATTGATGTGGAGATTCAACACCACCTCCAGTGCGCCAGTGCAGCCTTCGGCCACCTGAGGAAAAGAGTGTTCGAAGACCAGGCCTTCAAATCTACAACCATGTTCATGGTCTACAGAGCTGTAGTAATACCCACCCTCCTGTATGGATCAGAGGCATGGACGATGTACAGAAGACACCTCAAGTTGCTGGAGATAAATTACCAACAATGTCTCCACAAGATCCTGCAAAGTCCCTGGGAGGACAGGCGCACCAACATTTGTGTCCTCGTTCAGGCCAACATCCCTAGCATTGAAGCACTGACCACACTTGATCAACTTTGCTGGGCAGGCCACACGGTTCGCCTGCCTAAGCAAATGCTTTGTGCAGAGCTCCTTCACGGCAAACGAGCCAAAGGTAGGCAGCAGAAACGTTATAAGGACACCCTCAAAGCCTCCCTGATAAAGTGCGACATCACCACTGACACCTGGAAGTCCCTAGTCGAAGACCGCCCGAGATGGAGAAAGTGCATCTGGGAGGGCGTTGAGCTCTTCGAATCTCAACGCCGAGAGTGTGAAGAGGTCAAGTGCAGGCAGCGGAAGGAGCAGTCGGCAAACCAGCCCCACCCACCCCTTCCCTCGACGAATGTCTGTCCCACCTGTAACAGGGTCTGTGGCTCTCATATTGGACTGTTCAGCCACCAAAGAACTCACTTCAGGAGTGGAAGCAAATCTTCCTCGATTCCGAGGGACTGCCTATGATGATGATGATGACAGCCTTTTTACATCAAATTTTTCCCATTATAAATCTGGACATGAAAATGAGAATGAAGTTTGTGGAGAGGAACTGCATGTCAGACACAAGATGTTTAACAATGTATTTAGATAGATTTATAACACTGAGCGAAAAAAATGGCAGGGATATGGGGGAGGAGCAGGAGAGTGGGACTAACTGTATTGCTCTTCGAAAGAGCCGGCGCAGACTCGTGGGCCAAATGGCCTCCTTCTGTGCTGTACTATTCAATGATATATTAAATTTTACATTAGGATGCACTTCCTATTGTTACACTGTGTTAACCCCCCCTTTCCGCTTTATTATAGCTTCCTTTAGCTACATTTATGATGGATTTTTCCTATGTAAACTTTCCACCCTAAGATTATGCAAGCTGGCTACTGAGTTTTTAGAAATTGATAAAAATGGTTGCTATGGAACGCTAACGGGGCAGAAAGGGGTTAGCAACCAGGCACGGTGAATGTAGTGACACCTGCGGACTTCAGTGCTGGTTTAGTGCTGACTCTACCATCGACCGCCTGGGCCTCTAGCGCCTCGCAGATCGTGACAGAATAAAGTGCTCAGTGCCCAGTTATTACCCCGGATATAAAACTGACTCTCGCCCCCCACTGCTGTATCTCCTCGCACCGACAACGCCAGCAACAGGAGGCGCTGTGAACACGGCTGGCCGCTTGGGGAGCGGCAATTGAAGGCAATGGTTTTCAGCTAGCGCAAACTTTATTATTTGCACCAGTTTGGTTCCCTGCGCAAAGTTTTTCAATGTTTCACTGGTGCACGATGTGCAAGATGTCCAAGCCCTCCGCTTTGTGAGAGTGTTCGGGGCTGTAAGGGCAGTCGCAGATCAGGGCCCGCCACGCTGCTCCGGGGGCCGATCGCCGCTCACCTTTTATGGCCCCCACCTGCCGCCGGTGTTTTCACGCAGGTCGGGGCCATAAATGGCAGGCAGCCCCGGGGGCAGCATGGTGGCCCCGACCTGCGTGAGAACACCAGTGGCAGGTCGGGGCCATAAAAAGCGGGCGACGGGCGGCCCTGGAACCAGCGTGGTGGCATACCACTTCATGGGAGCAGTGCGAGCTGGTGCAGGAGAGCGACGTCTTGGAGGAAGGCGACTGGATTAGACGTCACCATAACTCAGGTCGGTGACTGGAGCGTGGGGCAGGTACAGCAGGAGCGGCGAGCTCGGGGCGCAGGAGCGGCGAGAGATCGCAGAGCGACATGATCGGGGCCCAGGAGCGGCGCAAGTTCGGGGCCAGAAGAGACGTGGGCCCAGGGGCAGCACGAGCCTGCCCACACTGCGATATGTGTATGCACAAGGTCTGTGAAGCAGAGCAGGTCTCCAGTCACCTTGGTTAATCCTTGCCACTGGACCAAGACCTAGCTCTGTCAAGCCCGTGTGGTGGCTGGTGTGCAACGGTCACCCCACATTAAAAAAATCCACGCACAGGCGTCTTCCACCCTTCCACGTGTAGTTCGGAGGAGAGAATGATTAGCACCGCGCTAAATGGCCAACCCCTTATTCTGAGACTGTGACCTCTGGTTCTAGACTCTTCAGACAGAGGAAACATCCTCCCAGCATCCACCCTGTCAATCCCCTTAAGAATTTTATATGTTTCAATGAGATCACTCTCATTCTTCTAAACGCTAGAGAATATAGGCCTAGTCTACTCAATCTCTCCTTATAGGAAAACCACCGGCCCCCCGCCCCCCCCTCCCCCACATCCCAGGAATCAGTCTGGTGAACCTTCGTTGCACTCACTCTCAGGCAACAAATTAATTCCATATTTTTGAGAAGAGGTTTGTTTGAATTTTATTTCGGTGATAATCAAATCAGTCAACACCAGTAAAAGACTGTGGTGGGTTTCAGACATGAATTCACAGCACTAATGCAGTATAAAGTAGACTGATTGAAAGCCTGCTGGATAAATGCTCGTGAAATGAAGAGGCACATTCGATTGAAATATCACATTGGCTGAAACATCTAACATGCAAAGAGACGATAAGGTAGGATGGTGGAGGAATTATTGCCACATGCCAGCAACCTCTGTGATGACACAATTTTCTCCTGGGTAGAGGTGACATTCCAATGACGGGCTGTTAGTTACAATACAATAAGATCAAAGGGCAAGAGAGTGGTCAAAGCATTATTGATTAAGTTCAAGTGGTTTCACAAGCAAGATGGATGTTTTCGGTCAACAGGGCTACCCACCCTCCTATATGGCTCAGAGACATGGACCATGTGCAGTAGACAGCTCAAATCTCTGGAGAAATAACACCAACGCTATCTCCGCAATATCCTGCAAATCCCCTGGGAGGACAGACGCACCAACGTTAGCATTCTCGATCAGGCCAACATCCCCAGTATCGAAGCACTGATCACACTCAACCAGCTGTGTTGGGCGGGCCACATTGTCCGCATGCCGGACACAAGACTCCCAAAGCAAGTGCTCTACTCGGAACTCCTACACGGCAAGCGAGCCCCAGGTGGGCAGAGGAAACATTTCAAGGACACCCTCAAAGCCTCCTTGATAAAGTGCAACATCCCCACTAGCACCTGGGAATCCCTGGCCAAAGACCGCCCTAAGTGGTGGAAGAGCATCCGGGAGGGCGCTGAGCACCTCGAGTCTCGTCGCCGAGAGCGTGCAGAAAACAAGCGCAGGCAGCGGAAGGAGCGTGAGGCAAACCAGACTCCCCACCCACCCTTTCCCTCAACCACTGTCTGTCCCACCTGTAATAGAGACTGTAATTCCCGTATTGGACTGTTTAGTCACCTGAGAACTCACTTTTGGAAGCATGTCTTTCTCGATTTCAAGGTATTGCCTATGATGATGGATGCTCATTTGCCGAGTGCTTTCCTGGGCTCAGTGCTAATTGTCCTGAATGAATGTGAAAGCAGCCTGTTTAAATTAAGCATTGGATCAATAGCGAGAAAAGGACAAGATGAAAGGTCCATTCTATCAATCCTTTAACCTGAATTGGCAGGGGCACTGTTGCATGAAGTACATTACGACGATTCAGTTCGAGTTAAAAGCACCCATAATTCAGAAGTTAGTGTCAGCACAGAGCCTAAAGGCAACTGTAATTTCAGGTCAGCGGGGCAGATCAATCAGCAGTGAACGTGTTTTCGGTCAGTCTACGCCCTGTTCCACGCAGTTGGCCATGAAGGAGGCTTCTGGGTATGGGCGTAGTCAAGCGATTGGTGCTGACGTATCTGGGGTTCAACTGGGGCTCAACAACAACAACAACTTGCATTTATATAGCGCCTTTAACGTAGTGAAACGTCCCAAGGTGCTTCACAAGTCACAACAAATGCATATGACACCGAGCCATGAAGAAGAAATTAAGGCAGGTCTTGGTCAAAGAGGTAGGTTTTAAGGATCTTCTTAAAGGAGGAAAGAGAGGTAGAGAGGCGGAGAGGTTTAGGGAGGGAGTTCCAGAGCTTGGGGCCCAGGCAGCTGAAGGCACGGCCGCCGATGGTTAAGTGATTATAATCAGGGATGCTCAGGAGGGCAGAATTAGAGGAGCGCAGACATCTCGGGGGATTGTGGGGTTGGAGGAGATTACAGAGATAGGGAGGGGCGAGGCCCATGGAGGGATTTGAAAATAAGGATGAGAATTTTGAAATCGAGGCGTTGTTTAATCGGGAGCCGATGTCGATCGGCGAGCACAGGGGCGATGGGTGAGCACACACAAGTAGCGAAGCTTCTGCACTCCAAGTCTGGTCTGTTCCTGCCGCCCGTGTAACACCGGCTCTGCAAGGCGGGTGGACTTTCTCGTGTGGGGCTGGTGCATCGAACCTGCGACTTTTTCGGAGTTTCCACCCACAACCTTGCTTTGTATGCCCATCACAATGAGGACGGCAATCGTTGATTCTTTGACACTTGACTTGGCGGCAATCAGCAGGGGAGGAGGAAACGGTTGAGAGAGATGGAAGGTGGCACTGGACTCACTGTGACACTATCCATCGGCTGAACCAACCCAGCCACCTGGGGCTGACTGACAGGGCAAGGAGTGCATTCGGAGGCCCAGCTTGAGCAGGAGTCAGTAACTGGGCGATCAGCATAGTTTTCTACCGCAGAAAGTTGTTGAGGCCAATTCGTTAGATATATTCAAAAGGGAGTCAGATGTGGCCCTTACGGCCAAAGGAATCAAGGGGTATGGAGAGAAAGCAGGAAAGGGGTACTGAGGTTGAATGATCAGCCATGATCTTATTGAATGGCGGTGCAGGCTCGAAGGGCCGAATGGCTTGCTCCTGCACCTAATTTCTATGTTTCAATGTTTCTCAAGGTCACCGTGACCCACAACATCGATGCTTCCGTTGGCTGCAGGAGTCGCAAGTCTGTAGTGAAAGAAAGACTTGCATTTCTATAGCGCTTTTCACAACCTCAGGACATCTCAAAGCACTTTACAGCCAATGACGTACTTTTGGAGGGTAGTCACTGTTGTAATGTGTGAAATGCGGCAGTCAATTTGCGCACAGCAAGCTCCCACAAACAGCAATGTAAAAATGACCAGATAATCTGTTTTAATTACACTGATTGAGGGATAAATATTGGCCACAGGACACTGGGGATAACTCCCCTACTCTTCTTCGAAATAGTGCCATGGGATATTTTACATCCACCTGAGAGGGTAGACGGGGCCTCGGTTTTAACATCTCATCCGACAGTGCCAGCCTAGATTTTTGTGCTCAAGTCCCTGGAGTGGGACTTGAATCCACAATCTTCTGACTCAGAGGCAAGAGTGCTACCCATTGAGCCACGGCCGACACAATGGGCAGAAAATTCCGGCCTCACCAGATCCATACAAAGTGCGCATGCACCCGGCGAGATCTCACAAAATGTCTCAAAAACACATCCTCCGCATCCCCTTAGGAAGGCCTTCCGCACGGGAGAATGTGGGCTATTTATATAGAAACATAGAAAATAGATGCAGGAGCAGGCCATTCGACCCTTCGAGCCTGCACCACCATTCAATATGATCATGGCTGATCATTCACCTCAGTACCCCATTCCTGCTTTCTCTCCATACCCCTTGATCCCTTTAGCCGTAAGGGTCACATCTAACTCCCTTTTGAATATATCTAATGAACTGGCATCAACAACTTTCTGTGGTAGAGAATTCCACAGGTTAACAACTCTCTGAGTGAAGAAGATCTCCTCATCTCGATCCTAGATGGCTTACCCCTTATCCTTAGACTGTGACCCCTGGTTCTGGGCTTCCCCAACATCGGGAACATTCTTCCTGCATCTAACCTGTCCAGTCCCGTCAGTATTTTATATGTTTCTATGAGATCCCCTCTCATTCTTCTAAACTCCAGTGAATACAGGCCCAGTCGATCCAGTCTCTCCTCATATGTCAGACTTGCCATCCCGGGAATCAGTCTGGTGAACCTTCGCTGCACTCCCTCAATAGCAAGAACGTCCTTCCTCAGATTAGGAGACCAAAACTGCACACAATATTCCAGGTGAGGCCTCAACAATGCCCTGTACAACTGCAGTAAGACATCCCTGCTCCTATATTCAAATCCCCTAGCTATGAAGGCCAACATGCCATTTGCCTTCTTCACCGCCTGCTGTATCTGCATGCCAACTTTCAATGACTGATGTACCATGACACCCAGGTCCCGTTGCACCTCCCCTTTTCCTAATCTGCTGCCATTCAGATAATATTCTGCCTTCGTATTTTTGCCACGAAAGTGGATAATCTCACATTTATCCACATTATACTGCATCTGCCATGCATTTGCCCACTCACCTAACCTGTCCAAGTCACCCTTCAGCCTCTTAGCATCCTCCTCACAGCTCACACAGCCACCCAGCTCAGTGTCATCTGCAAACTTGGAGATATTACACTCAATTCCTTCATCTAAATCATTGATGTATATTGTAAATAGCTGAGCCCTGCGGCACCCCACTAGTCACTGCTTGCCATTCTGAAAAGGACCCGTAAGAGTTTTAAAACATAGAAAAATGTAATTTAATCACTCATTTTTATATTAACAACCCTGTCCATTAAGGTACGTTTATTTTTAACCCTATTAAAACACATTTCTAAAACAAATTTAAAAAAAAATGTTTTTCTAAAACATTCAATTTCAATTAATTTTAAGTATGTGAGGTGTTTTTTAAATGTGCTGTGTTTCAGTGTATTCGAGGGTTATTCTCATTGATAGTAATGGGAGTCCGTACAAATAGAGCTCCCATTATTATCAATGAAAACACTGCACGGTGATTGGTGGTCCAGGCCCATGTGATTCCAGGGTAAGAATACGTACCTGTACGCTGGACTGCGAATGGAGGCCTGCCACTACAATCTGAGGTTCCTCCGGGACCAGCAGGTCATTTCCTAGATTTTTTCCGGGTCGGAGGCATTCGTCCGAAGGAAGTCGCCAACCGCAATTTTCCCGCCCCATTATAGCACCTTTCATGACCTCAGGACGTCCCAAAGTGCTTTACAGCCAATGAAATACTTTTTAACCGTCACTGTTGTAATGTGGGAAACGCGGCAGCCAATTTGCGCACAGCAAGCTCCCACAAACAGCAATGAGATAAATTAACATATTTTAGTGATGTTGGTTGAGGGATGAATATTGGCCAAGACATCGGGGATAACTCCCCCTGCTCTTCTTCGAAATAGTGCCATGGGATCTTTTACGTCCCGCTGAGAGAGCAGATGAAAAAAAATGAGGTTGCGTCCGTTCTCTCCTGTAGACTTTAAAAATCTCTGGAACTATTTTGAAGAAGAGCAGGGGAGTTACACCCGGTGTCCTGGCCCACTTTTATCCCTCAATCAACATCACCAAAAAATAGTTTGATTGTTCTCCAAAAAGTTAAGCACTTTGTGTAGTCCCGATGTAGTGCAAGGTGTCACATAGAAACATAGAAACATAGAAAACATAGTTGCAGGAGCAGGCCATTTGGCCCTTCGAGCCTGCACCACCACTCAATATGATCATGGCTGATCATGCAACTTCAGCACCCCATTCCTGCTTTCTCTCCATACCCCTTGATCCCTTTAGCCGTAAGGGTCGCATCTAATTTCCTTTTGAATATACCTAACGAACTGGCCTCAACAACTTTCTATGGTCGAGAATTCCACATGTTCACAATTCTCTGAGTGAAGAAGTTTCTCCTCATCTCGGTCCTAAATGGCTTACCCCTTATCCTTAGACTGTGACCCCTGGTCCTGGACTTCCCCAACATGAAGAACATTCTTCCTGCATTTAACCTGTCCAATCCCATCAGGATTTTATATGTTTCTATGAGATACCCTCTCATTCTTCTACATTCCAGTGAATATAAGCCTAGTTGATCCAATCTTTCTTCATATGTCAGTCTGGTGAACCTTCGCTGCACTCCCTCAATAGCAAAAATGTCCTTCCTCAGATTCGGAGACCAAAACTACACAATATTCAAGGTGTGGCCTCACCAAGGCCCTGTACAACTGCAGTAAGACCTCCCTGTTCCTATACTCAAATCCTCTCACTATGAAGGCCAACATGCCAATTGCCTTCTTCACCACCTGCTATATCTGCATACCAACTTTCAATGACTGATGTACCATGACACCCAGGTCTCGTTGCACCTCCCCTTTTCCTAATCTGTCACCATTCAGATAATATTTTGCCTTCCTGTTTTTGCCACCAAAATGGATAACCTCACATTTATCTACATTATACTGCATCTGCCATGCATTTGCCCACTCACCTAACCGCAAATTCGGTCTTTCTCAGTATCGCATTGGAGGATCAGTTTAGATTATGGGCTCAAATCTCTGAAGTTAGTCTTGAATGCACAACCTTCTGACTCAGAGGCAAGACTGCCATCATTGAGACGAACAAAAGGGTACATGTGATAGATGCAATATTCAGTTCAGATTGTTACTCCGTCGTCAAGTTAAATATTAGGCAGTACAGGTACACCCTCAAACGCAGGATGCTTAGAATGTCCAGCAGTACTCTATCCCAGAGAATATTGATGCAGACCTTAAACTTGTAATAGTCCATCATTCTTTTAAAAAGACTGTCCATTAGTGAAATGACCCGTGACAATTTATTGTATCATACTGTACACTGAAACACATTATCTGGTCATTATCCCGTTGCTATTTGTGGGAGCTTACTGTGCACAGATCGGCTGCCGCGTTTCCTACATTACAACAATGACTACACTTTGAAAGTGCTTCATTGGCTGTAAAGCACTTTGGGATGTCGTAAGGCAGTGAAAGGCGCTATAGAAATGCAAGTCTTTCTTTTTTTAATATTAACTAAGACTAGGGAGCACGGCGGGGGTGGGGGGGAGGATGTGGGGAAGAAGGAAAATAACACAGACAGCCAGAAACACCATCTTTCGCATAAGCATATCCAACCCCATATCCCCACCTTCTTATTTTTGTCTCCTCCATCTCTATCAACATTTTCGAACACCCATATTTTCGAACAAGGGTGACTAGATGGCGGCCAGGCATACAAGATCAGGATTTTGACCATCATCAAGACCAGAGACACATTAGAAAGCAAGTGTAATGGTCAACTCTTGTCCTGGCGGAGATCAGCTAGCTCAGCATAGACTGTGGAATCTGAAACATGGATTGTTTTACAGGTCGAGTAAAATCAATACAATTTTATAGCTGTGCTCGCTGACCTACACTGGCTCCCGGTTAAGCAACGCCTCGATTTTAAAATTCTCATCCTTGCTCTCAAATCCCGCCGTGGTCTCTCCCCGCCCCATTCTCCAGCCCTACAACCCTCCGAGGTATCTGCACTCCTCTAATTCTGGCCTCTTGAGCATCCTTGATTTTAATCGCTCCACTATTGGTGCCCGTGCCTTCAGCTGCCTGGGCCCCAAGCTCTGGAACTCCCTCCCTAAACTTTTCCACCTCTCTTTCCTCCTTTAAGATGCTCCTTAAAACCTACCTCTTTGACCTAATTTCTCCTTATATGGCTCGGTGTCAACATTGTTTTGTCTTATGCCACTCATGTAAAGCGCCTTGGGACATTTTACTCCGTTAAAGTTGCTATATAATAAAAGTTGTGGATATTGTTGTAATAGCATGTCTATAAGAGAAGTTCAAATGAATAATTATTGTTCTATTTGGGACATGTTACCCAAAAGCTAATCCCATAGGATTTGTTATAGGATGTCACTTCACAACATAATTTAATTAGTTATGATTAAGGCTGGTGCCAACCCCAGAGCATACCCTTCAATAGCCAATCTGTAGAATCGTACTCCTTTTCTAAAAAAAATCAGAATGGACAGCTCTTAGAACATATGAAAGAACATAAGAAATAGAAACAGGAGTAGGCCATACGGCCCCTCGAGCCTGCTCCGCCATTTAATACAGTCATGGCTGATCCGATCATGGACTCAGCTCCACTTCCCTGTCCACTCCCCATAACCCCTTATTCCCTTATCGGTTAAGAAACTGTCGATCTCTGTCTTAAATTTATTCAATGACCCAGCTTTTGCAGCTCTCTGAGACAGCGAATTCCACAAATTCATAACCCTCTGAAAGAAGAAATTTCTCCTCATCTGTTTTAAATGGGCGGCCCCTTATTCTAAGATTATACCTCCTAGTTCTAGTCTTCCCTATCAGCGGAAACATCCTCTTTACATCCACCTTGTCAAGCCCCCTCATAATCTTATACGTTTCGATAAGATAACCTCTCATTCTTCTGAATTCAAATTAAAGGCCCAACCTACTCAACCTTTCCTCATAAATCAACCCCCTCATCTCCAGAATCAACCTAGTGAACCTTCTCTGAACTGCCGCCAAAGCAAATATATCCTTTCGTAAATATGGAAACCAAAACTGCACGCAGTATTCCAGGTGTGGCCTCACCAATACCCTGTATAACTGTAGCAAGACTTTCCTGCTTTTATACTCCTTTCCCTTTGCAAAAAAGGGCAAGATTCCATTGGCCTTCCCGATCACTTGCTGTAACTGCATTCTGTCCTTTGGCGTTGCATGCACAAGTACCCCCAGGTCGTTCTCAAACTATGGAGAATCCAACGTTTGTCTGAAAGCTCGCTGAGCGAAATTACATACGATATTCCAAATGCAACTTTACCAATACGTTAAAAATACCATAAATAAATATTTTTCAACTTACAACCAACTGCCCTACAGATGGATACTGAGCCTTGATTAGCAGTGAAAGCAGACCCTTGCATACGTTGGATGACTAAACGAACAACAAAAACAATTTCTTTCCTGTTCTCCCCTTTTAAGACGCACCCATCCATTATGTTCCTGTTTCTCACTTCGATAAAAGTGTGTACCGATCTACTTCATAACTATGCTCAATTCCACCTGCCTTCACTCAAAGTCCCCTGAAGGAAATGCTGGACACAGTCAGCAAGTCAGGCGGTATCCATGCAGGGAACAGATTATTTTGACATTTATGGTGTAATCTGTTAATCAGAACTGGAAGATAGTAAAGGAAAAAAAGAAAGACTTAGGGCTGGAAATTCATCAAAAATCATGACCACCGTTTCCTCGGCGGTATTTGCGGATCGGGTTTTTTTTTTTAACCGCCGAAATACCGCTATGACTGAATGTCGCTAGTTTGGTCAAAAGTTGACCGGTGGTAACGGTAACAGTATTTCCAGTCTTGCATGACTCGGGTTTTTGGTGCCTGAAACGAAATGGATCTTCTGCGCATGCGCATTCTTTTTTTCCCTGATTTTTTTTTTGCCCCGCGATTCTGGTCAGGTGTCAGGGTTCGCCGCGCATGCGCCCAGCAGTCATCCATTTCGGAGGGAGAGCAAGAGAGTGATAATAGGAGGTAATCGGAAAGGAGAGAGAGAGATAGTCGGTAGGAGATAATAGGAAAGATAACAGGAGAGAGAGATAATCGGAGAAAAATGCAGCACACAGAAGTAGAGAGGCAGACGACATGAAAATTCAGCCTAGGTGCCCAAGAGGCAATGTTGGCAGTGGTGAAGGCCAGGTGGGGACAATTGTTTCGGGGTGGACAAGCAAAACCCATCTCAGCTGCAGGCAGAAGAATATGGACTGCTATTGCCGAGGAGGTGTCCTCAACAGATGACATCCACCAGGGCCCCCAGTAGTGCAGGAAAAGGTGATATGACCTCTGCCCATCCACGAGAGTAAGTCGTATTTTTATTCATGCACCCCTTGATTACCTACGATGTAATTCTGACGTAGGTAGGCTTAGTGTTTAGTGATTATTTTCCATGAATAATCTTTATATAATTCAGTGTCTTCCTCATGAACTACATGCAGCTTAATTGACACTAGGTTGATTCCAGAGATGAGGCGTTTGACTTATGAAGATAGGTTGAGTAGGTTGAGCCTATACTCATTGGAGTTCAGAAGAATGGGAGGTGATCTTATAAGATAATGAGGGAACTCGACAAGGTGGATACAGAGAGGATGTTTCCACTGATGGGGGAGACTAGAACTAGGGGACATAGTCTTAGAATAAGGGGCCGCCCATTTAAAACTGAGTTGAGGAGAAATTTCTTCACTCAGAGGGTTGTAAATCTGTGGAATTCTCTGCCCCAGAGAGCTGTGGAGGCTGGTTCATTGAATATATTTAAAGCGGAGATAGACAGATTTTTGAGCGATAAGGGAATAAAGGGTTATGGGGAGTGGGCAGGGAAGTGGAGCTGAGTCCATTGAATGGCGGAGCAGGCTCGAGGAGCTGGGTGGCCTAATCCTGCTCTTACTTCTTATGTTCTTATTAAACAATGGTACTGTATTAAATGCACACAGTATGTTATAAATGCTTTGATGGCTATCTGCGTGTGCCACAAGAGCAGAAGGGCAATTCGGTTAAGCATTGCTATTGTCATTTTTGCAGAAGAAACTGGCTCACAATCGAAGTGAGCAGCGCCGCGCAGGGGGTGATCCACCCAACATCCAGCCCTTATCAGGGATGGAGGAACATGTGGCAGCTCTGGTGGGTGCCCACAACCGATCGACTACCCGTGCGGGTGCTGATCCTATGACTTCCTATGAGGGCAAGTACTGCAGAATCCCCGGGCTGTGTTGGGGTCATGCAATGCAATGTCATGTAATATCTGTGGACTCAGGTTTGGGTGATTTCATGCAGTGTCTCTCGACGACATGTAATGCAGTAGTGGTGGTCCTTCAAATGGGCCTGTGTGATGTGACCTTCCTCACGTCTCCCTGCCCCCTCCCCTGCTGCTAACCACTCGTCTGTTGTTTTCTATTTCCAGATGAGTAGTCGCATGTGCCGCAACCCACCATGCAGACAGCATGCAGAAATCAAGCGCAGGCAGCGGAAAGAGGGTGCGGCAAACCTGTCCCACCCTCCCTTACCCTCGACTATCTGTCCCACCTGTGACAGGGATTGTAATTCCCGTATTCAGCCACCTAAGGACTCATTTTAAGAGTGGAAGCAAGTCTTCCTTGATTCCGAGGGACTGCCTATGATGATGATCCCACCATGGAAGCCTCCACCTCCAGGTCATACCTTCGAGGAGGATGAGGAGGCAGAGGAAGAGGCGGATGAGGGGTGCCCAGATGACCCAATGGAGGAAACAGCTATTGCGGGGGCAGGAGGCCGGGAGGTCGTCGTTAGTTTCCGTGGGGGTGGAGGGGGATGTGGGTTTGGACGAGTCAGCACCTATTTTAGCTGCGGCCACAACTCCCTCGGAGGGATCCACGTTTCAAGGGATTCCCGCCTCCGAGGCAGGAGGACCAAGTGGTGCGCAGCAACGCGCCCCCCAGGGTACAACCCCACATGCCGCCTCTACGGAGGGCGAGTCGGCAAAGCCGGTCTGCTGACAGACAGGCAGACGCACACCTGGACATGGTGGAACTGTCGAGGGAGAGCATCGAACTGGGTTGCGAGCTCCTCCTGGCCCTGGGTGGCATTTCCGGGCAACATCGCCGCACAATCTGCCAGTCAAGCTGCGGACACGTCGCAGATGTTTGCGGCGGCGCGGGAGAACACCGAGGCTGTCAACGCCTTGCGGCAATTGATGGCCCTCGACGTTTGGCACTGCAGCCCGCGGTGTCATATCACCCAGGCCGACAGCACCCGAGGGTGGGGAGGCAGAACAGCAGCCTTCCCACTCAGAAGCCGGGCCTTCCACACCCTGAGCTTCTCCAGGGGATCCACACGTGGCGTCGCCATCGTCTATCCCCCCCGCCCGCCCCCCACCCCCGACAACAGCAGCACTCTGGACGCTTTGTTGCACGACTTCCTGGTCCCAACGCAGGCAGGGGGAGCAGGAGGAAGAAAGGGAGGGGTTAAGGTCGGGGGCGGGGGGGGGAGAGAGGCAGTGGGAGAGGTGGCCGCAGTTAAAATAGGTGCGGGGGAGGGGGAGGGGAGTGGTGGCTGTTGCTGTTGTGCTGTTATATCGTTATTCTTATTATTGTTCTTTCACAAACAATGTACACATGTACAAATTGACAAATTATTTGAAGAGAACATTTTTTTTTCAGTTTTCAATGTTTCAA
Organism: Pristiophorus japonicus; assembly: GCF_044704955.1. Classification (NCBI taxonomy): domain Eukaryota; kingdom Metazoa; phylum Chordata; class Chondrichthyes; family Pristiophoridae; genus Pristiophorus; species Pristiophorus japonicus. The sequence continues at coordinate 528,455,729 of NC_091977.1, forward strand.
AAATGTATCATTTTTTATTTTGTTCCACTTAACCATTCTTGTACACTGTCTCACTTAGAGTAAGAGGGGTAATAGTTAACATGGTGGGATAGAGTGGGCAGGCAAGGGTGAAACGTAACTCTCACTGTTCAAGCAAAGCGCTGAATTCCGAGCTGCTGATGTAAGACTTTTACAGCGGCGAAAGCTCTACGAGGCCTCCCCTGTGGTGGTGGGTTGGCATGGGTTCATCGCCAGGCTCCTCCTCCTCCTCCTCCCCTCTCTCCTGAGGTGGTCCTGCAATCCCCATTGGCAGTTCCTGTCACCTCATGATGGCTAAGTTGTGTAGCATGCAGCACACCACAATGAACTCAGAGACCTGCTGAGAGTAGTATTGCAGGCAGCCTCCAGAGTGGTCCAGGCATCGGAAGTGCTGCTTGAGCACTCCAATTGTCTGTTCGACGATGTTACGTGTGGATGCATGGCTCTCATTATAGCGATGCTCGGCCTCGGTCTGAGGGTTCCGAAGTGGAGGAGGTCATGAGCCAGGTGTCGAGGCTGTAACCTTTGTCCCCGAGCATTCAGCTCTGGCCTTGTGGCTGATGCTTAAAAAGGTCAGAGACAGTGCTCTCACGCAAGATGATAGCATCATGGATGCTCCCTGGATATTGGGCACTGACTGCCATGATGCACTGAGTATCGTCGCAGACGATCTGTACGTTCAGGGAGTGGAATCCCTTTCGGTTTCGGTAAGCCCATGGCTCCTCTAAAGATGCTCGCAGGGCAATGTGCGTACAGTCAATGGTCACCTGAACCTTGGGGAAGCCAGCAATTCATGCAAAACCCACAGCCCTCTCATTCTGAGCCTCCTTGGTCATTGGGAACTTTATAAAGTCCATCCTGCGTGCGTACAGTGCAGTGGTCACCTGGCGAACGCAGCGATGTGTAGCATGCTGCGAGATGGAGCATATGACCCCCGCTGATGCCTGAAAGGAGTCGGAGGCATAGAAGGCAAGTGCCACAGTCAGTCACCTTCACCTCGACGGACAGTGCAGTCCTGTTGGTGCTGGTGGGCTACAGGTCTGCCTTTATGAGCTGGCATAGCTCTATGACCACCTCTTTTCGGAAGTGCAGCCTTCTAATGCACTGTGCCTCAGACAGGTGCAGGTATGAGCGCTTCTACCTGGAAACTCGTTGTGGGTAAGTCTGCGAGCTCTTTGATTAGGCTCATAATGCTCTTGAATAATGCTGAGCACCTCGAGTCTCATCGCCGAGAGCATGCAGAAAAGAAGCGCAGGCAGCGGAAGGAACGTGCGGCAAAACAGACTCCCCACCCACCCTTTCCTCCAACAACTGTCTGTTTCACCTGTGACAGAGACTGTAATTCCCGTATTGGACTGTACAGTCACCTGAGAACTCACTTTTAGAGTGGAAGCAAGTATTCCTCGATTTCGAGGGATTGCCTATGACCTTCTTCCAGCTCTATTCTGCATAGAATAAGTAGCCAGCATTATTGGTAGAGATATTGGCCCAGAATTTCCGACGTCCCGGGTCTATACGGAGTGTCTACGGACCCAGGAAGGCATCGGAAAAACCGGTTTTCAGCGCACAATGCGCATGCACTGGAGCTTGACAGATGATCCGCATCTCGGGAGCGTGGATATTTGCACGGGCAAGAAACATAGAGAAACATAAAAAATAGGTGCAGGAGTAGGCCATTGCAGTAGTTACCCATATCTTGCACGGCAAATGCCCTCAAAACTACTGCGCTTGAAAAAGCAGGCGTCTAGCCTATTGTTACAGGTGTACGAGTTTAAAAACTTAGAAAAAACATATTAAAATAAAAATTTTAAAAACACGTTTATGTTAAAAGCTTGCCCATGCAGATAATGTTATTTTAAACCCTAACCCTAAATGTTTTTTTAAATCGGGAATGTTTTTTTCTTTAAAAAATATGTGTAACGTTTTTAATTTCTATTAGTTTATTGTGTGAGGTGTTTTTTAAATGTTTTATGTAGTGTTTGTACGTTTTGAGGTTTTTCTCATTCATTGTAATAGGAGTTTCGGAACTTACGAATCTCCTATTGCAATGAATGAGAAAATACTTACCTGTGATTCGGTGTCCAGGCACACGTGACTCCTGCGCACGTCCCGACATGCACGCGCTGCGTGTCGCAGGGAAAGGAAGCCTGTGGATCGGGAATTCCAGCGGGCGCAGCGGCTCCAGGTAACTGCGCATTTTATTTCTATTCTTTCTGGATTTACCCGTGGGAAGCCCTGATTGGAATTTCTGCCCCAATTTATTATAGGCCCCATCTTTTTAAATGTCCTCAAATAGTCTCAAATAGCCACAAATAGCCTTAAAATTGAACTCTGAACTCACATAAAGCTCTCATAAAGCTCATTGTGTAAAACTCAGCCTTCTCTCAAAATCCTTTCATGCAATGAACTTCGGCTCCGTGTTTCAAAATGACATCGTTACCGCTGGTTCCGAGCAGGTAAGACTACAGGTTTCACGGCAGTATTTTAGGCCAGTGGTAAAAATGGTGGTATTGACGAAATTATCTCCGGCGGTAATTTTCGGCGGTATTTCAGCGCTGCACACCGATTGACGTCATAAAAACGGTGAAAAATTAGGCCCACGGTATTTTTTACCGTCAGCAGATAATCACTGATGAATTTACCGTCTGCGCAGTAAATTATTAGATTGACGGTATTTCAGTGGTAAATTATTTTTTCAGCGGAAAAACGGCAAAAACTGATGAATTTCCAGCCCTTACATTTCTATAGCAAGTTTCACGCCCACCAGACATCTCAAAGCGCTTTAAAACCAATGAACACCGTTGGAGTGTAGTCACTGTTGTAATTTGGGAAACGCGGCAGCCAATTTGCGCACAGCAAGCTCCCACAAACAGCAATGTGATAATGACCAGATAATCTGTTTTTGTTCTGTTGATCGAGGAATTAATATTGGCTCCAGGACACCGGGGATAACTCCTCTGCTCTTCTTCGAAATAGTGCCATGTGATCTATTACGTCCACCTGAGAGGGCAGACGGGGCCTCGGTTTAACGTCTCATAGAATGATTGAAATTTATGGCACAGAAGGAGGCCATTCAGCCCATCGTGTCTGCACCGGCCAGAAAAGAGCTATCCAGCCTAATCGTACATTCCAGCTCTTGGTCTGTAGCCCTTTAGGTTATCCGAGTACTTCTTAAATGCGATGAGGGCTTCTGCCTCTACCACCCTTTCAGTCAGTGAGTTCCAGACCCCCACCACCCTCTGGGTGAAAAACGCTCTCTTCAACTCCCCTCTAATCTTTCTACCAATTATTATAAATCTGTTGCCCCCTGGTTGTTGACCCCTCTGCTAAGGGAAATAAGTCCTTCCTATCCGCTCTATCTCAGTCCCTCATAATTTTATACATTTCAATTAAATCTCCCCTCAAGATGGTAACTCCAACAGTGCATCGTTCCCTCAGCACTACACTGGAATGCCAGCTAAGATTTATGTGCTCAAGTACCTGGAGCGGGACTTGAACCCACAACTCTCTGACTCAGAGGCGAGTGTGCTGCAGCTGACACTGATGAACAGCATTTCAAAACAACAACAACTTTCATTTATAAAGCGTCTTTAACACACTAAAATGTCCCAAGGTGCTTCACAGGAGCGCTATCAAAATAAACATAACACTGAACCACATAAGGAGATATTGGGACCGATGATCAAAAGAAACCCCACTAGTCACTGCCTGCCATTCTGAAAAGGACCCATTTATTCTGACTCTGTTTCTTGTCTGCCAACCAGTTCTCTATCCACTTCAATACATTACCCCCAATACCATGTGCTTTAATTTTGCACACTAATCATTGTGTGGGACCTTGTCAAAAGCCCCAAAACACCACATCCACTGGTTCTCCCTTGTCCACTCTACTAGTTACATCCTCAAAAAATTCTAGAAGATTTGTCAAGCATGATTTCCCTTTCATAAATCCATACTGACTTGGACCAATCCTGTCACTGCTTTCTAAATGTGCTTCTATTTCATTTTTACTAATTGATTTCAACATTTTCCCCACCACTGATGTCAGGCTATAATTCCCTGTTTCCCCTCTCCCTCCTTTTTTAAAAAGTGGTGTTACATTAGCTGCCCTCCAGTCCAAAGGAACTGATCCAGAGTCAACAGAATGTTGGAAAATGATCACCAATACATCCACTATTTCTAGGGCCAGTTCCTTAAGTACTCTGGGATGCAGCCTATCAGGCCCTGGGGATTTATCAGCCTTCAATCCCATCAATTTCCCTATTGCTACCAGTTTGGTTAGCCCAATCTATATGTAGATTAAAGTCGCGCATGAAAACTGCTGTACCTTTATTGCACGCATCCCTAATTTCTTGTTTGATGCCATTACCAACCTCACGACTACTGTTTGGTGGTCTGTACACAACTCCCACAAGTGTTTTCTGCCCTTTGGTGTTCCGCAGCTCTATCCATACAGATTCCACATCATCCAAGCTAATGTCCTTCTTTACTATTGTATTAATTCCCTCTTTAACCAGCAACGCTATCCTTTTCCTTTCTGTCTATCCTTCCTGAATGTTGAATACCCCTGGATGTTGAGTTCCCAGCCTTGGTCACCCTGGAGCCATATCTCCATAATCCCAATTATATCATATTCGTTAATAGTTGCCTGCGCAATTAATTCATCCACCTTATTACGAATACTCCTTGCAGTGAGACACAGAGCCTTCAGGCTTGTCTTTTTAACACATTTTGTCCCTTTAGAATTTTGTTGTAATGTGGCCCTTTTTGATTTTTGCCTTGGATTGCTCTGCCCTTCACTTTTACTTTTCTTCTTTCTATCTTTTGCTTCTGCCACCATTTCACTTCCCTCTGTCTCCCTGCATAGATTCCCATCCCCCTGCCATATTAGTTTAACCCTTCCCCAACAGCAGTAGCAAACACTCCCCCTAGGACATTGGTTCCGGTCCTGCCCAGGTGCAGACCGTCCAGTTTTTACTAGTCCTACCTCCCCCAAGGGAAAGGATAGAGGTCTTTAAAATGATGATGGAGTTTGATAGAGTAGACATAGAGAACACTTCTAGGGGAGACCAAAACTATAGGCCATATATATAAGATAGTACTGGATGAGCAGAAATTTCCTCCAACTAAATATTCAGAAGACCAAAACCATTATCTTTGGTCTCCGCCATGAATTCTGTTCCCTACCCACCGACTCCATCTCTCTCCTTTGCCACTGTGATAGGCTGAACCAGACTGTTCACAAATACAAAAGCAAAATACTGCGGATGCTGGAATCGAAAATAAAAACAGCAAAATGCTGGAACTCTCAGCGGGTCAGGCAGCATCTGTGGAGAGAAAAACAGAGTTAACGTTTCAGGTCGACGACCCTTCGACAGAACTGGGAATTCCAGAGTTTAGGGCCTTGGCAGCTGAAGGCTACCAATGGTACAGTGAAGAAAATCGGGAATGATGGGTGAGCAGGACTTGATGCGAGTTAGGATATGGACAGCCAAGTTTAAGATTACCTCAAGTTTAAGAGGGTAGAATGTGAGAGGCCGGCCAGGGGAGCGTTGGAATAGTCAAGTCCAGAGGTAACAAAGGCACGGATGAGTGTATCAGCAGCAAATGAGTTGAGGCAGGGGCAGAGACGGGCAATGTTACGGAGGTGGAAATTGGCGGTCTTAGTTATGCTGCGGATATGTGGTCAGCAGCACATCTTGGGGCCAAATAGGATGCCAACGTCGTGAACAGTCACCTCCCCCGTTCAGTGCTTCTTGGCAATCTGTTCTTTTCAAACACTCTCCAGTTCTGACGAAGGGTCATCGACTCAGTTTCTCGCTCCACAGATGCTGCCTGACCCGCCGAGATTTCCAGCATTCTCTGTTGTTATTTCAGATTCCCAGCATCCGCAGTATTTTGCGTTTGGATACGACTACACTGTTTGATTGTAAACACGTCGACTACAGAAAGACTTGGATTTATTTAACGCAGTGACTGTTTGTACTCACGCTTTTCTCTTCCTTCTGTGCCTGTCTCCTCTGGGCCCCGCCCCCGACATCTCCCACCCGAAACTGGATGTAGAAGTGGGGCCACGTTGTGAGAGAGAGGCGGCCGGCGGCAGGGAGAGAGAGATACGGTGGTGGGGGGAGGGGGAGGGGAAGAGAGACATGGGCGGGGGCGGGGTGGAGAGAGAGGGGGGATAGGGAACTCAGATCACGTTTCTCGGAAAGTTCGGTGTGTCAGGGACATCGTTGGAATGGCTGAAAGCCAGAAGTCACGATACTGTCACTATTCACTTCATACCCAATAATCCTGCTAACAGTCCGTGACCCACACACAATGCCACTTCTATGATGGGAGGAGGCTGGGTAAGGTCATGTACTTGCGCTGGGGTAAGGCACTTCGGCTGGGGAGGCAGCACTTGCACTGGGGTAAGGGACTTTGGCTGGAACTTGGTGGCTTTTGCTGGATTGTTTGAGATCTGTCCTCTGTGGCTTCTGAAGTCAGAATGGATCAAATTACAATTTGCAAAGTCACTCAGAACTTGGGCTGGGCGGTTCCAGTTACACATTCCAGAGAAACTTCAGGGTGCAGCTTATCCTCCAAGAGAACCAATCAGCAATAGGTCATGTGATAATGGAGAGCCAATCAGAGACACAGCCAATCAATGGCCCGGTGGCCATTTTATTAGTACAAATAAACACATCCTTTATTTAGCGCCTTTCACGATCTCCAGACATCTCAAAGCGCTTGTCAGCCTATTAAGTACTTTTGGTGTGTCGTCAATGTTGTAATGTGGGAAACGCGGCAGCCAATTTGTGCACAGCAAGCTCCCACAAAAACAATGTGATAATGACCAGACAATTAGTTTTTTTGATTGAGGGATAAATATTGGCCAGAACAGTGGGGATAACACCCCTGTTCTTCTCCTAAATAGTGCCATGGGATCTTTTACGTCCACTTAAGGGAGCAGATGGAGCCTCAGTTTAATGTCTCACCCAAAAGACGGCACCTCCGACAGTACAGCACTCCCACTGCACTGGAGTGTCAGCTTAGATTTTTTTGTGCTCAAGTCCCTGGAGTGGGACGTGAACCCGGAACCTTCTGACTCAAAGACGAGAGTGTGCTACCCACCGAGCCACAGCTGACACTTTCTGCTGGTTGCTACCTGAATGACAGATAGCTTTTTGTTGTGGATGCAAGTTCATCAGCAACTGTGTCGGGTCCGCACAGACCCAACCTGCCGAGCACCGATGGAGAGAAACCTTTCCTCTAAATCAGTGAGTTGACATCAAAGCGACTGCACGGAGGAATTTCTTTCTGAAACATAGAAAATAGGTGCAGGAGCAGGCCATTCGGCCCTTCGAGCCTGCACCGCCATTCAATATGATCATGGTTGATCATGTAACTTCAGTACCCCACTCCTGCTTTCTCTCCATACCCGTGATCCCTTTAGCCGTAAGGGCCACATCTAACTCCCTTTTGAATATATCCAAAGAACTGGACTCAACAACTTTCTGTGGTAGAGAATTCCACAGGTTCACAATTCTCTGGGTGGAAAAGTTTCTCCTCATCTCGGTCCCATATAGCTTACCCCTTATCCTTAGCCTGTGACCCCTGGTTCTGGATTTCCCAAACATTGGGAACATTCTTCTTGCATCTAACCTGTCTAATCCCGTCAGAATTTTATATGCTTCTATGAGATCCCCTCTCATTCTTCTAAATTCCAGTGAGTATAAGCCTAGTCGATCCAGTCTTTCTTCATATGTCAGTCCTGCCATCCCGGGAATCAGTCTGGTGAACCTTTGCTACACTCCCTCAATAGCAAGAATGTCCTTCCTCAGATTAGGAGACTAAAACTGCACACAGTACCCAAGGTGTGATTCCACCAAGGCCCTGTACAACTGCAGCAAGACCTCCCTGCTCCTTTGCTCAAATCCTCTCGCCATGAAGGCCAAATTGCCATTTGCTTTCTGAACTGCCTGCATGCCTACTTTTAATGACTGATGTACCATGACACCTAGGTCTCGTTGCACCTCCCCTCCTACTAATCTGCCTTCCTGCTTTTGTCACCAAAGTGGATAACCTCACATTTATCCACATTAGACTGCACCTGCCATGCATTTGCCCACTCACCTAACCTGTCCAAGTAACCTGTTCCATGGAGAGTCTGTCGTCACTGACATAACGAGGCTGGATTATTTGGAACTGAATGTGGCTTACTTCCAGCATTCAGGTTCTCCTCTGCCCCAATTCAACAGGGCTAAAATTACTTGTGTGACAAATGGCTTTCTCTGTGCGGTGGGAGGTGACAGATCATTTGCATGCGGCTCCGTGTAGCAGAGCCACTCAGATTGGTGTCTGATTAATATCCAGGCAGTAGGTCGTTTCGACTATGAAATAAAGTCAGTGAAAGCATCTCTATTACATCTGCTGCAAATCGGTTGAAAATCTGCAGCAGGTACATACCTTCCACTGACTATTGCATTGGAACACTTGTTACTATTGGTGTTTTATCACCTACATTTCATAGTTTCCATCTGTACCTTTAACGGTGGCATGATGGGGGGCAATTATTACATAGTGCTCAGCGTATACAAGCATCTTAAAGGCACAATTGAACACCACTTTACAACACCAACATGCATTTACATAGTGCCTTCAGCTGTGGCTCCGTGGGTCGCGAGGGCCGAGGGGCAGCACGGGCCAGCCCACACTGCAATATGTGTGCGCACTAGGTCCGTGCAGCAGAGTGGATCTCCAGTCGTCCTGGTTAACCCTTGCCACTGGACAAAGGCCTAGCTCTGTTGAACCCGTGTGGTGGCTGATGTGCAGCGGTCACCACATGTTAAAAAAAGTCTAAGTACAGGCATCTTCCAACCCTTCAGTTGGAGTTCAGGACTGGAACATCGGGTCCTTCATTGAAACATCTGTGACCTCATGTGGAAGCAAGTCATCCTCGTTCGAGGGATCGCCGATGAGTGGGTCGCACACTCCCGCCTCTGAGTCAGAGGGTTGTGGGTTCAACTCCCACTCCCGGGACTTGAGCACATAAATCTAGGCTGACACTTCCAGTGCAGTGCTGAGGGACAGCTACATTGTTGGAGGTGCCGTCTTTCGGACAAGACGTTAAACTGAGGCCCCGTCTGGTCTCGCAAGATCCCATGGCACTATTTCAAAGAAGAGCAGGAGAGTTATCCCCACTGTCCTGGCCAATATTTATCCCTCAATCAACGTAACAAAACAAAATAGATTATCTGGTCATTATCACATTGCTGTTTGTGGGAGCTTGCTGTGCACAAATTGGCTGCTGAGTTTCCTACATTACAATGTGGACCAATTCCCATACCTTGGGAGCCTCTAATCAACAAGAGCAGACATTAACAAAGAGATTCAACACCGCCTCCAGTGCGCCAGTGCAGCCTTCGGCCACCTGAGGAAAAGAGTGTTTGAAGACCAGGCCCTCAAATCTGCCACCAAACTCATGGTCGACAGGGCTGTAGTAATACCCATCCTCCTGTATGGTTCAGAGACATGGACCATGTATAGTAGACACCTCAAGTCGCTGGAGAAATACCATCAACGATGTCTCCGCAAGATCCTACGAATCCCCTGGGAGGACAGACGCACCAACGTTCGCGTCCTCGACCAGGCCAACATCCCCAACATTGAAGCACTGACCACACTTGATCAGCTCCGCTGCGCAGGCCACATTGTTCACATGCCGGAACGATACTCCCAAAGCAAGCGCTCTACTCGGAACTCCTTCACGGCAAACGAGCCAAAAGTGGGCAGAGGAAACGTTACAAGGACACCCTCAAAACCTGCTTGATAAAGTGCAACATCCCCACTGACACCTGGCAGTCCCTGGCCAAAGACCGCCCGAAGTGGAGGAAGTGCATCCGGGAGGGTGCTGAACACCTCGAGCCTCATCGCCGAGAGCATGCAGAAATCAAGTGCAGGCAATGGAAAGAGCGTGCAGCAAACCTGTAACACCCACCCCTTCCCTCGACGACTATCTGTCCCACCTGTGACAGGGACTGTGGCTCTTGTATTGGACTGTTCAGCCACCTGCGAACTCATTTTAAGAGTGGAAGCAAGACTTCCTCGAATCCGAGGGACTGCCTATGATGATGATGCTGTTTGTGGGAGCTTGCTGTGCACAAATTGGCTGCTGTGTTTCAACATTACAACAGTGACTACACTTCAAAAGTACTCAATTTGGCTGTAACGTGCTTTGAGACATCCAATGGTCGTGAAAGGCGCTACATAAATGCAAGTCTTTCTTCCTTTACTGTAGTTAAACATCAGAAGGTGCTTCAAAGGAGCGGTATCAAACCGAATTTGAGATGAGCCACATAAGGAGATATTAGGACAGGTGATCAAAAGCTAGGTCAAAGAGGCATGTTTTAAGGAGCATCTTAAAGGAGGAGAGAGAAGTAGAGAGGGGGAGAGGGTTCGGGAGTGAATTCCAGAGAATCGGACCGACCAAAACAATTAATGTTTTTGATTCTTTAAAATGAACTCATTGATCAACACAATAAAATGATGTCCTGCTGGTTGCAGTGATGACGCTATATGGTTGACATTATGCTCAGAGAAAAAAGCAAAAATTATCACAATCAAATATGTAAAAATGAGATTCATGCGGCTTAGAAGGTGGTGATTCGGCCCACCGTGCGGTTCCCGGCTCTTTGAAAGAGCTATCCAATTAATCCCACTTCCCTGCTCTTTCCCTATAGCCCTTGCAAATGTATTCCTTTCAAGTATATATCTAATTCCCTTTTGAAAGTTACCTCGATCAAATCTCCTCTTGATCATCTCTGCTCGAAGGAAATCAACCCCAGCTTCTCCAGTCTCTCCACATAACAGAAATCCCTCATCCCTGGAACCATTGCAGTAAATCTGCTCTGCACCCTCTCCAAGGCTGTGGCATTCTTTCTGAAGTGTGTTGCCCAGAATTGGACACAATCGCTTAACTGAAGCCAGCGCTTTGTAGAAGGTTTGCCATAACTTCCTTGCATTTGTACTCAATGCCTCTATTTATAAAACCAAGGATCCTGTATGCTCTGTTAACAATCGCATCAACGTGTTCTGCCACCTTCATCGATTTGTGTACGTACAACCCCGGGTCGCTCTTTCCCTGCAGCCCTCTTTAAAATATGCACCATTTAATTTAAATTGCCTTTCCTCATTTTTCCTTTCATGGTCTATTAACTATCTATTTTTTAATTTAATCTTCTTATTGCTTTTGAAACACAGTACACAGATGAAGGGTTGTGTTGTACCAATAGCTGTGCCAATATTTCAAACACCTGGTTAAAAAAAAATTAAAGCTTCACTTTTGGAATCTTGAATTGAGTCTCTTGTGTGCCAGGATTTTCGTAAGATTTGCTCAAGATTCTCTGAGCTAGTGTGAAGTCCAGATAATGGAAGGTTGAAATCATAGGGTCAATAGATTGACCCAATGAACTGAGTCAACATTTTGTGAAGTTTAGGAAGAAGAAAAAAAGAAAAATAACAGACATACTTGCATTTGTATAGCGCCTTTCATGAACTCAGGCCATCCCAAAGTGCTTTACAGTCAATTAAGTACTTTTGAAATGCAGTCACTGTTGTAAGGTATGAGACGCACAGCAAGCTCCCACAAACATGGCCAGATAATCTGTTCTTAATGATGTTGGTTGAGGGATAAATATTGGTGAGGACATCAGGAAGAATTCCCTGCTCTTCTTTGAAATGGGGATCTTTTACGTCCACCCAAGTGGGCAGACATGGCCTCGGTTTAACGTCTCATCCGAAAGACAGTGACAGGGCAGCACTCCCTCAGTACTCAGATAGACAGAGTGTGTGTATAGATCACAAAGAGGCTGAATAGACGTGGAAAGAAATTAAGTGGCAAAATAATGAGAAGAATAAAGTTGAGAAACAGGAGTAAGGACAGTTATTTTATAATCCATTTCGCACATACATGTTATCCAGAAACCTCGGGACCTGGCCTGTTCTGGATAAGGGATTTTTCCGGACGAGAGGTGGTCACGTTAAATTGGATGGTACAGGTACTGTACCATCCAAGGGGATATCAGGGCTGGCTTTGGGCTGGGAGTTTGGCAGAGAGATCATGCAGAGGGAGGGCAGTGGATCGCGGGGTCAGGCCAGCGATTGTGGGAGGCGGCAGCGAGGAAGGACTTCAATTTGTTCATGTCGAAGTTTTGCGCATGCGCCACCCGGTGGCCGGGAATGGTTCTGGACCAGGGGCGGTTCTGGATAAGGGAGTTCTGGATAAGTGAGTTCTGGATAAGGGAGGTTCAAGCTGTATTAAGTATTTAGAATTTTTGAGTCGAGTTGTGAGTCATATTAAGTTAAATATTAAGAGCTGTGGGGAAAGGGCAGGAAGCGTGGGACTAATTGGATCGCTCGTTTAAAGAGCCGGCAGAGGCATGATGGGCTGAATGGCCGCCTTTTTGTGCTGTTTCCTAGTTTTTTTTTAATTCAAGGCAAATTATGCTTTTATTGCTTATCATCAAGTATGGATGTCAGATGTGCCAAGTGTCATCATTTACTGGTGAGTATCAGAAGATTTGAAACTCACGGCATAGTTTGACAAAAATATTCCAAATCCCACTAATCCCTAAATTGTGCACGGTTTTATGTTTGAGTACACAGCCTTGGGTGACAGTGTCTTTTGCGTGCTGGATCCCACCCCCACCACTCCCCCTCCCCATCACCCCCCACCCCTTTAATTCTAGTGTCTGAATTTGGGATAAAAACTGCCCAGATCGGACATTTGAAATGAAAACAGGGCACTGGATATACACAGCAGGCTCACAAGCATCTGAAAATGTGATCCTGACAAGGCTTCTTCGGCAGCACCTCCCAAACGCGACCTCACCCACCTAGAACGACAAGGGCAGCAAGCGCATGGGAGCACCACCACCTCTAAGTTCCCTTCCAAGACACGCACCATCCTGACTTGGAAATATATTGGCCGTTCCTTAATCGTCACTGGGTCCAAATCCTGGAACTCCCTCCCTAACACCATTGTGGGAGCACCTTCACCACATGGACTGCAGCTGTTCAAGAAGGTGGCTCAACACCACCTTCTCAAGGGCAATTAGGGATGGGCAATAAATGCTGGCCTTGCCGGCGACGCCCACATCCTGAAACAAATTTTTTAAAACTTCCATGGGCCTCACCGCTTGAACTCCTCCCACTTCTGCTCCCTCCTTTGTCACCAGCCTCGTAGTTTGTCCAGGTATTGGTGAGGTCACACCTGGAATACTGCGTTAAGTATTGGTTTCCATATTTACGAAGGGATATACTTGCATTGGAGGCTGTTCAGAGAAGGTTCACGAGGTTGATTCTGGAGATGAGGGGGTTGACCTATGAGGAAAGGTTGGGCCTCTACTCATTGGAATTCAGAAGAATGAGAGGTGATCTTATCGAAACGTATAAGATTATGAGGGAGCTTGACAAGGTGGATGCAGAGAGGATGTTTCCACTGATGGGGGAGACTAGAACTAGAGGGCATGATCTTAGAATAAGGGGCCACCCATTTAAAACTGAGATGAGAAGAAATTTCTTCTCAGAGGATTGTAAATCTGTGAAATTCGCTGCCTCAGAGAGCTGTGGAAGCTGGGACATTGAATAAATTTAACACAGAAATAGACAGTTTCTTAGCCAATAAAGGAATAAGTGGTTATGGGGAGCGGGCGGGGAAGTGGACCTGAGTCCATGATCAGATCAGCCATGATCGTATTAAATGGCGGAGCAAGCTCGAGGGGCCTTATGGCCTACTCCTGCTCCTATTTCTTATGCTCTTATGGTCTTATGAATCGGCACAGATGCGATGGGCCGAATGGGCTCCTTCTGTGCCATAAATTTCTACTGTTCTATGATAATTGAGCTCATTCTCCCCGGCATCCTGGTTTTCATCTCAACTTTGGCAACTTCAGGCATTTGTTATCGTCCCATTTTCCTGCCAATTTCTTCCATTCGACTTCTGCCTCATTCCTTTCTATTTTGGAACTGCTTTTTAAAAAAATAATCTTTCTGCTGATTTTCCACTGCTAGACAGAGACTATCTTTGTAACCCATCTCGTACTTTCCTCAACTCCATTCAACGAAACGGCGTTCACTGCTTATTAAACCCAATAACAGGTATTTTTGGGTGCAGTTTTGCTGGCAAAACAAATCGCAGATTGGTGACTATAGTGTCTATGTGCAGGCAGCAATATAAGAACATAAGAAATAGGAGCAGGAGTATGCCATTCGGCCCCTCGAGCCTGCTCCACCATTTAATATGATCATGGCTGATCTGATCATGGACTCAGTTCCACTTCCCTGCCCGCTCCCCATAACCCTTTACTCCCTTATCGCTCAAAAATTTGTCTATCTCTGCCTTAAATATATTCAATGACCCAGCCTCCACAGCTCTCTGGGGCAGTGAATTCCATAGATTTACAAACCTCTGAGAGAAGAAATTTCTCATCTCAGTTTTAAATGAACGGCCCCTTATTCTGAGACTGTAGCCCATAGTTTTAGTTTCCCCGATGAGTGGAAATATCCTCTCTGCGTCCACCTTGTCAAGCCTCCACATTATCTTATAAGTTTCAATAAGATCACCTGAACTCCAATGTGGATAGGCCCAACCTACTCAACCTAGACCACTGGACCAAGGCCCAGCTCTGTCAAGCCCGTGCGGTGGCTGGTGTGCAATGGCCACCACACGTTAAAAAAATCCACGCACAGGCATCTTCCCCCCTTCACGGTGTAGTTCGGGATCTGGAATGTTAGGTCCTTCATTGAAACACCTGTGAACACATCCCTTTTTGGCGTGGTAGCAAGTCATCCTCGATACGAGGGACTGCCTATGATGATGATGATCCTCATAAGTCGACCCCCTCATCTCCGGAATTAACCTAGTGAACCTTCTCGGAACAGCTTCCAATGCAAGAATATCCTTCCTTAAATACGAAGACCAAAACTGTACGCAGTATTCGAGGTGTGGCCTTACCAATGCCCTGAACAGTTGTAGCAGGACTGCTCTGCTTTTATACTCTATCCCCTTTGCAATAAAGGGCAACATTCCATTTGCCTTCCTGATTACTTGCTGTACCTGCATACTAACTTTTTGTGTTTCATGCACTTTGCAATTTTTCTCCATTTAAAATTATAATTTGCTTCTCTATTATTTTTGTGGGTAGCACTCTCGCCTCTGAGCCAGAGCCTCATGGGTTCAAGTCCCACACCAGAAATATGAAGCACATAATCCAGGCTGACACTCCAGTGCCAGTACTGAGGGAGTGCTGCACTGTCAGAGGCGCCGCCCTTTTAGATATGACGTTAAAACCGAGGCCCCGTCTGCTCTCTCAGGCGGATGTAAAACATCCTGTGGCCACCATAGCAAAGAAGAGCAGGGGAGCTATCCAATATGGCCAATATTTATCCCTTAATCAACATCGCTTAAACAGATTATCTGGTCATTATCGCATTGCTGCTTGTGGAGCCTTGCTGTGCACAAATTGGCTGCCGCATTTCCCACAACACAACAGTAATATTTCAAAGTTATTTTATTAGCTGTGAAGAAAGCACAACCCTGCCTGTGACAGTTACATTTTAAAGGTTTTCAGAAGGAGAGGATTCACATTCAAAAAACATTTCACTTATTATTTTGGTATCTTTGGAAAGTATCCAGAAGCTCTTGTACAGCCCCTGAAGCACATCAAAAATCCAGTCTGTCCGGCAGTATAGTTGCTTTCTAAGTGGTGTCAAACTGCCTCCTCCAGGTGCCTAACAATCCCTCCTCCTGAAAGTGATTTGGGAATCACTCACGTTATACTTTGAAAACTGCATTAGAAACGTGCTCCTTGTGCTCGTGGTCAACATACAGCACAGAAAGTGAGATGGACTAGAGAGCAAGGCAGAGACGCCCATGATTGTAACCTATGCAACCGGTGAGAATGGGTCTCAGTTGCCTGTTTTAAAGACCGCCCAATTTTCCACTTCAGTGGAACCAAAGATCCAGAGGGGTGTAAATCGGGCGTCCAACCCGAACACGCCTCATTCTGGCCGGGCACGTTCAGTCAAATGTGGGGCTTAAGTGGGAGCTAGAAAAAGATGTGGAGCGAGAGATGGCAAAGAGGATAGAGACAGAATGATACAGGAATAAACGGCATTAGGAAAGAATATTGTAGTTCCTCTGGCCAATCCCAGTGCTCATTCCACATGTCATATCACGCAATGCCTCACTACCAATGTTTGATTCAGGTACTTAGCCAATTCTCTCTTGAATTTGCTGATATTTTGAGCCCGAATGAACCTGCTGATCCTCGTTGAATTAAACTTTGGAACTTGAGTGCACACTCCCTCATTCCAGTCCTGCTACCAAACACTTGATACCATCCTATACCCCAGCCCATCCTATACCCCAATCTATCCTACACCCCAACACATCCTACACCCCAACACATCCTACACCCCAACCCATTCTACACCCTAACCCATCTTACATCCCAACCCATTCTACACCCTAACCCATCTTAAACCCCCACCCATCCTACACCTTAACCCATCCTACACCCCAACCTATCCTACACCCCAATCCATCCTACACCCCAATCCATCCTACACCTTAACCCATCCTATACTCCAGCCCATCCTACATCCCAAACCATAAGAACATAAGAACATAAGAATTAGGAACAGGAGTAGGCCATCTAGCCCCTTGAGCCTGCTCCGCCATTCAACTTACACCCCCTCCTACACCCCAACCCATCCTACACCCTAACCCATCCTACACCCTAACCCATCCTATACTCCAACCCATCCTACACCCCAACCCATTCTACACCCCAACCTATCCTACACCCCAACCTATCCTACACCCCAACCTATCCTATACCCCAACCCATCTTACTGCCTCAACACATCTTACGACCTATGACAACACATTTTCCAATGTGCTGCAAACACAACCTGCTGTTTTGTTTGAAGCTTGAAGTTTGATGATCTTGATACAGCCAATCACTTAATGACTGTGATTTTTACAATGATGTATTCCCAGCAAACACTATAAAAAGGTGTAAGTTAATCAGAAGAGACCAGACCTCCCCTTGCATATCGATGCAGTAACTGTAACCTCACTAATTTTTGTTTCGAATACTTTTGGTTTTGTATTTCAGCAATAGTAATATTGGTCTTCCCGGGCCAATTGGAAACACGGTGATCGCTAGTATTAATAAATGGACCATAAATAAACAAGGATAAAGTTAAAAGGAATAGGAACAGGAGTAGGCTATTCAGCCCCTCGAGCCAGTTCCACCATTCAATTAGAATGATCTGTATCTTAACTCCATCTACCACCTTGTTTCTGTAACCCTTAATACCCTTGCCAAACAGAAATCTATCAATCTCAGTTCGAATCATAGAACGGTTACAGCACAGAAGGAGGCCATTTGGCCCGTCGAGCCCGTGCCGGCTCTCTCCATGAGCACTTCAGCTAGTCCCACTCCCCCGCCCTTTCCCCATAGCCCTGTAAATGGTTTTCTTATCCAACTCCCTTTTGAAAGCCACGATTGAGTCTGCCCCCACCACGCTTTCAGGCCGTGCATTCCAGATCCTAACCACTCGCTGCCTAAAAAAGTTTTTCCCCACGTCTTATATCCTTCTGCCAATCACCTTAAATCCGTGTCCTCGGGTTCTCGACCCTTCCGCCAATGGGGACAGTCTCTCTCTATCTGCTCTGTCCAGACCCCTCATGATTTTGAACACCTCGATCAAATCTCCTCTCAACCTTCTCTGCTCTGAAGAGAACAACCCCAGCTTCTCCAGTCTATCCACGTAACCGAAGTCCCTCATCCCTGGAAGCAATCTCATACATTCTCTGACATTTGCAAATGACCCCCCAGCCTCAACACTTTTCTGAACACCCCAATATGTTAAAGTTGCATCATTTTACATCAAGAAGAAATAATTTCGGAGGCAGGTGGGAAAGTTATTACAAACCTGTCCAAGAAAACTAGCTGGCTCTCTGGCCCATAGAACCAGTTGTAGTTGGAGTCGGCGATGCCCACACTCCTCTGGAAACCGGGCAACAGGGTGGCATAGTAAAACCAGAAGTGCTGCTTCAACCAGGGGCTGCCGGTGTGGTTCAGCTGGAAGTGCCGCAGGGCCAGGAAAACGTACTGGGTGATGGACTTGGACGTGTAGCTGCCGTAAGCCACCCCTTCGTCCAGGGAGCCATCCACGACGTGGTCAAGCAGGAAGAGGGTCTTCTCCATCACGTCGATAGCGATCTGCTTGCAGAGCAGGGCGCTCTGGGGCTGGTGAGGGGTTAGCACCAGGGCCCCCGTCAGCAGGGCCAGGAAGTTGGTGGCCTGGTGGTTGTGCAGGAAGTGCTTGCCCCAGGCTCGGTACTTGGAGAACTCAAAGAGCTCTTCGGTCACGCTCTGGATCTTGCCCAGGTAGGCCTTCCTCCTGGGGGTGTCGAGGAAGGGGTAGAGGAAGTCGAAGGCGGTGGCGAAGCCCGTCAGGGAGTGGGCCAGCGGCACCTCGTCGTTGGGCGCCACCCGCACCTGCCAGTGGGGGTAGGCGGACATCCTGTCCAGGTAGTCCAGGGCAAAGTCCAGGGCGGCATGGTCCTCGGGGAAGAGGAGGCAGTAGAGGGCCAGCACCCCCAGGTTGTTGCCATAGACCTCGTTCCACTTGGCCGAGAAGGTCAGGTGGTCTGCAGGGGGCAGGTAGAAGGTGGTTTTGGCCAGCATGGTCCTCACCGCGTTCCTGATGGCCCGGGTGATGGGCGTGTGGCTGGTATGGGACCTCTGGCGCAGGGTCTTGATGTCCCGGGGGTCGAAGTAGAGGAGAGGGTGAGGAGAACGGTGAAGCTCGCCCCGTTGCTCGTCCGACAAGCCGCTGCGGTCCCAGTAGACGTCCTTGTCGCCCAGCCCCGGCCAGACACAAGCCAAGAGCAGCAAGGGGCTCACGATTAACGCCATGTCACATCTCCACTCGGGTCAGCCCGCTGCCGCTGTGCCTGTGCTGGCTGGGGGTGGCCCCCGCACTGGAGATCCGAGCGATGGAGAGGGAGGGGAGGGAGAGGGAAGGGAAGGGGGACATCAGACACACAGCTGACTGGCGGCTCCTGCGGCTCCCGGATCACCAACTCCTCCACAACACAGCAACGCTGCATCTGCCCGGAGCCCCGTCCCAAACTTTACAGCCAGGTCCCCAGGGCTGCTCCCCATCGCCCGGCGTCTCCTCCCACCCTCTGGCTGTCTCTCTCCCTCTCTCTCTCTCTCTCTCTCCTCCTCCCACTCTCAGGCTGTCTCTCTCCCTCTCTCCACTCTCTCTCTCTCTCTCTGTCTCTCTCCCTCTCTCCCTCTAGCTGGCTCTCTCCCTCTCTCCACTCTCTCTCTCTTTCTCTCTGTCTCTCTCCCTCTCTCTCTCCTCCTCCCACCCTCTGGCTGTCTCTCTCCCTCTCCCCTCTCTCTGTCTCTCTCCCTCTCTCTCCTCCTCCTCCCACTCTCAGGCTGGCTCTCTCCACTCTCTCTCTGTCTCTCTCCCTCTCTCTCTCCTCCTCCCACTCTCAGGCTGGCTCTCTCCCTCTCTCCACTCTCTCTCTCTCTCTCCTCCTCCTCCCACTCTCAGGCTGGCTCTCTCCCTCTCTCCACTCTCTCTCTCTCTCTCCTCCTCCCACTCTCAAGCTGGCTCTCTCCTCCTCCCACTCTCAGGCTGGCTCTCTCCCTCTCTCCACTCTCTCTCTCTCCTCTCCCTCTCTCCTCCTCTCTCTCTCTCTCTCTTTCCTCCATTCTCTTTCTCTCTGTCTCTGTCTCTCTCTCTCTCCTTCCTTCTCTCTGTCTCTGTCTCTCCTCCTCTTCCCCTCTCTCTCTCCTCCCAGTCCGATCCAACCCTCCTCCTCCTCTCGCTCTTTCACCTTCTCTGTCTCTCTCCGTCTCTCTCTCTTGCCTTCTCTCCCTTCTATCTCCTTTTCTCGCTGTCTCTCCTTTCACTCACGTTCTCTCTCTTCAGCCTTTTTCTCCTGCCTTCACTCTCTCTCCCCCACTTCTCTCTCCTTTCTGGATGACCAGCTTTAGTTCCTGCCCAACAAATCGGTCGGGTTAGTTGTTTTTTTCTCCCGTCTCTCCTTCCACAAGTGGGAATAGTCTGTGTGCTGGATGTCTGTGCAGGGATTATGGTCTGTGTGTTTGTGCTGGGAGCAGGGGCTGTATGTGTGCTGGGAGCAGGGACTGTGTGTGTACTGAGATTAGGATGTGTGTGTGTGCTGGGGGCAGGGTGCGTGTGTGCTGGGGCAGGGTCTGTGTGTGTACTGGGAGCAGGGGCTGTGTGTGTGCTGGGAGCAGGGTCTGTGTGTGTGCTGGGGACAGGGTCTGTGTGTGTGCTGGGATTAGGGTCTCTGTGCTGGGAGCAGGGGCTGTGTGTGTGCTGGGATTAGGGGCTGTGTGGGTGCTGGGAGCAGGGTGTGTGTGTGTGCTGGGAGCAGGGTCTGTGTGTGTGCTGGGAGCAGGGTGTGTGTGTGCGTGCTGGGGACAGCGTCTGTGTGTGTGCTGAGATTAGGGTCTCTGTGCTGGGAGCAGGGGCTGTGTGTGTGCTGGGATTAGGGTCTCTGTGCTGGGAGCAGGGGTTGTGTGTGTGCTGGGATTAGGGGCTGTTTGTGTGCTGGGACTAGGGTGTGTGTGTGTGCTGGGAGCAGGGTCTGAGTATGTGCTGGGAGCAGGATGTATGTGTGTGCTGGGAGCAGGGTCTGTGTGCTTGGAGCAGGGGCTGTGTGTGTGCTGGGATTAGGTTGTGTGTGTGCTGGGAGCAGGGTCTCTGTGTGTGCTTGGATTGGAGTCTCTGCTGGGAGCAGGGTCTTTCTGTGCGGACAGCAATCTCTGCCCGTGCTGGGATGTCTCTCAGGTTCAGTGATAGCCGGGTTTTATCTCCTCCCGGGAGCCGCCTCCCTCCCCCAACAAACTAAGTCTCCGAAAGCCAGCGGGGGAAGCCGCGTTTCAGGGGCTCAACCTTTGCAACTTGCTTCCGTGAAGTTGCCAAACTTCTTTTTAGAAATCTGTAGAAGGATTCCCGGCAGCCTGGAACTTCTGGCCCGGTCAGACCCAGACCCAGCCCTTCACTGTCTGCGTGTGATCCACCAACATCTCTCCCCCTGTCTCTCTCTCCCTCTCTCGGATTGTTCACTCTTCCGCCAAGACAAGAGTCCTGTCACACACATGTTACAAACTTCAGCTACTTTCTGTAGATTGCTTGAAACCTTCAGACTTTTATTTTCCAAAAAAAAAATGCTTTTTTTTGCTCTGATCCTGTATTTGTTTAAAAAAAATCCTCTGCGATAGTGTGACTTCAGAAAATCCGAATGATTCCAAACATTTAACTTGTTTCTTTTTAACTTATATGGTTGGATTGGAGAGGGATCAGTGAGGAGAAGGCAGAAGAGGGCGCTGCCAATGTCTCAACCTGCAAACCGAACAATAATAAAATCTGGAGTGTCCCTTTCACACTGCAATCCGCACAAAACCCACTGCCCGTCTCTCTGCTGCAATGCAATCGCCTCTATCTCATCCCGACAGCTCTTACTAAACATTGAAACCGCTCTGCTGCTCTCACGACAGCGCTATCTGTGTCCAACCACTTGCATTTATAAAGCGCCTTGCACCTCGTAAAACGTTCCAAGGCACGTCATAAGAACGTGATCAGAAAAAAAATGACACCCAGTCACAAAGGGAGTTCGATGTGGCCCTTACAAAGGGATCAAGGGGTATGGCGAGAAAGCAGGAATGGGGTACTGAAGTTGCATGATCAGCCATGATCATATTGAATGGTGATGCAGGCTCGAAGGGCCGAATGGCCTACTCCTGCACCTATTTTCTATGTTTCTATAAGGAGATATTGGGACATGTGGCCAAAAGCTTAGAATCATCATCATAGGCAGACCCCCGAAATCGAGGAAGAGTTGCTTCCACTCTAAAAGTGAGTTCTTAGGTGACTGAACGGTCCAATAAAGGAATTACAGTCTCTGTCACAGATGGGACAGACAGTCGTTGAAGGAAAGGGTGGGTGGGGAGTCTGGTTTGCCACATGCTCCTTCCGCTGCCTGCTCTTGATTTCTGCATGCTCTCTGTTACGTTTAGAATAACTCCACAAGACTGTACATCTTCAGCTCAAACTGTAGTGCCTCTGCATCTTGTTACAAACTCACATGAGGCATGGCTATATCAGACACGGTCACTCTGTGACCTTCACTTTATTTCCAGGACTGAAGAGTGTTGATCCTGGGTGGGACCTCCCCTTTTATACCTGGAAGCCCAGGTGAGGAGCTCACTTCCTGTGGTCAGGGTGTGTATTACAAGGTTACAGGTACAGCATGCATGAGTTACAGTTACATACTTATAGTCATTGCAAGATGGTGAAATACATGACATCATTTGAGGTGATTCCGGCTTATCCGTGCTGGCCGCAGGGACTGTGCATGCTGAGGGCTGTCTTTGTTGCTTGTGCGCTGGCAGTGGTGTGGGTGCTATCTCATCATGCTCTTCTTCCGGTTCCTCCGTGTCTGCACTGAACCTTGTCTTTACTTGGTCCAAGTGTTTGCGGCATATCTTAGTCATTGTTTAGTCTGACCACCATGATCCTGTTTCCTTCTTTGCCAATTACGGTGCCCTCAAGCCATTTGGGTCCCAAAGCATGGTTAAGAACAAATACGGGTCATCTATTTCTATACACCTCCCCCTTGAGCCTCGATCATGGAGCTCGGTTTGGGACTGTCGCTTGCCCTCAACAATGTCTGCCAGGGATGGGTGAATGAGGGACAGCCGCGTCTTGAGCGTGCGTTTCATGAGGAGTTCCACTGGCGGGACTCCCGTGAGCGAGTGCGGCCGGGACCTGTAGGCCAGCAGGAGGCGCGATAGGCGGTACTGAAGGGAGGGTCCTTGGATGCGTAGCATGCCCTGCTTTATGACTTGGACCGCCCGTTCCGCCTGGCCATTGGAGGCCGGCTTGAACGCCGCTGTCCGGACGTGCTTGATCCCATTGCCTGACATAAACTCCTGGAATTCATGGCTGGTAAAACACGGGCCATTATCGCTGACCAGGATGTCCGGCAAGCCGTGGGTCGCGAAAACCGTACGCAGACTCTCCACAGTGATGGATATCATGCACGAGTTCAATATGATGCACTCGATCCACTTTGAGTATGCATCAATAACGATCAGGAACATTTTTCCTATGAACGGGCCCACATAGTCCACGTGAATACGTGACCATGGCCTGGTGGGCCAGGGCCACGGGCTGAGTGGGGCCTCCCTGGGGGCATTGCCCAGCTGGGTACACGTCGTGCACCTGCGAACCCAGTGTTCCAGGTCTGAGTCAATCCCCGGCCGCCACACATGTGACCGGGCAATGGCCTTCATGAACACGATGCCAGGGTGCTCGCTGTGGAGTTCCCTGATGAACGCTTCCCTTCCTTTCTGGGGCATGACGACCTGGTTGCCCCATAACAGGCAGTCAGCTTGGACGGAGAGTTCACCCATCTGTCTCTGAAACGGCCTGACTTCCTCGGGGCACGCCCTGTGTGCGGGCGCCAAGTCC
The DNA here is from genome assembly GCF_044704955.1 of Pristiophorus japonicus. Taxonomy (NCBI): domain Eukaryota; kingdom Metazoa; phylum Chordata; class Chondrichthyes; family Pristiophoridae; genus Pristiophorus; species Pristiophorus japonicus. The sequence goes on from NC_091977.1 coordinate 528,479,330, forward strand.
CCAGTCAGGACACATTTCTTTATCATGGATAGGAGGGGGTCCCTGTTGGTCCAGATTTTGATCTGGCGGGCTGGGATGGGGGAGCCCGCAGTGTCAAAAGCCTCAACGGCCATGACCATCTCAGCACTCTGCTCCGACGCCCCCTTGGTGGTGGCCAGTGAGAGCCTGCCGAGCGCGTCAGCGCAATTCTCGGTGCCTGGCCGGTGCCGTATGGTGTAGTCATACGCAGCCAGCATGAGGGCCCATCGCTGTATGCGAGCTGACGCATTAGCGTTGACAGCCTTGCTGTCGGACAACAGAGATGTTAACGGCTTGTGGTCCATCTCTAGCTCGAACCGTCGACCGAACAGGTACTGTAAAGTCCTGTCCCTGCAGCACAGATTCACACGAGGCACATACTGAAGTCAAGGTCACTCAGGACCTGCACCTTTATTACACAGCTCTCGAATGCCACACTTGCCTGAGACCTGTCCTTATATACCTGTCTGGGACAGGTATCCAGTGTCTCCTGCAGTGCACCCCTGGTGGTAAGGTAAGATTGTGGTTATAGGTCATCTCTAGTTACAGTCATGTATAGCATGGTAAGATACAGTTATGTACAATAGTGTGAGATACATGACATCACCCTCCCCCAAGGACTTATTGTCTTTCTAGGTTCAGTCTCTCAGGTGGTCTAAGCTCTTGCGTGGTGCGTCTTAGTTGTGGTTCAGTTGTTTGCCTCGGTGCCTGTTTTTCTTTCAGTGTGATTGCTGGTATCTCGCCTGGGCTGTCTGTTTCGTTCAGTATGATTGTTGGTGTGTCGCCTGGGCTGTCTGTTGGGATTGCCCTTTCCTCAGGTTGTTCCCTCTGTCTGTCCACCAGGTGTGGTGTGAGTTCCACATTGTAGTCTGCCTCTGGTTCAGCAGTGTTGGAAAATCTACTTTTGACTTGGTCTACATGCCTCCGGCAGGTTTGGCCATTGTCCATTTGTACCACCAGTAGCCTGTTTCCTTCCTTGCCTGTTACTGTCCCTGCAAGCCATTTGGGACCTCTGCCAGAGTTTAGCACAAACACTTTGTCCCCTATCTCATTCCACCTCCCCCTCGAATTTCGGTCATGGTACTCGGTTAGCTTACGGCGCTTTGCCTCAATGATTTCATGCATGTCTGGGAGGATTAATGAGAGCCTTGTCTTTAAGGTCCGTTTCACCAATTCATTAATAGTTGCGCGGGGGGAACACCAGTCAATGAATGCGGACGAGATCTGTATGCCAGCAGCAGTCGCGACAGGCGGCTCTGCAGCGTGGGACCTTGGATTTTGAGCATGCCTTGTTTAATGATCTGCACTGCTCGCTCCACCCGGCCATTGGAGGCCGGCTTGAACGGTGCTGTCTTCATGTGATTTATGCCGTGGTCACTTATAAAATCTTGGAATTCTGCGCTGGTGAAGCACAGACCATTATCACTGACCAATATGTCAGGAATGCCGTGCGTTGCGAACATGGTTCCAAAGCTCTCCACAGTGGTGGAGGTGGTGCTCGAGTTTAAAATAGTGCATTCGATCCACTTAGAAATTGCATCTACGAGGAACATTTTACCCATGAATGGGCCCGCATAGTCTACGTGCACCCGCGACCACGGTTTGGTGGGCCAGGGCCAGGGGCTCAGCAGGGTCTCCCTGGGGGCATTACTGAGTTGGGCACAAATGGTGCACCGTCGGACACAGAGCTCCAAGTCTGCGTCAATGCCAGGCCACCGGACGTGGGATCTTTCTATGGCCTTCATGAGAACGAACCCCGGGTGCTCGCGGTGGAGTTCCCGGACAAATGCCTCTCTGCCTCGCAGAGGCATAACTACTTGGCTGCCCCACATCAGGCAGTCTGCTTGTAGTGACAGCTCATGCATGCGCCTATGGAAAGGTTTGATCTCCTCGGGGCAGGCATCGCGAGCCTCTGCCCAGTCACCAGTTAAGACACATCTTTTTACTAGGGATAACGTGTGGTCGCTGGTCGTCCAGGCTCTGAATTGGTGAGCCGTCATGGGCGAACCTGTGGTCTCAAAGGCATTGATTGCCATGACTATCTCACAGTCCTGTTCGACAGACCCTTCCGTGGTCCCCAGGGGTAGCCTGCTAAGCACGTCGGCACAGTTGTCTGTGCCTGGTCTGTGCCTTATGGTGTAATCGTAATATGCCAGCATGAGTGCCACCGTTGAATGCGCGCCGAGGCGTTGGCGTTTATTGCCTTGCTCTCGGATAGTAGGGACGTGAGGGGCTTGGGGTCGGTTTCTAACGCAAACTTGGCCCCGAAAAAGTATTGGTGCATCTTTTTGACACCATACACGCACGCAAGCGCCTCCTTCTCCACCATTCCATACCCGCGCTCCGCCCGCGAAAGTGACCTGGAGGCATAAGCTATGGGTTGTAATTTACCCGCACTATTGACATATTGTAAAACGCACCCGACCCCGTACGCTGATGCATCACATGTAAGAACTAGCTTTTTACCTGGATCAAAGAAAGCCAAAACACTGTTGGAACACAGAAGGTTGTGTGCCTTATTGAAGTCGCATTTCTGGGCGGCCCCCCCAAAACCAATTGCACCCCTTTCTGAGTAGCACGTGGAGAGGCTCCAGCAGCATGCTTAAGTTCTGCATAAAGTTCCCAAAGTAATTGAGTAGCCCGAGAAAGGCGCACATTTCTGAAACATTCCGCGGCCTGGGTGCCAGGCGAATTGCTTCTGTCTTGGACTCTGTTGGGCGGATTCCATCAGTGGCAATCCTTCTGCCCAAAAATTCAACCTCGGGCGCGAGAAACAGGCACTTGGAATTCTTAACTCTTAGGCCTACCCGATCCAACCGCTTTAGTGCTTCATCCAAATTGCAGAGATGGGAGTCGGTGTCCCTGCCCATGATAAGTATGTCGTCTTGAAATACAAGCGTCCCCGGGATGGACTTGAGCAGATTCTCCATGTTGCGCTGGAATATAGCAGCTGCCGACCTGATGCCGAATGGGCATCGATTGTACATAAAAAGGCATCGATGTGTGTTGATGATGGTGAGTAGCTTGGACTCGTCGGTCAATTCTTGCGTCATATACGCAGATGTGAGATCTAGTTTTGAGAAAAGTTTTCCTCCAGCCAATGTGGCAAATAAGTCCTCCACTCTGGGCAGTGGGTATTGGTCCTGTAGGGAGACTCTGTTTATGGTAGATTTGTAGTCACCACAGATTCGTACGGATCCATCAGGCTTCATGACTGGAACGATGGGACATGCCCAGTCGCTAAATTCCACGGGTGAGATAATGCCTTCCCGCAGAAGCCTGTACAGTTCATGGTCAATCTTTTCCCTCATCACATAGGGCACAGCTCTAGTCTTGTGATGGGCCAGTCTAGCATCCTGTGTGATGTAGATTTTGACTTTAGCCCTTTTGAAGGTGCCCACACCTGGCTGAAAGAGATGTTCAAATCGACTTAGAACTGTTGAGCAGGAGGTCCGTTCCTCTGACAACATGGCGTGAACATTGTCCCATTTCCAGTTTAATTTTGCTAGCCAGCTTCTCCGCAGCAGTGCTGGGAGATCTCCGGGGACAATCCACAGGGGAAGTTGGTTCACTGTCCCTTTGTGTGTGACTGAGAGCATGGTGCTGCCGAGGACTGGGACAATTTCTTTGGTATAGGTCCTTAGTTTGGTATCGACCCTTGTGAGTTTTAATCTGTCTCTTTTGTGCGGCTACAGCTGTTCAAATTGTTGAGCGCTTATGAGAGATTGATTCGCTCCCGTGTCCAGCTCCATGTTGATGGGTATCCCGTTGAGTAGGACCCTCATCATTATTGGAGCATCTTGTTGTAAGAACAGTGGACATTGATTGTGTTGACCCGCTGTACATCGGTGTCCTGGGTACTGTCCCCACCATCTTCTGGTCCGCTTTCCGACCCTTCCGATCGTATACCAGCCGATCTGCGGTTTTCTGCACATGCGGGCCAGTTGCCCTGTATAGTCGCAGTTTCTGCAAACAGCATGCTGAAATCGACACCCACTTGATGAGTGCCTTCCCCCACATCACCAGCATAGACCACTTCCATTGTTTCCAAAGGATGAACTGCGTCTGGCTGATCTCTCTTGAGCTTCTCTCTGTTTGTCGTTGATTGCTCGCACTGTGGGTTGATGAGGTGTGAATGGCCTTTCATGTGGCCCTTGATGGCTTCTGGCGCCACTGCCTGCTGTTGAGGGCCTGCTCTCCTGCCTTTGTCTGTGTGTGGAGGTAGCGGCTTGTTTCATGCTGTGAACCCCTTGTTCCGGTGTTTCGTTAGTTGTCGTACCCGGAGTGTAGATCAACCTCGTCTCTTCTTCTCCTGCCAGGAATGTCTGTGCAACCAGTGCTGCTGCCTCTAGCGTCAGATTCTTGGTCTCTATGAGCTTTCGGAATATGCCTGCGTGGCCTAATCCGTCAATAAAAAAGTCTCTCAGTACTTCTCTCCTTAGTTCATCGGAGAACTCACATAAACTAGCCAACCTCCGAAGTTCCGCCACAAAGTCGGGTATTCTCTGGCCCACACAGCGTCTGTAGTTGTAGAACCTGTGTCTGGCCATGTGTAGGCTGCTCGCTGGCTTCAGGTGGTCTCTTACCAGTGTGCTCAACTCTTCAAACGACTTGCTTGCTGGTTTCTCGGGTGCCAGCAGGTCCTTCATTAAGGCGATTGTTTTCGAGCCACAGCTGGTCAAGAGATGGGTTCTTCTCTTGTCTGCCTTATCGTCGCCTAGCCAGTCTTTGGTTACAAAGCTTTGCTGGAGCCTTTCTATAAAGTCCTCCCAATTATCTCCAGCATTGTATTTTTCATTTGAGCCGTTGGTCGCCATTCTGTGGATTCTGTAATCCCGTAACTCATCGCCACTGTAAAGTCCAGTCCCTGCAGTACAGATTCACATGAGGCACATACTGAAGTCAAGGTCACTCAGGACATGCACCTTTATTACACAGCTCTCGAGTGCCACACTTGACTGACACCTGTCCTTATATACCTGTCTGGGACAGGTATCCAGTGTCTCCTGCAAGTGCACCTCTGGTGGTAAGGTAAGCTTGTGGTTACAGGTCATCTCTAGTTACAGTAATTTATAGCATGGTATGATACAGTTATGTACAGTAGTGTGAGATACATGACAGGTACTGGTGCATCTTTTTCACACCGTACACACACGCGAGTGCCTCTTTCTCGACCATGCCTTATCCACGCTCTGCCTGGGAGAGCGACCTGGAGGCATAAGCCACCATTTAGAGTCAGCCGTCATCGTTACCCTTGCAAAACACACCCAACCCCGTAGGATGACGCATCACATGTTAAAACCAGTTTTTTACAGGGGTCATACAAAGTCAACAGTTTGTTGGAACACAGCAGGTTCCTCACCTTATTGAAAGCCCTTTCTTGACAATCCCCCCAACACCATCCACAACCTTTACGGAGGAGCATGTGTAATGTGCTTAAGTTCGGCAGGACGTTCCCAAAATAGTTCAAGAGTCCCAGGAATGATCGCAACGTCGACGTGTTGCCAGGCCTGGGCGCCTGGCGAATCGCCTCAGTTTTTGATTTAGTGGGCCGGATCCCATCTGCGGCAACCTTCCTGCCCAGGAACTCGACCTCTGGGGCCAAAAACACGCACTTGGCCTTTTTCAGCCGCAGGCCTACCCGTTCCAATCGGCGTAACACCTCCTCCAGGTTGCGGAGGTGTTCCTCAGTGTCTCGACCCGTTATAAGGATGTCGTCTTGGAACATTCCAGGCATGGACTTGAGCAAGCTTTCCATGTTTCGCTGAAAGATAGCTGCTGCCGAACGAATGCCAAACGGGCACCAATTGTAAACAATTAATCCTTTGTGTGTCGTGATAGTGGTCAGAAACTTGGATTCTTCAGCCAGGTCCTGAGTCATGTAGGCCGAAGTGAGATCCAGCTTCGTGAACAGCTTACCACCTGCCAGCGTGGCAAAAAGGTCCTCTCGGGAGTGGGTATTGGTCTTGCAGCGACACTCAGTTGATGGTGGCTTTGTAGTCGCCACAAATTCTAACCGAGCCATCTGCGTTGAGGACGGGAACAATGGGACTTGCCCAGTCACTGAATTCAACGTGCTAAATTATGCCCTCTCTGAGCAGCCTGTCCAGTTCACTTTCAATTTTCTCATGCATCACGTACGACACCGCTCTGGCTTTGTGGTGCACTGGTCTGGCGTCCGGAGTGATGTGTATCACTACTTTGGTGCCTTTGAACGTTCCGATACCGGGTTGAAAGAGTGATTCGAATTTTTGCAATACCTGCGAGCATGAACTTCGCTCCACAGATGAAATGGCATGCACATCCCCCCATTTCCAATTCATCTCAGCTAGCCAACTCCTCCCCAAGAGCGCGGGGCCATTTCTCGGAACAATCCAGAGTGGCAGCCGGTTCTGTGATCCATAATGAGCTACCACCAAGTTTGCACTGCCCAGCACTGGGATGATCTCTTTGGTGTGCGTACGTAGCTGCATCGCAATGCGTTCCAGTTTGGGTCTGCTAGCTCTGTGTGGCCATAATCTCTCAAATTGTTGTGCGCTCATGAGTGACTGGCTAGCTCCGGTATCCAGCTCCATGTGCACCAGAATGCCATTCAGTAAGACTTTCATCATCATGGGTGGCGTTTTGGTGTATGAGCTGTGGACGTCAGGCACATGAACTCTCTGAACTTCAGCATCCATTGTTGTTCCCCAGGCCTCATTCTGCATTTCAGACCCCTCGTCTGGTTCGTCTGTCTCACAGACTAGCCTCGTTACTGCCTTTTTGCACATCCTGGCCAGGTGTCCCTTGACATTACAAATCCTACAGGTGTAAAGTTGGAACCTGCAGATTTTTGCAGTGTGTCTGCTCCCACATCTCCAACATGAGCTGAGATTGCTGTTAACAAAAGGGCTATTGCCAGACATTCCTCTCTGATGGCCCATTTGGTTGTTTCTAATTCTTCTGATGGAGGGTGTTAATTGTCCCATCACAGGATGCATTGTTCCTCGTGATGGCTCACGTGAATTGCCGATCCCCTTTCCATTGTCCCTGTTGCCAGGAGCTTGTTGCTACCTGGGTGGTGTTGAATTGCCCTTGCCTGCCTGCCTGGACGGTGTCGAATTGCCCTTGCCTGCCTGTGGAGTTCTGTGTCATTTTTATAACATTGATTCCCTGGTTCAACGCAACTTTAAAACCAGGGCTGTGTGCGTAGATTAGCTTGGTCGTCTCTTTCCCTGCCATAAAGGTCTGAGCTATCAACGCCGCCCCTTCTAAAGTCAAATCCTTACTCTTTATGAGCTTCCTGAAAATGCCGGCATGAATAATGCCCTCGATGAAAAAGTCCCTTAACATCTCCCCCCTGCAGGCATCGGAGAATTTACAGAGACTGGCCAAACGCCGCAGTTCTGCCATGAAGTCCGAGATGTTTTGACCCTCCCAACGCCGGTGAGAGTAGAACCGGTGCCAGGCCATGTGTATGCTACTTGCCGGCTTGAGATGCTCACTGATCAGCTGGCTGAGCTCTTCGAAGGACTTGTCCGCTGGCTTTTGGGGTGCGAGCAGGTCTTTCATTAGCGCATACCTCTGTGGACCACAGCTGGTCAGTAGATGCGCCCTCCGCTTGTCAGCCGCTGCCTCTTCCAGTCAGTCCTTTGTGACAAAGCTCTGCTGGAGTTTTTCCACAAAGTTGTCCCAGTCCTCACGCACACAGTAGCGTTCCTCTGTGCTGCCAGTGGCCATCCTCGTGGTTCGGTAATTCCCATTTCTCATCGCCAGATGTAGTGTCTCTGCACCTTGTTACAAACTCACACGAGGCATGGATATATCAGACGCGGTCACTCTGTGACCTTCACTTTATTTCCAGGACTGAAGAGTGTTGATCCTGGGTGGGACCTCCCCTTTCATATCTGGAAGCCCAGGTGAGGAGCTCACTCCCTGTGGTCAGGGTGTGTATTACAAGGGTACAGGTACAGTATGCATGAGTTACAGTTACATACTTATAGTCATTGCAAGATGGTGAAATACAGGACACAAACTGTTGTGACCTTGGTCTCTTTAATGTAACTCCAGAGTGAGGAAGCAGCATGGTAGACTGCCTTTTATACCTGCTTGCCCAGGATTTGCAGGTGCCCCTTGGTTCTCCCATAGGTGCGCCCCCTGGTGGCAAGTCTTACACATTGGTAATGTTTACATACATAACATAATTTCCCCCAAAGTCTTAGATACAAGTTATTTACAAGTTGAGGAGATCTGGGGCTCTACGTTCCCGGGTTGATCACCTGAGTTGAAGTCCTGGCATGGGTGAGTCGATCGGATTATTGCTGCACTGCAGTGTGGCTGGTCTGATCGGACTGTCGGGCATGGTGGGTTCATCCTCATGGTTGACCGCGAGGTCGATTGTTGGTTGGGTGTGTGTGGGTGGATCAATGATGATAATGTCCTCTTCAAACTGTTCTTGGTTGTCAGTGAACTGCAGTTTGGTCTGATCCAAATGCTTTCTGCACATTTGTCCATTCAAAAGTTTGACAAAACTCTATTCCCCTCCTTGGCTAACGGTGCCAGCAATCCATTTGGGACCATGACCATAATTAAGAACAAACACAGGGTCATTAACCTCAATGTCGCATGATGCAGCCGTGCGATCGTGGTACATGTTATTCTGGCGAAGCCGGGTTTCTACATGATCATTGAGATCCGGGTGGACTAAGGAGAGCCTGGTTTTGAGTGCTTCCTTCAATAGCAATTCTGCAGGCAGAACACCAGTAAGCGAGTGGGGTCGCATGCGGTAGCTGAGCAGAACCCGAGATAACCATCTGCTTGATGGTTTGGACTGCCCGTTCCACTTGACCATTGGATGCGGGCTTAAACAGCATAGACCTGACATGCTTGATGCCATTGCGGATCATGAGCTCATTGAATTCTGAGCTGGTGAAACATGGTCCATTGTCACTAACAAGGACGTCGGGTAAACCATGGGTGGCGAACATGGCCCGGAGGCTTTCAATGGTGGCAGTGGACATACATGACGACATTATTATACATTCAATCCAATTAGAGTAAGAGTCCACTGCTACTAGGAACATCTTTCCTCGAAAGGGGCCAGCGAAATCTATGTGGACCCTGGACCACGGTTTGGAGAGCCATGACCACAGACTCAGTGGGGCCTCCCTTGGTGCATTGCTCAACTGTGAGCAAGTGTTACATTGGTGTACACATGACTCCAATTCCGAGTCAATACCGGGCCACCAAACGTGCGACCTGGCGATAGTCTTCATCATGATTATGCCTGGGTGGGTACTGTGAAGGTCGCATATAAATGTTTCCCTGCCTTTTTTGGGCAAAATTACACGATTCCCCCATCGGAGGCAGTCCGACTGGATGGATATTTTGTCCTTACATCGGTGTAACGACTTAATTTCGTCTAGCATTTCCCCTGGGACCGCCGACCAGCTCACATTGAGGACGCAGCTTTTTATTAGTGATAGCACAGGGTTCTGGCTAGTCCAGGTCCTGATCTGGCGAGCCATGACGGGTGACCCCTCACTCTCAAAAACATCCATTACAAGGAGCAAGTCTGCGGGTTGCGCCATTTCCACCCCGGTGGTGGGCAACGGTAGCAGACTGAGGGCATCTGCGCAGTTCTCAGTGCCTGGTATGTGGCAGATTACATAATCATATGCAGATAACGTTAGTGCCCATCTTTGGATGCGGGACGAAGCATTGGTGTTAATATCTTTGCTTTCTGAGAACAGCAAAATGAATGGCATGTGGTCAGTTTTGAGCTCGAACCGGAGCCCAAATAGGTATTGGTGCATTTTCTTAACCCTGTATACGCATGCTAATGCTTCTTTCTCAACTATACTGTAGGCTGTTTCAGCTTTAGATAAGCTTCTGGACGTATATGCAACCGGTTGCAGTTTGCCTGACCCATCGGCTTGCTGTAACACACAACCGACCCCGTACGAAGATGCATCACAAGCTAGTACTAAACATTTACATGGGTCATACAATACAAGTAACTTGTTGGAACAGAGCAGGTTTATGGCCTTGTTAAAGGCTGTCTCTTGAGCTTTACCCTAAACCCGGTCATCACCCTTGTGTAGTAATAAATGCAATGGTTCCAGCAAAGTGCTCAACTCCGGTAGAAAGTTAGCAAAATAGTTGAGTCCCAGGAACGAATGCAGCTCCGTCACATTCTGCGGTCTGGGTACATTCTTGATGGCCTCCGTCTTGGAGTCCGTGGATCTGATGCCGCCTGCCACAATCTTTCTCCCCAGAAATTCGACCTCTGGTGCCAGCAAAACACACTTGGAGCATTTCAGCCTGAGTCCCACTTTGTCCAATCGCTTGAGAACCTTTTCCAGGTTGTGCAAGTGTTCGGTGGTGTTGCAGCCAATAATAAAGATGTCATCTTGGAACACCACGATGCACGGGACCAATTTTAGCAGACTCTCCATGTTCCTCTGGAAGATGGCCGCCACGAGCGAATCCCAAAGAGGCATCTGTGGTATATGAACAATCCTCTGTGCATGTTGATACATGCCAATTCTTTTTTGAAGTTCAGCCAGCTCCTGTGTCATGTAAGCAGAGGTTAGATCCAGCTTGGTCTGTAATGTCCTTACACACTACTATAAATTCACACAAGGCACATTCTGCAGACAAGGTCACTCTGTGACCTGAATCTTTATTCACAGGACCAAGAAGTGATGACCCTGCGTGGGACCTCCCTTTATATACCTGGATGACCAGGTGAGGAGTGTCTCCCACAAGTTCACCCCCTGTGGTCAAGGTGTGCATTTCTTCGGTGTTGTTACATGAAGGTTACAGTTACATGAAGGTTACATACATGACATCACCTCCCCCCACCAACGTCTTATGGGGTCAAAGATTAAGTCTTTCAGGCGGTCGACGCTCTCTCGTGGAGCACCGCAGTTGGGGCTCTGGCATGCGTCTCTGTCACCTGTGGTGATTCCGGCTTGTCCGGGCTGGCCACAGGAACTGTGCATGCTGCTGAAAGTTCTTGTTGCTCGTTCACTGGTGGTGGTGTGGGCAACATCTCATGATCTTCCTCAGGTTCTTCAGTGTCCACGCTGAACCTTTTTTTTACTTGGTCCAGATGCTTGCGTCATATCTGTCCATTGTTAAGTCTGACCATTATGAACCTATTCCCTTCTTTGCCAATTACAGTACCCTCAAGCCACTTGGGCCCCAAAGCGTGATTAAGAACGAATAGAGGGTCATCGATTTCCATACATTTCCCCTTTGAGTTATGGTCATGGCACTCATTTTGGGACTGGCGCTTGCCCTCAACAATGTCTGACAGGACTGGATGAATGAGGGACAACCAAGTTTTAAGTGTACGTTTCATGAGTAGTTTCACAGGCGGGACTCCCGTGAGCGAATGCGGTCGGGATCTATAGGCCAGCAGGAGGCGCGATAGGCGGCATTGAAGGGAGGGTCCTTGAATCCGGAGCATGTCCTGTTTTATGATTTGGACCACACGTTCCGCCTAGCCATTGGAAGCCGGCTTGAACGGTGCTGTCCTGACATGTTTGATGCCATTACCCGACATGAACTCCCGGAATTCATAGCTAGTGAAACATGGGCCGTTGTCGCTAACCAGGATGTCCGGCAAGCCATGGGTCGCAAAGACCGCACACAGACTCTCCACTGTAGTGGATGTCATGCACGAATTCATTATGATGCACTTGATCCATTTCGAGTACGCATCAACAACAATGAGCAACATTTTTCCCATGAATGGGCCCATGTAGTCTACATGAATACGTGACCATGGCCTGGTGGGCCAGGGCCACGGGCTGAGTTGGGTCTCCCTGGGGGCATTGCCCAGCTGGGCACACGTCGTGCACCTGCGAACACAGTGTTCCAGGTCTGAGTCAATTCCCGGCCATCCGTTTCTCGTCGCCAAATGTAATGTCCTTACACACTACTATAAATTCACACGAGGCACATTCTGCAGACAAGGTCACTCTGCGACCTGAACCTTTATTCACAGGACCAAGAAGTGATGACCCTGCATGGGACCTCCCTTTATATACCTGGATGACCAGGTGAGGAGTGTCTCCCACAATTCACCCCTGTGGTCAAGGTGTGCATTTCTTCAGTGTATACAGTATGCAGTGTTGTTACATGAAGGTTACAGTTACCTGAAGGTTACATACATGACATGGTCAACGACTTCCCCCCTGCTTGTGTTGCAAACAGGTCATCTGCTTTGAGTAGTGGGTATTGGTCCTGTATTGAGACTCGGTTGATCGTGACCTTGTAGTCCCCGCAGATTCTGACCATCCCATCGCTCTTCAATACTGGCACGATTGGACTGGCTCACTCGTTGAACTCGACTGGTGATATGATCCCCTCTCGTTGAAGTCTATCCAGCTCGATCTCGACTTTCACATCATGAATGGAACCGCTCGGGCCTTCTGATGAACGGGTTGTGCATCAGGGACTAGATGGATCTGCACCTTGGCACCTGTGAAGTTGCCATTGCCTGGCTCGAATAATGACGGGAATTTGTTTAGCATTTGGGCGCACGAGGCGTCGTCCTCCGAAGACAGCACTTTGATGTCGTCCAAGTTCCATCGGATCTTTCCTAGCTAGCTTCTGCCGAACAGCATTGGGCCATCGTCTGGTACAATCCATAGTGGTAAATCATGCACAGCTCTATCGTACGATACCTTCACTGCTGCACTGCCAATGACTGGTATGAGCTCTTTGGTGTAAATGCGCAGCTTGGTGTGGATCGGGCTTAGTTTTTGTTATATATGTAAACTTGTATATACGCTGTACAGCCACCAGAGGGCTCACCCCCTGGAGTCCCAAGGGATCCCATAATCCCTTGGGAGCACAGGTATTTAAGGAGGTCTCACAGGTTGGAGAGACACTCTGGAGATCTGCAATAAAAGACTAAGGTCACACTTTACTTTGAGCTCAGTGTTCAGTCTGACTCTTTCTTCATACATAACAGTTTTGGACTTTGTGCCTTGTTGCCCCACAGGTTCTCAAAAGCCTTCTGGCTCATAATTGACTGACTCGCCCCCATGTCCAATTCCATGGAAACTGGAATGTCATTTATTTGACTTTTAACATTATCAGAGGGCTTTTTCTGGTGAAGGTGTGAACCCCATACACTTCCTCTTCAGCCTCGGGTTGAGTTGCCTCTCTTACTCGTTCAGCATGATCCGCGCCGGTTCGGTCATCTTCTGCCGACTCTGCCACGTGATGAGTCGCAGCACGTTTGCACATTTGCTGGAGGTGCCCCATTGCTCCACAGCCCTTGCACATGTACTGCTTGAATTGACATTGATGGGCTCGATGATTACCCCAACAGTGCCAACATGGTGCTAATGGATTCGCATTCACACCCCCCGGCAGGCTTTGAGTCATCCTTGGTCTAGACTCTGCGGGCGTGTAGGCCCCGCCATGCACAGTTCTGCCTGCTGAAGGCGTTATTTTATGCATAGTACTTGCCGGTGAGTTCCGATGCTGCAATGATATCTATTTATTGTTATCGTTCATGGACGTAAAAGCCTGGGCTATCGTGATGGCCTTGCTCAGATCTAGGGATTCGGCAGACAGCAGTTTGTGAAGACTGACCTCGTGGCCGATTCCAAGCACGAAAAAGTCCCGCAACATTTCCCCCAAAAATCTAGCAAATACACACGGTCCCGCAAAGCGTCTTTGGCGACATAGCTCACCACGTTCTGGCCCTCGGAGCGATGGTGCGTATAAAAGCGATATCTGGCCATCAAGATGCTCTCCTTCGACTTGAGGTGTTCCCGAACCAGCGTGCACAACTCTGCATATGTCTCCTCCGTTGGTTTTATCAGTGCTAGCCGATTTTTGATGAGGCCATATATCGTGGACTAGCAAACAGTGAGGAGAATCAGCGGTTTCTTCCTTTTCCAGCTCGTTGGCCATGAAGTACTGGTTAAGACACTCAATGAAGGCTTCCCAGTCATCACCCTCAACAAATCTCTCAAGAATAGCAACGGCAGCCATAACTGCATGAAAGTTCGTGATCTGTTACTCGTCTCCAATTGTTAGAATAACTCCACAAGAATGTACATCTTAAGCTCAAAGGCAGCATGGTAGGCTGCCTTTTATATCTGCTTGCCCAGGGTGTGCAGGTGACCCTTGGGTCTCCCATAGGCGCTCCTCCTGTTGGCAAGTCTTACACATTGGTAATGTTTACATACATAACACTCTCGACAACGAGACTCGAGGTGCTCAGCGCCCTCCCGGATGCACTTTCTTCACTTAGGGCTGTCTTTGGCCCAGGGACTCCCACATGTCAGGGGGGATGTTGCACTTTAACAAGGAGGCTTTGAAGGTGACCTTGAAACGTTTCCTCTGCCCACCTGGGGCTCGCTTGCAATGTAGAAGTTTCGAGTAGAACCCTTGCCTTGATGGTTACAGCACACATGAAGGCCATTCGGCCCATCGAGCCTGTGCCGATTCTCAGCTAGTCCCACTCCCCCTGCCCTTTCCCCGTAGCCCTGAAATGTTCTTTTTCTTTAAATACTGATCCAACTCCCCTTTGAAAGTTACTATTGAATCTGCTTCCACCACCCTTTCAGGCAGCACGTTCCAGATTGTAACAACTCGCTGCGTAAAAAATATCTCCTCATCTCCGCTCTGGTTCTTTTGCCAATCACCTTACCTCTGTGTCCTCTGATTCTCGACCATTACGCCAATGGGAACAGTTTCTCTCTGTCTAGGCAGTCCAGACCCCTCATGATTTTGAACACCTCTATCAAATCTCCTCTCAATCTTCTCTGTTCCAAGGCGAACAACCTCAGCTTCTCCAGTTCATCCACGTAACTGAAGTCCATCATCCCTGGAACCATTCTCGTAAATCTTTTCAGCACCTTCTCTAAGGCCTTCACATCCTTCCTAAAGTGCGGTGCCCAGAATTGGACGCAGTACTCCAGTTGGGGCCGAACCAGTGTTTTATACAGGTTCATCAAAATTTTCACACTTGGGCTTTAAGGAGCACCTTAAAGGTGGAGAGAGAGGCAGAGAGGTTTGTGAATGGAATTCCAGAACCTGGGGCCCAGGCGGCTGAAAACCAGGCCGCCAGTGGTGGAGCGATTAAAATCGTGGGCTGCGCAAGAGGCCAGAATTAGAGGAGCGCAGACATCTCAGGGGGTTGTGAGGCTGGAGAAGATTACAGAGATAGGGAGGGGTGAGGCCATGGAGGGATTTGAAAACAAGGATGAGAATTTTAATGTCAAATTTTAACGTCGAGGCGGACAACTGTAAGCAATGTTCTAGTTAAGCTGCGTGGCCAGACAGCATTCTGGAGGTCCTGCCCAGTCCGCTCATCGGCTTTAATAGGGGAGAGGCCACGCATGCGCAGAAATCTGAATGGACTCTTAAAGGAACCACGCACCCAAAGAAAAATAAGAGGAAATATTGGGGGATAATTGCGTTCGGAGGCTTCCTTCGGATAAACGCCTCTGATCCGAAATTTTTTTACGTAAATACTTGGTAGTCCCAGAGGCGTCTTCGATTCTGGTTGGAGGCCTTCATTCGATGCGCAGCGTACAGCGAGATGGCTTCCCCGTACTTACAGAAATGCTGGAGTCATGCTTACCCCTTACCCTTAGACTGTGATCCCTGGTTCTGGACTTCCCCAACATCGGGAACATTCTTCCTGCATCTCACCTGTCCAGCCCCATCAAAATTTGATATGTTTCTATGAGATCCCTCTCATTCTTCTAAATTCCAGTGAATATAAGCCTAGTCGATCCAGTCTTTCTTCATGCACATCACACCCAGCGAGGTCGGAATTATCAGCCCAATGACTGTAAGGTGCCAGAAATTAAAGAAGCTTAGCGCTGTGTTTTTGTTTTGAACAGTAGAATAAACAAGTTCCATTCATTTTTTCTGCACAAAATAGTTTCATTAAAAATAAGGGAAAGGAAAGAAAGAAAGACTTGCATTTATAGAGCGCCATTCACGACCACCGGGCATCCCAAGGCGCCTTATAGCCAATGAAGTCCTTTTGGAGTGTAGTCACTGTTGTAATGTGGGAAACGTGGCATCCAATTTGCACACAGCAAACTCCCACAAACAGCAATGTGATAATGACCAGATAATCTGTTTTTTTAGTGATGTTGATTGAGGGAGCTATATTGGCCAGGACAGGGGGAATAACTCCCCTGCTCTTCTTCGAAACAGTGTCATGGGATATTTTACGTTCTCTTGAGAGGGCAGACGGGGCCTCGGTTAGACTTCTCAGATCTTTTTGATTGTACCCACAGTGGTCGTAGCCTTAAACACTTGACACCGTGAACAGAATTGGAGGTTTTGTTGCTCAGAGAGCCCTACAGGAGACATTTCAAATCGTTGGAGAAGTATCACCAACACTGCCTCCGCAAGATCCTGCAAATCCCCTGGGAGGACAGATGCACCAACGTCAGTGTTCTCGATCAGGCCAACATCCCCAGCATTGAAGCACTACCACACGCGACCAGCTCCGTTGGGCGGGCCACATCGTCTGCGTGTCCGACACGAGTCTCCCTAAGCAAGCGCTCTACTCGGAACTCCTACACGGCAAGTGAGCCGCAGGTGGGCAGAGGAAATGTTTCAAGGACACCCTCAAAGCCTCCCTGATAAAGTGCAACATTCCCACCGACACCTGGGAGTCCCTGGCCCAAAGACCATCCAAAGTTGAGGAAGTGCATCCGGGAGGGCGCTGAGCACCTCGAGTCTCATCGCCGAGAGCATGCAGAAAACAAGCGCAGGCAGCGGAAGGAGTGTGCGGCAAACCAGACTCCCCACCCACCCTTTCCTCCAACCACTGTCTGTCCCACCTGTGACAGAGACTTTAATTCCTGTATTGAACTGTACAGTCACCTGAGAACTCACTTTTAGAGTGGAAGCAAGTCTTCCTCAATTTCGAGGGACTGCCTGTGATGATGATGACAGTTTTGCCATCCATGGACATTTTTTTCTGTCGGTTTACTCTGAGAAAATTGGTAATTGTTGCCATGAGTATAAGTAACCATGGGGGGAAAAGATGTTCAATTATTCATTGCATGTGTTCAGCTGTAGATGAGGATAGTATGTTTTTTTGGGGGGGTGGGAGGGAGGGCATGCTAATAAGTCTGTACTGAATGATTCAGCCGTTTGGTTGGAAAAGGGCACAAGAGAGAACTCGAATGACTGCTTGCATTGGTTGCAGGTCTTCCATCCCAGTGTGGTGTCTGCTGGATCATTCATTATGCCCATTAATGCATGATTCAGAATGAACCTAATTGACATCACCATTTGAAGTAAATGTTTTCATCCCACTCCATTGTCTGCGTGACGGGTTTGGCGTTTAGAAGCTGTTCATGCCGTACTTATTCAGCTGTGGTTCAGTTGGTCACACTCCTGCCCGTGAGTCACCCCTGCCTGTCCAAGTCCCACTCCAGAGACTTGAGCACATAAATCTAGGCTGACACTCCAGTGCAATGCTGAGGGATGTGCTGCGATGTCCTTCGGATCAGATGTTAAACCGAGGCCCCGTCTGCCCTCCCAGGTGGATGTAAAAGATCCCATGGCACTATTTCAAAGAAGAGCAGGGGATTATCCCTGGTGTCTCAGCCAGTATTTCTCCCTCAATCAACATCACTAAAAAACAGATTATCTGGTCATTATCACATTGTTGTTTGTGTGAGCAATCTGAGGTCGAGAAAGGCGCTATATCAATGTGATTCTTTCTTTTCATTTTTTATATTGCTGTTTGTGGGTGCTTGCAGTGCGCAAATTGGCTGCCGCAGTGCCTACATTGTGACACTTCAAAAGTACTCATTGGCTGTAAAGCACTTTGGGATGTCATCATCATCGGAATTGAGGAAGACTTGCTTCCACTCCTAAAGTGAGTCCTTTGGTGGCTGAACAGTCCGATATGAGAGCCACAGACCCTGTCACAGGTGGGACAGACATTCGTCGGGGGAAGGGAGTGGGTAGGACTGGTTTGTCACATGTTCCTTCCGCTGCTTGTGCCTGACCTCTTCACGCTGGCAGCATTGAGATTCGAAGAGCTCAACGCCCTCCCGGATGCACTTTCTCCACCTCGGGCAGTCTTCGACAGGATCTCCCAGGTGTCAGTGGTGATGGCGCACTTTACCAGGGAGGCTTTGAGGGTGTCCTTGTAACATTTCCGCTGCCCACCTTTGGCTCGTTTACCATGAAGGAGCACCGCATAGAGCAATTGCTTAGGGAGTCTCGTATCTGGTATGCGAACTATGTGGCCTGCCCAGCGAAGCTGATCGAGTGTGGTCAGTGCTTCAATACTGGGGATGTTAGCCTGGTCGAGGACACTGATGTTAGTGCGCCTGTCCTCCAAGGAGATTTGCAGGATCTTGCGGAGACATCGTTGGTGATATATCTCCAGCGATTTGAGGTGTCTTCTGTACATCGTCTGTGCCTCTGATCCATACAGGAGGGCGGGTATTACTACAGCCCTGTAGACCATGAGCTTGGTGGTAGATTTGAGGGCCTGGTCTTCGAACACTCTTTTCCTCAGATGGCCAAAGGCTGCACTGGCACACTGGAAGCGATGTTGAATCTCCACATCAATGTCTGCCTTTGTTGATAAAAGGCTCCTGAGGTCTGGGAAGTGGTCCACATTATCGAGGGCCATGCCTTGGATCTTGATCCTTACCAACGGATCCATTACAGCCCCAATCCACATCCGGACCGGGGACAAACAGGGCTGCATCATCGCTCCAAACCTCTTCTCAATCTTCCTCGCTGCCATGCTCCATCTCACAGTCAACAAGCTCTCTGCTGGAATGGAACTAAACTACAGAACCAGTGGGAAGCTGCTTAACCCACGCCGCCTCCAGGCCAGGTCCAAGATCACCTCAACCTCTGTCGTCGAGCTGTAATAAGCGGACGACGCCTGCGTCTGCGCACATTCTGAGGCTGAACTCCAGGATATAGTCAATGTATTCACCGAGGCATACGAAAGCATGGGCCTTACGCTTACCATCCGTAATACAAAGGTCCTCCACCAGCCTGTCCTCGCCGCACAGCACTGCCCCCCAAGTCATCAAGATCTACGGCGTGGATGTCCGGTGGTCGTGAAAGGCGCACTCTGACAAAGCTCCTCTAACCTGCAGCCTGTTCTTTCCTGATCTTCAACCAGTTTTGTATCCATTGCTAGGATATTTCCTCTGAATTTCCACAGCTTTAAGTTCAACCTTTGTATGGAACTTTGTCAAAAGCTTTTTTAATCGTTGAGGTGCACCGTGTGGTAGGGCTTCCTACAACACAATTGCATTGTCACTTCCTTAAAGAAGGTGAGGAATTCATGCTGACTGTTGTTAATTAGGTTATTGATGTGCAGATGACAAGTATGACAAAGTATTTACAGCACACGGAAACAGGCCATTCGGCCCAACTGGTCCGTGCCGGTGTTTATGCTCCACACGAGCCTCCTCCCACCTCTCTTCATCTCACCCCATCAACATGTCGCCCTATTCTTTTCTTCTTCATGTGTTTATCTAACTTTCCCTTGAATGCATCAATACTATTCCCCCCAACCACTCGCTGTGATAGCGATTTCCACATTCTCACCACTCTCTGGGTGAAGAAGTTTCTCCTGAATGCTCCTAATGGATTTATTAGTGACGATCTAATAGAAACATAGAAACATAGAAAATAGGTGCAGGAGTAGGCCATTTGGCCCTTCGAGCCTGCACCACCATTCAATAAGATCATGGCTGATCATTCCCTCAGTACCCCTTTCCTGCTTTCTCTCCATACACCTTGATCACTTTAGCCGTAAGGGCCATATCTCACTCCCTCTTGAATATATCCAATGAACTGGCATCAACAACTCTCTGCGGCAGGGAATTCCACAGGTTAACAACTCTCTGAATGAAGAAGTTTCTCCTCATCTCAGTCCTAAATGGCTGACCCCTTATCCTAAGACTATGTCCCCTAGTTCTGGACTTCCCCAACATCGGGAACATTCTTCCCGCATCTAACCTGTCCAGTCCCGTCAGAATCTTATATGTTTCTATGAGATCCCCTCTCATCCTTCTAAACTCCAGTGTATAAAGGCCAGTCGATCCAGTCTCTCCTCATATGTCAGTCCAGCCATCCTTGGAAGCAGTCTGTTGAACCTTTGCTGCACTCTCTCAATAGCAAGAACATCCTTCCTCAGATTAGGAGACCAAAACTGAACACAATATTCCAGGTGAGGCCTCACCAAGGCCCTGTACAACTGCAGTAAGACTTCCCTGCTCCTATACTCAAATCCCCTTGCTATGAAGGCCAACATACCATTTGCCTTCTTCACTGCCTGCTGTACCTGCATGCCAACTTTCAATGACTGATGAACCATGACACCCAGGTCTCGCTGCACCTCACCTTTTCCTAACCTGCCGCCATTCAGATAATATTCTGCCTTCGTGTTTTTGCCCCCAAAGTGGATAACCTCACATTTATCCACATTATACTGCATCTACCATGTATTTGCCCATTCGCCTAACCTGTCCAAGTCACCCTGCAGCCTCTTAGTGTCCTCCTCACAGCTCATACCGCCACCCAGTTTAGTGTCAGCTGCAAACTTGGAGATATTACACTCAATTCCTTCATCTAAATCATTACTATATATTGTAAAGATCTGAGGTCCCAGCACCGAGCCCTGTGGCTCCACTAGTCACTGCCTGCCATTCTGAAAAGGACCCGTTTATCCTGACTCTCTATTTCCTGTATGCCAGCCAGTTTTCTATCCACGTCAGTACATTACCCCCAATACCAAGTGCTTTGATTGTGTGGGACCTTGTCAAAAGCCTTTTGAAAGTCCAAAAACACTATATCCACTGGTTCTCCCTTGTCCACTCTACTAGTTACATCCTCAAAAAATTCCAGAAGATTTGTCAAGCATGATTTCCCTTTCATAAATCCATGCTGACTGCTTTCCAAATGTGCTGCCATTTCATCCTTAATGATTGATTCTAACATTTTCCCCACTACTGATGTCAGGCTAACCGGTCTATAATTACCCCTTTTCTCTCTCCCTCCTTTATTAAACAATGGTGTTACATTAGCAACCCTCCAGTCCATAGGAACTGATCCAGAATTGATAGACTGTTGGAAAATGATCGCCAATGCATCCACTATTTCTAGGGCCACTTCTTTAAGTACTCTGGGATGTCGACTATCAGGCCCCGGGGATTTATCGGCCTTCAATCCCGTCAATTTCCCTAACACAGTTTCCCGCCTAATAAGAATATCCTTCAGTTCCTCCTTCTCACTAGACCCTCGGTCACCTAGTACATCTGGAAGGTTATTTGTGTCTTCCTTTCTGAAGACAGAACCAAAGTACTTGTTCAATTGGTCTGCCATTTCTTTGTTCCCCATTATAAATTCACCCTAATCCGACTGCAAGGGACCTACGTTTATCTTCACTAATCTTTTTCTCTTCACATATCTATAGAAGTATTTGCAGTCAGTTTTTATGTTTCTGGCAAGCTTCCTCTCGTACTCTATTTTCCCCCTCTTAATTAAACCTTCATCTTCCTCTGCTGAATTCTAAATTTCTCCCAGTCCTCTGGTTTGCTGCTTTTTCTGGCCAATTTGTATGCCTCTTCCTTGGATTTAACACTATCCTTAATTTCACTTGTTAGCCACGGTTGAGCCAACCTTCCCCGTTTAATTTTTACTCCCAACAGGGATGTACAATTGTTGAAGTTCGTCCATATGATCTTTAAAGGTTTGCCATTGCCTATCCACCGTCAACCCTTGAAGTATAATTTGCCAGTCTATTCTAGCCAATTCGCGCCTCATACCGTCAAAGTTACCTTTCCTTAAGTTCAGGACCTTAGTTTCTGAATTAACTTTGTCACTCTCCATCTTAATAAAGAATTCTACCATATTATGGTCACTCTTCCCCAAGGGGCCTCCCACAACAAGATTGCTAATTAGTCCCTTCTCATTACGCATCACCCAGTCTAGGATGGCCAGCTCTCTGCTTGGTTCCTCAACATATTGGTCGAGAAAACCATCCATAATACACTCTAGGAAATCCTCCTCCACCGCATTGCCCAATCAATATGTAGATTAAAGTCGCCCATGATTACTGCTGTACCTCTATTGCACACATCCCTTATTTCTTGTTTGATGCTGTCCCCAACTTCACGATGACTATTTGGTGGCCTGTACACAACTCCCACTAGCGTTTTCTGCCCTTTGGTATTCCGTAGCTCCACCCATACCGATTCCACATCATCCAAGCTAATGTCCTTCCTTACAATTGCATTAATTTCCTCTTTAACCAGCAACGCCACCCACCTCCTTTTCCTTTCTGTCTATCCTTCCTAAATGCTGAATACCCTTGGATGTTGAGTTATCAGCCTTGATCACCCTGGAGTCATGTCTCCGTGATGCCAATCACATCGTATCCATTAACTGCTATCTGCTGAGTTAATTTGTCCACCTTATTCCAAATACTCCTCGCAATGAGGAACAGAGCCTTCGTAAGAACATAAGAACATAAGAATTAGGAACAGGAGTAGGCCATCTAGCCCCTCGAGTCTGCTCCGCCATTCAACAAGATCATGGCAGATCTGGCCGTGGACTCAGCTCCACTTACCCGCCCGCTCCCCATAACCCTTAATTCCCTTATTGTTTAAAAATCTATCTATCTGTGATTTGAATACATTCAATGAGCTAGCCTCAACTGTTTCGCTGAGCAGAGAATTCCACAGATTCACAACCCTCTGGGAGAAGAAATTCCTTCTCAACTCGGTTTTAAATGAGCTCCCCCGTATTTTGAGGCTGTGCCCCCTAGTTCTAGTCTCCCCGACCAGTGGAAACAACCTATCTGCCTCTTTCTTGTCTATCCCTTTCATTATTTTAAATGTTTCTATAAGATCACCCCTCATCCTTCTGAACTCCAGCGAGTAAAGACCCAGTCTACTCAATCTATCTTCATAAGGTAACCCCCTCATCTCCGGAATCAGCCTAGTGAATCGTCTCTGTACCCCCTCCAAAGCTGGTATATCCTTCCTTTAGTAAGGTGACCAAAACTGCACGCAGTACTCCAGGTGCGGCCTCACCAATACCCTGTACAGTTGCAGCAGGACCTCCCTGCTTTTGTACTCCATCCCTCTCGCATTGAAGGCCAACATTCCATTCGCCTTCCTGATTACCTGCTGCACCTGCAAACTAACTTTTTGGGATTCATGCACAAGGACCCCCAGGTCCCTCTGCACCGCAGCATGTTGTAATTTCTCTCCATTCAAATAATATTCCCTTTGACTGTTTTTTTCCAAGGTGGATAACCTCACATTTTCTGACATTGTATTCCATCTGCCAAAGCTTAGCCCATTCGCTTAACCTATCTAAATCTCTTTGCAGCCTCTCTGTGTCCTCTACACAACCCGCTTTCCCACTAATCTTTGTGTCATCTGCAAATTTTATTATACTACACTCCGTCCCCTCTTCCAGGTCATCTATGTATATTGTAAACAGTTGTGGTCCCAGCACCGATCCCTGTGGCACACCACTAACCACCGATTGCCAACCTGAAAAGGACCCATTTATCCCGACTCTCTGCTTTCTGTTCATTAGCCAATTCTCTATCCATGCTAATACATTTCCTCTGACTCCGCATACCTTTATCTTCTGCAGTAACCTTTTGTGTGGCACCTTATCGAATGCCTTTTGGAAATCCAAATACACCACATCCATCGGTACACCTCTATCCACCATGCTCGTTATATCCTCAAAGAATTCCAGTAAGTTAGTTAAACATGATTTCCCCTTCATGAATCCATGTTGCGTCTGCTTGATTGCACTATTCCTATCTAGATGTCCCGCTATTTCTTCCTTAATGATAGCTTCAAGCATTTAACCCACTACAGATGTTAAACTAACCGGCCTATAGTTACCTGCCTTTTGTTTGCCCCCTTTTTTAAACAGAGGCATTACATTAGCTGCTTTCCAATCCGCTGGTACCTCCCCAGAGTCCAGAGAATTTTGGTAGATTATAATGAATGCATCTGCTATAACGACCGCCATCTCTTTTAATACCCTGGGATGCATTTCATCAGGACCAGGGGACTTGTCTACCTTGAGTCCCATTAGCCTGTCCAGCACTACCTCCCTAGTGATAGTGATTGTCTCAAGGTCCTCCCTTCCCACATTCCCGTGATCAGCAATTTCTGGCATGGTTTTTGTATCTTCCACTGTGAAGACCGAAGCAAAATAATTGTTCAAGGCCTCAGCCATTTCCACATTTCCCATTATTAAATCCCCCTTCTCATCTTCTAAGGGACCAACATTTACTTTAGTCACTCTTTTCCGTTTTATATATCGGTAAAAGCTTTTACTATCTGTTTTTATGTTTTGCGCACGTTTACTTTCATAATCTATCTTTCCTTTCTTTATTGCTTTCTTAGTCATTCTTTGCTGTCGTTTAAAATTTTCCCAATCTTCTAGTTTCCCACTAACCTTGGCCACCTTATATGCATTGGTTTTTAATTTGATACTCTCCTTTATTTCCTTGGTTATCCACGGCTGGTTATCCTTTCTCTTACCACCCTTTTTCACTGGAATATATTTTTGTTGAGCACTATGAAAGAGCTCCTTAAAAGTCCTCCACTGTTCCTCAATTGTGCCACCGTTTAATCTGTAAGCACTCTAGTAATGACTCCACGAGGTGAGATATTGTTCTTGAACTGTGGTGACCTTAGTCCATTTATTCCAGCTCCTGAGTGAGGGTACAGCATGGTGAGCTCCCTTTTATACCTGGTTACCTGTCGTGTACAGGTGACCCCTAGGTCTCCACCAGTTGCACCCTGTGGTGGTACAAGCATAGTTTATCCAGTGTGAAGGTACATCCAATAGTCTTATGTAACTGTACATTGAGTGTACAGGATGTCATATATGTAACCTCTATGTAACACCACTGCAATACTGTATATACTTAAGCAACGCACAGCTTGACCACAGGGGGTGAACTTGTGGGAGACACTCCTTACCTGGTCATCCAGGTATATAAAGGGAGGTCCCATGCAGGGTCATCACTTCATGGTCCTATGAATAAAGGTTCAGGTCATAGAGTGACCTTGTCCATAGAATGTGCCTCAAGTGGGTTTTGTGCCATTGAGTAAGGACATTACCTATTGGCGATGAGAAATGGGAATCAACGATCCTCGAGAATGGCCACCGGTAGCATAGAGGAACGGTACTGTGTTGGTGAACACTGGAACGATTTCATTGAGAGACTCCAGCAAAGCTTTGTCACGAAAGAATGGCTGGGAGATGCAGCGGCCGACAAGCGAAGGGCCCATCTGCTGGCTAGCTGCGGACCTGAGACTTACGCGCTCATGAAGGACCTACTCGCACCCGTAAAGCCGGCGGACAAAACCTTTGAAGAGCTCAGCAAACTAATCGGTGAGCACCTCAAACCGGTGAGCAACATACACATGGCCCGACGCAGATTCCATACCCACCGACATCATGAAGGACAGAGCATACCGAACTTCGTTGCGGACCTCCGGCGTTTGGCCAGCCTCTGTAAGTTCACAAACGCCTGAAGCGGGGAGATGTTAAGGGACTTCTTTATTGAGGGCATCAGTCATGCGGGGATTTTCTGAAAGTCAATTGAGACCAATGACTTGAATTTGGAAGCGGTGCCATTGATGGGGGAGGAGGAAACCAAAATAATATACGCGGGCAATTCTGCCTCCAACGCGGTGGGGGATCAGGGAGTCAATATCATAAACGCGACTCAGAGCCCCACAGGCAGGCAAGGGCAGTTCGACACACCCCAGGCAGCAATAGACCCCAGCATAGGTTTTCAACAGAGACAATGGCAGGCTGAACTGACATTTACGCCATCACAGTGGACAATGCGGTCCGGGATGGGGCCATTGACACCCAATAACAGGGTACTCAAGAGCAGTCAAAGGGACAATCAGCGAGGAATGTCATGTCATAGCTCCTTTGTTCACAACAATGAAAATCTCAGCTCATGCTGGAGGTGTGTGGGCAAACACTCTGCCAGGACTTGCAGGTTTCAACAACTTGTCTGCAGAATACGCAATCTCAGTGGCCATTTAGCTCGAATATGCAGGAAGCCTGTAACCAGGCTAATTTACGAGGTGGATGGGCCAGAAGAGGGGTCTGTGAGGCAGGATGACTCTTGGGCAAATCACTGGACACTGAAGTTCAGTGGGTTCATGTGGCAAACATTCACAGCTCATATACCAAAACGCCACCAATGGTGATGAAGGTTTTATTAAACGGCATCCCTGTATGCATGGAGCTGGACACAGGGGCCAGCCAGTCACTCATGAGCGTTCAACAATTCGAAAAGCTATGGCCACTCAATGCCAGTAGACCCAAACTAGAAAGCATTGAGACACAACTACGGACGTATACGAAATAAATTATTCCAGTACTAGGCAGTGCAATGTTGGCGGTCACACACAATGGATCAGTGAACCGGCTGCTGCTCTGGATTGTCCCGGGCAATGGTCCCGCACTGTTGGAGAGGAGCTGGTTAGCTGAGATGAACTGAAAATGGGGGGATGTGCACGCAATGTCATCTGTGGAGCGAAGTTCATGCTCACAAGTCCGACAACAATTTGAGTAATTATTCCAACCTGGCGTCGGGACGTTCAAAGGTACCAAAGTAGTGATACGCATCACCCCGGACACCAGACCAGTGCACCACAAAGCCAGAACGGTGCCGTATGTGATGTGGGAGAAAATTGAGAGCGAAGTGGACCGTTTGCTGAGAGAGGGCATCATCTTGCCCGTTGAATTCAGCGACTGGGCGAGCCCCATCATTCCCGTCCTAAAAGTGGATGGCTCGGTCAGGATCTGTGGCGACTACAAGACCACCATCAATCGGGTATCCCTACAAAACCAATACCCGCTCCCAAGAGTGGAAGATCTTTTCGCCATGCTGGCAGGCGGCAAGCTGTTTACCAAGTTGGATCTCACTTCAGCCGACATGACCCAAGAACTGGCCGATGAATCTAAACTACTGACCACCATCACTATGCACAAGGGACTGTTCGTTTACAACAGGTGCCCATTTGGCATTCGATCAGCGGCCGCGATTTTTCAAAGAAATCCATTCCTGGAACAATTGTATTTCAGGACGACATCCTCATCACAGGTCGGGACACCGAGGAACACCTCCACAACCTGGAGGAGGTGTTACGCCGACTGGACCGGGTAGGCCTGCGACTCAAGAAGTCTAAATGTGTTTTTGGCTCCTGAGGTTGAGTTCCTGGGCAGGAGGGTTGCTGCAGATGGGATTCGGCTTACCGA
Organism: Pristiophorus japonicus; assembly: GCF_044704955.1. Lineage (NCBI taxonomy): Eukaryota > Metazoa > Chordata > Chondrichthyes > Pristiophoridae > Pristiophorus > Pristiophorus japonicus. The sequence continues at coordinate 528,506,645 of NC_091977.1, forward strand.
ATCCAAAACAGAGGCGATTCGACGAGCGCCCAGGCCCGGCAACACATCGGAGCTGCGTTCATTTCTGGGACTCTTGCACTATTTCGGGAACTTTCTGCCGAACTTAAGCACGTTGTTGGAGCCGCTTCACATGCTCCTGCGTAAGGGTTGTGATTGGTTTTGGGGGGACTATCAAGAACGGGCTTTCAATCGGGCGCGGAACCTACTTTGTTCAAATAAGTTCTTGACCCTGTACGACCCCTGTAAGAAATTGGTTCTCACATGTGATGCATCGTCCTATGAGGTTTGCTGTGTGTTGCAGCAGAGTAATGCTGAGGGCCAACTACAACCTGTGGCTTATGCTTCCAGGTCGCTCTCTCAAGCAGAATGGGGATATGGGATGGTTGAGAAGGAGGCACTCGCATGTGTCTATGGTTGTAAAAAAAATGCAATGCATCAGTACCTTTTTGGCACGAGGTTTGAATTAGAAACAGACCACAAGCCGTTAACATCCCTGTTGTCAGACAGCAAGGCTGTCAATGCCAACGCGTCAGCTCACATACAGCGATGGGCTCTCATGCTGGCTGCTTATGACTACTCCATCACGCACCGGCCCGGTACCGAAAATTGCGCTGACGCGCTCAGCAGGCTTCCACTGGCCACCACCGAGGGGGCAGCGGAGCAAAGCGCCGAGATGGTCATGGCCGTTGATGCCTTTGACATCGCAGGCTCCCCCATCACAGCCCGCCAGATCAAAATCTGGACAAACAGAGATCCCCTCCTATCTCTGATTAAGAAATGTGTCCTGACTGGGGATTGGGCGCCCGCACACTGAGCATGCCCTGAGGAGGTCAGACCATTTCACAGGCAGATGGATGAGCTCTCCATCCAAGCTGACTGCCTACTATGGGACAACCGGGTAGTCATGCCCCAGAGAGGCAGGGAGGTATTCATCAGGGAACTCCACAGCGAGCATCCAGGCCTCGTGCTGATGAAGGCCACTGCCCGGTCACATGTTTGATGGCCGGGAATTGATTCAGACCTGGAACACTGTGTTCGCAGGTGCATGACGTGTGCCCAGCTGGTTAATGCCCCCAGGGAGGCCCCGCTCAGCCCATGGCCCTGGCCCACCAGGCCATGGTCACGTATTCACGTCAGCTATGCAGGCCCGTTCATGGGAAAACTGTTTCTCATTGTGGTAGATGCATACTCGAAATGGATCGAGTGCACTGTGGAGAGTCTACATGTGGTCTTTGCAACCCATGGCTTGCCGGAATCCTTGTTAGCGATAATGGCCCATGTTTCATGAGCTATGAATTCCGGGAGTTCATGTCAGGCTATGGCATCAACCATGTCAGGACAGCACCGTTCAAGCCGGCCTCCAATGGCCAGGCGGAATGCGTGGTCCAAATCATTAAACAAGGCATGCTCAGGATTCAAGGATCCTCCCTTCAATGCCGCCTATCGCGCCTCCTGCTGGCCTATAGGTCCCGACCGCACTCGCTCATGGGGGTCCCGCCCGCTGAGCTACTTATGAAACGTACACTCAAAACTCGGTTGTCCCTCATTCACCCAGTTCTGACCGACATTGTTGAGGGCAAGCGCCAGTCCCAAAACGAAATTCAAGGAGGAGATGTATCGAAATAAATGACCTCGTATTTGTCCTCAATCACGCCGTGGGGCCCAAATGACTTGAGGGTACTGTAATAGACAAAGAGGGGAACAGGGTCATCGTGGTTAAACTTAACAATGGGCAGATATGCCGTAAGCATTTGGACCAAGTAATGGACACTGAGGAACCCAAGGAAGATCATGAGATGGTGCTCACACCACCGCCAGTGAACGAGCAACAAGAACATTCAGCAGCATACACAGTCCCGGCGGTCAGCCCGGACAAGCCGGAATCACCACAGGTGACAGACACTCACGCCAAGGCTCAATAACCAGAGCCCCAACTGCGCCGCTCCACGAGGGAGCGTAGACCACCTGAAAGACTTAACCTATGATCCCAATAAGACTTTGGGGGGTGGGGGGAGAGGTGATGTCATGTATGTAACCTCTATGTAACACCACTGCAATACTGTATATACTTAAGCAATGCACACCTTGACCACAGCGGGTAAACTTGTGGGAGACAGTCCTTACCTGGTCATCCAGGTATATAAAGGGAGGTCCCACGCAGGGTCATCACTTCTTGGTCCTGTGAATAAAGGTTCAGGTCATAGAGTGACCTTGTCCATAGAATGTGCCTCGTGTGGGTTTTGTGCCATTGAGTAAGGACATTACACAGGGAGTATACTTATGTTATACATACACAACATTCTCCATTTCAGCTTTTGAGATCTGGCAACATTCACTGTATCCATCAGTGCACTGATGAACTTTCTCCAAATGCTGCAACACTATCTGTCTGAATAGGCTTCGGACAGTTTAAAATGTTCTGATATTCAGGTGGAATTTGCTGTCCTGAGATATGTGCTGGTTCCCCGAGCTGCAGATGGAACCACGATGGCCTTTCTAGTTTTTGCGATTTGTCTTCCACTAATAGAGGAGACTCGAACTAGGGGGCATAATCTTAGAATAAGGGGCCGCCCATTTAAAACTGAGATGAGGAGGAATTTCTTCCCTCAGAGGGTTGTAAATCTGTGGAATTCGCTGCCTCAGAGAGCTGTGGAAGCTGGGACATTGAATAAATTTAAGACAGAGATAGACAGTTTCTTAACCGATAAGAGAATAAGGGGTTATGGGGAGCGGGCGGGGAAGTGGACATGAGTCCATGATCGGATCAGCCATGATCGTATTAAATGGCGGAGCAGGCTCGAGGAATCTTATGGCCTACTCCTGCTCCTATTTCTTATGTTCTTGTGACTTGCATTTATATAGTGCCTTTCATGACCTCAGGACGTCCCAAAGTGCTTTACAGCCAATGAAGTACTTTTTTTGAAGTGTAGTTCCTGTTGCAATGTAGGAAAAGTGGGAGCCATTAGCGCATAGTAAGCTCCCACAAATAGCAATGTGATAATGGCCAGATAATCTGTTTTAATGTTGTTGATTGAATCATAAACATTTGCCAGGACACCAGGAATGACGCCCTTGCTCTTCTTCGAAATAGTGCCATGGAATCTTTCATATCCACCTGAGAGGGCAGACGGGGCCTCGGTTTAACGTCTCACCCGAAAGACGGCACCTCCGACAGTGCAGTACTCCCTCAGCATTGCACTGGGAGTGTCAGCTTAGATTTTTGTGCTCAAGTCCCTGGAATGGGACCTGAATCCACAACCTTCTGATTCCGAGGCGCGAGTGCTACCCACTGAGCCAGTTTAAAATATAAAAGATACAGAGACCCCGATACTTAAGGGTAGGCGGAGAGGGTGCGGAGGGAGGCCGAAAGCTTCCTTTAAGGGGGATAGGCGGGGTGGAGGAAGGACTCTTGCTCCTGCCGGCCCACAAGGAGTTCTGGAAGATGCACTTACCTGGAGAAGCCGGCACATCCTGCCTCCTTTTGTCACTGCCAGGTATGTCAATCCCTGGGACATTCGTCCGGCAGCAGTGAATTTTAAATCAGGCTTCCAATTGCACTGTGGGAGCCCGATTAAAATGTTTTAATTAAGTGTTCCACCTCACCACTGGGGGGAGGCAATCGGAGCCCCTGATATCTGCCATCATAAAAACGGCAATGGCCGCGGTCGGGGAGGGGATGCCTTCTCCGTTTTTAACCTCTGACCCCAACCCCCTCTCGCCCATCGGGGGGGGTCGGGGGGATAATATTGAGGCCAAGCTGTCACAACAAAAACTGATGAAAGGTCTCGCAGAGAGTTGTAAATCTGTGGAATTCGCTGCCTCAGAGAGCTGTGGAAGCTGGGTCATTGAATAAATTTAAGACAGAGATAGACAGTTTCTTAAACGATAAGGGGATAAGGGGTTATGGGGAGCGGGCGGGGAAGTGGAGCTGAGTCCATGATCAGATCAGCCATGATCGTATTAAATGGTGGAGCAGGCTCGAGGGGCCATATGGCCTACTCCTGCTCCTATTTCTTATGTTCTTATGTTAACTCTGTTTCTCTCTCCACAGATGCTGCCTGACCTGCTGAGTGTTTCCAGCATTTTCTGTTTTCTATTTCAGATTTCCAGCACCCGTAGTATTTTGCGTTTGTAACAACAACATCAACTTGCATTTATATAGCACCTTTAACGTAGTGAAACATCCCAAGGTGCTTCACAGGAGCGTTATTGTCATGTATATATGTTTGGGATCACTAGCCACTAGATGGTGCCACTGTTGGAGGCCATTGGGCTGCACGCATGTGTGTGCAGCTCAAGTATAAAAGGCCAGCCATTTTATATATTAGTCACTTTGGGCCTTAATAAAGCAGAGGCAAGGTTATCCCTCTTGGAGTTAAACAGTACTCAGTCTAACAGTTATTGCATACACAACAGTTATAAAACAGAATTTGACACCGAGCCACATAAGGAGATATTAGGACAGAACTTGGTCAAAGTGGTAGGTTTTAAGGAGCGTCTTAAAGGAGGAGAGAGTGAGAGGTAGAGAGGCAGAGAGGTTTAGGGAGGGAGTTCCAGAACTCAGGGACTCGACAGCTGAAGGCACAGCCCTCAATTGAGGAGTGATGAAAATCGGGAATTCGTAAAAAGCCAGAATTGGAGGACCGCCGCGATCTCGGAGGGTCTTAGGGCTGGGCATAATTACTTCATTCCATGAATTGTTTGATTTTGTAACATGTTGATGTCGGTGAAAGGAGTGCGTTTCAACAATGATATCATTTGAAAAAAAAAATGTTTTTTTCCAAGTCACAATGGACATGTCAAAATGTCTGCCGACGGATTGAGCTGACATGGAGATCACACTGCGATCGCAACACACTGCATCTGCTGAGTGACAGCGGCTTAGGGCTATAGAAGTGTGAGTTCTCAGAATCCTTCGACTAGTGTGTGTTCACTTTATGGTCCCATCGACGCCACGTTTGAACTCTTGAAGTAATTTAATGCAACCTTTTACCACGCTGTAAAGTTGGCTCTTGGCTGCCAGAGAGAGTGCGATAATTGAACATTCTATGGAACTGATCAGGGTGTCACCTTTGGTTGCAAATATATTAACAAGATCCTGGGGTAATAACACTGCAGTTACATAATTATAGGATGTCAGAAGGGAATTTACAATGGAAAGAGGGCTTTTAACATTAAGATCAGCGACGAACGGGCTGTGACTGTTACTGAGGTATGACTATGACCTACTTGGAAAAGTGAAGAGTAATTTGTCTTGTTTGAAAAATTGTATCAAGGGACCTCTGTCAAACTGCTGAAAAGAATTCAGGGAAAGCCCGTCAGTAACAGAAAGCTCTTCGTTCTGGGGGATAAGTGATTATTATTCGGCACGGAGCTTATTTTTATTGAGGATTGCAAAGTCTCTTTTCTAATTTATGTGAGATTATGGGTTGATGATGTATGCTTTTTATTGAGAAGGAAATGTTCGATCCCTGATTCATTAGTATTCCATTTCGCTCATAGGTTACAGTCTCAGAATAAGGCCATTTTGGACTGAGATAATGAGAATTTTCCTCACTCAGAGGGTGGTGAATCTTTGGATTTCTCTAACCCAGAGGGCTGTGGAGACTCAGTCATTGAGTATATTCAAGACAACGATCGATCAATTTTTGGATATTAACGGAATCAAGGGATATGGGGATATTGCAGGAAAGCAGAGTTCATAGAATCATTGAAATTTACAGCACGGAAGGAGGCCATTTTGGCTCATCGTGTCCGCGCTGGCTGACCAAGAGCTACCCAGCCTAATCCCACTTTCCAGCTCTTGGTCCATAGCCCTGTAGATTACAGCACTTCAAGTGCACATTCAAGTATCTTTTACATGTGGCGAGGGTTTCTGCCTCGACCACCCTTTCAGGCAGTGAGTTCCAGACCCTCACCACCCTCTGGGTAAAGAAATTTCCCCTCAAATCCCCTCTAAACCTCCCCCCCCCCCCAATTACTTTAAATCTATGCCCCTGGTTGCTGACCCCTCTGCCAAGGGAAACAAGTCCTTCCTATCCATGCTATCCAGGCCCCTCATAATTTTATACACCTCAATCAGGTCTCCCCTCAGCTGCCTGTGTTCCAAAGAAAACAGACCCAGCATCTCCAATCTTTCCTCATAGTCAAAATTCTCCAGTTCAGGCAACATTCTCGTAAATCTCCTCTGCACCCTTTCCAGTGGAATCACATCTTTCCTGTAATGCGGTGACCAGAACTGCACACAGTACTCCAGCTGCGGCCTAACCAATGTTTTATACAGTTCAAGCATAACCTGCTTGCTCTTGTATTCCATGCCTCGACTAATAAGGGCAAGTATTCCATATGCCTTCTTAACCACCTTATCTACCTGGCCTGCTACCTTCAGGAATTTGTGGACCTGCACTCCAAGGTCCCTTTGTTCCTCTACACTTTTCAGTGTTGTACCATTTAATGTTTACTCCCATGCCTTGATAGACTTCCCCAAATACATTACCTCACGCATATCCAGATTGAATTCCATTTGCCACTGTTCTGCCCACCTGACCGGCACATTGATATCTTCCTGCAGTCCGCAGCTTTCTTCTTCATTATCAACCACACAGCCAATTTTGTGTCATCTGTACACTTTTTAATCATACGCCCAACATTCAAGTCCAAGTCATTAAAAAGCAAGGGACCCAGCACTGAGCCCTGTGGAACCCCACCGGATACAGCTTTCCAGTCACAAAAATTACCATCAACCATTACCCTTTGCTTCCTGCCTCTGAGCCAATTTTGGATCCAACTTGCCACTTTGCCCTGGACCCTATAGGTTTTTACATTCGTGACCAGTCTGCCATGACGGACCTTATCAAAAGCTTTTCTAAAATCCATATGCACTACATACTGCCCTCATCGACCCTCCTGGTTACCTCCTCGAAAAATTCAATCAAATTAGTCAGACATGACCTTCCCTTAACAAATTCATGCTGATTGTCCTTGATTAATCCATGCTTTTCCATTTAAAGATTTATCCTGTCCTTCAGGACTTTTTCCAATAATTTTCCTACCACTGAAGTTAGGCTGACTGACCTGTAATTACTCAGTCTATCCCTTGCTCCCTTCTTAAACAAAGGGAGCTGAGGCAGAAGATCAGACATTATCTCATTGAATGGTGGAGCAGGCTCGAGGGGCTGAATGGTCTAGTCCTGCTACTAATTCTTATTAGCCTTTGAGATAAGTAGCAGAGTATAAATCATTGGAGGAACAAATATATAACTGTATCTCAACTGTAGCTGATTGTCTTGCCTTACTTTATATTAAAGTGAATCCCAGTTGAAATCATTAGGAGTTAGGTCGCAGATCGGCTATGATCTCATTGAATGGCAGAACAGGCTCGAGGGGTTCAATGGCCTCCTCCAGTTCCCATGTTACTTTTGAATCTTGCAGCACAGAAGGAGGCCATTCGGCCCTTCGAAAGACCGGTTCAATGCGTCATACCGCTACCACCTGCCACTCACCCCCCCTACCCCCGCTCTTGCCCCATAGCCCTGTTCATCCTCTCCCTTCAAGCATATATCTAATTCCCTTTTGAAAGTCACTATTGAATCTGCTTCCACCATCCTTCCATAAGAACATAAGAAATAGGAGCAGGAATAGGCCATTCGGCCCCTCGAACCTGCTCTGCCATTCAATGAGATCATGGCTGATCTTCTACCTCAACTCCACTTCCCTGCACTGTCCCCATATCTCTTGATTCCCTTAATATCCAAATATCAATGTCAGTTTTGAATATATTCAATGACTGAACCTCCCTCTGGGGTAGAGAATTCCAAAGATTCACCAACCTCTGAGTGAAGAAATTTCTCTTCATCCCCATCCTAAATGGCCAACCCCTTATTCTGAGACTGTGACCTGTGGTTCTGGACTCCCCAGCCGGGGGAATCATCCTCCCTGCATCTACCCAGTCAAGCCCTGTAAGAATTGTTTATGTTTCAATGAGATCACCTCTCATTCTTCTAAACTCGAGAGAATATAGGCCTAGTCTATTCGACTTCCAGAAGATATAACTCGCTGCGTAAAACAAAATGTTGGCCTGGTCGAGGACGCTAATGTTAGTGCATCTGTCCTCACAGGAGATTTGTAGGATCTTGCGGAGGCATTGTTGGTGACATTAGCATCCTCGATCAGGCCAACATCCCCAGCATCGAAGCACTGACCACACTTCATCAGCTCCGCTGGGCGGGCCACACTGTCCGCATGCCAGACACGAAAATCCCAAAGCAAGCGCTCTATTCGAACTCCTTCACGGCAAACGAGCCAAAGGTGGGCAGAGGAAACGTTACAGGGACACCCTCAAAGCCTCCCTGAAAAAGTGCAACATCCCCACTGACACCTGGGAGTCCCTGGCCAAAGACCGCCCGAAGTGGAGGAAGTGCATCCGGGAGGGCGCTGAGCGTCTCGGGTCTCATCGTTGAGAGCATGCAGAAAACACGCGCAGGCAGCGGAAAGAGCGTGTGGCAAACCAGTCCCACCCACCCTTTCCCTCAACCACTATCTGTCCTACCTGTGACAGGGACTGTGTTTCTTGTATTAGACTGTTCAGCCACCTAAGGACTCATTTTAAGAGTGGAAGCAAGTCTTCCTCGATTCCGAGGGACTGCCTATAATGACGATGAAAACAAATTGTCTTTCATGTCCCCTCTGTTCAAGGTTGTCAGGCGCTTAGCAACGGCATGTTTTGCAGTTTGCTTTGAATGAGGCTGATGTGTTAACAGCATATGTTGGTTGGTGGGATATCCCACAGTGACACCTGGCCACTGGAGCGACTGGCTCCATAGTGGCAGCTGTTTGACTTTATCCCGGTGACTTTGCCTCTGGTGAGTCACCATCCGCGGCTGTTGTTTTCTTCCGTCGGCCGTGCTGTAATCCTGGCTCCACTGATCTTGCACCTTTTGTGTGGCACCTTATCGAATGCCTTTTGGAAATCTAAATACACCACATCCATCGGTACACCTCTATCCACCATGCTCGTTATATCCTCAAAGAATTCCAGTAAATTAGTTAAACATGATTTCCCCTTCATGAATCCATGTTGCGTCTGCTTGATTGCACTATTCCTATCTAGATGTCCCGCTATTTCTTCCTTAATGATAGCTTCAAGCATTTTCCCCACTTCAGATGTTAAACTAACCGGCCTATAGTCACCTGCCTTTTGTCTGCCCTCTTTTTTAAACAGAGGCGTTACATTAGCTGCTTTCCAATCCGCTGGTACCTCCCCAGAGTCCAGAGAATTTTGGTAGATTATAACGAATGCATCTGCTATAACTTCCGCCATCTCTTTTAATACCCTGGGATGCATTTCATCATGGACCAGAGGACTTGTCCACCTTGAGTCCCATTAGCCTGTCCAGCACTACCTCCCTAGTGATAGTGATTGTCTCAAGATCCTCCCTTCCCACATTCCCGTGTCCAGCAATTTTTGCCATGGTTTTTGTGTCTTCCACTGTGAAGACGAAGCAAAATAATTGTTTAAGGTCTCAGCCATTTCCAAATTTTCCATTATTAAATCCCCCTTCTCATCTTTGAAGGGACCAACATTTACTTTAGTCACTCTCTTCGATTTTATATATCGATAAAAGCTTTTACTATCTGTTTTTATGTTTTGCGCAAGTTTACTTTCGTAATCTATCTTTCCTTTCTTTATTGCTTTCTTAGTCATTCTTTGCTGTCGTTTAAAATTTTCCCAATCTTCTAGTTTCCCACTAACCTTTGCCACCTTATACGCATTGGTTTTTAATTTGATACTCTCCTTTATTTCCTTGGTTATCCACGGCTGGTTATCCCTTCTCTTACCGCCCTTCTTTGTCACTGGAATATATTTTTGTTGAGCACGATGAAAGAGCTCCTTAAATGTCCTCTACTGTTCCTCAATTGTGCCACCGTATCGTCTGTGTTCCCAGTCTACTTTAGCTAACTCTGCCCTCATCCCACTGTAGTCCCCTTTGTTTAAGCATAGTACGCTCGTTTGAGACACTACTTCCTCACCCTCAATCTGTATTACAAATTCAACCATACTGTGATCACTAAGGATCTTTTACTTGGAGATCGTTTATTATTCCTGTCTCATTACACAGGACCAGATCTAAGATAGCTTGCTCCCTTGTAGGTTCTGTAACATACTGTTCTAAGAAACAATCCCATATGCATTCGATGAATTCCTCCTCCAGGCTACCCCTTGCGATTTGATTTGACCAATCGATATGTAGGTTAAAATCCCCCATGATTACTGCCGTTCCTTTTTCACATGCTTCTATTATTCCCTTGATTATTATCTGCCCCACCGTGAAGTTATTATTTGGGGGACTATAAACTCAGCCCACCAGTGACTTTTTCCCCTAACTATCTCTAATCTCCACCCACAATGATTCAACATTTTGTTCATTAGAGCCAATATCATCTCTCACAACTGCCTTGATATCATCCTTTATTAACAGAGCTACCCCACCTCCTTTCCTTCCGAATTGTCAGATAACCTTGTATGTGTAATTCCCAGTCTTGGCCACCCTGCAACCACGTTTCTGTAATGGCCACCAAATCATACCCATTTGTAATGATTTGTGCCGTCAACTCATTTACTTTATTTCGAATGCTGCATGCGTTTAGGTAAAGTGTTTTAATACTAGTTTTTAAACCATGATTTTTAGTTTTGACCCCTCCTGCAGCCCCTTTATATTCATACATATTGGCTCTTCCTATCACCTTGTGGTTAGAAACATAGAAACATAGAAAATAGGTGCAGGAGTAGGCCATTCGGCCCTTCTAGCCTGCACCGCCATTCAATGAGTTCATGGCTGAACATGCAACTTCAGTACCCCATTACTGCTTTCTCACCATACCCCTTGATTCCCCTAGTAGTAAGGACTTCATCTAACTCCTTTTTGAATATATTTAGTGAATTGGCCTCAACAACTTTCTGTGGTAGAGAATTCCACAGGTTAACCACTCTCTGGGTGAAGAAATTCCTCCTCATCTCGGTCCTAAATGGCTTACCCCTTATCCTTAGACTGTGTCCCCTGGTTCTGGACTTCCCCAACATTGAGAACATTCTTCCTGCATCTAACCTGTCTAACCCCGTCAGAATTTTAAACGTTTCTATGAGGTCCCCTCTCATTCTTCTGAACTCCAGTGAATACAAGCCCAGTTGATCCTGTCTTTCTTGATAGGTCAGTCCCGCCATCCCGGGAATCAGTCTGGTGAACCTTCGCTGCACTCCCTCAATAGCAAGAATGTCCTTCCTCAGGTTAGGAGACCAAAACTGTACACAATACTCCAGGTGTGGCCTCACCAAGGCCCTGTACAATTGTAGCAACACCTCCCTGCCCCTGTACTCAAATCCCCTCGCTATGAAGGCCAACATGCCATTTGCTTTCCTAACCGCCTGCTGTACCTGCATGCCAACCTTCAATGACTGATGTACCATGACACCCAGGTCTCTTTGCACCTCCCCTTTTCCTAATCTGTCGCCATTCAGATAATAGTCTGTCTCTCTGTTTTTACCACCAAAGTGGATAACCTCACATTTATCCACATTATACTTCATCTGCCATGCATTTGCCCACTCACCTAACCTATCCAAGTCGCTCTGCAGCCTCATAGCATCCTCCTTGCAGCTGACACTGCCACCCAACTTAGTGTCATCCGCAAATTTGGAGATACTACATTTAATCCCCTCGATTAAATCATTAATGTACAGTGTAAACAGCTGGGGCCCCAGCACAGAACCTTGCGGTACCCCACTAGTCACTGCCTGCCATTCTGAAAAGTCCCCATTTACTCCTACTTTTTGCTTCCTGTCTGACAACTAGTTCTCAATCCATGTCAGCACACTACTCCCAATCCCATGTGCTTTAACTTTGCACATTAATCTCTTGTGTGGGACCTTGTCGAAAGCCTTCTGAAAGTCCAAATATACCACATCAACTGGTTCTCCCTTGTCCACTCTACTGGAAACATCCTCAAACAATTCCAGAAGATTTGTCAAACATGATTTCCCTTTCACAAATCCATGCTGACTTGGACCTATCATATTACCTCTTTCCAAATGCACTGCTATGACATCCTTAATAATTGATTCCATCATTTTACCCACTACCGATGTCAGGCTGACCGGTCTATAATTCCCTGTTTTCTCTCTCCCTCCTTTTTTAAAAAGTGGGGTTACATTGGCTACCCTCCACTCCATAGGAACTGATCCAGATTCAATGGAATGTTGGAAAATGACTGCCAATGCATCCACTATTTCCAAGGCCACCTCCTTAAGTACTCTGGAATGCAGTCCATCAGGCCCTGGGAATTTATCGGCCTTCAATCCCATCAATTTCCCCAACACAATTTCCCGACTAATAAGGATTTCCCTCAGTTCCTCCTCCTTACTAGACCCTCCGACCCCTTTTATATCCGGAAGGTTGTTTGTGTCCTCCACAGTGAATACCGAACCAAAGTACTTGTTCAATTGGTCCGCCATTTCTTTGTTCCCCGTTATGACTTCCCCTGATTCTGACTGCAGGGGACCTACGTTTGTCTTTACTAACCTTTTTCTCTTTACATATCTATAGAAACTTTTGCAATCCGTCTTAATGTTCCCTGCAAGCTTCTTCTCGTACTCCATTTTCCCTGCCCTAATCAAACCCTTTGTCCTCCTCTGCTGAGTTCTAAATTTCTCCCAGTCCCCGGGTTCGCTGCTATTTCTGGCCAATTTGTGTGCCACTTCCTTGGCTTTAATGCTATCCCTGATTTCCCTTGATAGCCACGGTTGAGCCACCTTCCCTTTTTTATTTTTACGCCAGACAGGAATGTACAATTGTTGTAGTTCATCCATGCAGTCTCTAAATGTCTGCCATTGCCCATCCACAGTCAACCCCTTCAGTATCATTCGCCAATCTATCCTAGCTAATTCACGCCTCATACCTTCAAAGTTACCCTTCTTTAAGTTTTGGACCATGGTCTCTGAATTAACTGTTTCATTCTCCATCCTAATGCAGAATTCCACCATATTATGGTCACTCTTCCCCAAGGGGCCTCGCACAACGAGATTGCTAATTAATCCTCTCTCATTACACAACACCCAGTCTAAGATGGCCTCCCCCCTAGTTGGTTCCTCGACATATTGGTCTAAAAAACCAACCCTTATGCACTCCAGGAAATCCTCCTCCACCGTATTGCTTCCAGTTTGGTTAACCCAATCTATGTGCATATTAAAGTCACCCATTATAACTGCTGCACCTTTATTGCACGCACCCCTAATTTCATGTTTGATGCCCTCCCCAACATCACTACTACTGTTTGGAGGTCTGTACACAACTCGCACTAACGTTTTTTGCCCTTTGGTATTCTGCAGCTTTACCCATATAGATTCCACATCATCCAAGCTAATGTCCTTCCGAACTATTGCCTTAATTTGCTCCTTAACCAGCAATGCTACCCCACCTCCTTTTCCTTTTATTCTATCTTTCCTGAATGTTGAATACCCCTGGATGTTGGGTTCCCAGCCCTGATCATCCTGGAGCCACGTCTCCGTAATCCCAATCACATCATATTTGTTAACATCTATTTGCACAGTTAATTCATCCACCTTATTGCGGATACTCATTGCATTAAGACACAAAGCCTTCAGGCTTGTTTACACTGACCCCAGTGCTACTCTGCTCTGTTTCCTCCTGCCTTTTGCATTCTTTCTTGGGGTCCTGTTCATCTGCGCTCTCACCCACTCTAACTAGATCAGAGCCCTCTCCTGGGTTCTGAATACTCCTCGCATTGAGGCACCAAGCTTTCAGGCTTGCCTTTTTATTACACTTTGACCCTTTAGAATTTTGCTGTACATTCGCTCTTTTTGATTTTTGCCTTGGGTTTCTCTGCCCTCCACTTTTACTCATCTCCTTTCTGTCTTTTGTTTCTGTCTCCATTTTGTTTACCTCTGTCACCCTGCATTGGTTCTCATCCCCCTGCCATATTAGTTTAACTCCTCCCCAACAGCACTAGCAAACACTCCCCCTAGGACATTGGTTCCGGTCCTGCCCAGGTGCACATCGTCCGATTTGTACTGGTCCCACCTCCTCCAGAACCGGTTCCAATGCCCCAGGAATTTGAATCCCTCCCTGCTGCACCACTGCTTAAGCCACGTATTCATCTGCAATATCCTGCGATTCCTACTCTGTCTAGCATGTGGCACTGGTAGCAATCCTGAGATTACTACTTTTGAGGTCCTCCTTTTTAATTTAGCTCCGAGCTCCTTAAATTTGTCTCGTAGGACCTCATCCCTTTTTTTACCTATATCGTTGGTACCAATGTGCTGTTCTCCCTCCCTTTTTAGAATGTCCTGCACCCGCTCCGAGGCAACATACCATCCTGGAGTCTCGGTTGCGGCCGCAGAAACGCCTATCTATTCCCCTAACAATTGAATCCCGTATCTCTATCGCTCTCCCACTCTTTTTCCTGCCCTCCTGTGCAACAGAGCCAGCCACGGTGCCATGAACTTGGCTGCTGCTGCCCTTCCCTGATGAGTCATCCCCCTCAACAGTACTCAAAGCAGTGTATCTGTTTTGTAGGGGAATGACCGCAGGGGACCCCTGCACTACCTTTCTTGCACTGCTCTTCCTGCTGGTCTTCCATTCCCTAGCTGGCTGTGGACCCTTCACCTGCGGTAAGACCAACTCGCTACACCTGCTACTCACGTCATTCTCAGCATCGTGGATGCTCCAGAGTGAATCCACCCTCAGCTCCAAATCCGCAACGCGGTCCATCAGGAGCTGGAGGTGGATACACTTCCCGCACACGTTGTCGTCAGGGACACTGGAAGTGTCCCTGAGTTCCCACATGGTACAGGAGGAGCATATCACGTGACCGAGCTCTCCTGCCATGATTTAACCCTTAGATAAACTTAATTTGGCGACAACAATGTTAACGGGTTACTTACTGATATAAAAAAGACAAAGAAAAGCTACTCACCAATCACCAACCAATCACTTACCCCTTTGGCTGTGACATCACCTTTTGATTTCTTTCTACTTCTTTTTTGCTTTTTCTCCCGGCTGGAGCTGCACAAGCTGGGCCTTTCTAGTCCTCTCCACGCACCTCGAGCTCCCGCCTCCGATCGGCCGCAGCCCCTTGCAGCCGCTGGGCCTTTATCGGCCTCTCCACGCACCTCGAGCTCCCACCTCCGATCTGCCTCTCGTGCGGAGCGTCTTAGTTGTGGTTCAGTTGTTTGCCTTGGTGCCTGTCCTTCTTTCGGTGTGATTGCTGGTATCTTGTTTGGGCTGTCTGTTTCGTTCAGTATGATTGCTGGTATCTCGCCTGGGCTGTCTGTTGAGACTGCCCTTTCCTCACGTTGTTCCCTCTGTCTGTCCACCAGGTGTGGTCTGAGTTCCACATTGTCGTCTGCCTCTGGTTCTGCAGTGTTGTTGGTGAATCTACTTTTTACTTGTTCGACATGCCTCCGGCAGGTTTGGCCATTGTCCATTTGTACAACCAGTAGCCTGTTTCCTTCCTTGCCTGTTACTGTCCCTGCAAGCCATTTGGGACCCCTGCCATAGTTTAGCACAAACACTTTGTCCCCTATCTCATTCCACCTCCCCCTCGAATTTCAGCCATGGTACTCAGTTAGCTTCCGGCGCTTTGCCTCAACAATTTCATGCATGATTGGGAGGATTAAGGAGAGCCTAATCTTTAAGGTCCGTTTCATCAATAGTTGCGCGGGGGGAACACCAGTCAATGAATGCGGACGAGATCTGTATGCCAGCAGCAGTCACGACAGGCGGCTCTGCAGCGTGGGATCTTGGATTTTTAGCATGCCTTGTTTAACGATTTTCACTGCTCGCTCTGCCTGGCCATTGGAGGCCGGCTTGAACGATGCCGACTTAACGTGATTTATGCCGTGGTCATTTATAAAATCTTGAAATTTTGCGCTGGTGAAGCACGGACCATTATCACTGACCAATATGTCAGGAATTCCGTGCATTGCAAACATGGTTCTCAGGCTCTCCACAGTGGTGGAGGTGGTGCTCGCTTTTAAAATGGTGCACTCGATCTGAAAATACATCGACCGACTACGAGGAACATTTTGCCCATGAATGGGCCCGCATAGGTTACATGCACCTGCGACCACGGTTTGGTGGGCCAGGGCCAGGGGCTTCGGGGGGCCTCCCTGGGGGCATTACTGAATTGGGCACAAATGGTGCACCGCCGGACGCAGAGCTGCAAGTCCGCGTCAATGCCAGGCCACCAGACGTGAGATCTGGCTATGGCCTTCATAAGTACGATCCCCGGGTGCTCGCGGTGGAGCTCCCGGACAAACACCTCTCTGCCTCGCAAAGGCATAACTACTCGGTTGCCCCACATCAGGCAATCTGCCTGTAGTGATAGTTCATGCATGCGCCTATGGAAAGGTTTGATCTCCTCGGGGCAGGCATCGCGAGCCTCTGCCCAGTCACCAGTTAAAACACATCTTTTGAATAACAATAACGTGGGGTCACTGGTCGTCCAGGCTCTGATTTGATGAGCCGTCATGGGCGAACCTGTGGATTCAAAGGCATTGATTGCCATGATCATCTCACAGTCCTGTTCGTCGGATCTTCCGTGGTCGCCAGGGGTAGCCTGCTAAGCGCGTCGGCACAGTTGTCTGTGCCTGTTCTGTGCCTTATTGTGTGGTCGTAAGACGCCAGCATGAGTGCCCACCGCTGAATGCGCGCCAAGGCGTTGGCGTTTATTGCCTTGCACTCGGATAGCAGGGACGTGAGGGGTTTGTGGTTGGTTTCTAATGCGAACTTGGCCCCGAAAAGGTATTGGTGCATCTTTTTGACACCGTACACGCACGCGAGCGCCTCCTTCTCTACCATTCCATACCCGCGCTCCGCCCGCGAAAGTGACCTGGAGGCATAAGCAATGGGCTGTAATTTACCCGCACTATTGACATGCTGTAAAACGCACCCGACCCCATACGCGATGCATCACATGTAAGAACTAGCTTTTTACCTGGGTCAAAAAAGGCTAAAACACTGTTGGAACATAGAAGGTTGCATGCCTTCTTGGGCGTCCCCCCAAAATCAATCGCACCCCTTTCTGAGTAGCACGTGGAGAGGCTCCAGCAGCATGCTCAAGTTCTGCATAAAGTTCCCAAAGTAATTGAGTAGCCCGTGGAAAGGCGCGCAGTTCCGAGACATTCCGGGGCCTGGGTGCCAGGCGAATCGCTTCAGTTTTGGATTCTGTTGGGCGGATTCCATCAGCGGCAATCCTTCTGCCCAAAAATTCAACCTCGGGCGCGAGAAACAGATTTCTTAACTCTTAGGCCTACCCGATCCAATCGACTTAGTACTTCCTCCAAATTGCGGAGATGGGAGCCGGTGTCCTTGCCCGTGATGAGGATGTCATCTTGAAACACAACCGTCCCCGGGATGGACTTGAGCAGACTCTCCATGTTGCGCTGGAATATAGCAGCTGCCGACCTAATGCCAAATGGGCATCGATTGTACGTAAAAAGGCCTTGATGTGTGTTGATGATGATGAGTAGCTTAGACTCTTCGGTCAGTTCTTGCGTCATATACACAGATGTGAGATTTAGTTTTAAGAAAAGTTTTCCTCCAGCCAATGAGGCAAATAGGTCCTCCGCTCTGGGCAGCGGGTATTGGTCCTGTAGGGAGACTCTGTTTATGGTAGACTTGTAATCCCCACAGATTCGTACGGATCCATCAGGCTTCATGACGGGGACGATGGGACTTGCCCAGTCGCTAATTCCACAGGTGAGATAATGCCTTCCCGCAGAAGCCGGTCCAGTTCGTGTTCAATCTTTTCCCTCATCACATAAGACACAGCTCTAGCCTTGTGATGGACTGGTCTGGCATCTTGTGTGATGTAGATGTTAACTTTAGCCCCTTCCCTTTGAAGGTGCCCACATCTGGCTGAAAGAGATGTTCAAAACGACTTAGAACTGTTGAGCAGGAGGTCCGTTCCTCTGACGACATGGCGTAAACATCATCCCATTTCCAATTTAGTTTTGCCAGCCAGCTTTTCCCCAACAGTGCTGGGAGATCTCCGGGGACAATCCACAGGGGAAGTCGGTTCACTGTTCCTTTGTGTGTGACTGAGAGCATGGCGCTGCCAAGGACTGGGACAATTTCTTTGGTATAGGTCCTTAGTTTGGTGTCGATCCTTGTGAGTTTTGGTCTGTTGCTTTTGTGTGACCACAACTGTTCAAATTGTTGGACACTCATGAGAGATTGAGGTGCTCCCCTGTCCAGTTTCATGTTGACGGGTATCCCGTTGAGTAGGATCCTCATCATTATTGGAGGCATCTTGTTGTAAGAACAGTGGACATTGATTGTGTTGACCCGCTGTACTTCGGCGTCCCGGGCACTGTCCCCACCGTCTTCTGGTCCGCTTTCTGACCCTTCCGATTCATATACCAGCTGAGCAGCTGTTTTTCTGCACATGCGAGCCAGATGCCCTGTATAGTTGCTGTTTCTGCAAACAACATGCTGAAATCGACATCCCCTTGTTGAGTGCCTTCCCCGACATCTCCAGCATAGACCGCTTCCATTGTTTCCGAAGGATGAGCTGCGTCTGGCTGATCTCTCTTGAGCTTCTCTCAGTCTGTAGTTGATTGCTCGCATTGTGGGTTGATGAGGTGTGAACTGCCATTCATGTGACCCTTGATGGCTTCTGGCATCACTGCCTGCTGTTGAAGTCCTGCTCTCCTGCCTTTGTCTGTGTGTGGGGGTAGCGGTTTGTTTCACATTGTGAACCCCTTGTTCTGATGTTTCGTTAGTTGTCGTACCCGCAGTGTAGATCAACCTCATCTCTTCTTCTTCTGCCAAGAATGTCTGTGTGACCAGTGCTGCTGCCTCTCGGGTCAAGTTCTTGGTCTCTATAAGCTTTCGGAATATGCCTGCGTGGCGTATTCCTTCAATAAAAAAGTCTCTCAGTACTTCTCTCCTTAGTTCATCGGAGAACTCACATAAACTAGCCAGCCTCCGAAGTTCCGCCACAAAGTCGGGTATGCTCTGACCCACACAGCATCTGTAGTTGTAGAACCTGTGTCTGGCCATGTGTAGGTTGCTCGCTGGCTTCAGGTGGTCTCTCACCAGTGTGCTCAACTCCTCAAACGACTTGCTTGTTGGTTTCTCGGGTACCAGCAGGTCCTTAATTAAGGCGTATGTTTTCGAGCCACGGCTGGTCAAGAGATAGGCTTTTCTCTTGTCTGCCTTATCGTTGCCCAACCAGTTTTTGGTTACAAAGCTTTGCTGGAGCCTTTCTATAAAGTCCTCCCAATTGTCTCCAGCATTGTATTTCTCATCTGAGCTGTTGGTAGCCATTCTGTGGATTCTGTGATCCCATCCTTATCGCCACTGTAAAGTCCTGACCCTGCAGTACAGATTTACATGAGGCACATGCTGAAGTTAAGTCAGTCTGGACCTGCACCTTTATTTCACAGCTCTTAAGTGCCACACTTGCCTGAGACCTGCCTTTATATACCTGTGTGGAACAGGTATGCAGTGTCTCCTGCAAATGCACCCCTGGTGGTAAAGTATGCTTGTGGTTACAGGTCATATCGAGTTACAGTCATGTATAGCATGGTAAGATACAGTTATATACAGTAGTGTGAGATACATGATACAGAGGAAGATCGGTCCATGGTGGATCAAAGCAATTTCGAGCCTCAGAGAGAGGAGGCAGATGCTGAAGTACAAGGGGTGCACATATTTTCAATGAAATGTCCACCTATAATGCGAAATGTAAAATTGAATGGCTTACCCGTAGCCATGGAACTGGACAATGGCGCTAGCCAATCCATCATGAGCAAAAAGATGTTTGAGAGACTGTGGTTCAACAAGGTACTCAGACCAGCCCTGAGCCCCATCCACATGAAACTGAGAATGTACACCAAAGAGCTCATCACTGTCCTGGGCAGCGCCATGGTCAAGGTCACCTATGAGGGCACGGTGCATGAACTGCCACTCTGGATTGTCCCGGGCGATGGCCCCACACTGCTTGGAAGGAGCTGGCTGGGCATAATCCGCTGGAACTGGGATGACATCCGAGCACTATCGCATGTCGATGAGACCTCATGTACCCAGGTTCTTCATAAATTTCCTTCCCTTTTTCAGCCAGGCATTGGAAACTTTTCTGGGGCGAAGGTGCGGATCCACTTGGTCCCAGAGGCATGACGCATTCACCACAAGGCACGAGCGGTACCTCACATCTTGAGGGAGAGAGTGGAAATTGGTCTGGACAGGCCACAACACGAGGGCATCATCTCCCCAGTGGAATTCAGCGAGTGGGCCAGCCTGATTGTTCCAGTACTCAAAAGTGATGGCACGGTCAGGATTTGCGGCGATTAAAAAGTAACTATCAATTGTTTCTCGCGACAGGACCAATACCCACTACCTAAGGCAGACGACCTATTTGCGACGCTGGCAGGAGGCAAGACGTTCATCAAGCTCGACCTGACTTTGGCCTACATGAAGCAGGAGCTGGAGAAGTCTTCGAAGGGCCTCACCTGCATCAAAACCGATATATAAAATGGAAAAGAGTGACTAAAGTAAATGTTGGTCCCTTAGAAGATGAGAAGGGGGATTTAATAATGGGAAATGTGGAAATGGCTGAGACCTTAAACAATTATTTTGCCTCGGTCTTCACAGTGGAAGAAACAAAAACCATGCCAAAAATTGCTGGTCACAGGAATGTGGGAAGGGAGGACCTTGAGACAATCACTATCACTCGGGGGGTAGTGCCGGACAGGCTAATGGATCTCAAGGTAGACAAGTCCCCTGGTCCTGATGAAATGCATCCCAGGGTATTAAAAGAGATGGCGGAAGTTATAGCAGATGCATTTGTTATAATCTACCACAATTCTCTGGACTCTGAGGAGGTACCAGCAGATTGGAAAGCAGCTAATGTAACCCTCTGTTTAAAAAAGGGGGGCAGACAAAAGGCAGGTAAATATAGGCCGGTTAGTTTAACATCTGAAGTGGGGAAAATGCTTGAAGCTATCATTAAGGAAGAAATAGCGGGACATCTAGATAGGAATAGTGCAATCAAGCAGACGCAACATGGATTCATGAAGGGGAAATCATGTTTAACTAATTCACTGGAATTCTTTGAAGATAAAACGAGCATGGTGGATAAAGGTGTACCGATGGATGTGCTGTATTTAGATTTCCAAAAGGCATTCGATAAGGTGCCACACAAAAGGTTACTGCAGAAGAAAAAGGTACACGGAGTCAGAGGAAATGTATTGGCATGGATCGAGAATTGGCTGGCTAACAGAAAGCAGAGAGTCGGGATAAATGGGTCCGTTTCGGGTTGGAAATCGGTGGTTAGTGGTGTGCCACAGGGATCGGTGCTGGGTCCACAACTGTTTACAATATACATAGATGACCTGGAAGAGGGGACAGAGTGTAGTGTAACAAAATTTGCAGATGACACAAAGATTAGTGGGAAAGCGGGTTGTATAGAGGACACAGAGTGGCTGCAAAGAGATTTAGATAGGTTAAGCGAATGAGCTAAGGTTTGGCAGATGGAATATAATGTCGGAAAATGTGAGGTCATCCACCTTGGAAAATAAACAGTAAAATGGAATATTATTTGAATGGGGAGAAATTACAACATGCTGCGGTGCAGAGGGACCTGGGGGTCCTTGTGCATGAATCCCAAAAAGTTAGTTTGCAGGTGCAGCAGGTAATCAGGAAGGTGAATGGAATGTTCGCCTTCATTGCGAGAGGGATGGAGTACAAAAGCAGGGAGGTCCTGCTGCAACTGTATAGGGTATTGGTGAGGCTGCACCTGGAGTACTGCGTATAGTTTTGGTCACCTTACTTAAAGAAGGATATACTAGCTTTGGAGGGGGTACAGAGACGATTCACTAGGCTAATTCCGGAGTTACCTCATGATGATAGATTGAGTAGATTGGGTCTTTACTCGTTGGCGTTCAGAAGGATGAGGGGTGATCTTATAGAAACATTTAAAATAATGAAAGGGATAGACAAGATGGAGGCAGAGAGGTTGTTTCCACTGGTCGTGGATACTAGAACTAGGGGGCACAGCCTCAAAATACAGGGGAGCCAATTTAAAACCGAGTTGAGAAGGAATTTGTTCTCCCAGAGGGTTGTGAATCTGTGGAATTCTCTGCCCAGGGAAGCAGTTGAGGCTAGCTCATTGAATGTATTCAAATCACAGACAGATAGATTTTTAACCAAAAAGGGAATTAAGGGTTATGGGGAGCGGGCGGGTAAGTGGAGCTGATCCACGGCCAGATCAGCCACGATCTTGTTGAATGGCGGAGCAGGCTCGAGCGGCTAGATGGCCTACTCCTGTTCCTAATTCTTCTGTTCTTATGTTTTTTGAACACGCACAAGGGACTGTTCATCTACAACAATGCCTTTTTGGAATTCGGTCGGCTGCAGCGATCTTCCAGAGAAACATGGAGAGCCTACTCAAGTCGGTACCACGCACGGTGATTTTTCAGGACGACATATTGGTCACGGGTCGGGACACCGTCGAGCACCTACAAAACCTAGAAGAGGTCCTCCAGTGACTGGATCGCGTAGGGCTGCGGCTGAAGAGGTCGAAATGCGTCTTCATGGCAACAGAAGTGGAGTTTTTGGGGAGAAAGTTCGCAGTGGACGGCATTCGGCCCACGACGCCAAGACAGAGGCTATCAGGAACGCGCCCAGGCCACAGAATGTCACGGAGGTGCGGTCGTTCCTGGGACTCCTCAACTATTTTGGTAACTTCTTACTGGGGTTAAGCACCCTCTTAGAGCCCCTACATGTGTTATTGCATAAAGGTGAGAACTGGGTATGGGGAAAAAAACAAGCAATTGCTTTTGTGAAAGCCAGAAACATTTTATGCTCCAACAAGCTGCTTGTATTGTAC
The DNA here is from genome assembly GCF_044704955.1 of Pristiophorus japonicus. NCBI lineage: Eukaryota > Metazoa > Chordata > Chondrichthyes > Pristiophoridae > Pristiophorus > Pristiophorus japonicus. The sequence continues at coordinate 528,529,553 of NC_091977.1, forward strand.
AACCCCATGTAAAAGACTTGCACTAGCATGTGATGCGTCGTCGTACGGAGTCGGGTGTGTCTTACAACAAGCTAACGTTGCGGTGAAGTTGCAACCTGTTGCTGATGCCTCCAGGAGCTTGTCTAAGGCCGAGAGGGCCTACAGCATGATTGAGAAAGAGGCATTAGCGTGTGTGTTCGGGGTAAAGAAAATGCATCAGTACCTGTTTGGCCTCAAATTTGAGCTGGAAACCGATCACAAGTCCCTCATATCCCTGTTCGCTGAAAACAAGGGGATAAATACTATTGCCTCAGCCCGCATATAAAGGTGGGCACGCGCGCTATCAACATATACCATCCGCCACAGGCCAGGCACCGAGAACTGTGCGGATGCTCTCAGTCGGCTACCATTGCCCACCACGGGGGTGGAAATGGCGCAGCCTGCAAACTTGTTGATGGTGGTGCAGCCCGCAGACTTGTTGATGGTCATGGAAGCATTTGAAAATAATAAATCACCTGTCATGGCCCGCCAGATTAGGACTTGGACCAGCCAAGATCCTTTGCTGTCCCTAGAAAAAACTGTGTACTGCATGGGAGCTGGGTCAGCATCCCCGTTGAAATGCAAGAGCTAATCAAGCCGTTCCAGAGGCGAAAGGACGAGCTGTCCATTCAGGCAGACTGCCTGTTGTGGGATAACCGCGTAGTACTACACAAAAAGGGCAGAGAGACGTTCATCTCGGATTTCCACAGTACAAACCCAGTATAGTAATGATGAAAGCGATAGCCAGATCCCACTTGTGGTGGCCCGGTATCGACTCTGACTTAGAGTCCTGTGTACGGTAATGCAGCGTGTGTGCTCAGTTGAGCAACTCGCCCAGAGAGGCACCTCTAAGTTTGTGGTCCTGGCCCTCCAGACCATGGTCGGGGATCCATGTCGACTATGCGGGCCCGTTTCTCGGTAAAATGTTTCTGGTGGTGGTGGATGCTTTTACAAAATGGATTGAATGTGAAATAATGTCGGGAAGCACCGCCATCGCCACCATTGAAAGCCTGAGGGCCATGTTTGCCACCCACGGACTGCCTGACATACTGGTTCGTGACAACGGGCCATGTTTCACCAGTGCCGAATTTAAAGAATTCATGACCCGCAATGGGATCAAACATGTCACCTCAGCCCCGTTTAAACCAGCCTCCAATGGGCAGTACAAACAATGTCTTAATCGAGTCACAGAAGGCTCACTCCAAACCCGTCCGTCCCGAGTGCTGCTTAGCTACCGCACGAGACCTCACTCACTCACAGGGGTGCCCCCGGCTGAGCTACTCATGAAAAGGGCACTTAAAACTAGACTCTCACTGGTTCACCCCAACCTGCATGATCAGGTAGAAAGCAGGCGGCAGCAACAAAATGTAAACAATGGTTGCGCCACTGTGTCACGGAAAATTGATCTGAATGACCCTGTGTATGTGCTAAACTATGGACATCGTCCCAAGTGGATCACGGGCACGGTGATAGCTAAAGAAGGGAGTCGTGTGTTTGTAATCAAACTAGACAATGGACAAATTTGCAGAAAGCACCTGGACCAAACGAGGCTGCGGTTCACAGACTGCCCTGAACAACCCACAGCAGACACCACCTTTTTCGAGCCCACAACACACACCCAAAGGATCAACGACACCACGTCAGACCAGGAAATCGATTCCATCACACCCAGCAGCCCTGCAGGGCAACAACACACCAGCCCAGCGAGGGCACAGCCAACACACCAGAACAGACATTTGTACCGAGGCGGTCCACCAGGGAAAGAAAGGTTCCCGACCGCCTCACCTTGTAAATAGTTTTCACTTTGACTTTGGGCGGGGGAGTGATGTTGTGTATTGAAAAGCATGCACTCCCATGTTCCGCCACCAGGGAGCTCATCCCCTGAAGTCCCAAGGGTTCCCAGCATCCCTTGGGAGCACTGTATATAAGCCGGCCCCTAAAGCCTGCTCCTCACTCTGAAGTGTCTTAATAAAAACTTAGGTCACTGTTCGTTTAACTTCCCTGTGTGCAGTCTCATCTGTGTTAGGAGCACAATAGTAACGAGTAGAGTGGATAAGGAAGAGCCAGTGGATGTGGTGTATCTGGATTTTCAAAAGGCTTTTGACAAGGTCCCACACAAGAGAATGGTGTGCAAAATTAAGGCACATGCTATTGGGGGTAATGTATTGACGTGAATAGAGAACTGGTTGACAGACAGGAAGCAAAGAGTGGGAATAAACAGGTCCTTTTCAGAATGGCTGTCAGTGACTAGTGGGGTGCCGCAGGGTTCAGTGTTGGGACCCCAGCTATTTACAATATACATTAATTGATTTAGATGAAGGAATTGAATGTAATATCTCCAAGTTTGCAGATGACACTAAGCTCGGTGGCAGTGCGAGCTGCAAGGAGGATGCTAAGAGGCTGCAGAGGGACTTGGACAGGTTAGGTAAATGGGCAAATGCATGGCAGATGCAGTATAATGTGGATAAGTATGAGGATATCCACTTTGGTGCCAAAAACAGGAAGGCAGATTATTATCTGAGTGGTGACAGATTAATAAAATGGGAGGTGCATCTAGACCTGGGTGTCATGGCACATCTGTCATTGAAGATAGGCATGCAGGGACAGCAGGCAGTAAAGAAAGCAAATGGCATGCTGGCCTTCATAGCGAGAGGATTTGAGTATAGGAGCAGAGAGGTCTTACTGCAGTTGTACAGGGCCTTGGTGAGACCACACCTTGAGTATTGTGTTCAGTTTAGGTCTCCTAATCTGAGGAAGGACATTCTTGCTTTTGAGGGAGTGCAGCAAAGGTTCACCAGACTGATTCCTGGGATGTCAGGACTGACATATGAGGAAAGACTGGATCGGCTAGGTTTATACTCACTGGAATTTAGAAGAATGAGAGGGGATCTCATAGAAACTTACAAAATTCTGACGGGACTGGACAGGTTAGATGCAGGAAGAATGTTCCCGATGTTGGGGAAGTTCAGAACCAAGGGTTATAGTCTAAAGATAAGGGGTAAGACATGTAGGACCGAGATGAGGAGAAACATTTTCACACAGATAGTTGTGAACCTGTGGAATTCTCTGCCACAGAAAGTTTTTGAATCCAGTTCGTTGGACATATTCAAAAGGTCTTACGCCTGAAGGAATCAGAGGGTATGGAGGGAAGGCAGGGGTGGTGTACATGAGGTTGTATGATCAGCCATGATTATATTTGTTATACATGTAAACTTGTATTTACTCTCTACAGTCACCAGAAGGCTCATCCCCTGGAGTCCAAGGGATCCCATAATCGCTTGGGAGCACAGATATTTAAGGAGGCTTCACAGGTTGGAGAGGCACTCTGGAAACCTGCAATAAAAGACTAAGGTCACACTTTACTTTGAGCTCACAGTGTTCAGTCTGACTCTTTCTCCATACATAACAACTGGAGAAGAGATACAGATAGCGAACGCAAAGATGCAGAGCATGGTGAGCATCCTGGAGAAATTCTCGGAGGGAGCAAATTGGGAAACTTTTGTGGAGCGACTCGACCAATATTTTGTGGCCAATGAGCTAGATGGAGAAGAGAATGCTGCCAAACGAAGGGTTATCCTTCTCACCGACTGTGGGGCACCAACATATGGCCTTATGAAGAATCTGCTCACTCCAGCGAAACCCACAGAGAAATCATACAGAGAGCATTTGAACCCAAAGGAAAGCATTCTGATGGTGAGGTAGCTGTTCTACACCTACAAAAGGTCTGAAGGTCAGGAAGTGGCAAGTTATGTCGGCGCGCTAAGATGCCTTGCAGGACATTGCGAATTTGAAGGACATTTGGAGCACATGCTCAGAGACTTTTTCGTACTTGGCATTGGCCACGAAACCATACTTCGCAAACTTTTGACTGTAGAGACCCCAACCTTGAGTAAGGCCATAGCGCTAGCCCAGGCATTCATTGCCACCAGTGACAATACGAAGCAAATCTCTCAGCACACAAGTGCTGCTACAAGTACTGTGAACAAAGTAATGTTGTTTTCGAATTGTAATGTACAGGGCAGGTCACACATACCTGCAGCTACACGTCCGCAGATGTCTCAGAGTCCACTATCAAGGGTGATGAATGCAAGGCCATTAACACCTTGTTGGCGCTGCGGGGCTGATCATCGTTTCCATTCATGCCGATTCAAAGGGTACGTTTGCAAGGGCTGTGGAACAATGTGACAGCTCCAACGAATATGCAGGCGAGCTGCAAACCTGCAAACCACCATGTTGCAGAGGAGGACAGATCCACGGAGGATCACGACGAACCAGAGCCTCAGACCGAGGAGGCAGAGGTACATGGTGTGCACATATTCACCACGAATTGTTCCCCGATAATACTGAATGTTGAATTAAATGGAGTCCCGGTGTCAATGGAGCTGGACACGGGCGCGAGCCAATCCATCATGGGCAAAAAGACTTTCAAAAGATGGTAGTGCAACAAGGCCTCAAGGCCAGCCTTAACTCCAGTTCGCACAAAACTACGAATTTACACAAAAGAACTGATTCCCATAATCGGCAGTGCTACCGTAAAGGTCTCCTACGATGGAGCAGTGCACAAGCTACCACTCTGGGTGGTACCGGGCGATGGTCCCACGCTGCTCCGCAGGAGCTGGTTGGGAAAGATACGCTGGAACTGGGACGACGTCCGAGTGCTATCGCCCGCTGACGACATCTTGTGTACCCAGGTCTTGAACAAATTTCCTTCACTGTTCGAACCAGGCATCGGAAAATTCCAAGGAGCAAAAGTGCAGATCCACCTAATTCCGGGGGCGCGGCCCATCCATCACAAGGCGAGAGCAGTACCGTACATGATGAGAGAAAAGGTAGAGATCGAGCTAGACCGGCTGCAAAGAGAGGACATCATTTCACCGATTGAGTTCAACAAGTGGGCCAGTCCTATTGTCCCAGTCCTCAAGGGAGACGGCACCGTCAGGATCTGTGGCGATTACAAAGTAACTTATCAATCATTTCTCCCTGATGAACCAATACCCACTACCAAAAGCCGACGACCTCTTTGCAACGCTGGCAGGAGGAAAGACATTCACGAAGCTGGATCTGACTTCAGCCTACATGACGCAGAAACTGGAGGAATCATCGAAGGCGCTCACCTGCATCAACACGCATAAAGGTCTTTTTGATTATAACAGATGCCTGTTTGGAATCCGATCAGCGGCGGCGATATTCCAGAGGAACATGGAAAGTCGCTTCCGCACACCATGGTCTTCCAGGACGACATTTTGGTCACAGGTCGGAACACAGTCGAGCATATGCAGCACCTGGAGGAGGTTCTTAGTCGACTCAAACTCGTGGGGCTCAGGTTAAAACGCTCGAAGTGCATTTTTCTGGCGTCTGAAGTGGAGTTCTTGGGAAGGAGGATTGCGGCGGACAGCATCAGGCCCACCAACACGAAGACAGAAGTAATCGAGAACGCACTGAGGCCACAGAACGTGATGGAGTTGCAGTCGTTTCTGGGACTCCTGAGCTACTTTGGTAAATTCTTACCGGGTCTCAGCACACTGTTAGAACCACTGCATGTCTTACTACGAAAAGGGGACGAATGGGTTTGGGGCAAAAGCCAAGAAAATGCCTTTGTAAAAGTTAGAAAATTGTTATGCTCAAACAAATTGCTTGTATTGTATGATCCATGTAAGCGTTTGGTACGAGCATGTGATGCGTCGTCATATGGCGTCGGGTGTGTATTGCAACAAGCTAATGATTTCGGGAAACTGCAACCAGTTGCTTATGCATCCAGGAGTCTGTCTAAGGCTGAGAGAGCCTACAGCATGATTGAGAAAGAAGCGCTTGCGTGTGTCTATGGGGCAAAGAAAATGAATCAATACCTGTTTGGGCTAAAATTCGAATTGGAAACTGACCATAAGCCACTCATATCCCTGTTTTCCAAAAGTATAGGGATAAATTCTAATGCATCGGTCCACATCCAGAAATGTGCGCTTACATTGTCCGCATATAACGACGCCATCCGCCACAGGCCAGGCACAGAAAACTGCGCCGATGCTCTCAGTAGGCTGCTAGTGTCCACCACGGGGGTAGAAATGGTGCAGCCCGAAGATTTAGCCATGGTTATGGAAGCATTTGAGAGTGAGCAATCACCCATCACTGCTCGGCAGATCAAAACCTGGAAAAGCCAGGGCCCCTTATTATCCCTAGTCAAAAGCAGTGTGCTTCACGGGAGATGGTCCAGTGTCCCAGTGGAAATGCAAGAACAGATAAAGCCGTTCCAGCGGCGCAAAGATGAAATGTCTATATAGGCAGACTGCCTTCTGTGGGGCAATCGAATAGTGGTCCCCAAAAAGGACAGAGACACCTTCATCAATGACCTCCACAGTACCTACCCAGGCATCGCAATGATGAAAGCGATAGCCAGATCCCACGTATGGTGGCCCGGTATCGATGCGGACTTAGAGTCCTGCGTTCACAGATGTAATACAGTTAAGCAATGTACCAAGAAGGCGCCGCTAAGTTTATAGTCTTGGCCTTCCAAACCGTGGTCGAGGGTACACGTCGATTATGCAGGGCTGTTACATAGAAACATAGAAAATAGGTGCAGGAGTAGGCCATTTGGCCCTTCGAGCCTGCACCGCCATTCAATGAGTTCATGGCTGAACATGCAACATCAGTATCCCATTCCTGCTTTCTCGCCATACCTCTTGATCCCCCTAGTAATAAAAACTACATCTAACTCCTTCTTGGGTAAAATGTTCTTTGTGGTTGTAGACGCTTACTCCAAGTGGATTGAATGTGAGATCATGTCGGCTAGCACATCCGCTGCCACTACTGAAAGCCTGCGGACCATGTTTGCCACTCACGGCCTGCTCGATGTCCTGGTGAGCGACAACGGGCCATATTTTACCAGTGCTGAGTTCAAAGAATTCATGACCCATAACTTGATCATACATGTCACATCTGCCCCATTTAAACCAGCGTCCAATGGTCAGGCAGAGAGAGCAGTGCAAACCATCATGCAAGGCTTGAAGAGGGTAACTGAAGGCTCACTGCAGACTCGCTTATCCTGAGTTCTGCTTAGCTACCGCACGAGACCACACTCACTCACTGGGATCCCACCTGCTGAACTGCCCATGAAAAAGCACTTAAGACAAGGCTCTTGTTAGTTCACCCTGATCTACATGAACAGGTAGAGAGCAGGCGGCTTCAACAAAGTACATACCATGATAGCGCAAATGTGTCATGCGAGATTGAAATCAATGATCTTGTATTTGTATTAAATTATGGACAAGGTCCCAAGTGGCTTCCCGGCACTGTTGTGGCCAAAGAGGGGAGCAGGCTGTTTTGGGTCAAACTTTCAAATGGACTCATTCACCGGAAACACTTGGACCAAATCAAACTCAGATTCACGGACTATCCTGAGCAACCCACCTTGGACCCTACCTTTTTTGATCCCCCAACATACACACCAGTGGCAACCGGCACCACGGTTGACTACGAAGCAGAACCCATCATCCACAGCAGCGCAGCATGACCCAACACCCCAGGCAGCCCAGCAAGGCCAGCTGCACAGCAGCCCAGCGAGGGCCCAACAAATTATTCAACAATACCAGCTTTCACACCGAGACGATCAACCAGGGCAAAAATGACTCACATTGTAAGTAGTTACACTATTGACTTTGGAGGGGGAGTGTAGTTATATATGTGGACTTGTATTTACTCTGTACAGCCACCAGAGGTCTCATCCCCTGGAGTCCCAAGGGATCCCATAATCCCTTGGGAGCACAGGTATTTAAGGAGGCCTCACAGGTTGGAGAGACACTCTGGAGATCTGCAATAAAAGACTATGGTCACACTTTACTTTGAGCTCACAGTGTTCAGTCTGACTCTTTCTCCAAACATAACAAGATTGAATGGTGATGCAGGCTCGAAGGCCCGACTGGCTTACTCCTGCACCTATTTTCTATGTTTCTATGTTTCAACATGTAGTTCGGGACCTGGAATATTAGGTCCTTCATTGAAACACATGTGAACTCATCCCTTTTTGGCATGGAAGCAAGTCATCCTCGTTTCGAGGGACTGCCTATGGGATGATGAAGTGTAAGATTAAAATATCCCCATCATGTGTACTGTGGAGCTCCTATGAGACCCTGGAGCACATCATTGAGCACTGGCCACAGAGGAAATTTTCAGGCAGCCTGCAAGATTTCCACACTGTTATACCGGAAGCTTTGGCCTGGATATCCAACATGGATATTGATGTTTGATTTGCTTTGCCACTCACATACAAAAGAAGAAGATTCTATGGGGCCAAAATTGCCCCTTTCATGGAGGCCTGTTAACACCGGAAATCAGTGGCCGTGCTGCGGAGTGCAATGACCGATGATTTTTCATGTAATGGCCGGCAGGTTTTAATTCTGCTCCTGTGGTATCCCGGCGGTGACACGCTCTTCTCCCCCAATCCTTCCACCACCACTCCACTGCTGCCGATCCATCCTAAGTGCATCATCAGAGCACGCACCATGCGTCTATGTTCTCTCCACCGCACACCCCACCCCCCCCCCGATAGCGAAATTACTCTGGAAAAATCTTGCCCCCGCTGCGTGGTGCCAAAAGTTACTTTTTTCTGCCGTGCAGTGAGGCTGTCGGCCTTGCAACATGGCGGTGTGGCTCCCATTAAAGGGGAGAGTGCACTGCTGCTGCCGCCATGTTTTTTTTTTGTCGGCCGACTGCCATGTCGCGTCGACGGTTGTGCCCCGCCAACAGGCAGCCTGACACCTTCCCCTCTTGGGTGCCAGGCCACTGGCCCGACTGAAACCCTCCCCAGTGGCCCAGTGGAGCGAACTTAGAGAATCGCGCAGGCTCTCCCCTTTACATGAAGGGGAGAGCTGTAGTGACGCGGTGCTGTGAGGAGGCCATCTAACCCTTTCTCATTTCAATCTGACTTGCATTTATATACCGTAGTTTACACGTGAGCTGCCTGAAACGGTTCAGGCAATTAATTCCTTATTTACTTATTCTGGGTGTTCTACATTTGTCCCAGGAGCAGAACTTGAAGCCCTCTGTCTCAGAGGAGAGAGTGTCCCCTCCGCGCCACAGTTGAGCCTTATTCGATCCTGCAAATCCCCTGGGAGGACAGACGCACCAACTTCAGCATCCTCGGCCAGGCCAACATCCCCAGCATCGAAGCACTGACCACACTCGACCAGCTCCACTGGGCAGGCCGCATTGTTTGCATGAGAGACACGAGACCCGCAAAGCAGGCGCTCTACTCAGAACTCCTTCACGGCAAACGAGCCAAAGGTGGGCAGAGGAAACGTTACAGGGACACCCTCAAAGCCTCCCTGATAAAGTGCAACATCCCCACTGACGCCTGGGAGTCCCTGGCCAAAGACCACCCTAAGTGAAGGAAGTGCATCCGGGAGGCCTCGAGTCTCGTCGCCGAGAGCATGCAGAAACCAAGCGCAGGCAGCAGAAGGAGCGTGCGGCAAACCAGTCCCACCCACCCCTTCCCTCAACGACTGTCTGTCCCACCTGTGACAGGGACTGTGGTTCTCGCATTGGACTGTTCAACCACCTAAGGACTCATTTTTAGAGTGGAAGCAAGTCTTCCTCGATTCCGAGGGACTGCCTATGATGATTAAGTGCGTAGACACGCTCACAAAATGCTTATGATTTGCAGTCTATGATGAAAGAACATCAAAGTTGGCTCATTAGCATCTTAACAGCCTACTGTCTCAGGGTTCGCTTTCTTTTGCTTGCTTTACAACAAGACATTTAAAGTAATTTCTTTTTCCAAATCCTTTCTGTGTAAAAGTGCCCAAACCGTGACAATGTGCATTCATTTGAGTTTCACCGACGCTTAATTTCTCATTCCTTCCACTCGCGAAACCTGCATCTGCAGCTCTAAATAATTAAGCAAATCGCCCTGCAGACTGGCTTTCTGCCAGCTCATTACTATTCTGGTGAGAATTGGAGCAGTCGTTAACCATTTAGAACTGTCTCAAGTAAAATTCAACCCCAATGGGGTCTGCCAAATGCATCACAATTGTGAACTAAACCGTCGACAGAAGCCAATTAAAAGTGTAAATAAAACTTCATCAGAACAACAACATCGATTTGCATTTACGCAGCACCTTCAACGGAGAAACATGTTCCTGAAGCCTTTCACAGAGGCGTAATCAGGCAAAAATGGAGTCCGGGCAAAAGGAAAAGATATTTCTGAGGGGTGAACAAAGGCTGTGTCAAAGAAGTGGATTATCTCAGGAAGGTCTTAAAAACAGGACGGTGCGGTCTCAGAGTACATTGTCATACCGCCATTGAAATGTTCATCATCACAGGCAGTCCCTTGGAATCGAGGAAGACTTGCTTCCGCTCTAAAAATGAGTTCTTAGATGTCTGAACAGTCCAATACGAGAACCACAGTCCCCGTCACAGGTGGGACAGATAGTGGTTGAGGGAAGGGGTGGGTGGGACTGGTTTGCCGCACACTCTTTCTGCTGCCTGTGCTTGATTTCTGCACGCTCAAGGCGATGAAACTCGAGGTGCTCAGCGCCCTCCCGGATGCACTGCCTCCCCTTAGGACGGTCTTTGGCCAGGGACTCCCAGCTGTCGGTGGGGTTGTTGCATTTTTTCAGGGAGGCTTTGAGGGTGCCCCTGTAATGTTTCCTCTGCCCACCTTTGGTTCATTTGCCGTGAAGGAGTAGAGGGCTTGGTTTGGGAGTCTTGTGTCAGGCATGTGAACAATGTGGCCTGCCCAGCGCAGCTGATCGAGTATGGTCAGTGCTTCGATGCTGAGGATGTTGGCCTGGTCGAGGACGCTAACGTTGGTGCATCTGTCCTCCCAGGAGATTTGCAAGATCTTGCGCAGACATTGTTGTTGGTATTTCTCCAGCGACTTGAGGTGTCTACTGTATATAGTCCATGTCTCTGAGCCACACAGGAGGGCGGGTATTACTACAGCCCTGTAGACGATGAGCTTGGTGGAAGATGTTACCGCCAGATTGGCATGCGGTCTGTCAGGTTCCGTCAGAGTACTGACTATGTTGTACGTTTCAGCTGCCCATTGAAATCAACGTGCTGGTGCAGAGTTGGGCTAATTGCCCATCCACTAATTATGCACTAATTATGTTAAACGTTTTACGGCTGGTGCAAACAGGCAAAGGAGCCTGTTAACACAGCATGCGGGGAGGGCTGGGGTGAGAGATTTGCATTTTCAGGGCCACAAAATAGAATCGAATAACAACAAAATCTTGTATTTATATAGTGCCTTTAACGCAGTGAAACGTCCCAAGACACTTCACAGAAATACTGTAACAAATTTGACACCGAGCCGCATAAGGAGAAATTAGCACAGGTGACCAAAAGCTTGGTCAAATGTTGTAAGGATCATCTGGAAGGAGGAGAGAGAGGTAGAGAAGCAGAGAGGTTTAGGGAGGGAGTTCCAGACCTTAGGGCCAAAGCAGCTGAAGGCACAGCCACCGGTGGTTAAGCGATTGTAGTCAGGAATGCTCAAGAGGACAGAATTAGAGGAGCACAGACACCTCGAGGGGGTTTGTGGGGTTGGAGGAGATTACAGAGATAGGGAGGGGCGAGGCCATGGAGGGATTTGAAAAGTGATGAAAATTTTTGAAATCAAGGCGTTGCTTAACCTCAGGTCAGTGAGCACAGGGGTGATGAGTGAATGGGATTTGGTGCGAGTTAGGACACGGGCTACCGAGTGTTGGATCACCTCTAGTTTAAAAGAACCTACCAGGCAGCAATAAAGGCTCAATTTGAGGGATGAGGTCTATTAATGTTTTTTTTAATCTTGCAGAATCTTCCAGTAAATAACTGTACTTACTCCCTTTGCTTTTTAAAGCCAAGTACTGCACTTGTCAAATAAAAATTCACGCCGTTTAATTTAAAAGTTGATTGATGTCGGGTGTCGGAGATTTATGTTTCCTTATTGGCTAATGAAACGAGCACCACACGAAGAAGAGCAGGGGAGTTGTCCCCATTGTCCTGGTCAATATTTATCCCTCAATCAACATAACAAAAACATATTAGCTGGTCATTTATCACATTGCTGTTTGTGGGAGCTTGCTGTGCACAGGTTGGCTGCTGCGTTCATACAGTACAACAGTGACTACACTCCTAAAGTGCTTGCGCCTACCGTGCGCCCCTGGGATCTGTGAGCCACTACACTGTGAACAACTCTGCAGCCTTTAGAAGCAAGTTTTCCTTTGGGGCCTCGCACCAGGTAAATGTGGATTCCGTGTGGAGGTGAGCGATGCAGACCTGAGCAATGCCACCGACCCCAATTTCAGGGCCCACGTGTTGCATCCAACCCGGAGCATTTCACTATTCAGAATATCCAGTATCGTCATCAATCACTCACAAATCCTCTTCCTTTTATTTTCAATGTCCGCTGTGACTCAGTGGGTAGCACTTTCTCGCCTCTGAGTCAGAAGGTTGTGGGTTCAAGTCCCGCTCCAGGGGGAGTTCTCCCCAGTGTCCTGGCCAATATTTATCCCTCAATCGACATCACTAAAAGCAGATTATCTGGTCATTATCACATTGCTGTTTGTGGGAGCTTGCTGTGCGCAAATTGGCTGCATTCCTACATTGCAACAGTGACTACTCTCCAAAAGTGCTTAATTAGCTGTCAAGTAATGAGATGATTCCACCCGCCATATCTCAGATCATCTACATAATTAGTCGGTCTCTCTGAAAACAATCTCTTTTCTACTCATTACCTGCCAATATCATTCGCAAATATCTTGACCAGCAAGAGACTTGAATAAATCCCCTTAGAATAACACTAGATTAACTTTTCCAAAGAAGAACATTTTCCATTCATTATAACAATCTACCTGCCTTTGCTGAGCCAACTGTCTATCTACTTTGAAAATTTGTCATCTATTCCCTGAGTCTTAACCTTCTCTATTCATCTCACGCAAGGAACAATGTCGACTACATTTTGAAGAATCCAAGTAAATTACACCCTCCGAGACATCCTTGTTCACGAGCTTAATTAGCTCCTCAAAGAATGTTTAAGATAGACACGATCCAGTATTTTTAAAGCTAGGCTAATTGTTTCCAATGCTTTTCTCATATTAATTTATGGCTGCGTCTATTTGTACTAACTGAAAGGCAGCAGTTTCTCTGATTGGCTCGCCGTTTTCACATGACCTATTGCTGATTGGTTCCCTTGGAGGATAAGCCACACCCTGAAGTTCCTCTGGAATGTGTAACTGGAGCTACCCAGACCAAGTCCTGAGTAACTTTCTAATTTGTAATTCGATCCATTTTGACTTCAGAAATCACAGAGGATAGATCTCCCCAAAAGCCACCAAGTTCCAGCCGATGTCCCTTACCCAAGCATAAGTGCATCACTCCACCAGCTGAAGACCCTTACCCCAACATGTGCTGCCTCCTACAGCCAAAGTCCATTACCGCGTGGATTTTGTGCTGAGGTGAGCGACGTACTCCTGAGGTATGCCACCGACCGCAATTTCAGGGCTCATGCGTTGCATCCAATCCAGAGCATTTCACTATCCAGAATATCCAGTATCATGATCAATCACTCACAAATCCACTTCCTTTTCTTTTCAATGTCCACTGTGACGCAGTGGGTAGCACTCTCGCCTCTGAGTCAGAAGGTTGTGGGTTCAAGTCCCGCTCCAGGGACTTGAGCACAAAACTCCAGGCTGACACTTCGCTGCAGTGCTGAGGGAGAGTGTCATTGGCTATCTGATAAGATGTTAAACCGAGGCCCCGTGTGCTCTCTCGGGTGGCTGTAAAAGATCCCATGGCGCTATATCGAAGAAGAGCAGGGGGAGTTATCCCCGGTGTCTTGGCCAATATTTATCCCTCAATCAACATCACTAAAAACAGATTATCTGGTAATTATCATATTGCTGTTTGTGGGAGCTTGTTGTGCACAAGTTGGCTGCATTCCTACATCATCATCATCATAGGAAGTCCCTCGGAGTCGAGGATGACTTGCTTCCACACTAAAAATGAGTTCTTAGGTGACTGATGAACTCATCTTAAATGGTGGAAGATACCTGTGCATGAATTCTTTTAATGTGGAGTGGCCGTTGCACACCAGCCACCACACAGACTTGACAGAGCTAGGTTTTGCTCCAATCGCAAGGGGATCCAAGACGACTGGAGACCAGGCTCCGCCGCATGTGCCAATACAGACACACAAACTCAAACATACTCCTACTGGCCTCCTTCCTCCTTCCCACAGGACCTCTCTCTACGTACAAAATGTGAGCCTCACCACCTCACAGCCTCGCTATTGGCCCATGCTGCACGTTCCCTTGGTCTTGTCCACCTCTGGGCTCCGACCTCTCCACTCCTCCATGCCTGTTCCTTCCTCTCCTCTCTGCTTCCGACCTCCGCTCCTCTGTGCCTCGGCCAGCCTCTCCGCTTCCGATCTCCATACCTCGCAGGTCCTGACCTTGAATTGTTGCATTCCTACATTACAACAGTGACCACTCCAAAAATACTTAATTAGCTGTCAAGTAATGAGATGATTCCACCCGCCATATCTCAGATCATCTACATAATTAGTCGGTCTCTCTGAAAATAATCTCTTTTCTACTCATTACCTGTCACTATCATTTGCAAATATCTTGACCAGCAAGGGACTTGAATAAATCCCCTTAGAATATCACTAGATTACCTTTTCCAAAGAAAAACATTTTCCATTCATTATAACAATCTACCTGCCTTTGCTGAGCCAACTGTCTATCTACTTTGAAAATTTGTCATCTATTCCCTGAGTCTTAACCTTCTCTATTCATTCAAGCAAGGAACAATGTCGACTACATTTTGAAGAATCCAAGTAAATTACACACTCTGAGTCATCCTTGTTCACGAGCTTAATTAGCTCTTCAAAGAATTTTTAAGATAGACATGATCCAGTATTTTTAAAGCCAGGGTAATTGTTTCTAGTACTCTTCTCATATTAATTTATGGCTGCGTCTATTTGTACTAACTGAAAGGCAGCCGTCTCTCTGATTGGCTCGCCGTTTTCACATGACCTATTGTTGATTGGTCCCCTTGGAGGGTAAGCCACACCCTGAAGTTCATCTGGAATGTGTATGTGGAACCGCCCAGCCCAAGTTCTGAGTGACTTTCCAATTTGTAATTTGATCCATTTTGACTTCAGAAGCCACAGAGGATAGATCTCCCCAAAAGCCACCAAGTTCTAGCCGAAGACCCTTAAGCACAAGACCTTATCGCACTCCCCTCTCCCCCCATAGATGGGGCATTGTGTGCGGATTGTTAACAGGTTTATTGGGTATGAAGTGAATAGTGACAGTGTGGTGACTTCTGGATTTCATCCACCCGAACAATGTCCCTTGTAACACACGCACCGAGCTTGCATGCACCAGGGGCTTGGAAGAACGTGATCCGTCTTCTTTAAGTTCCCTCTCTCTTCTCCGACAGCTCCCTCCCCTATCAGTGTCTCTCTCCTCCCCGACCCCCAAGATCTCTCTCTCTCTCTCTCCCCCCAAGATCGCTCTGTTTCCAGATTCTTTCTTTCTCTCCCCCAAGCTCTCTCACTCCCCCCCGCCATCCACAAGTTCTCTCCCTGCTTCTCGGTCTCCCCACTTCCCAGCTCTCCCCAGTGCTGCGGGAGGCTCGGGGTCCACGGCCTGCTCGGGGCTTGGCACTGTGGGAGGCTCAGGAATTGCATAAGCAGAAGGGAGACTTAGTATAAATAGTTACTCCGTTAATTTATAACGTCCTATAGAATGTCTCAAAAATGTTCCTTCTTAAAAGTAGGCAAACAGGCCAAAAATTAACCAAATTTGTGTCTTGCTCCTTTTTGAATATTGGGGCTAGGTTTCCTATTTGTCTGTCCGCAGGTATTACTTCCATATTCATGGCAGATGAAGTATAATGTGGATAAATGTGAGGTTATCCACTTTGGTGGTAAAAACAGAGAGACAGACTATTATCTGAATGGTGACAGATTAGGAAAAGGGAAGGTGCAACGAGACCTGGGTGTCATGGTACATCAGTCATTGAAGGTTGGCATGCAGGTACAGCAGGCGGTTAAGAAAGCAAATGGCATGTTGGCCTTCATAGCGAGGGGATTTGAATACAGGGGCAGGGAGGTGTTGCTACAGTTGTACAGGGCCTTGGTGAGGCCACACCTGGAGTATTGTGTACAGTTTTGGTCTCCTAACTTGAGGAAGGACATTCTTGCTATTGAGGGAGTGCAGCGAAGGTTCACCAGACTGATTCCCGGGATGGCGGGACTGACCTATCAAGAAAGATTGGATCAATTGGGCTTGTATTCACTGGAGTTCAGAAGAATGAGAGGGGACCTCATAGAAACGTTTAAAATTCTGACGGGTTTAGACAGGTTAGATGCAGAAAGAATGTTCCCAATGTTGGGGAAGTCCAGAACCAGGGGTCACAGTCTGAGGATAAGGGGTAAGCCATTTAGGACCGAGATGAGGAGAAACTTCTTCACCCAGAGAGTGGTGAACCTGTGGAATTCTCTACCACAGAAAGTAGTTGAGGCCAATTCACTAAATATATTCAAAAGGGAGTTAGATGAAGTCCTTACTACTCGGGGGATCAAGGGTTATGGCGAGAAAGCAGGAAGGGGGTACTGAAGTTTCATGTTCAGCCATGAACTCATTGAATGGCGGTGCAGGCTAGAAGGGCTGAATGGCCTGCTCCTGCACCTATTTTCTATGTTTCTATGTTTCTATTTAAGGAACTTTGAAAACTATGAACCAGGCATCACTTCTTTAATTCTTTGAGGATTCCTACTGGCACAGGAGTCTTGTGAATATTCAATCATAGAAATATACAACACAGAAGGAGGCCATTCGGCCCATCGTGCCTGTGCTGACTGTTTGAAAAAGCTATCCGATTAGTCCAACTCCCCCTGCTCATTCCCCATAGCCCTGCAATTTTTCCTTTTCAAATATATATCCAACTCGCTACTGAATCTGCTTGTACTACCGATTCTCGATCCACATTCTCGATCATAGCAACTTGCTGCATAAAAAATCTTCTCCTAATCTCCCCTCTGGTTCATTTGCCAATTACTTTAAATCTGTGCCCTCCAGTTACCGACTGTCCCACCAGTGGAATCAGTTTCTCCATATTTCCTCTATTAGAAACCCTTCAAAATTGTGAAATATGTCTATTCAGTCTGCACTTAAAGATCAGGAAGGCCAATGGTATCTTGGCCTTTATTGCAAAGGGGCTGGAGTATAAAAGCAGGGAAGTCTTGCTACAGCAATATAAGGTATTGGTGAGGCCACACCTGGAATACTGCGTGCAGTTTTGGTTTCCATATTTACAAAAGGATATACTTGCTTTGGAGGCAGTTCAGAGAAGGTTCACTAGGTTGATTCCGGAGATGAGGGGGTTGACTTATGAGGAAAGGTTGAGTAGGTTGGGTCTCTACTCATTAGAAATCAGAAGAATGAGAGGTGATCTTATCGAAACGTATAAGATTATGAGGGGGCTTGACAAGGTGGATGCAGAGAGGATAGTTCCACTGATGGGGGAGACTAGAACTAGAGGGCATAATCTTAGAATAAGGGACCGCCCAATTAATACAGAGATGAGGAGAAATTTCTTCTCTCAGAGGGTTGTAAATCTGTGGAATTCGCTGGCTCAGAGAGCTGTGGAAGCTGGGACATTGAATAAATTTAAGACAGAAATAGATAGTTTCTTAAACGATAAGGGGATAAGGGGTTATGGGGAGCAGAAGTGGACCCGAGTCCATGATCAGATCAGCCAGTCGTAGGCAGTCCCTCGGAATCGAGGAAGACTTGCTTCCACTCCCAAAGTGAGTTCTTTGATGGCTGAACAGTCCGATATGAGAGCCATAGACCCTGTTACAGGTGGGACAGACATTCATCGAGGGAAGGGGTCGGTAGGGCTGGTTTGCTGCGTGCTCCTTCCGCTGCCTGCGCTTAGCCTCTTCATGCTCTTCGCGTTGGTTCTCGAAGAGATTGACACCCACCTGGATGTACTTTCTCCACCTCGGGCGGTCTTCGGCCAGGGTCTCCCAGGTGTCAGTGTGATGTCGCACTTTACCAGGGAGGCTTTGAGGGTGTCCTTATAATGTTTCCGCTGTCCTACTTTGGCTCATTTACCATGAAGGAGCTCCGCATAAAACACTTGCTTAGGGAGTCTCGTATCTGGCATGTGAACTATGTGGCGAAGCTGATCGAGTGTGGTCAGTGCTTCAATACTGGGGATGTTAGCCTGGTCGAGGACACTGATGTTGGTGCACCTGTCCTCCCAGAGGATTTGCAGAATCTTGTAGAGACATCGTTGGTGATATACCTGCAGCGACTTGAGGTGCTTTCTATACATCATCCATGCCTCAGATCAATACAGGAGGACGGATATTACTACAGCCCTGTAGACCATGATCTTGGTGGTAGATTTGAGGGCCTGGTCTTCAAACATTCTTTTCTTCAGACGGCCGAAGGCTGCACTGACGCACTGGAGGTGATGCTGAATCTCCGCATCAATGTCTGCCTTTGTTGATAAGAGGCTCCCGAGGTATGGGAAATGGTCCACGTTGTCCAGGGCCACGCCGTGGATTCTGATGATTGGAGGGCAGTGCTGTGCAGCGGTGACAGACTGGTGGAGGACCTTTGTCTTATGGATGTTAAGCGTAAGGCCCATGCTTTCATATGCCTCAGTGAATAAATTGACTATATCCTGGAGTTCAGCCTCTGAATGTGCGCAGATACAGGCATCGTCCGCATACTGCAGCTCAACGACAGAGGTTGGAGTGATCTTGGACCTGGACGTGGCATAGGTTAAACAGCTTCCCACTGGTTCTGTAGTTTAGTTCCACTCCAGGGGGGAGCTTGTTGATTGTGAGGTGGAGCATGGCGGGGAGGAAGATTGAAAAGAGGGTTGGAGCGATGACACAGCCCTGATGGACCCCGGTCCGGATGTGAATTGAAACATAGAAACATAGAAACATAGAAACATAGAAAATAGGTGCAGGAATAGGCCATTCGGCCCTTCGAGCCTGCACCACCATTCAATAAGATCATGGCTGATCATTCACCTCAGTACCCCTTTCCTGCTTTCTCTCCATACCCCTTGATTCCTTTAGACATAAGGGCCATATCTAACTCTCTTTTGAATATATCCAATGAACTGGCATCAACAACTCTCTGCGATAGGGAATTCCACAGGTCAACAACTCTCTGACTGAGTGAAGAAGTTTCTCCTCATCTTAGTCCTAAATGGCTTACACCTTATCCTTAGACTATGTCCCCTGGTTCTGGACTTCCCCAACATCGGGAACATTCTTCCTGCATCTAACCTGTCCAGTCCCGTCAGAATTTTATATGTTTCTATGAGATTCCCTTTCATTCTTCTAAATTCCATTGAATATAAGCCTAGTCTATCCAATCTTTCTTCGTATGCCAGTCCTGCCATCCCGGGAATCAGTCTGGTGAACCTTTGCTGCACTCCCTCAATAGCAAGAATGTCCTTCCACAGATTAGGAGATGTAAACTGAACACAATATTCCAGGTGAGGTCTCACTAAGGCACTGTACAACAGCAGTAAGACCTCCCTGCTCCTATACACAAATCCCCTAGTTATGAAGGGCAACATACCATTTTCCTTCTTCATCGCCTGCTGTACATGCATGCCAACTTTCAATGACTGATGTACCATGACACCCAGGTCTCGTTGCACCTCCCCTTTTCGTAATCTGCCACCATTCAGATAATATTCTGCCTTCGTATTTTTGCCATCAAAGTGGATAACCTCACATTTATCCACATTATACTGCATCTGCCACGCGTTTGCCCACTCACCTAACCTGTCCAAGTCACCCTGCAGCCGTTTAGCGTCCTCCTCACAGCTCACACCACCACCCAGCTTAATGTCATCTGCAAACTTGGAGATAGTACACTCAATTCCCTCATCCAAATTATTAATGTATATTGTAAATAGCTGGGGTCCCAGCACTGAGCTCTGCGGCACTCCACTGTCACTGCCTGCCATTCTGAAAAGGACCCGTTTATCCCGACTCTCTGCTTCCTGTCTACCAACCAGTTCTCTATCCACATCAGTACATTACCCCCAATACCATGTGCTTTAATTTTGCACACCAATCTCTTGCGTGGGACCTTGTCAAAAGCCTTTTGAAAGACCAAATACACCACATCCACTGGTTCTCCCTTGTCCACTCTACTAGTTATTTCCTCAAAAATTTCTGGAAGATTTGTCAAGCATGATTTCCCTTTCATAAATCCATGCTGACATGGACCGATCCTGTCACTGCTTTCCAAATGCACTGCTATTTCATCTTTAATAATTGATTCCAACATTTTCCCCACTACTGATGCCAGGCTAACCGGTCTATAATTACTCGTTTTCTCTCTCCCTCCTTTCTCAAAAAGTGGTGTTACATTAGCTATCCTCCAGTCCATAGGAACCGAGTCGATAGACTGTTGGAAAATGATCACCAATGCATCCACTATTTCTAGGGCCACTTCCTTAAGTACTCTGGGATGCAGATTATCAGGCCCCGGGGATTTAGCGGCCTTCAATCCCATCAATTTCCTGAACACAATTTCCCGCCTAATAAGGATTTCCTTCAGTTCCTCCTTCTCACTAGACCCACTGTCCCCAAGTATTTCCGGAAGGTTATTTGTGTCTTCCTTCATGAAGACAGAACAAAAGTATTTGTTTAACTGGCCTGCCATTTCTCCATCCACCACCTGTTCTTTAGGTCCCGTTTTTTTTGTTGGACCTGAGCCTTGAGCCGTCTGTAATGTTGTTTTGCAGCTCCCGAGTTGGGTTGTTGCTTGAGGCTCAGAAATGCGTTGCGCTTGCGATCTATTCGTTCTTTGATCACCTGATAATTTTCATCAAACCAGTCCTGATGTTCTCTGGTTGAGTGACTAACTGTCTCTTCACAGGCACTGGTTATAGAGGCCTGGAGGGCAGACCGAGCGCTATGGGCATTCAGCATCTCAGGGTCATCAAGGCAGCCAGATTGGCTGTGAGGCGCTGGCTCTATAGGGTTCTCTTAGCTGGGTCTCTAAATGTCCCGGCATTACCTTTTTTGCGGAACTGCTCCTGCTGTCCCCTCTGTTTTGGGGCATTGTTAATGTTGATGATGGATCGGATTAGGTGGTGGTCTGTCCAGCAGTCGTCAGCTCCTGTCATGGCGCGGGTGATGCGCACATCCTTGCGATCCCTGGCTCGGACGATGACATAGTCAAGCAGGTGCCAGTGTTTGGAGTGAGGGTATTGCCACGATGCCTTGTATTTGTCTCTCTGGCGGAACAGGGTGTTGGTGATGAGGAGTTCATGTTCTAGACATTTGGTCAGGAGTAGGGTACCGCTGGAATTGGCTTTCCCTACCCCATCTCTGCCAATCACGCTGCCCCAGAGGGCTGTGTCTTTGCTGACCCTGCCATTAAAATCACCCAGGAGGATCAATTTGTCGCCCATGGGGACACGGGACAAGGATATCTCGAGGTTCGAATAAAAACCCTCTTTAGCCTCATCCTTGCATTGAGTGTGGGGGCGTATAACCTGATGACTGTGGCACATTGGTTCCGGGATAGGGTAATACGAAGAGTTATGAGGCATTCGTTAACCCCACAGGGGGAATCTTTGAGGCAGTTGACCAGCTCCTTCTTGACGGCAAAGCCAACTCCATGAAAGCAGCATTCTGCCTCTGGTTTCCCTTTCCAGAAGAAGGTGTAACCGCCACCATGTTCCTTCAACTGACCTTCCCCTACTGCCGGGTCTCGCTTAGGGCGGCGATGTTAATGTCAAAACGTCTGAGTTCCCGGGCAACAATGGCAGTGCGGCGTTCTGGCCTGTTGCTGTTGGGATTGTCCATGAGGGTCCTGATGTTCCTGGTCCCGAACTTCATACTGACGAAGTGGAAGATGTCTGTGCATGAGTTCTTTTAACGTGGGGTGGCCGCTGCACACCAGCAACCCACACGGGCTTAGCTGAACAAGGTCTTGGTCCAGTGGCAAGGGCGTCCAAGACAACTGGAGACCAGGCACAGCTCGATAAACCTAATTGCATGCGGCAAAGTGTTGGCCGCAAGCTCGGCATGATCTTATTGAATGGCGGAGCAGGCTCGAGGGGCTGAATGGCCTACTCCTGTTCCTATTTCTTATGTTCTTATGTTCTCTGCACCAAGGCGAACAATCCCAGCTTCTCCAGTCTCTCCGTGTAACTGCAGTCCCTCATCTCTGGTACCGGTCTGGTAAATCCCCTCTCCAATCCACTCTCCAATCAATTCTTGCTAACCTCTGTATGTGTCCTGGTCTACAGGGCTGTAGTAATACCCGCCCTCCTGTATGGATCTGAAGCATGGACGTTGTATAGAAGGCACCTCAAGTCGCTGGAGATATATCACCAACGATGTCTCTGCAAGATCCTGCAAATCTCCTTGGAGGACAGGCGCAGCAACATCAGTGTCCTCGTCCAGGCTAACATCTCCAGTATTGAAGCACTGACCACACTCGATCAGCTTCGCTGGGCAGGCCACATCGTTCGCATGCCAGACATGAAACACCCTAAGCAAATGCTTTATGCGGAGCTCCTTCATGGTAAACGAGCCAAAGGTGGGCAGCGGAAGTGTTACAAGGACACCCTCAAAGCGTCCGTGGCCCGAGGTGGAGAAAGTGCATCCGGGAGGGCGTTGAGTTCTTCGAGTCTCAACGCAAAGAGCGTGAAGAGGCCAGGCACAGACAGCGGAAGGAGAGCGTGGCAAACCAGCCCCACCCACCCCTTCCCCCGACGAATGTCTGTCCCACCTGTGACAGGATCTGTGGCTCTCGTATTGGACTGTTCAGCCACCAGAGAACTCACTTTGGGAGTGGAAGCAAGTCTTCCTCGATTCCGAAGGACTGGCTATGATGATGACACTATGATTACAAAGCACAAAGCTTTTACAGCACAGAAACAGGCCATTCAGCCCAACTGGTCGGTGCTGGTCCACACGAGATACCTCCCAACCCTCTTCAACTCACCCCAACAACAAATCCTTCTACACCTCCACTCAGTCAGCACGTGTGACCCCGAGCTTCCGGTCACCTGTCAGTTTAATTCCCTGCCAGTTTGCTAGATATATTCAAAAGGGAGTTAGTTGTGGCCCTTATGGCTAAAGGAATCAAGGGGTATGGAGAGAAAGCAGGAATGGGGTTCTGAAGTTGCATGATCAGCCGTGATCATATTGAATGGTGGTGCAGGCTCGAAGGGCCGAATGGCCGACTCCTGCACCTATTTTCTATGTTTCTATGTTTGGCTCAGTTCTTCTTGAACCTGCTCTATAGGATATTAAATGTTCAATGTATCAGCTGCAATATGTTTGGAACTCCCTTAATGGCCCAGAAATCCCGGCCTCTCCGGGTCCGTACGGAAGGTTAATTCGTGGTAGGAGAACTCGGACACATGTCATGATCCTCCTGTGCTATGTGGGAACTCAGGGATGCTCCCAGTGTCCCTGACGACTACATGTGCGGAAAGTGTACTCTGCTGCAGCTCCTCACAGACCGCATTGCGGCACTGGAGCTGCAGGTGGATTCACTCTGGAGCATGCGCGATGCTGAGGATGCCGTGAATAGCACGTTTAGTGAGTTGGTCTTACCGCAGGTAAAAGTTACACAGACAGACAGGGAATGGATGACCAACAGGAAGAGCAGTGGAAGGAAGGTAGTGCAGAGTTCCCCTGCGGTCATCCCCCTCCAAAACAGATAAACCACTTTGGGTATTGTTGGGGGGGATGTCTCATCAGGACAGGGCAGCAACAGCCAAGTCCATGGCACCGTGGGTGGCTCTGCTGCACAGAAGGGCAGGAAAATGAGTGGGAGAGCTATAGTGGTAGGGGATTCTATTGTAAGGGGAATAGACAGACGTTTCTGCGGCCACAATGGTACTGGGGGTAATGTACTGACATGGATCGAGAATTGGTTGGCAGACAGGAAACAGAGAGTCGGGATAAACAGGTCCTTTTCAGAATGGCAGGCAGTGACTAGTGGGGTGCCGGAGGACTCAGTGCTTGGACCCCAGTTATTTACAATATACATTAATGATTTGGATGAGGGAATTCAGTGTATTATCTCCAAGTTTGCAGATGACACGAAGCTGGGTGGTGGTGTGAGCTGTGAGGAGGACGCTAAAAGGCTGCAGGGTGACTTGGACAGGTTAGGTGAGTGGGCAAATGCATGGCAGATGCAGTATAATGTGGATAAATGTGAGGTTATCCACTTTGGGGGCAAAAACACAAGGCAGAATATTGTCTGAATGGTGGAAGATTAGGAAAAGGGGAGGTGCAATGAGACCTGGTTGTCATGGTA
The DNA here is from genome assembly GCF_044704955.1 of Pristiophorus japonicus. NCBI lineage: Eukaryota > Metazoa > Chordata > Chondrichthyes > Pristiophoridae > Pristiophorus > Pristiophorus japonicus. The sequence continues at coordinate 528,553,888 of NC_091977.1, forward strand.
CATCAGTCATTGAAAGTTGGCATGCAGGCATAGCAGGCGGTGAGGAAGGCAAATGGTATGTTGGCCTTCATAGCTAGGGGTTTTGGGTATAGGAGCAGGGAGGTCTTACTACAGTTGTACAGGGCCTTGGTGAGGCCTCACCTGGAATATTGTGTTCAGTTTTGGTCCCCTAATCTGAGGAAGGATGTTCTTGCTATTGAGGGAGTGCAGCGAAGGTTCACCAGACTGATTCCCGGGATGGCAGGACTGACATATGCACAGAGACTGGATTGACTGGGCCTGTATTCACTGGAGTTTGGAAGGATGAGAGGGGATCTCATAGAAACATAAAATTCTGACGGGACTGGACAGGTTAGATGCAGGAAGAATGTTCCCGATGTTGGGGAAGTCCAGAACCAGGGGTCACAGTCTAAGGATAAGGGGTAAGCCATTTAGGACCGAGAAGAGGAGAAACTTCTTCACTCAGAGAGTGGTGAACCTGTGAAATAACCTATCACAGAGAGTTGTGGATGCCAGTTCATTGGATATATTCAAGAGTGAGTTAGATATGGCCCTTATGCCTAAAGGAATCAAGGGGTATGGAGAGAAAGCAGGAAAGGGGTACTGAGGTGAATGATCAGCCATGATCTTATTGAATGGTGGTGCAGGCTCGAAGGACCGAATAGCCTACTCCTGCACCTATTTTCTATGTTTCTATGATTGGCTGCCCATAGCCATGTGACTGCAGCTCCAGCCCTGCGCACGTCCTGATGTGCACGCACTGCGACGTGTAGTCAGTGAATGCCTCAGGACCGGGAACTCGCGTGGGCGCAGCGGGAATAGATCGGTGCGATTCTTCTAAAACATTTTACCCGATCGCCCGCGGGAAGCAGCCGACCGGGATTGCTGGGCCATTATGTCCAGGAACAAGTTCACAATTAATGAGTTGATCTTGCCCTAAACAATGCATATCTGGATAACAATTTACATAAGAACATAAGAACATAAGAAATAGGAGCTGGTGTAGGTCATACAGTCCTTCGAGCCTGCTCCACCATTCAGTAAGATCATGGCTGATCTACCTCAACTCCACTTTCCCGCCCGATCCCCATATCCCTTGATTTGCCTAAGAGTCCAGAAATCTGTCTGTCGCAACCTTGAATATATTCAGAGTCTCTGCATCCACAGCCCTCTAGGACAGAGAATTCCAAAAATTCACCATCGTCTGAATGAAGAAATTCCTCCTCATTTCAGTCCTAGTTGACCGACTCCTTTTCCTGAGATGATGACCTCTAGTTCTAGACTCTCCCGCCAAGAGAAACAACCTCTCAGCATCTACCCTGTCAAGCCCTCTTATAATCTTATGTGTTTGAATGAGATCACCTCGCATTCTTCGAATCTCCAGGGTGTACAGGCTCATACTGCGCAATTTTGGCAATGGGTTGCTAGTTTGCTGCACAAAATGTATTATAATTTGATATTTAATGAGTTCAGTTCATTCGGGAGTGATGTCAGGAAGCACTTCTTCACACAAAGTATTGAAAATCTGGAACCCTCTCCCTCAACAAGCTGTTGAGGCTGGAGGCAGCAGGGGCATCAATTGAAAATTTCAAAACTGCGAGTGATGGATCTTTGTTAGCTGTGGGTATGAATGGTTAGGGAACCAAGGCGGGTAGATGAAGTTGAGATAGATATCAGCCAGGATCTAATTGAATGGTGGAGCAGGCCTTGGGAGTCTGGAGGGTGGCGAGGCGGGGGGCAGTGGGCTAGCGTAGGCCCGCATTAGCCCACAGTAGTGCTGTGGAGCTAGGAGGTGGACTCCTTCGTCACCCAAAACCGTTCCCCCACCATATCCATATGAAGGTAAGTTTAAAAGAAAATATATTTCTGTTGTTGCGCTCCTTCAGTCTCGGTTAGGCCCATCAGTTAGGCCGCTAAAGCACCCACAAGACCGAGGAGAGTTAACACCTTGCCGGATTGGTCCTGTAATAGGTGTGAGCCCCACCCCCCGTCAATCACTTCTACAAGAGGACTAACACATGTTTTAGTCAGCTGCCAAGGATGCCCGACTATCATAAGAACATAAGAACATAAGAGTTAGGAACAGGAGTAGGCCATCTAGCCCCTCGAGCCTGCTCCGCCATTCAACAAGATCATGGCCGATCTGGCCGTGGACTCAGCTCCACTTACCCGCCCGCTCCCCGTAACCCTTAATTCCCTTATTGGTTAAAAATCTATCTATCTGTGATTTGAATACATTCAATGAGCTAGCCTCAACTGCTTCCTTGGGCAGAGAATTCCACAGATTCACAACCCTCTGGGAGAAGAAATTCCTTCTCAACTCGGTTTTAAATTGGCTCCCCCGTAATTTGAGGCTGTGCCCCCTAGTGCTAGTCTCCCCGACCAGTGGAAACAACCTCTCTGCCTCTATCTTGTCTATCGCCTGACCCAATCTGATATTGAACATATTTAAGGCACTCTTGGGGCACAGTAGACAACACTGGGAAATTGGTGCCTTTGCCTCATTCTGCGCCCTCAAAAAGAAAGAACTTGCATTGATATAGTGCCTTTCACAACCGATGGACTTCCCAATGCACTTTACAGCCAATGAAGTACCATTGAAGTGCAGTCACTGTTGTAATGTAGAAAAGGCGGCAGCCAATTTGTGCACAGCAAGCTCCCACAAACAGCAATGTGATAATGACCAGATAATCTATTTTAATGATGTTGATTGAGGGATAAATATTGGCCAGGACACCGGGGATAATTTCCCTGCTCTTCTTTGAAATAGTGATGAAAATAACTTTTATTTATAGTGTGCCTTTAACGTAGTAAAACATTCCAAGGCGTTTCACAGGAGTGCTACAAGACAATACAGATAAATTTGACACCGAGCCACAAAAGAAGAAATTAAGGCAGATGACCAAAAACTTGTTTAAAGAGGTAAGTTTAAAGAAGGAAAGAGAGGTAGAGAGGCAGAGAGCTTCAGGGAGGGAGTTCCAGAGCTTAGGGCCCAAACAGCTGAAGGCACGGCCACCGATGGTTGAAAAGTTGTAATGAGTGATGTTCAAGAGGGCAGAATTTGAGGAGCGCAGACATCTTGTGAGATTGTGAGGCTGAAAAAGATTAGAGATAGGGAGGGGCGAGGCCATGGAGTGATTTGTAAACAAGGATGAGAATTTTGAAATTGAGGCATTGTTTAACCTGGAGCACAATGTAGGTCAGCGAGCACAGGGGTGATGGGTGATCAGGACTTGGTGCGAGTTAGTACACGAGCTGCCTTGGGATCATTTTCATCCACCTGAGCGAGCAGACGGGGCCTCGGTTTAATGTCTCATTTGAAAAACGGCACCTCCGACAGTGCAGCACTGCCTCAGCACTGCACTGGAGTGTCCGCCTAGATTTTTGTGCTCAAGTCTCTGGAGTGGGACTTGAACCCACAACCTTCTGACTTAGAGACGAGAGTACTACCAACCGAGCCATGGCTGACAAAAATGGGCACAGCAATGTAGCTTTTTTTAACTCTTTAGGATACAAAAGGTAAGAATCAACCCAAGACTGAAATGCATTAGAATGGTTTTAAACACTCCAAATCATTTTATTGACATTAAGACACCACGGTTTTCCAGATAAAGATGCTATATAACCTTTTTCTGGGGAGTGCAACTCGAAGGATCAATTCATCTGTTCCAGAAAATGAGGGGTTAATTTTCACTGACATAGTATTTACAGCACAGAAACAGGCCATTCAACCCAACAGGTCCATGGAGACTTCTCTTTGACTGCTTCTTCCGATCTCCTAGAAATCATTGCCAGCCTATGTTGTTATATCTTCCTTTCCAAATTAGTTGTTGGGATTTACAATAATTTACTCGGAGTTCAGCAAAACAGATGTCCTTGTTATTCGTTGCTTATCTGTCCTTTGTCCTTGATGACAGAGAAACAGACGGTCTTCCCACGGCATTTTGCAGCAATAATAAAATCCAAGGAATTCTTCGAACTTGGTCAAGTTCAATAATAGTCCAGCTGCACAAAAGCAAAATACTGCGGATGCGGGAAATCAGTAATAAAAACAAAAAATGCTGGAAATACTAAGCAGTTCAGGCAGCATCTGTGGAGAGAGAAACAGGGTTACCGTTTCAAGATTTTAAATAATTCATTCCGAGATGGCCTGCATTTATTGCCCATCCCTAATCATCCCTTGGAATCAATTATTAAAGATGTAATAGCAGTGCATTTGGAAAGCAGTGACAGGATGGATTTATGAAAGGGAAATCCTGCTTGACAAATCTTCTAGAATTTTTTGAGGATGTAACTAGTAGAATGGATAAGGGAGAACCAGTGGATGTGGTGTATTTGGACTTTCAAAAGGCTTTTGACAAGGTCCCACACAAGAGATTGGTGTGCAAAATTAAAGCACATGGTATTGGGGGTAATGTACTGATGTGGATAGAGAACTGGTTGGCAGACAAGAAGCAGAGAGTCGGGATAAACGGGTCCTTTTCAGAATGGCAGGCAGTAACTAGTGGGGTGCCACAGGGCTCAGTGCTGGGACTCCAGCTATTTACAATATACATTAATGATTTAGATGAAGGAATTGAGTGTAATATCTCCAAGTTTGCAGATAACACTAAACTGGGTGGCGGTGTGAGCTGTGAGGAGGACGCAGGGTGACTTGAACAGGTTAGGTGAGTGGGCAAATACATAGCAGATGCAGTATAATGTGGATAAATGTGAGGTTTTGGAGTGTAGTCACTGTTGTAATGTGGGAAACGCAGCAGCCATGTTGCACACAAGCAAGCTCCCACACACAGCAATGCGATGATGACCAGACAATCATTTTTTTTGTTTTGTTGATTGAGGGGGACAAATATTGGCCAGGATCCTGGGAATATCTCCCCTGCTCTTCTGGGAACTCGTGCCGTGGGATCTTTGACATCTGCCTGAGATGGTTTAACGTCTCATCCAAAAGACATCACCTTTGACAATGCAGTGCTCCCTCAGCAATGCACTGGGAGTGTCAGCCTAAAATTTCTGTGTTTAATTCCCTGGAGTGGGATTTGAACCCACAGCCTTCTGACTCAGAGACAAGAGAGTGTGCTGCCCACTGAGCCACAGGTAACACTTGTATTTTAACTAAACATGGTGTCCTATTTACACGTTAATGAGTTCCGCCCAAGACCCTTGCTCTCTCTCTATTGGCTCCCTTTTGCCACATGGTCTCCTATGGTGCTTCCCCTTCAGTAAGTTTCCTTCATGACTCGACTTGCCTTTCATCATGAGTGACTGCCTGTCTTTGTACTGCAATTTATTTAACCTGTGGTTGCTAGACTAACTCTCTCGAACCTTCATTCATGTTGCAACATTCTAACTTTGGAAGACTGGTTGCAAACGCTAGGCGCTAAAAGTGGACAATTGACTGGGTTTCTTTCCTTTGTAACAGAGAAGGCTGAGGGGAGACCTGGTTGAGGTGTACAAAATTATGAGGGGCCTAGATAGAGTGGATAGGAAGGACCTGTTTCCCTTGACAGAGGGGTTAACAACCAGGGGGCATAGATTTAAAGTAATTGGCGGAAGTTTAGAGGAGATTTGTGGGGAAATGTCTTCACCCCAAGGGTGGTGGGGGTCTGGAACTCACTGCCTGAAAGGGTGGTAGAGGCAGAAACCCTCACCACATTTAAAAAATACTTGGATGTGCACCTAAAGTGCCGTAACCTACAGGGCTACAGACCAAGAGCTGGAAAGTGGGATTGGGCTGGATGGGTCTTTGTTGGCCAGCGCGGACACGACGTACCTCTTTCCTGCGCTGTAAATTCCTATGATCCTATGAATTGATCCATTCCGAAAGAGTGGCAACCCACACCTCGATGAAATAAAAAAATGAGACTGAATAAATTGACAAATAAATTGCTGCCTGGTAAATTCATCTGTAACTTTATAGACTTTGCAGCTCCTGTCATGGGCAGCTCTGAAGAATATGAGCTGGGAGATCAATTTTATGCAGAAGACACAACAATGAAATACAAAGGGACTTCGATTTGCATTGATTTACAGTGCTTAAGTGCGGCAATTGGTTCGAGCGAAATGGGAAAGTGCTATGCCTACGTTGGCCCAGAATGAATGATATTAATATTATTTTATGCTGATTCAAAGAAATATGCTGATATTGTATAAAAATTTGCTAATGCAGCTCATCTGATCTCATTACAGCACAGACTGGAAAATATATGCATGCGGGGCTGAACTAAATCTAAGTGCTCACTAATAGCTCTGAACTTTTGTCACGGATGCACTGTGCACATGTCGGTTCGGAACCACTGAGCACAGTGCCTCTGGCCACCATTCGGATGTACGGATGTGAAAATCTGAATCGCTGTATCGATCTATGTCATCTTCATTTAGTTTATTATTTAAGTTCACAGTAAAAGGTATAATCCAGTCGGATTTATTCTCATTGCAATATTATGTCAAATCGTCATCAAGGCAGTCCCTCGGAATCAAGGAAGATTTCCTTCCACTCGCAAAATGAGTTCTTAGGTGGCTGAACAGTCCAATACGAGAACCACAGTCCCTGTCAAAGGTGGGACAGATAGTCATTGAGGGAAAGGGTGGTTGGGACTGGTTTGATATGATCATGGCTAATCATGCAACTTCAGTACCCCATTCCTGCTTTCTCTCCATACCCCTTGATCCCTTTAGCCGTAAGGGCCACATCTAACTCCTTTTTGAATATATCTAACGAACTGGCCTCAACAACTTTCTGTGGAAAGAATTTCACAGGTTCACAATTCTCTGAGTGAAGAAGTTTCTCCTCATCTCAGTCCTAAATGGCTTACCCCTTATCCTTAGACTGTGGACCCTGGATCTGGACTTCCCCAACATTGGGAACAATCTTCCTGCGTCTAACCTGTCCAATCCCGTCAGAATTTTATATGTTTCCATGGGATCCCCTCTCATTCTTCTAAATTCCAGTGAATATAAGCCTAGTCAATCCAGACTTTCTTCATATGTCAGTCCTGCCATCCCGGGAATCAGTCTGGTGAACCTTTGCTGCACTCCCTCAATAGCAAAAATGTCCTTCCTCAGATTAGGAGACCAAAACTGTACACAATACTCCAGGTGTGGCCTCACCAAGGCCCTGTGCAACTGTAGTAACACCTCCCTGCCCCTGTACTCAAATCCTCTCGCTATGAAGGCCAACATGCTATTTGCCTTCTTCACCACCTGCTGTACCTGCATGCCAACTTTCAATGACTGATGTACCATGACACCCATTGCACCTCCCCTTTTCCTAATCTGTCACCATTCAGATAATATTCTGCCTTCCTGTTTTTGCCACCAAAATGGATAACCTCACATTTATCTACATTATACTGCACCTGCCATGCATTTGCCCACTCACCTAACCTGTCCAAGTCACCCTGCAGCCTCTAAGCATCCTCCTCAGCTCACACTGCCACCCATTTTAGTGTCATCTGCAAACGTGGAGATATTATATTCAATTCCTTTGTCTAAATCATTAATGTATATTGTAAATAGCTGGAGTCCCAGCACTGAACCTTGTGCTACCTCACTAGTCACTACCTACCATTCTGAAAAGGACCTGTTTATTCCTACTCTTTGCTTCCTGTCTGCCAACCAGTTCTCTATCCACGTCAGTACATTACCCCCAATACCATGTGCGTTAATTTTGCACACTCATCTCTTGTGTGGGACCTTGTCAAAAGCCCTTAGAAAGTCCAAATACACCACATCCACTGGTTCTCCCTTGTCCACTCTACTAGTTACGGCCTCAAAAAATTCTAGAAGATTTGTCAAGCGTGATTTCCTTTCATAAATCCATGCTGACTTGGACTGATCCTGTCACTGTTTTCCAAATGCGCTGCTATTACATCTTTAATAATTGATTCCAACATTTTCCCCACTACCGATGTCAGGCTAACCAGTCTATAATTACCCGTTTTTTCGCTCCCTCCTTTTTAAAAAAGTGGTGTTACAGTAGCTACCCTCCAGTCCATAGGAACTGATCCAGAGTCTATAGAATGTCAGTAAATAACCACCAATGCATCCACTATTTCTAGGGCCACTTCCTTAAGTATGCTGGCTGCAGACTATCAGGCCCTGGGGATTTATCGGCCTTCAATCCCATCAATTTCCCTAACACAATTTCCTGACTAATAAGGATTTCCTTCAGTTCCTCCTTCTCGCTAGACCCTCGGTCCCCTAGTATTTCCAGAAAGTTATTTGTGTCCTCCTTAGTGAAGACAGAACCAAAGTATTTGTTCAATTGGTCTTCCATTTCTTTGTTCCCCACTATAAATTCACCTGATAATGACTGCAATGGACCTACATTTGTCTTCACTAATCTTTTTCTCTTCACATATCTATAGAAGCTTTTGCAGTCAGCTTTTATGTTCCCTGCAAGCTTCCTCTCATACTCTATTTTCCCCCTCTTAATTAAACCCTTTGTCCTCCTCTGCTGGATTCTAAATTTCTCCCAGTCCTCAGGTTTTCTGGCCTACTCCTTCTCCTATTTCTTACCTTCTTATATCAAATTTATTGGATTATGGAGGCTTTAAACTTTGATGGTGACAAACAAAAATTAAAATTTAAAAAGTTGAAAATAATGAACGGTTTTGATAGAGTCAATAAGGAGAAACAGTCGGTAACCAGAGGACACCGATTTAAAGTATTTGGAAAAAGAACCAGAGGGGGAGATGAGGAGATTTTTTTAAGGCAGTGAGTTGTTGCGTTCTGGAATGAGCTGCCTGAAAGGGCAGTGGAAGCAGATTCAATAGTAATTTTCGAAAGGGAATTGGATAAATAATGGAAGGGGTAAAATTTGTAGGGCTATGGGGGAAAAGAGCAGGGAGAGTGGGACTAATTGGATCGCTCTTTCAAAGAGCCGGCACAGGCACAATGGGCCGAATGGCCTCCTTCTATGCTGTATCATTGTATGATTATTTTATGGATTATGGGTGCATTAGAATAAAGTCGTCAATCTTTCAGACATCAATTGTACCAATAATTTAACATGAATTGCAGATGTGCCTGCAAATTCCCCTCCAAATCACGCACCATCCTGACATGGAAATATATCGGCCGTTCCTTCATCGTCACTGGGTCAAAATCCTGGAAACTCCCTCCCTAACTGCATATGGAATACAGCAGTTCAAGAAAGAAAGACTTGCATTTATATAGCGCCTTTCACGACCAGCGGACGTCTCAAAGTGCTTTGCAGAAAATGAAGTACTTTTGGAGCGCAGTCACTGTTGTAATGTGGGAAATGCGGCAGCCAATTTGCATACAGCTAGCTCCCACAAACAGCAATGCGATAATGGCCAGATAATCTATTTTTGTTATAAGCACCTAAGAACATAAGAAATAGGAGCAGGAGTAGGCCATTCGGCCCCTCGAACCTGCCCCGGCATTCAATAAGATCATGGGGGATCAGATCATGATTATGTTGATTATGGCGATAAATATTGGCCAGGACACCGGGAATAACCCCCCCTGCTCTTCTTCGAAATAGTGCCCTGGGATCTTTTACGTGCACCTGAGAGAGCAGACTGGGCCTCGGTTTAACGTCTTATTGGAAAGACAGCACCTCCGACATTGCAGCACTCCCTCAACACAGCACTGGAGTGTCAGCCTAGATTTTTCTTTTGACGTGCACAAATCCCTGACTCAGAGTTGAGTGTGTTACCCACTGAGCCCCGTCTGACACACCTCCACCTTCTCAAGGGCAATTAGGGATGGGCAATAAATACTGGCCTTGCCAGCGACGTCCACATCCCGTGAACGAATTTTTAAGAAAAGATCAAATTGTGTTTGCTCGAACCAGTGGCTGAATATTTTCCAAAGAACAATCAGGATTATCTGCCACTCTTGACATTAATAGTGGGTAAAAGAAAATGATAACAAGAAATGAAACATCCTGAACAAGCCACGAGATGTTTCAATCAAAAACACTTTGCCCCGATTTTAACTCCGGCTGGATTCCCCGCTCAGACCTGAGTTAAAATGGCCGCCGCGTCTCAATGATGTCGTCGGGCCACGACATGCCTGTGTAAAGAAGGATCCTGTTGGCTCTGAACATGTGTCCTTGCTGCCTGCTTGGGAGAGCGGGTTAAAACTGCAGATTTCGGACAGGTAAGAGTCAGGGCGATTATAACTGCCCACCCGTCAGGTTTCTGGTGAGCGAGTAGGGTTAAAATCGAAACCAAACCAAATAATGTTCCAGAATAATATTGAAAACCAACGAGTAGAATACCTCTTGGAACCCGAAAGAAATGAATGCTAGGCTATCTGAGAAATCTGATTATTCTGAGCCAAATAAATTATGAGTAATGTGAAACAAATCATTCTTCAGCGAAACAGGGTAAAGACCATTAGGGATGCCAAAGAACTGTCTTTAAAATAGTCTGAGATATTTTAGTATTGGAAAAGACCATTTGACCTTTCGTGCCTGTGTGGAATTTAGATCCCTCTTGATGATTGGTTTTAGACAGATCCCTTTTCCTGCTTTGTCCCTGTACACTTTTATATTCCTCCGAGTGTCAGCCGTGGCTCAGTGGGCAGCACTCTCGCCTCTGAGTCAGAGAGCGGTGGCTTCCAAGTCCCACTCCAGAGACTTGAGCACAATATCTAGGGTGACACTCCCAGTGCTGTGCTGAGGGAGCGCCGCACTGTCGGAGGTGCCGCCTTTCGGATGAGACGTTAAACCGAGGGCCCCGTCTGCCCTCTCAGGCGGGCGTAAAAGATCCCATGGTTACTATTTCGAAGAAGAGCAGGGGGGAGTTATCCTCGGTGTCCTGGCTGACATTTATCCCACAATCAACATCTCTAAAAACAGATTACTACATTTATATAGCACCTTTCACGACCTCAGGATGGTACCACAAAACAGCAACACATTGCTGTTTGTGGTACCATTCTGAGGTTGTGAAAGGCGCTATATAAATGCAATTCTTTCTTTTCTTTCTTTCGATTGCTGTTTGTGGGAGCTTGCTTGTGCGCAAATTGGCTGCCGTGTTGCCTACATTCCAACAGTGACTACACCTTTAAAGAGTACTTCATTGGTTCTAAAGCATTTTGGGAACATCGTGAAATATAAACGCTATATAAATGCCCAGTGTCCTCTATAAGCTGTGCACCCGCGCAGCTCTCTGCCGGCCCGGCGCTGCCCGGGACTGGCTTCTTGCACGTCAAGTCTTGCGCATGCGCCAAACTGCGAATGGGCCCATGTCCCCTTAAAGGGGCCGACGCACCCATAAAGTAGTAAGAGGGAACATTGTAAATGCCTGCGGTCACAAGGCACTTACATTCCGCGCAGTGACTGATGCACTTAAATGCCCTTTATTTAAAGCGTTCATTTCGTTTCAACAAGAAACAGGCCTTCTCAGGTTACCAATCTTTCCTGTGTAGTGCCTGCTCGGTTTCTGGCCAAGGTCGCACCCTAATCGGGGGGGGGGGGGGGCGCATTCCAGGGATGGGGGTCTTTGAATCTCCATCAGGAATGCAGCAGCTTATTATTTGGACTGTAAATCAACTTGAACTTGTCTTTCGCACCAATTCATCAAAGTGCCAGTCAACCATCTCTGTTAGCTAATAATTTTTATTGGCAAACTCTTAAAGGGTTTTTTTATTTTGAAGAATTGAGAATAAGCTGATGTGGCAGCTAACTTTAAGTTGATCAGATGTTGCTGCTGTAGGAGTATCGCTTGTCAAACATTAAATACTCTGATTTTTAAAAATTGGATAGACTGTATTTTGCATTTAATTACATGTACGTGAAAGTCTCTTAATACATTATCCCGGTTTTGAAAAAAGAAATTTATATCTTGAGTGGAAAAATCCCATTTGTTTCTGGCTGCATGCCCTGACATTTTAAAACTGTTCTATTTTACGAGTACTTATTAGAAAGAAAGAACTTGCATTTATATAGTGTTTTTCACAACCTCAGGGCGTCCCAAAAACACTTTACAGCCAATGAAGTACTTTCGAAATGTCGACACTGTTGTAATACAGGAAAGGCCAATATGCGCTCAGCAAGCTCCCACAAACCGCAATGAGATAATGACCAGATAATCTGTTTTAGTGACGTTGATTGGGAGATAAATATTGGCACAAGAGTAAAATACTGCAGATCCTGGAATCTGGAATGAAAACAGACAATGCTGGAAATCTCAGCGGGTCAGGCAGCATGTGTGGCGAGGAAGCAGAGTTAACGTTTCAGGTCAGTGACCCTTCGTCAGAATTGGAGAGTGTTCGGAAAGAACGGATTCTTAACACGCACTGAAAGGGGGAGGGGAAGAAAGAACAAAAGGGAGGGGCTGTGACAGGGTGGAAGACAGGAGAGATTAGAGAGACAAAAGTGATGATGACCCAAATTCAAATGGTAATGCCAGGAGTTAAAAAAAAACCTTAGTCAACATAGGACGTGAATGGTGGGATAATGACCAACTGCCATTAGAGATAAGGAGAGAAAAAAAAAGAAACAGGCTGTGGGGGAGGGGGAGGAGGGAGGGGAGGAGAGCGGGGGGGGGGGGGGGGCGGCGGGGTGAAGGGAGCCAAAGATTGGCAGTGGTTATGCTCTGAAATAAATATTGGCCCCAAGTCACCGGGGAAAAGTGCCTCGCCCTTCTTCGAAATAGTGGCCATGGGATCTTTTAAGTCCACCTGAGAGGGCAGACGGTGCCTCAATTTACGTCACGTCTGACTCCGACAGTGCATCATCATCATAGGCAGTCCCTCGGAATCGAGGAAGACCCGCTTCCACTCCAAAAATGAGTCCTGAGGTGGCTGTACTGTCCAACGTGAGAACCACAGTCCCTGTTACAGGTGGGACAGATAACCGTTGAGGGAAAGGGAGGGTAGGATTGGTTTGCCGCACGCTCTTTCCGCTCCCAGCACTGCAGTGGAGTGTAAACTTAGATTATACACTCAAGTCTCTGGAGTGGGCCTCAAACCCACAACCTTCTGACTCGGGGGTGAAAGCACAACCCATTGAGCTATGGCTGACACCTTCCAACTTACTATTAAAATAATTATTTCTTGAGCACTTTAGGGAAATAACCCTGCTATTTTGTCTCTTTCAGTGGAGTTGCCCCGTCAATATCCTGGTTTGTGTACATTTCTCTGTTGCCTACTGTAATGTACGCACCAATGAGAGTGTTCACAGGTTTGTAGAGCTGCTGAGTGGGAGTGTCTTAGCCAGTCACGTGATGCTCACAAGACTCAATAAAACCCCGGCCGGTTGGGTTCGGGGGATCCATGATGAGGCAGGTGTTTGTGAGCCTGGTGGATGAACTGATCATGTGTAGAGTGATTGTTAAACCGATTGCTAATAATTCCACTCAAGAGATAGAAACATAGAAATTTACAGCGCAGAAGGAGGCCATTTAGGCCCATTGTGTCTGCGCCGGCCAACAAAGAGCCTCACGACCCTTGGTCAGCAGCCCTAAAGGTTACATATCATCATCATAGACGGTCCCTCGAACAACATTCTCAGCCAGAGAATGCGGAGTCAGGGGACAAGTAATAGAATGGATCGCTAGCTGGCTTCAAGACAGAAAGCAGAGAGTAGGGGTACATATAAACTTATATAAAGGTTACATATAAACCTATGAACAATGACGGAAAGGCTAGGAGCACCCAGCCCAACCAATTAGCCTCACACACCTGCGACACCCCTTATACTGAAAACATCTACAGTCCACCCCAATCAGAGCCATGTGATCTCCTGGGAGAGGCAAAAACCAGATAAAAACCCAGACCAATTTAGGGAGAAAAATTCTGAGAAAATTCCTCTCCGACCCATCCAGGCGATCGAAACTAGTTCAGGAGATCACCCTGGCTGTATTCTATTCCCTGCAATACTTACCATTATATCTGCGCCGTCCAACAAAAGGTCATCCAGTCTAATCCCAATTACCAGCTCTAGGTCCGTAACCCTGCAGGTTACTGCACTTCAAGTGCCCATCCAACCATCTCTTAAAAGTGGTGAGAGTTTCTGCATCCACCACCCTTCCAGGCAGTGAGTTCCAGATCCCCACAACTCTCTGTGTAAAGAAGCCCCCCCTCAAATCCCCTCTAAACCTTCATTTCAAAACTGGGATAAAGTATGAAGAGATTTTCATGTACATGGAATTAAGTGCAAAACGCAGTTCTAATCAATTTTTAAAAATAGTTCTTAATAGCAATGTGTTGCTATGAATTCTTAAGCAACCCATGAAGCAAATACATTACACCTGCACTGTACATAGTTTGGTTACAATTTAGTTGTCGACCGAATCTGCAACATAACAAATATGTCTCAGATCATCCACTTACATTATTTATAGTTTTATTGTATTTTAAATACTTGTGTGTCGTTGGATGTACTCTTGGCTTGAAGTAGACACGTGGCCTTCTGACAAAATGTTGCTTCATGTTGAAAATATTTGGCCTCATTTACAGTTATCATCATCATCATAAAGTGGTCCCTCGAATGAGGATGACTTGCTTCCACGAGTTCACAGATGTCTTACTGAAGGACCCGATGTTCCAGTCCTGAACTCCAATTGAGGGGGTGGAAGACGCCTGTGCGTGGATTTTTTTAACGTGTGGTGACCGTTGCACATCAGTCACCACGCGGGCTCGACAGGGCTCGGCCTTTATCCAGTAGCAAGGGCTAAACCAGGACGGCTGGAGATCTGTTCTGCTGCACGGACCTTGTGTGCACACATATCGCGGTGTGGGCTGGCCTGTGCTGCCCTTGGGCCCTCAGCTCTTCTGAGCCCCGTACCATCATTTGCTGCACCTCCGCCACAATCTCTCGCCGCTCATCCGCCATAAAAACACACACCGCACCTCCACCACGATCTCTCGCCACACCTCCGCACCAAACATTTGCTGAACCTCCGACACGGTCACCCACCAAATCTCAGCCACGATCACAAATCACTCGTCACAAATCCGCCACGACCTTCCCGCTCCTCTGCTGTACCTGGGCCCCACCGATGCTCCTGCCCACGCTCCAAACAGCAACCTGGGTCCCGATGACATAAGAACATAAGAAATAGGAGCAGGAGTAGGCTATATGGCCCCTCGAGCCTGCTCCGCCATTCAATAAGGTCATGGCTGATATGATCATGGACTCAACTCCACTTCCTTGCCCACTCCCCAGAACCCCTTATCCCCTTATCATTTAAGAAACTGTCTATTTCTGTCTTAAATTTATTCAATGTCCCAGCTTCCACAGTTCTCTGAGGCAGCAAATTCCACAGATTTACTACCCTCTGAGAGAAGAAATTTCTCCTCATCTCAATTTTAAATGGGTGGCCCCTTATTCTAAGATCATGGCCCCTAGTTCTAGTCTCCCCTATCAGTGGAAACATCCTCGCTGCATTCACCTTGTTAAGCCCCCTCATAATCTTATACATTTTGAGATGTTCACCCCTCATTCTTCTGAATTCCAATTAGTAGAGTCCCAACCTACTCAACCTTTCCTCATAAGTCAACCCCCTCATCTCTAGAATCAACCTAGTGAACCTTCTCTGAATTGCCTCTAAAGCAAGTATATCCTTTCGTAAATATGGAAACCAAAACTGCACGCTGTATTCCAAGTGTGGCCTCACCAATACCCTGTACAGCTGTAGCAAGACTTCCCTGCTTTTATACTCCATCCCCTTTGCAATAAAGGCCAAGATTCCATTGACCTTCCTAATCACTTGCTGTACCTGCATACTATCCTTTTGTGTTTCATGCTACCCCCAGGTCCTGCTGTACTGCGGCACTTTGCAATCTTTCTCCATTTAAATAATAACTTGCATTTGTTTTTTTTCTGCCAAAGTGCATGACCTCACACTTTCCAACATTATACTCCATCTACCAAGTTTTTGCCCACTCACTTAGCCTGTCTATGTCCTTTTGCAGATTTTTTGTGTCCTCCTCACACATTGCTTTTCCTCCCATCTTTGTATCATCAGCAAACTTGGCTACATTACACTCGGTCCCTTCTTCCAAGGCGTTAATATAGATTGTAAATAGTTGGGATCCCAGCACTGATCCCTGCGGCACCCCACTAGTTACTGGTTGCCAACCAGAGAATGAACCATTTATCCTACTCAGTTAGCCCGTCACCCAGTCACCCACCCCGAAGCCGTGGTACACTTGGAGCGGCTTGCGCTGGAAGCTGCAGTGGCTGCCTTCCAGCTCTTATACTCCTGACCTGCGGTGGTGTCCTCTCGCAGGTCGTGGTGGCCCTCGATGTTCCAGTGCACATCGCCTAACCATAGTAGTTTGACCTCTCTGTCCTCGGCCTCCTATACTGTTCCAATGGAGCTCAATGCAAGCTTGAGGAAACGCACATCATCTTTCTATTAGGCAATTTACAGCCCTCTGGACTCCACATCAAATGAAACAATTTTTTTTAATTGCTCATGGGATGTGCGTGTCACTGGCAAGGCCAACATTTATTGCCCATCCTGAATTGCCCTTGAGAAGGTGGTGGTGAGCTGCCTTCTTGAACCGTTGCAGTCCATGATACGTCTTTGTAGCGGTTTGGCACAACTGAGTGGCTTGCTAGGCTGTATCGGAGAGCAGTTAACCACATTGCTGTGGGTCTGGAGTCACATATAGGCCAGACTGGGTAAGGGTGGCAGATTTCCTTCCATTGACGAAAAGGAAATTTTTGTTGTAAGGTTTGAAATTCGTGAACCAGATGGGTTTTTACGACAATTGATAGTTTCATGGTCACCATTACCGATACCAGCATTCTATTCCAGATTCATTTAATTCACTGAATTTAAATTCCCCAGCTGCCGTGATGGGATTTGAACTCATGTCTCTGGATCAGTGGTCCAGGCCTCTGGATTACTAGTCCAGAAACATAGCCACGATACCACCGTACCCCAATTTCAGACCGCAACCTCTGCTCCCATTTTTTCAGAGGATAACTGTTGCTGATGACTCTGATATTCCCCTTTACACCTCCTCTACACCCATCTTTCATTTCTTATCTTGTCCCATTACCATCTCTTTTTGCCTTGCACCATCAGCCCTTTTGTTTCTCTAATCTCTCCTGCCTGCCACCCTATCACAGACCTTCCCTTTGTTCTTTCCTCCCCTCCCAAAATTTCCCTGCCTCTGCACTTGCTTTAAAAACCTGTTACACCTCTAACTTTTTTCCAGCTCTGACCA
This sequence comes from Pristiophorus japonicus, assembly GCF_044704955.1. Classification (NCBI taxonomy): domain Eukaryota; kingdom Metazoa; phylum Chordata; class Chondrichthyes; family Pristiophoridae; genus Pristiophorus; species Pristiophorus japonicus. The sequence goes on from NC_091977.1 coordinate 528,571,051, forward strand.
AATATCATCATCACAGGCAGTCCCTTGAAATCGAGGAAGACTTGCTTCCACTCCAAAAGTGAGTTCTCAGGTGGCTGAACAGTCTGATGCGGGAATTACAGTCTTTGTCACAGGTGGGACAGACAGTGGTTGGAGGAAATGGTGGGTGGGACTGGTTTGCCGCACGCTCCTTCCGCTGTCTGCACTTGTTTTCTGCATGCTCTCTATTATGTATGTCGGCACTCTGTTAATGACTCCATGAGGCAGGGGTTTGGCACTTGAACTGTACAGACTGTAGTCCTTTACTGCAGCTCCTAGAGTGAGGACACCAAGAGGTGAGCTCCCTTTTATACTGGGTTACCTGCAGTATGCAGGTGACCCTTAGGACTCCAGCAGCAGCACCCTCTGGTGTACAGGTATGGTATATATACAGGGTGAAGGTACATTCAGGTCTAGTGTTACAGTACATCATTGACATGCATACATAACACTCTCGGCGACGAGACTCGAGATGCTTAGTGCCCTCCCGGATACTCTTCCCCCACTGAGGGCGGTCTTTGGCCAGGGACTCCCAGGTGTCGGTGGGGATGTTGCACTTTATCAGGGAGGCTTTGAGGGTGTCCTTGAAACGTTTCGTCTGCCCACCTGGGGCTCGCTTGCCTTGAAGGAGCTCCGAGTACCTGAAATGTTAACTCTGTTTCTCTCTCCACAGATGCTGCCTGACCCGCTGAGTATTTCCAGCATTTTCTGCCTTTATTTCAGATTTCCAGCATGCGCAGTATCTTCCTTTTATAACCATGCAGGTCCTTTACTTATATAAATAATTACACAATGCCAATGTCATTTGCTAGATTACTTACTACTAGAGAAGTGATCAATGTTCCTCCAAAACGTTGCATGTTTTTCTTCCACATCTAACACTGACAACAGGGCTGCCTTTGGAAACAAGCCGAACATTTTCGGCTCATATAATCCATCTGGCCGTGCATGTAAGGGTCGTTTCATGATGAAGCATCCTCATTAGGACCAGTCGTATGGGTCTGAAGGCATTAAATGGCTTAGAATGCAAATTAGCCGTGGAGAAGTTAACATTACTGCTCAGAAGTTGCTGCGCAGCTGTTCAATAATCTTTCTGCCTTGCTTTCGAGAGTTGTAACTTTATCTTTAAGAGGAAATCCAGATTACTATACAGACAACTCTCGATTATCCGGGTCCCTCGGGGATTGGGCTATTCCGGGTAAACGATTTTTCCGTTAGGGTGAGTCTACAGTTTAAAGTTAAAACTTTAATGAATCAATACAATCAGCTACAAACATTAACAAAAGATGGACATTACCAGCGTGCATGTACAGGTTCTGGGCCTGGAACCCGGTGTCGGTACTGCTCCTGCTCCCAACGTCAGCGGCGGCAGCAGTGCACATACACACACACATACACCAGCAAAGCAAGGGCAGAGGAGGGTGATTTTTACGGTGAGTGAGAGAGAGAGTGTGTGAGAGAGAGAATGAGCGAGTAAGAGAGAGAGAGAAAGAGTGTGTGTGTGAGAGAGAGAATATGCGAGTGTGAGAGAGAGAGAGTGTGAGAGAGAGAATATGCGAGTGTAAGAGAGAGAGAGTGTGAGAGAGAGAATATGCGAGTGTGAGAGAGAGTGTGAGAGAGAGAATATGCGAGTGTGAGAGAGAGAGAGTGTGAGAGAGAGAATATGCGAGTGTGAGAGAGAGAGAGTGTGAGAGAGAGAATATGCGAGTGTGAGAGAGAGAGAAAGAGAGTGTGAGAGAGAGAGAGTGTGAGAGAGAGAATGAGCAAATACAAATGGGCACAGTGTTCGGAAGGCCATTTTCCAAATTATTTGGAGCTGCCTTTTCACTTGTTAGCAACAGATTTTTAATTTCTCGTTACAACAGTTTCCCATTGAATCTGTGTACAGATAATCGAGAGTTGCCTGTAGTTTCAAGGATTTAATTAAAAAAAAATGTTTTGTTTAAAGATAAATTTTTGCTGTAAGGTCTGAAATTACTTTTGATTTTTCCTTTCACCATCTGAGGGAGCAATGCGTAAGAATGCGGACTGCACTGGGGTCGGGTGAGGAGGAGAGGCAAATGAATAAAGGGGGCAAAATTGCGGACGGAGGCCTCCTTTGGACAAACGCCTCCGACCAGAAAAATATCTCTGAAAATATCTGGTGGTCCCAGAGGAATGTCAGATTGTAGTGGCAGGCCTCCATTTGCTGTACAGCGTACAGGAACATGTCCTCCAGGTACGTAAACATATCCTGGAATCACCTGGGCCTGGACCACCAATCAATATTAAGGAGTGAATTATTACGGAAGCAGTAGCGGGACATTTGGAAAAGCGTGATTCAATCAAGCAGAGTCTTATGGTTTTATGAAAGGGAAATCATATTTGCCAAATTTGCTGGAGTTCTTTGAGGATGGAACGAGCAGGATGGATAAGGGGAAACCAGTGGATGTGGCGTATTTGGAGTTCCAGAAGGCATTCGATAAGGTGCCACATAAGAGGTTATTGCACAAGATAAAAGCTCACGGGGTTGGGGGTAATATATTAGCATGGATAGAGGATTGACTAACTAACAGAAAACAGAGTCGGGATAAATGGGTAATTTTCCGGTTGGCAAACAGCGACTAGTGGGGTGCTGCAGGGATCAGTGTTGCATCCTCAACTATTTATAATCTATATTAATGATTTGGATAAAGGGACCGAGTGTAATGTAGCCAAGTTTGCTGATGATACAAAGAAGGCTGGGAAAGCCAATTGTGAGGAGGACACAAAAAATCTGCAAAGGGATATAGACAGACTAAGTGAGTGGGCAAACATTTGGCAGATGGAAAATAATGTCGGAAAATGTGGTTATTCACTTTGGCAGAAATAATACAAAAGCAAATTATAATTTAAATGGAGACAAATTGCAAAGTGCTATAGTACAGAGGGACCTGAGGGTCCTTGTGCATGAAACACTAAAAATGAGTATGCAGGTACAGCAAGTAATCAGGAAGGCAAATGGAATGTTGGCCTTTATTGCAAGGGGAATAGAGTATAAAAGCAGAGAAGTCCTGCTACAACTGTACAGGCTTTTGGTGAGGCCACACCTGGAGTACTGCGTGCAGTTTTGGTCTCTGTATTTAAAGAAGGCTATACTTGCATTGGAGGCTGTTCAGAGAAGGTTCACTAGGTTGATTCCAGAGATGAGGGGATTGACTTATGAGGCTAGGTTGAGTAGGTTGGGCCTATACACATTGGAGTTCAGAAGAATGAGAGGTGATCTTATTGAAACTTAGAAGATAATGAGGGGACTCGACAAGGTGGAGGCAGAGAGGATATTTCCATTCATAGATGAAACTAAAACTAGGGGACATTGTCTTAGAATAAGGGGCCGCCCATTTAAAACCGAGATAAAGAGGAATTTCTTCTCTGAGAGGGTTGTAAATCTATGGAATTCTCTGCCCCAGAGAGCTATGGAGGCTGGGTCATCTGAATATATTTAAGGCGGAGATAGACAGATTTTTGAGCGATAAGGGAGCAAAGGGTTATAGGGAGTGGGCGGGGAAGTGGAGCTGAGTCCATGATCAGACCAGCCATGATCTTATTGAATGGCGGAGCAGGTTCAAGGGGCCAAATGGCCTACTCCTGCTCCTATTTCTTATGTTCTTATGTTCTTGTATAGATATGTCGCTAATCTTGTCCTGGAGAGAACTGACTGCTTAATACTCTTCTCCTTTGCTTTATCCTTTGTCATCATCATAGGCAGTCCCTCGAAATCGAGGAAGACTTGCTTCCACTCTAAAAGTGAGTTCTCAGGTGACTGAACATATCTATATAAGAACATAAGAACATAAGAAATAGGAGCAGGAGTAGGCCATTTGGCCCCTCGAGCCTGCTCTGCCATTCAATAAGATCATGGCTGATCTGATCATGGACTCAGCTCCAATACGAGAATTACAGTCTCTGTCACAGGTGGGAGAGACAGTGGTTGAAGGAAAGGGTGGGTGGGACTGGTTTGCCGCTCGCTCCTTCCGCTGTCTGTGCTTGTTTCCGCATGTTCTCAGCGACGAGACAGTGTGATAATTGTTATGTTCAGAATAACTCCACAAGACTGTATATTGTAAGCTTAAACTGTTGTGACCTTTGTCTCTTTAATGTAACTCCAGAATGATGAAGCAGCATGTTAGACTGCCTTTTATACCTGCCTGCCCAGGGTGTGCAGGTGACCCTTGGGTCTCCAACAGGTGCGCCCCCCTGGTGGCAAGTCTTACACATTGGTAATGTTTACATACATAACAATAATGACCAGATAATCTGTTTTCAGCGATAATTATTTTACCATCTCATTAGCTCATTTGGATTGTCCTTGAAGGTCGGGTTGAATGATTCAATTTTTTTTAGATCTTGAAATTAATGAATGATGAGTAGCAAATATTCCGTTTAATTTTTAATGACTAGATCAGAACATTGAGCTGTACAGTCCTCTGATTTATGGTTTCTGGTCCAGGTACTGCTGACGCATTTTGAGGATAGACAAAGCGGCCAACACAGCAGCTGTGGGCTGAGTGACACAATATTCAATGGGCTCAAAGGGTCAAATTAAGAGGAAATGGCAGAACTGTTGCATTCATGGTAGCGTTGTGGTAATAGCGAGCAGCAGGGAGAGTAAAATCAACCCAACATCACGGTTTATGCGGTGTATTTTGTGAGTCAGGCAACAATGGGACTATAATCCAGAGAATACTGGAAACACTCAACAGGTCAGGTGGCATCTGTGGAGAGAAAGAAAGAAAGACTTGCATTGACCATCATCATCGTAGGCAGTTCCTCGGAATCAAGGAAGACTTGCTTCCACTTTAAAACTGAGTTCTCAGGTGACTGAACAGTCAATACGGGAATTACAGTCTCTGTCACAGGTGGGACAGACAGTGTTTGGAGGAAAGGGTGGATGGTGTGTCTGGTTTGCCACACGCTTCTTCTGCTGCCTGCGCTTGCTTTCTGCACGCTCTCGGCGACGAGACTCGAGGTGCTCTGCGCCCTCCCGGATGCTCTTCCTCCACTGGGTAGAGCTGCAGAACACTAAAGGGCAAAAATCGTTAGTGGGAGTTGTGTACAGACCTCCAAACAGTAGTAGTGATGTTGGGGAGGGCATCAAACAGGAAATTAGGAGTGCATGCAATAAAGGTGCAGCAGTTATAATGGGTGACTTTAATATGCACATAGATTGGGCTAGCCAAACTGGAAGCAATACGGTGGAGGAGGATTTCCTGGAATGCATAAGGGATGGTTTTCTAGACCAATATGTCGAGGAACCAACTAGGGGGGAGGCCATCTTAGACTGGGTGTTGTGTAATGAGAGAGGATTAATTAGCAATCTCATTGTGCGAGGCCCCTTGGGGAAGAGTGACCATAATATGGTGGAATTCTACATTAGGATGGAGAATGAAACAGTTAATTCAGAGACCATGGTACAGAACTTAAAGAAGGGTAACTTTGAAGGTATGAGGCATGAATTGGCTAAGATAGATTGGCTAATGATACTTAAGGGGTTGACTGTGGATGGGCAATGGCAGACATTTAGAGAACGCATGGATGAATTACAACAATTGTACATTCCTGTCTGGCGTAAAAATAAAAAAGGGAAGGTGGCTCAACCGTGGCTATCTAGGGAAATCAGGGATAGTATTAAAGCCAAGGAAGTGGCATACAAATTGGCCAGAAATAGCAGCGAACCTGGGGACTGGGAGAAATTTAGAACTCAGCAGAGGAGGACAAAGGGTTTGATTAGGGTAGGGAAAATGGAGTACGAGAAGAAGCTTGCAGGGAACATTAAGGCGGATTGCAAAAGTTTCTATAGGTATGTAAAGAGAAAGAGGTTAGTAAAGACAAACGTAGGTCCCCTGCAGTCAGAATCAGGGGAAGTCATAACGGGGAACAAAGAAATGGCAGACCAATTGAACAAGTACTTTGGTTCAGTATTCACTGAGGAGGACACAAACAACCTTCCGGATATAAAAGTGGTCAGAGGGTCTATTAAGGAGGAGGAACTGAGGGAAATCTTTATTAGTCGGGAAATTGTGTTGGGGAAATTGATGGGATTGAAGGCCGATAAATCCCCAGGGCCTGATGGACTGCATCCCAGAGTACTTAAGGAGGTGGCCTTGGAAATAGCGGATGCATTGACAGTCATTTTCCAACATTCCATTGACTCTGGATCAGTTCCTATCGAGTGGAGGGTAGCCAATGTAACCCCACTTTTTAAAAAAGGAGGGAGAGAGAAAGCAGGGAATTATAGACCGGTCAGCCTGACCTCAGTAGTGGGTAAAATGATGGAATCAATTATTAAGGATGTCATAGCAGCGCATTTGGAAAATGGTGACATGATAGGTCCAAGTCAGCATGGATTTGTAAAAGGGAGATCATGCTTGACAAATCTTCTGGAATTTTTTGAGGATGTTTCCAATAAAGTGGACAAAGGAGTACCAGTTGATGTGGTATATTTGGACTTTCAGAAGGCTTTCGACAAGGTCCCACACAGGAGATTAATGTGCAAAGTTAAAGCACATGGGATTGGGGGTAGTGTGCTGACGTGGATTGAGAACTGGTTGTCAGACAGGAAGCAAAGAGTAGGAGTAAATGGGTACTTTTCGGAATGGCAGGCAGTGACTAGTGGGGTACCGCAGGGTTCTGTGCTGGGGCCCCAGCTGTTTACATTGTACATTAATGATTTAGACGAGGGGATTAAATGTAGTATCTCCAAATTTGCGGATGACACTAAGTTGGGTGGCAGTGTGAGCTGCGAGGAGGATGCTATGAGGCTACAGAGTGACTTGGATAGGTTAGGTGAGTGGGCAAATGCGTGGCAGATGAAGTATAATGTGGATAAATGTGAGGTTATCCACTTTGGTGGTAAAAACAGAGAGACAGACTATTATCTGAATGGTGACAGATTAGGAAAAGGGAAGGTGCAACGAGACCTGGGTGTCATGGTACATCAGTCATTGAAGGTTGGCATGCAGGTACAGCAGGCGGTTAAGAAAGCAAATGGCATGTTGGCCTTCATAGCGAGGGGATTTGAGTACAGGGGCAGGGAGGTGTTGCTACAGTTGTACAGGGCCTTGGTGAGGCCACACCTGGAGTATTGTGTACAGTTTTGGTCTCCTAACTTGAGGAAGGACATACTTGCTGTTGAGGGAGTGCAGCGAAGATTCACCAGACTGATTCCCGGGATGGTGGGACTGACCTATCAAGAAAGACTGAATCAACTGGGCTTGTATTCACTGGAGTTCAGAAGAGTGAGAGGGGACCTCATAGAAACGTTTAAAATTCTGACGGGTTTGGACAGGTTGGATGCAGGAAGAATGTTCCCAATGTTGGGGAAGTCCAGAACCAGGGGTCACAGTCTAAGGATAAGGGGTAAGCCATTTAGGACCGAGATAAGGAGAAACTTCTTCACCCAGAGAGTGGTGAACCTGTGGAATTCTCTACCACAGGAAGTAGTTGAGGCCAATTCACTAAATATATTCAAAAGGGAGTTAGATGAAGTCCTTACTACTCGGGGGATCAAGGGGTATGGCGTGAAAGCAGGAAGTGGGTACTGAAGTTTCATGTTCAGCCATGAACTCGTTGAATGGCGGTGCAGGCTAGAAGGGCTGAATGGCCTGCTCCTGCACCTATTTTCTATGTTTCTATGTTTCTATCAGAAAGGCGGCACCTCCAACACTGCAGCACTCACTCAGCACTGCACTGGAGTGTCAGCTTAGACTTTTGCGCTCAAGTGCCCTGGAGTGGGACTTGAACCCACAATCTTCTGACTCAGAGGCGAGAGTGTGACCCACGGAGGCACTGGCTGACACACAGGAGTAGGCCAGTCGTCCCATCGTGCCAGTGTCGGCCCTTTGAAAGAGCTCTCCAATCAATCCCCGCTCTCCCTTGTCTTTCCACATAGCGCTGCAAATGCTCCCCTATTTAATTCAACCGGATGTCACATTTTCTGCTGTGAATTAATCACAAGTGCCTGGGGATAATGGCGGCCGGAACAGCGATTTTTAGCTTTAGGTGGGGCTCCATAGATATCATAGCACTAGGGCAGCATCCTGGGGTCTCTTGGACAGAACTGGGGGCATGATTAAAGCGGGGGGGGGGGGTGCTGAGATGTCACAGTATTGGTGAGAGGGTTGGCTCACTGATGTAAACAGATCTCCTTTAGCAGAGAGGTCAATAACCAGGGGGCATAGATTTAAAGTAATTACAGCAGGATTGGAGGGGGCGTTGAGGAGCAATAGGAAATAACACCTAATTCCAGTGTGAAACTCATTTTAAAATGGGGTCAGGGATTAAAGTAAAGTTGTTCCTTACCAGCCCGGGGGAATGCAGGACTGTATTTAAAATCTTTTAACACGCACATAGTTAAGGCTGCAAGCAGTTTATTGTTTTATGTCTTAGTTCCTTCAAGTGAAGAGAAAATTCAATAATGTTTTTACTAACAGCACAGTATACATTCTGAAGCAAACAGTCGTTTCATTTCGCATTTTAGTTTTGCTAATATTAATGATTTTGTTCAAGATTTTGTCAAACGAATTATGAGGGGCCTAGATAGAGTGGCTAGGAAGAATCTATTTCCCTTAGCAGAGGGGTTAACAACCAGGGGGCATAGATTGAAAGTAATTGGGGGGAGGTTTAGAGGGGATTTGAGGAGAATGTTTTTCATCCAGAGGGTGGTGGGGGTCTGGAACTCACTGCCTGAAAGGGTGGTAGAGGCAGAAACCCTCATCGCACTTAAAAAGTACTTGGATATGCATGTAACCTGCAGGGCTACGGACCAAGAGCTGGAAGGTGAGATTAGGCATGATAGCTCTTGGTTGGTCAATGGGGACACGATGGGCCGAATGGCCTCCTTCTCTGCTGTAAATTTCTATGATTCTATGATCTCTGAACAGATCCCTCCATCCTTTGGCTGAAACCACACCACCAACAGGTCACATCCGTTTGGTCATTATCATCATCGTAGGCAGTCCCTCGAAATCGAGGAAGACTTGCTTCCACTCAAAAATTGAGTTCTCAGGTGACTGTACAGTCCAATACGGGAATTACAGTCCCTGTCATAGATGGGACAGACAGTGGTTGAAGGAAAGGGTGGGTGGGACTGGTTTGCCGCACGCTCCTTCCGCTGTCTGCGCTTGTTTTCCACATGCTCTCGGCGATGAGACTCGAGGTGCTCAGCGTCCTCCCGGATGCACTTCCTCCACTTAGGGCAGTCTTTGGCCAGGGATTCCCAGGTGTCGGTGGGGATGTTGCACTTTATCAAGGAGGTTTTGAGGGCGTCCTTGAAACGTTTCCTCTGCCCACCTGGGGCTCGCTTGCCGTGTAGAAGTTCGGAGTAGAGCGCTTGCTTTGGGAGCCTTGTGTTGGGCATGCGGACGATGTGGCCCACCCAACGGAGCTAGTCGAGTGTGGTCAATGCTTCGATGCTGGGGATGTTGCCCTGATCGAGGACGCTAATGTTGGTGCGTCTGTCCTCCCAGGGGATATCAGCATAGAACAGTACAGCACAGAAGGAGGCCCTTCGGCCCTTCGTGTCTGTGCTGGCTCTTTCGAAGAGCGATCCAGTTAGTCCCACTCCCCTGCTCTTTCCCCAAATCCCTGCAATTTTTTCTCTCTCAAGTATTTATCGACTTACCTTTTGAAGGCTATTATTGACTCTGTATCCAACACCCGATCAGGCAATGCAATCCAAATCCTAACCACTCGTTACGTAAAAAAGTTTATCCTCATGTCGCCTCTGGTTCTTTTGCCAACCACCTTAAATCTGCGCACTCTGGCTATCGACTCTTTCGCTACGGGAACGTTTCTCTTTATTTATTCTACCTACAACCTTCATGATTTTGAACACCTCCATCAAGTCACCCCTTAGCCTTCTCTGCTCCAAGGAGAACAAACCCCAGTTTCCCCAGTCTATCCACGTCACTGTATTCCCTCATCCTTGGAATCAATCTCTTCTGTGCCCTCTCCAAAGCCTTCACATCCTTCCTAAAGTGCGGAGCTTTGTTGTGGCGACTTTTAGATTTATCAGCAGTGATTCCCCGGGGGTGGTCGAGTCACAGGCACTGACTGCCTGGTGCGTTACTAATCGCTTCTTCATGTGGAAGTCTGGGCAGCAGCAACAGCTGTTTCAATACGGCCACAGGAAATATTTAAATTCATGGAAATACATCCATCCATGCTCTGCCCTTCGCACCGACCTCTGGTCTCTCTCACCTGTCTCAGCACCTGGACATCAGTTCGTCGCTGATCCCGCCCAACCCCTACATCAGCTGTATCACACCTCTGACTTTCACTCTAGTTTTGCCGCGTATTATCCCCTCCCCGCGTCCAACAGCGTGCGGGTTTTCACTGCCGTTCCGGACGTGAGCCGATCGCTTCCACGGGACCGACTTTCCTCCTGAAGACCCGCCCAGTGCCACTTTCGGGGTGGCCTGGAGCGGGCGGGAGGGGAGAGCCACCGGGAACCGCCCGCTGGCGTCAGCGGACGGCCAAGTGGCGCAACTGAGCTCCCGCCCGCCGAGCTCCCAGATTCCTGCGGGCAGGAGTCGGCGGGAGAACAGGGGTGGACCGCTTGCTGGAGGCTGGTCTGTCCCCGACGGTGAGTGGAAAGAAGCTGAAAAAAAGGTCAGTGAACATTTTAATACTTTTTCCAACAGCGGCTTACCTGGATGGGGTCCCCTGACGGTCTTCCGATAGTTTTTTTATTTTTTGCTGTTGTTTTAGTTTCAGGTCTTCGACCCTGCGTGGGGCCCAACTCCATCCTCGGCGGCACTTGGGCAGCAAGCGCCTCAGCCGCCGAGAATGGGACCTCCCGCCCGCTGCTGCCCAGATTGGCGGCGTACGTCGTACATTTGCCGCCTACCGACCTTAGAGGGACCTCGGCCGTGAATATCCCGCCCAAAGTACCGTCCCGTACCTCGCTGGCCATCGGCGGCCCTTTGGGCGGCACTTGGGCAGGCGGAGGCCTTGCTGAAACTCGGCCCCTATATCTCTCTTTTTTTTTTCTTCTTTTCTCTTTAACCTCTCCTGCCGTCATGCCTTCTTTCGTTTCTCCGCCCTTGGGTACTGTACCCACACAAACCCCAATCTTTCAGCACTCATTGTCTTCCCAACTCTCCTGCCGCCGTCCCAGGCTCCACTCTCTTTTGGATAAGCCGACAGCTTCTCTCTGTGCCTCGCTTGGCATCCTCCGATGGGCCTCCCGAGGCACTTGTTGCCGCCCCCCGCTAACGAGCAGCAACACCAACCGCCCCCATCCCACTCTCTCCCCGCCCTTCCCTCCCAGCACGACTGCTGAGGAGGCTAATCATCCAAACTCCTTCCCTCCCACTCATCGCACCCAGTGCTGACTCATTGGAATCTGCCTATGGATCGGCTATCAGCGAAGCTCTCTGCACCTCCCTCCAGAATGTACCTTCGCTTGCCATCCATCAGCTTATTATGGATGATCACATTGACATCGGGGCCCTAACGGAGACTTGGCTGAGGGGCGATGACACCTTTCCCCTTAATGAAGCCTCCCCGCCCAGCTGCACCTTCCACCACTCACAGGAGGAGGAAGCAGAAGGAGGGAATTTTGAATAGGCCACGTAGCCCGTTAAAGTGGCTGCGTGGCCCAAACAAAAACACAGGCAACATTGCTAATCACCCTTGTACATATCATCATCATCATAGGCAGTCCCTCGAAATCGAGGAAGACTTGCCTCCACTCCAAAAGTGGGTTCTCAGGTGACTGAACAGTCCAATACGGGAATTGCAGTCTCTGTCTCAGGTGGGACAGACAGTGGTTGGAGGAAAGGGTGGTCCTACTCCTGCTCCTATTTCTTATGTTCTTATACGGCCCCTCGAGTCTGCTCCGCCATTTAATACGATCATGGCTGATCTGATCATGGACTCAGCTCCACTTCCCCACCCACTCCCCATAACCCCTTAATCCCTTAATGAGACAGCACAGAAGGAGGCCGTTCGGCCCATTGTGGCAGTGCTGGCTCTTTGAAAGAGCCAAAGAGTCAGAAATGAAACCAATAAAGGAAGAGTCGGGGTAACTGGACTAAACGTTGCGACCGAGAGCTGGCATGCAGCTGGCTCAAGGTTGGTGGGATTTTTATTTTAACAACACCAGCCGCACAGCGACATGCTGGCCTTTATAGGCTATTGTCAAACGTCCTTTACCGCAAATACAAATTCCAAGACGAAGAAACACAGAGATGGCTGGTTAATATTTTTTGTTTGCCAAATCAGTGATGAAACACAACCCCATACATGCAGTGCCCATGAGAATTTTACCGATTGTAATTCATACACAGAGGATTCAGCATCAGGAGGTCACAAGCTTGTCGTCTTGACTGCTTACACTGGCTTCAGCAAGACGAGGTCAAAGTCCCCAAGGAGCTCCAGTATATTGTATCCTTTATAGTGTTATTCACGTCCTCCTAACATGAGCACATTGTGCCAACTCATCCTCCCAGGGACTGGTTAATCTCCCTTCAACACAACGGTGCAACAGCGATCTATCTCTTGTTCATTGTGGTCGCTAATGAGAAACTGTGGGAACCAGCTTTGGCCTCACTCTCAAAGCTCTTTCCACACAACTAGCTCTATTCATAGCGACTACTCCCTCACATTCTCCGAGCTATCTGGCGATATTTCTTATCTCTTGCACATACTGCTTGTGAGGTAATGTCTGCTCTGCCCCTGGCTTGGCCTCATACTTTTTGTTACAACTGCAGAAGTAGGCCCGCGAAATTCGGTACCGACAGCCGCGAGGCGGGGGTTCCTGCGCCAGGCCCGGAGGTCCCGCCCCCATGACCTATATCGGGCTTACCGCCCCCCCCCCCCTCCACCACCCCCGAGAGGAAAACTGCAACGCAAAATATCGCCCTGCACTCCCTGCAGGGGGCGGGAAAAGCCGGCGTGAAGTTCGCAGCACCAAGCAGTGGGGCGTCTAGCGCTGGCGCGTAGACAGGGCCCTCCTCTTCCGTTAACGGGGAGGGGCCAAGCTGCCGACTCTGTGGGAGGGAAACGGGGCTATCGCTGGATCACCAGGGGGCGGAGTCCCCTGGCAGCGAGATGGCAGCACCGGATTCCCGCGATCGAGGAGGGAGAAGGCCGCGACTGGTAAGTCGGCCATTTTTGTTTTTTCCTTAGCCAATTTCCCCCTTTAATTATGGCCCTGCGAACAGCCTGCCACCCGGCACACGTCCCATGCATGAAGTTCCTCATAGGCATCGCCCACGGTAGCTTCGGTGGGGCGGGGGGGGGTGGTGCTACAGATTGAACCTTCCTTATCCGGCACCCTCGGGCCGTGGCCTGTGCCAAATAAGGGGAGGTCACACCAAGGGGAGCAGGGGGGGGGGGGGAGGTGGTCGGTGCCCCTAGTGGGCTGAGTGTCAATGGGCCCCAACGTCGGGGTGGAGGTCAGCCGCGTTCTGCGCATGCACACCTGGCCGCTGGAATCATGCCGCACGAGGGGTGGTGCCGGATAAGGGAGTCTCGGACAAGGGAGGTCCAACCTGCGCCGAATTTATGCTCCGGGGTGAAAAAGGGTCGCTGCTTCACGGTGACAACGCGCTACCGGTAGGAACGGAGGCGCTACCAGTTACCGCCGCCATCAAACTCCCACGGAAGTTAACGGGAGTCGGTAGCTGTGCCACGCCCGGGTGAAAAGTCATTTGCGCCCCGTGAGTGCCCTCAGGGCGTGCTAACGATCAGCGCAATCGCCCCGAGTTTCTCCCCCTTAGTCGTTAACATATTTGACCCTGAGCTGAGCATCCAACACCATATCCTTTCCAACACCAACACTGCCTACCGCTACCTTCGTAGCATCACCCTCACCTCTGCTCCTGCCTCAGACCATCCGCTGCTGAAACCCCCATCCATGCCTTTGTCACCTTCAGACTCGACTATTCCAACGCTCTCCCGGCCAGCTTCCCATCTTCCACCCTCTGTAAATTTGAGCTCATCCAAAACTCGGCTGCCCAGTGTCCTAACTCGCACCAAGTCCCATTTACCCATCACCCCTGTGCTCGCTGACCTACGTTGGCTCCCCCTCCGGCAACACCTCGATTTTAAAAATCTCATGCTTTGTGTTCAAATTCCTCCATGGCCTCGCCCCTCCCTATCTCTGTAATCTCTTCCAGTCCCACAACCTCCCGAGATATTTGCACACCTCGAATTCTGCCCTCTTGCAAACCCCAGATTTCCTTTGCTCCACCATTGAGCAACCGTGCCTTCAGCTGCCGAGGCCCCAAGGTCTGGAATTCCCTTCCTAAACCTCTCCACCTTTCTACCTCTCTACCTCCCTTTCCTCCTTTAAGCCGTTCCTTACAACCCACCTCTTTGACCAAGCTGCCATCATATCTCTCTATGGGTCTCAGAGCAAAGGTTTGCCTGATGATCGCTCCTGTGAAGCACCTTGGGACGTTTTACTACATCAAAGGCGTTACATAATTGCAAGTTGTTGTTGATGATCGATATGTGTGTATATATTTCACATATAAAGAAAAGCTTACTATGGCTATTCTGCCTGATACACCTACTCTTACACAACAGAGGAGTGATCGCAAAAGGAAAGTCAGAGTTTGAGAATTAGGTCATTTACAATCCGAATTATTTGGCTCTCGCAGACAAACAAGGCGTGACACTGTGACCGAGCTCTCCCGCTTGGGAAAGCCTCTCTGGAAAGCGCAGGATTGCAACCTGTGACCTTCCGCCCATTCACTTGAAAGGCTGGCAATCAGAGGCTGTGGTCCCTGTGTTTCCCAAGACGTTTCACTGTTGCTGTCTCCTGGGATCGCTCCTAGACTGACCAAGTCAACTTTAACCCAATGGATGAACTCTCAAAGATTACGCTGGTGCCATGATCTTGAAGGTGCAACTCCTTCTATGCATTTTAGCACAGATCTATCAGTCAGTCGTGCCCAGTGAAATGATTGATGCGGTAATAAAAGATTAAAAAAAGACTTGCATCTCTATCGCGCCTTTCACATCCTCAGTACGTCCCAAAGTGTAGTCACTGTTGTAACGTAGGAAACATGGCAGCCACTGTGAAAACAGGGACATATGAACACACAGACCCTTGAGCCTGTTCCCCTTTCAATGAGATCCTGGCTGATCCGTATCCCAATTTCACTTACTCGTCTTGGCTCCATAACCCGTAATACCCTTGGCTATCAAAACCCTACCAGTCTCAGATTTAAAATAAGAAAATAAGAAATAGGAGCAAGAGTAGGCCATACGGCCCCTCGAGCCTGCTCCGCCATTTAATAAGACCATAGCTGATCTGATCATGGACTCAGCTCCACTTCCCTGCCCGCTCCCCATAACCCTTTACTCCCTTAGCATTTAAGAAATTGTCTACTTCTGTCTTAAATTTATTCAATGTCCCAGCTCCCACAGCTCTCTGAGGCAGCGAATTCCACAGATTTACAACCCTCTGAGAGAAGAAATTTCTCCTCATCTTCATTTTAGATGGGCGGTCCCTTATTCTAAGATCGTGCCCTCGAGTTCTAGTCTCCCCCATCAGTGGAAACATCCTCTCTACATCCACCTTGTCAAGCCCCCTCATAATCTTACAAGTTTCGATAAGATCACCTCTCATCTGAATTCCAATGAGTAGAGGTCCAACCTACTCAGCCTTTCCTCATAAGTCAACCCCCTCATCTCCGGAATCAACCGAGTGAACCTTCTCTGAACTGTCTCCAAAGCAAGTCTATCCTTTCTTAAATATGGAAACCAAAACTGCACGCAGTATTCCAGGTGTGGCCTCACCAATACCCTGTATAATGATTAATCGAGCTAGTTTTTTGTGGGAGAGAATTCCACATTTCTACCAACCTTTGCATGAAGATGTGTTTCCTAACTTCTCTCCTGAATGGCCTGGCTCTGATTTTAAGGTTATGTCCCCTTATCATAAACTCCCCACCAACAAAAAAAATTATCTCTATCGACCCTATCAATTCCTTTCAAAATCCGACAAACCTCAATCAAATCACTTTCTATATTCCAGGGACTACAAGCCTATGTTTATGTAATCTCTCCTCATAACTAAACCCTTGGAGTGCTAGTAACATTCTGTTCAATCTGTGCTGCACTGCCTCCAAGGCCAATATATCCTTTCTAAGTTGCGGTGCCTAGAACTGTACACACTACTCCAGATGTGGTCTAACCACGGCTTTGTAAAGCTGTACAGGTACAACGCCTCAAATCCGGAAACCTCGGGACCGAGTTCCTGCCGGATTTCGGACAAAGTCAGACAAAGTACTAATGGTGGCGTGGTTCAGGTCGGGTCGGGCCAGGTCGAGGGTCATTCAGCAAGGCTCGAACCAATCGCACGCCATTTAAAACACTGTGGCGAAGCCGATAACTAGTCCGGTCCGCCGGTCTTTGGACAATAGTTCCGGATTTTATTTTACTGAAAATCAAATGGGAT
Organism: Pristiophorus japonicus; assembly: GCF_044704955.1. Taxonomy (NCBI): domain Eukaryota; kingdom Metazoa; phylum Chordata; class Chondrichthyes; family Pristiophoridae; genus Pristiophorus; species Pristiophorus japonicus. Next base: position 528,587,504 of record NC_091977.1, read on the forward strand.
TTTCTCAAAAATGTCCAATTTTCGGACAATTCCGATTTTCAGACAGCTGTATTTGAGATGTTGTACCAGAGCAAAAGTTCCTCCCCTTTATATTGTACCCTCTGGATATAAAGGCTAACATTCCATGAGCTGTGAGGAGGATGCTAAGAGGCTGCAGGGTGACTTGGACAGGTTAGGTGAGTGGGCAAATGCATGGCAGATCCAGTATAATGTGGATAAATGTGAGGTTATCCATTTTGGGTCAAAAACACGAAGGCAGAATATTATCTGAATGGCGGCAGATTAGAAAAAGAGGAGGTGCAACGGGACCTGGATGTCATGGTTCATCAGTCACTGAAAGTGGGCATGCAGGTACAGCAGGCGGTAAAGAAACCAAATGGTATGTTGGCCTTCATAGCTAGGGGATTTGAGTATAGGAGCAGGGAGGTCTTAATGCAGTTGTACAGGGCCTTAGTGAGGCCTCACCTGGAATATTGTGTTCAGTTTTGGTCTCCTAGTCTGAGGAAGGACGTTCTTGCTATTGAGAGAGTGCAGCGAAGGTTCACCAGACTAATTCCAGGGATGGCTGGACTGTCATATGAGGAGAGACTGGATCAACTGAGCCTTTATTCACTGGAGTTTAGAAGGATGAGAAGGGATCTCATAGAAACATAAGATTCTGACGGGACTGGACAAGTTAGATGCGGGAAGAATGTTTCCGATATTGGGGAAGTCCAGAACTAGAGGACATAGTCTTGGCCAATTAGGACTGAGATGAGGAGAAACTTCTTCACTCAGAGAGTTGTTAACCTATGGAATTCCCTGCTGCAGAGTGTTGTTGATGCAAGTTCGTTGGATATATTCAAGAGGGAGTTAGATATGGTCCTTACGGTTAAGGGGATCAAGGGATATGGAGAGAAGGCGGGAAAGGGATACTGAAGGAATGATCAGCCATGATCTTATTGAATGGTGGTGCAGGTTCAAAGGGCCGAATGACCTACTCCTGCACCTATTTTCTATTCCTTTAGCCTTTGTGATTATTTTTTTATACCTGACTACCAATGTTCCCGGTAAGTTGCGCTTTGTTCTGTGGGCCTGTTTCCTGTAGTGCGTGGCCCCTTTAAATGTCTGCGCATGCGCGGTATTTACAATGGACAAGTCGGTGAGCGGCCTGCGTGGGTCCTTTCCCATTATAGCCACGCAGCTTAGCGGGAACATTGCTGACTACTACGTTTGAGTGATTTGTGTGTCTGGATCTCTAAATCCCTTTGGACTTCCATTGTTCCGAGCTTTTCGCCATTTAAAACATACTTTTTTTTGGGTCGTACTTACCAGCATTGAAATCCATTTGTCACACCATTTCCTACTCACCAGATAACTAGTGATGTTAGTTGAGGGAAGAACATTGGGCAAAACATCTCGGAGAGCTCCCCTGCCCTTCTTCGAATATTGTCACGCAATCTTTCACATCCGCCTGTGAGGGCAGACGGGGCCTCGTTTAACAAAAGACAGCACCTACAACAGTGCAGCACTCGCTCAGCTCTGCACTGGGAGCGTCAGCCGAAATATTTCCTTTCTGGAGTGGGCATTTGAACCCACACCCCACAACCTTCTGGCTCAAAGGCCAGGGCACTACCACTGCCATCTGCGTTTGGCACGTTACTTTAAATTATACATTTTCTTAAATTATCACTATCACTGTCTAGGTCCTCTTGGACTGATAGCCTTCAAGAGAACATAGACAGGCTGATCGAATGGGGTAGACACATGGCAGATGAAATTTAACAGAGAAAAGTGCGAAACGATGCATTTTGGTAGGAAGAACAAGGAGAGGCAATATAAACTTGAGGAAGGACATTCTTGCTATTGAGGGAGTGCAGCGAAGATTCACCAGACTGATTCCCGGGATGGTGGGACTGACCTATCAAGAAAGACTGGATCAACTGGGCTTGTATTCACTGGAGTTCAGAAGAATGAGAGGGGATCTCATAGAAATGTTTAAAATTCTGACGGGTTTAGACAGGTTAGATGCAGGAAGAATGTTCCCAATGTTGGGGAAGTCCAGAACCAGGGGTCACAGTCTAAGGATAAGGGGTAAGCCATTTAGGACCAAGATAAGGAGAAACTTCTTCACCTAGAGAGTGGTGAACCTGTGGAATTCTCTACCACAGAAAGTAGTTGAGGCCAATTCACTAAATATATTCAAAAGGGAGTTAGATGAAGTCCTTACTACTCGGGGGATCAAGGGGTATGGCGAGAAAGCAGGAAGTGGGTACTGAAGTTTCATGTTCTGCCATGAACTCATTGAATGGCGGTGCAGGCTAGAAGGGCTGAATGGCCTGCTCCTGCACCTATTTTCTATGTTTCTATGTTTCTATGTACAATTCTAAAGGGGGCTCAGGAACAGAGCGACCTGGGGGTATATGTGCACAAATGTTGAAGGTAGCAGGCCAGGTCAGGAAAGCGGTTAAAGAAGCTTACAGGATCCTGGGCTTCATAAATAGAGGCATAGAGTACACAAGCAAGGAAGTTACGATGAACCTATATAAAACACTGGATCGACCTCAACTGGAGTATTGTGTTCAATTCTGGGCACCGCACTTTAGGAAGGATGTGTAGGCCTTAGAGAGGGTGCAGAAAAGATTTACAAGAATGGTTCAATGGATGAGGGACTTCAGTTACGTGGATAGATTGGAGAAGCTGGGATTGTTCTCCTTAGAGCAGAGAATATTGAGAGGAGATTTGATAGAAGTGTTCAAAGTCATGAGGGGTCTGAACAGTAGATAGAGAGAAACTGTTCCTATTGGGGGAAGGGTCGAGAACAAGAGGACACAGATTTAAGGTGATTGGCAGAAGAACCAAAGGCGACAGAAGAAAAAACTTTACCCGGCGGGTGGTTAGGATCTGGAATGCACTGTCTGAAAGAGTGGCGGAGGCAGACTCAATCGCGACTTTCAAAAGGGAATTAGACCAGTATCTGAAGGACACAAGGTTGCAGGGCTACGGGGAAAGGGCGGAGGAGTGGGACTAGCTGAGGTGCTCTTGCAGAGAGCCGGCATTTGCTCGACGGGCCCAATGACCTCCGTCTGGTCAGTAACCATTTTATGACTCCACAAGGGGAGCAGCTGTTGTTCCCATCAATATGCTTTTTAATAGTTTTTCTACTGGCAAAGTGATTGCTTTTGTTACCAATCACTGTACACCTGGCATGAATCATTTGTCAAGCTTTAAGTATTTCTAAAGCCTTTGACAGAATCTGACACCATGACAATTTCGAGAAAATTACCATTATAAGTTCTTCCAGTGAGGTCGTATTGTGGGTCCTGTTGTGTCCTGTCAAGCTGCTCCAGTGTATGACTCATTCTTTGACATTCTCTCATTGTGACAGGGGATCGCCAAGGTTCCACAGTCTCTCTCATTCTGTGCATTCTTCATATCGATAACGTCCTTCACTCCTCATTCATCCCTGCCCATTCTACATTCTGCAGCGATCTTCAAATCTCACATCATCAGGAGCATGCGAGGTCTATTCCTTTCACAGCGCCATAGGCAATTCTCTACTTCTTGATCTCTTGATCCATTTGATGATAATAGACTTGTGACTAGAGCCAGAGTATGTGGGGTCAGCGGAGATCATCAGCTTCATCGGCCGTCCCTTGAAATCGAGGAAGACTTGCTTCCGCCCTAAAAGTGAGTTCTTAATGACTGAACAGTCCAATATAAGAACCACAGTCTCTGTCACAGGTGGGACAGACATTCGTTGAAGGAAAGGGTGGGTGGGGAATCTGGTTTGCCGTATGCTCCTTCCGCTGCCTGCGCTTGGTTTCTACATGCTCTCGGCGACGAGACTCGAGGTGCTCAGCGCCCTCCCCGGATGCTCTTCCTCCAATTAGGGCGGTCTTTGGCCAGGGATTCCCAGATGTCGGTGGGGATGTTGCATTTTAACAAGGAGGCTTTGAGGGTGTCCTTCAAACGTTTCCTCTGCCCACCTTGGGCTTGCTTGCCGTGTAGGAGTTCCGAGTAGAGCGCTTGTTTTGGGAGTCTTGTGTCAGGCATGCGAACAATGTAATCCGCCCAACGGAGCTGGTTGAGTGTGGTCAGTGCTTCGATGCCGGGGATGTTGGCCTGATCGAGAACGCTAACGTTGGTGCATCTGTCCTCCCAGGGGATTTGCAGGATCTTGCGGAGACATCGTTGGTGGTATTTCTCCAGCGATTTGAGGTGTCTACTGTATGTGGTCCACGTCTCTGAGCCATACAGAAGGGGCGGGTATCACAACAGCCCTGTAAACCATGAGCTTGGTGGCAAATTTGAGGGCCTGATCTTCGAACACTCTTTTCTTCAAGCGGCCAAAGGCTGCGCTGGTGCACTGGAGGCGGTGTTGAACCTCGTCATCGATGTTTGCCCTTGTTGATAATAGGCTCCCGAGGTATGGAAAGTGTTACCAAGCTGGCTACCAAACAGAAAACAGGGAGTAGAGGTTACGGGTAACTACGCAAATTGGCAAAAGGTGGGAAGTGTTGGTCCAGGAGGATCGATGCTGGGACAACACTTATAAGAACATAAGAAATAGGAGCAGGAGTAGGCCATTTGGCCCCTCGAGCCTGCTCCACCATTCAATAAGATCATGGTTGATCTGATCATGGACTCAGCTCCACTTCCCTGCCCGCTCCCCATAACCCTTTACTCCCTTATCGCTCAAAAATCTATCTATCTCCGCCTTAAATATTTTCAATAATCCAGCCTCCACGGCTCTCTGGGAGAGAGAATTCCACAGATTTACAACCCTCTGAGAGAAGAAATTCCTCATCTCAGTTTTAAATGGGCAGCCCCTTATTCTGAGAATATGTCCCCTAGTTTTAGTTTCCCCTATGAGTGGAAATATTTTCTCTGCATCCACCTTGTCAAGCCCCTTCATTATCTTATAGGTTTTGATAAGATCACCTCTCATCTGAACTCCAATGAGTATAGGCCCAACCTATTCAACCGATCTTCATAAGTCAATCCCCTCATCTCCGGAATCAACCTGGTGAACCCTCTCTGAACTGCCTCCAATGCAAGTATATCCTTTCTTAAATACGGAGACCAAAACTGCATGGTGTGGCCTCACCAATAACCTAGCAGGACTTCTCTGCTTTGAAACTCCATCCCCCTTGCAATAAAGGCCAACATTCCATTTGTCTTCTTGATTACTTGCTGTACCTGCATACTAACTTTTTGTGTTTCATGCACAAGGACCCCCAGGTCTCTCTGTACTGCAGTACTTTGCAATTTTTCTTTATTTAAATTATAATTTGCTTTTCTATTTTTTCTGCCAAAGGGTAACCTCACATTTTCCCATATTATACGCCATCTGCCAAATTTTTGCCCACTCAATTAGCCTGTCTTTTTCCCTTTGCAGATTTTTTGTGTCTTCCTCACAATTTGCTTTTCTACCCATCTTTGTGTCATTAGCAAACTTGGCTACATTACACTCAGTCCCTTCATTCAAGTCATTGATATAGATTGTAAATAGTTGAGGACCCAGCACCGATCCCTGCGACATTACCCCACTAGTCACTGTTTGCCAACCGGAAAATGACCCATTTATCCCGACTCTCTGTTTTCTGTTAGTTAGCTAATCCTCTATCCATACTAATATCTTATCCAACCCCGTGAACTTTGATCTTGTGCATTAACCTTTGTGCACAGTTTTGGTCTCCTTATCTAAGGAAGTACTTGCTTTGGAGGTATTGCAATGAAGGTTCATTCGATTGATTCCTGGGATGAGAGGGCTGCCTTATGATGAGAGATTGTGTAGAATGGGCTTAAACTCTCTGGAGTTTAGAAGAATGAGAGGTGATCGCGTTGAAACATACAAGATTCTGAAGTGAATTGACAGGGTAGATGCTGAGAGGTTGTTTCCCCTGGCTGGAGTGTCTAGAGCTAGGGGGCACAGTCTCAGGATAAGGGCTCGGCCATTTAAGAGAGAGATGAAAAGGAATTTCTTCACTCAGCGGGTTGTGAATGTTTGAAATTCTCTGCCCCAGAGGGCTATGGCTGCTGAATCATTGAGTATATTCAAGGCTGAGATCGATAGATTTTCGGGCAGGAAAGTGGAGTTGTGGTAGAAGATTAACCATGATCGTATTGAATGGCGGAGCAGGCTCGAGGGACAGAATGGCCTACTCCTGCTGCTAATTCTTATGTCCTTAAATAATGGTCAAGTCCTTCAATTATTTTCACCGATCATTTTCTCTCACAGATGCATAAATCAAAAATGCAGGTGTTAATCCAGTAGAATATATACTAGCATAAAAAGATTAATTTGAGGCATTTGATAAAATACCACGCAATAGGCTTGTTAGCACAAATGAAAGCCCCTGGGATTCAAGGGGCAGTGGCAGCGTGGATACGGAATTGGCTCAGGGACAGAAAGCAGAGAGTAGTGGTGAACGGTTGTTTATCAGACCGGAAGGAAGGAAACAGTGGTTCCTCCAGCAGGTCAGGATTGGGACCACCGATCTTTTTCATATACCGGTAAATCAGTGAGCTGAATTTGGGTACAGGGGCATCATTTCAAAGTTTGTCGATGACACGAAACAGGTAGCGAACAGTGAAGGCGATAATAACACACTTCAGGAGGATAGAGAGAGACTGGTGTAACGGGCAGTCACATGGCAGAAGATATTTAATGCAGAAAAGTGTGAAGTGATGCATTTTACAAAGAAGAATGAGGAGAGCCAAGATAAACTAAATGGTACAATTTTAAACGAGCTACAGGAGCAGACAGACCTGAGGGTGTACATACGCAGGACAAGGTTGCAGGACAAGTTTATAACACTGTTAATAAAGGATACAGGATCCTTGGCTTTATAAATAGAAGCATATAGAGTACAAAAGCAAGGACGTTATGCTAAATCTTTATACATCACTGGTTTGACCTCAGTTGGAGTATTGTGTTCAATTCTGGGCACCGCACCTTAGGAAGGACGTCAAGGACTTGGAGAGGGTGCAGAGGAGATTTACTGGAATGGTTCCAGGGATGATGTTTCCTGGAACCACCAGCCGCCGGTCAGGGGGTATAAGGAGGGGCGTGTCACTTCAAGGTACAGGGCGAGCCGTTCCAGGAGGGCGACCGGGTGACGTCACCAAAACCCAGGTCGCTGATTGGAGCGTGGGCAGGAACATCGGTGGGGCCCAGGTACAGCAGAGGTGCGGTGAATGATTGGGGCAGGGGAGCGGAGAGAGATCGGGGTCCAGGAGCGACGTGGTCTGGGTCCAGGAGAGGCGAGGGCCCGGGGGCAGCACGGGCCAGCCCACACTGCGATACGTGTGTGCACTAGGCCCATGCAGCAGAGCTTGGTCTCCAGTTGTCTTGGGTAACCCTTGCCACTGGATCAAGACCTAGCTGTGTCAAGCCCGTGTGGTGGCTGGTGTGCAACGGCCATCACACAAAAAGAATCCACACACAGGCATCTTCCACCCTTCAACATGTAGTTCAAGATCTGGAATATTAGGTCCTTCTTTGAAACACCTGTGAACTCATCACTTTTTGGTGTGGAAGTGGGTCATCCTTGACACGAGGGACTGCCAAATACTAATACTATACTACCATGGATGAGGGACTTTAGTAATGCGGAGCAACGAGAATAGCTAGGATTGTTTTGAGGCGAGAGAAGAATAAGGGGAGATTTAATAGAGATCTTCAAAATTATGAGAGGTTTTGATAGAGTAAATAAGGAGCAACTATTTCCCGAGGACACAGATCTAAAGGAATCAGAGACGACATGAGGAAACATTTTTGCACACAGCGAGTTGTGATTTGGAGCAGAGAAGGTTAAGGGGAGATTTAATTGTGACGTTCAAAATTCTGAGATTCGATAAGGAGGAAGTGTTTCCTATTTTTAGAACGTGAGGTCAATTGCAGAATAAATTTGATTCGGCACATCCTGAGACCAATTAGAATCTTTGTGCGTACTTTCTTAAAGAATGCTCAGCTGTGACTTGCTGGTCTTTGTGATGTGCAAAATGTAATGGACGCATTATCATCATCATAGGCAGCCCCTCGGAAGCGAGGAAGATTTGCTTCCACTTTAAAGTGAGTTCTCAGGTGACTGAACAGTCTGATACGGGAATTACAGTCTCTGGCACAGGTGGGATAGACAGTGGTTGAAGGAAAGGGTGGTTGGGGAGCCTGGTTTGCTGCACGCTCCACTTATGGACGCAACACTTGTGTTGAATCTGGATCTCCCGCAGTAAGTCAGAGAACATACTGATTTATTAGAAAGGCACATAAATCTCCACCGCCCCCCACACCGCATCCCCTAACTTCACATTCTGTTGCTACAGTGGAGCTCTTCCCCATTGAAGCCGTAGGGTCTAACTGCCACAAATGGGGACATTGTGGGGTCAATTAAAGATCTCCTGGCTCCTCCCCAAGATCATAAAATGAGCGATCCATATTCACCATCTTTCCCTTGATTTAAGATTGTCGTGTGACACTTTGACATGTGACACAATTTGGTGTGACACTTTGACATGTGACGCAATGTGGTGTGACACGTGACGCAATGTGGTGTGACACTTTGACATGTGACACATTGAAGTGCGACATATTGACGTGGCACTTTGACATGTGACATATTGACATTTGACACTTTGACATGTGACACTTTGACATGTGACACTGCGCCAGAACCTCCACTTTTTTTGCAAGCTTAAGGCCGACTTAATGCCCATTTTACCACTGAAATGACATATAACACCCATATATCGCCCATTTTGGCACAATATGGAAACTGACGGGCATTTTTAGGAAACTTATCGCCGAGCATTACTTTCCCCATGTGGTTAACGCCGGGTAAAAATATTACAGCTTGCCCACTTTTTTTGGGTGAAATTATCAGAATGGGCGAATTCAACGCCCATAATATCACCCAGCATTATTTTCTGCACAGAATTAACGCCGAGATTCAATAATACTGCCCGCCCACATTTTTTTGGGTAAAGAGCATATTTACCCAAACTAGCGTCCATGAGATCGGCCAGCGTTAATTTCACCACCTCGCACACATATCGCCCACAATATCATTCGCCCAACAAAACACCCAGAAAAAGTGGAACTATCCGGAACGAATCACAGTGTTATGGATGCCATGTTCTACATCACATGTCGCGTCCTTTAAAAGGCTGCTGTTGCTTTAACCTCGGCAGAGTTCGGATATACTCTGCAGGTCGTTGGAGTTGATATGAATATCTGTAAAAACATCTTGACCATACAGTGACCGATTGGAATTGAATAGGTGTCTTCGTTGGGACAGTCCTTGTTTGTGATCAATCGGTGGAAAACAGAGAGCGACTGCAATGGGGCCTGTCCTTTCTCACCGTCTCTTGGTGACCAATTACATGCAGCAGACTCAACATTGCCGAAGGAACGCTCCACAGCATTATGTGCCCAATGTAAGAAGTGACAGACAGATGAGGAGGACCAGATGTTACACCCCCTGCAAGTACAGGGAGAAGCATTCTTACCTCGACTTGCACGACACCATCTGCCTTCAGAGACTGCGCTTCCACAAAGAGGTTATCACTGAGGTATGCCAGCTGATGAAGACAGATCTGCAGCTTGCCATCACCATCAGTACTGCACTGTCCGTCGAGGTCAAAGTCACCGCGGCACTGTCATTCTACACCTCGGGTTCTTTTCAGGCCACAGCTGGAGACATTTGCGGAATTTCTCAGCAAGCCACACATTGCTGCATTAGACAGGTCACTGAAGCCCTGTACACATGCAGGAGGGACTTGATCAGCTTCCCTATGATCAGGGAGGCACAGAGTGAGTGGGCTCTAGGATTTTCCAGAATTGCAAACTTCCCCAAGGTGCAGGGAGCAATAGACTGTACACACATCGCGATGGGGGCACCTTTTCAGGATGCATAGGTTTTCAGAAACCACTAGGGATTCCACTCCCTGAATGTCCAACTCGTTGTCGACCACCAACAAATTATACTGGCAGTGAATGCTCAATTTCCGGGCAGCATCCATGATGCGCACATCCTGCATGAGAGCACTGTGTCTGACTTGGTTAACAATCAGCCACAAGGTCAATGCTGGATGCTTAGTGACAAAGGATATGGCCTCACCACCTGGCTGATGACCCCCCCTGTGTGAGACCCACACCGAAGCCGAGAGACGATAAAACGAGAGCCACAGAGCAACTCACAATATCGTGGAGAAAACCATTGGAGTGCTGAAGCAGCGCTTTAGATACCTGGACCACTCAGGAGGCGAGCTCCAATACCACTCTGAGCAAGTAGCTCAATTCGTGGTGGTGTGCTCCATGCTGCACAACTTGGCTATCAGGAGGGGACACAAATTGTCTGATGAGTCTGACAGTCCACCTCACCAGAGAGAGGAAGAGGAGGACGAGGAGGTGGACGCTGACCTCAGGCCAGACAATCAGGCTGATGCTGAAGCCATGCCCCCGCCCCCTGTAGACCACATGAAAGGGCCCGTGGTGACATGATAGCTGCAAGAGCCTTACGTCAGGAGCTCATCAATGATCGCTTCGCCTGAAAGAACGTTGGTGTTATTTACAAGGCTGACACACTGCTGGCTGTGCAGGTCATACATCAATGGTGGGCATCACCTTGGTGACAGTTAAAGTTTAAGTTGATTGAAGTTAAGTGTCATTATACCCTTTGATGTTAAGGAATCACCAGCATGTACCGGTGCAGCTTTCTGAGCCAATGCGCAACAAGGTTTTGTTGAATAAAAAACATTTTAACCGAACATTAGTCCGAAATCATCAGTATTTCTGTACAAACCAACCTTTACCCCACTCCCCCCCGCTTCTCCTCCCCACCTCCACCCCTTCCCCTTCCCCTCCTGATTCCAAGCCGCCTGACCGAGGAGCTCCTCTTGGGGGGGTGGGGTGAGGGGATGATGGCCGGAGCATTGCTTGCACAGATACGGGAGAGGACGGTCCCGAGGTGGGAACGTGCTCCGAGCCAGAAGCAAGATGTTGCTGCTGGCTCTCATGTCGTTGACAATGGGGGTGCAGCACCTTGGGGTGCAGTGCGGCGCTCCGGGACCACTGGGAGCCCTCTGCCACCAGTGTTCCTGGCTACCAGCTCCAGGGCCTCCACCATCCCTTCCAATTTATATCTTATTTGTTGGACAAAAATTCGGTGCCAACTATGTTCTTGGTGCTTAGTAAGCTTTTTGCTGCTGGTGAATCTCCCCGTGCCTCCCACAACAGCCAGATAAGCACATACCACAGCCACACATGCTTTCAGTGCTTCTGAGCTCCCTCTCTGTCTCCTCTTCTGCGCATGTCATGATGACCTTTGACCTCCTGAATCGCGGGAATCGAGCATTGCCATGCCGTTGCTAAGGACGGCCACACTTTACGGCAGAAGGTCAAAAAAATTTTACGCTACCATCCATTTGATATCGTTCACGGTAACGCCTATTTTCAAAAATGGAGACTAGTTGCTTTGAGAATAGGCGAGAAGTCGGCGATCTGAAAACCCTTTTTTACCGCCCACGCTGGAAATAACGCCCATTTCTGGACGATAAGCACAAAAGTGAGGTTCTAGTCCAGTGACCTGTGACAGATTGACATGTGACACATTGACATGTGATGCATTGACGTGTGACACATTGATGTGTGATACTTTGACATATGACACATTGACATGTGACACATTGACGTGTGACACAATATAGCGTGATATTTGAAGTGTGATGAATTAAAAAATGTTATACATATCTTCTGTGGAGCTGCTCACATTGAATGCGAAATTATATAGTTTCAAGGGGGTTACATGCCAGATTTTTTAAAAATTGGAAAGCAGTTTATTAGAAATTTGACTGGCAATGAAGTAAGTGATTTCCTCAAAAATATACATTGAGGTCAAAAAACATTCTACAGTTTCTCTGGGGTAAAACTGGCACCAAACGAACTGATTTAGCAGTGGGACGTGCTGTGCCCAATCTGTGCAGGCCGTAATGGTCTCGATGCTAAAATCGTGGGGCCCCTTTTTGTTGGCGGCCTGGGCAAACACCTAAATCAAGCATTTAGCCCCTTCAAAATGTAAATTAGGGGCCCAGCGCTTGTTGAAGGACTCCTTTTCCAAATCCATCAGCGAGGAGCGAGAGCAGGTTATTGCCTAGTTCTTCAGCAGCCTCTTGACCATCAACAAAGGTTGGTGATTTTTTTTTGTGAAGAAGAAACTTTCCTGTGGAGCATGGGCGATCACGAGTGCTGAGGTAATCACCTATTAGCATATCCCAACTGACAACAGCAACTTGCAATTATATAGCGCCTTTAATGTAGTAAGACCTGCCAAGGCATTTCACAAGAGCGTTCGCAAACAAAATTTGACACCGAGCCACACAAGGAGATATTAGGACAGGTGACCAAACGCTTGCTCGAAGAGGTAGGTGTTAAGGAGTTTCTTAAAGGAGAAGAGAGAGGTGGAGAGATTTAGGGAGGTGATTTCAGAACTCCAACACTTCTTTGCCTTAAGCTTATTCTTCAGTCTTAAGACAGTACTTACTGATTCCATACAGAAAGGCTCAACAGGCTATGGGCTGTATTTTTGGCTTTGTTGCCGCCACTGTTTTCACCCTGGAGGGGGCGGTAATGGTGGTGGTAAGCACTTTCGGGCGACGGCCAGCATCCAGCGCCCCGCCGGTATGTTTGGTGCCGGGTTTGCGGGGGAGCACACGGAGCAGTACCACTCAGGAGAGGCGAGCCGGTGCGTAACGGCCCCTAGTGGAATCGTCTGGGAATGCGGGCGGACCGAGCTGTACTGGCTGCAGTGAGGGAAGGAATGTTTCCCTGAGGTAAGTGTGATTGGTTTTATTTTTTTATTTCTGCGATTTATGTGGCGTCAGTAAAGTATTGGGAATGTTTTTGGTGGGGTTTTTTGTCAGATTTTTTTTCCACGAAAGCCTCTCTCAGTTTAGCTCGGGATTTTCGCTTGCTCAGCTGGCTTGGCGCCCGAAAAGAGGTGGGCAACATCTTCCTTAGCGCCCCCCCACACTCAGGGCCCAGCCGGTGAATTTTGCGGCTGGAGACGCAAACCATTTCCTGCCGCAAAATTTACCGCCCCTTCCGGGTTAATGCAGCAAGAGAGGCATGACCGAATTTCTCCCGCTATGGGCCCAGGTTTGCCCCCTCCATGCGGTGCGCAGACTTTGTAGTACAGAAACTGCACCGATTTCTTACCTCCGTATTCTCCCAGTTGGTTCCAGGCCTGTGGCCTGTGGCGCAGCACATCGGAATGCGTGGTGGGCGGAGCTACAGCCCTGCGCTGAAAAGAGTGCCGGTAGCTGCGCACGTGCGCAGTGGAGTCTGCGTGCGTGCGCAGTAGCTCCTGGCCCTCCCAGCCCGTCCCATCTCCGGGCGACCCTATCCTTGGCCGAAGGGACGACGCAATGCTCGCAGCCTCTATTCCAGGCTAAGTGGCGTGCCGCACAGGCCGGCCACTGCCTTTACGCGTTCCCTGAACAGTTCCCATGGCAACATGGCAGTATGGAGCGTGTACACAGGGAGATTTAAGCCACTTTGTTTGCAGTGCTAAGGAAATAATGTTGGCAGTCTATATAATATACTCTAGTACATAAACTTAATTAATTTGAGCATATATGACATATTTACCTAGCACTCCTTTCAGGAGGCAGGACCCTTTGTTCTTGGATTAGCAGCCCTGCCAGAACTTACCCCTTTGATGTCTACGTATCTCAAATAGTATAAGCATTTTACACGATGACTAGTGGTGAGGTAGGAACTTTAAATTTTTTATTTATTGATTTATTTATTGATTGATTGATTTATTGATTTATTTATCATTTGTTATTGATGATGTATCTTTATTTTTAAAAGTGAAGTGTTTAATGCTTTGGAAAATCCTCTAACTTCCCTCTAACTTCCCTTCCCCCTCCCCATCTCTGGCTACCTGCGCCTGATTTCTAAAATGTCCGCAAGGTTTTTCAGAACGTACAAAAGTGGACACTTACTCTGGCCTAAGTTAGTTTGGAGCGACTATTTGCTGGCCAAACTTGCTTAAATGGCCAAAACAGGTGTAAGTGGCTGGGAACGCCCCCTTTTGAAAAAAAAATTACATTAAAAATAAACCTAACTAACTCACTTACACTGGCGCAAATTAAATGACCAGAATTGCAACTAAAAAGATACTCCAGAAAAATGAAGTTGCTCCAAAAAAAACGGAGTAACTCCAGTGGAAATTTGGGCCCAATTATTTCAACATAGAGAATCAAAGAAGCTGGACAAATTTTCAGCAGCACAGAAAGCAAAGGCTTAATCTCCATATTATCATCTGGTGCAGCATTTGTGAAAGGCATCTTATCAGGCATTCTCTTGTCCTGTGAGTATGACATTATCGTCGCCGAGAGCATGCAGAAATCAAGCGCAGGCAGCGGAAAGAGCATGCGGCAAACCTGTCTCACCCACCCACCCTTTCCGTCAATGACGATCTGTCCCACCTGTGACAGGGACTGTGGCTCTCGTATTGGACTGTTCAGCCACCTAAGGACTCTTTCTAAGAATGGAAGCAAGTCTTCTTCGATTCCGAGGGACTGCCTATGATGATAGTTATAAATATTAAATATTCTTACCAATCTTTTCTATTTTACAGTTGTATATTCACGGAGCTGCTGTCCGGGAAAGTATTTCATTAATCAATAACTGATGAGTTTTTAAAAGCCCATATTTAACTCTGGCTGGATTCCCAACTCAGGCCGGAGTTAAAATTACAGT